>NC_069785.1:94512251-95119143 GCF_027406575.1 Nycticebus coucang
TTGTCTAATTAAATTAAATCTAGCCAGAACCCTTTCTGTTGTATCTTCATTACTAAATGAAGAATGGGAGAATAGAATATTTATTAGTATTCATAATAATGATAGTTGACCTGAGAGTACTACTTTCATTGAGACCACAGAGCATTTCTCGACTGCAAGTGGTATAAATGAACCTCATCACTGTCTGACATTAAATTGTGAAATGTATTAATTTATCAAGATAAATGTATTAATTTATCTTTTTTTTTTTTTTTTGGAGACAGAGTCTCACTTTATTGCCCTTGGTAGAGTGCTGTGGCATCATCGCTCACAGCAACATCCAACTCCTGGGACTACAGGTGCCCACCACAACGCCTGGCTATTTTTTTGTTGTTGTTGCGGTTTTGGCCAGGGCCAGGTTTGAACCCACCACCCTTGGTATATGGGGCTGGCACCCTACCCACTGAGCCACAGGCGCTGCCCATGTGTTTTTATTCTTTATAATAGTTTACAAGAGCTGTCAGTAAAACAAATAACCTCTAAATGACTCTAGTAGAACTTCAGGTGCATGAATAAATATTTTCTTGACACTGGTGTTACATTATCAACAAATATTTTGTCACTTCATACTAAATGCACCAGTCTCCCCAATTTCACTGCACAACTGAAGATTCTTCTATTTGTCAGTGAACTTACTAAATACTCTACATTCCAAAAACAACTGGGCCCAACTGGCCACCATAAAGAATGATTTCTTTTAAATACTAATATACAGAGGGTGCCAGAAAAATGTATAAACATTTTAAGAAAGAAAGAAAATTGTGTTAAAATTGTAATATTTAATATAACCAATAACAAAAGAGCACAAGTCATGTTTAGCACCTGTCATAATTGCAGAAGTCACATGTGACTTGAGTATTACAAATGTAATACAGGTTTTTCCATCTTAAAACATACATACATTTTTTTGGCACCCTCTGTATTATTGCCAGGGAAGATCATAAAAACCAATGTAGTCATGATTCATTTGTGAAGTGTAACTTCACATGTCTTTCTCGGAAAGACCAGGGAGCTTCTAAATTTCCTAAACAACCAAGGAGCCTCTGAACCACCAGAAAACAACAAATCCTGGAAAGCAAAGCATATGGCCCAGCATAGTAAATTATTTTCATTTTTCTATGTGCCCTTGTTTACTTTCAGGGCCAAATTTTGCTCTGGAATATTAATTCTCATTGAATTTAAAGCCTGATGACTGGTGTGAGGGAAATGTGGCTATAATTTTAAGAAAGTTTTATTTCTTAATTTCTAAAATAGGTCAGAGAACTCAAGAATGATCTGCTATGTAGACTAAAATGATAATATAAATTCCAAGGACACATTTTCTGTATTTCAGGCTTTGATTAATTTTGGCTTGCATTTGCAAAATTGGAAACAGGTGATTATTTGGACCAATGCCTGCCTCCAAATTTTGTTTATCTTTCCAGTGAAAGGAAGTCAATTGTTTTATTTCCTACAAGAGATAATTACCTTAATTATGCATTTGCCATGTGTAGAAAAGACAGCACTCAAGTGATACACTTCTCAGGATAATTTCATAAACTCTCAAGTGCCACGGGGTCGGTGTGGGCACAGGGAAGCATGACAAATTGGCAGAGTGGGTCCTGTCTGATCTATCAGGCCTTGGAGCGCTGTGATAAATGACTCTATTAACACATAATGTTCCCATTTACACTAGCACGATCTTCAGACTGAAATATAGACTAAAATTATCCTTATTAGCCCTCCAAAAAGCAGCTTGTAAAATAATATTATTCACCATAATACAAATTACTAGAAATGTCAATTATAAGGATGTATGTTACTCAGTTTAGGGGGCAAATTTACTGGAGATGGTATTTAACTGTAAATGCTCAACAGTCATGCTTTCTCCTTCAAATGTAAGACCAAACTCTATATCATTTTTTCTTCTTTTTGGTCTAGAGATGGATACAGATAGATACAACTAAAATCTTTACTTACCGCATATTTCCTACCAGATGGACCAATTCCCCATACAGAAAATTGATTGAAACTCTACTTGCTTGACATCTTCTATTTTTATTGACCTGGTACAATAAATTAAAAAGAAGTGAAGCAACTTGGATATAAAACTTCACTTTTCCAGCATATGGACTCAGAATAGTTACCTCTGCTTTCTTTGCTTACCTTGTATGTGAAATTGAGGTACGGCGTAATAATGCCATCAGCCTCAAAGTGTAGTTGCAAGTGTTAAATGAAAGAGTAGATAGAAAGAGCTGCAAACAAAGCCTGGTATATAAAAAACATGTACAAAAAAGTTTTGTTTCATTTTTATAAACCATAATAGTTTTAACAAGCGTATATTTTGGGGGGTTGTTTTTTGTTTGTTGCAATTCTTACACAGGTGTCCATCTCTCTGTTTACACATGCAGTGTACAGTACTGGTCGTTACTGCTGAGTCCACTGGTTAAACATCTTTACAAATGCCTTGTAGACACATGAAGAGCGAGGCCTGGAAGACCCCAGGGACTCTCACAAATCTTCACTGAAGCTGCAAATAGAACACTGCACTTCCATCTTCCAGTCCAGTGCTCAGACTAATAGAATAGTCTCCATTCCATCTTACACGGGAGCATTCCAGGTATTTTTTCTTTTAAGTGAGTATACTCTTAATAGGCTTAGCATTGCCTAGAATTATTCACATGGGGACTCTCAGTGAAGTTGTGGAAAAGATTCCTTCCTCAGAAATAGAACTGCCAAAGGCAATTTTGCTTTGCTGTCCCTGGCAAAAATGCAAACTGCCTGCTTTTTTTTTGTTACTTTCAAAAAGTAATAAAATCTCATGTTTCTCTCTTGAAGGACCCAACTGGAGAAACTGCTCTAAGAACACTTTGTTGGTGGACATGTTAGGCGGGTCACGGGATATAAAGAGATAACGCCAGTTTGTCCCTCAGCCCTGTGCCATGGACAGCAGTGATGGCTAAGAAATGGCCCCCAAAACAGTTTAACTGCAAAGAGCCACCCGTTCCTGTATCACTTAGATGCAATTCACGGAGCCCCTCTTGTTTACTTACAACAAGGCAGGCACGGACCCTCCAATTCTCCTTCCTCATCTAATGAATGATTAGGGAAACTGTACCAACTCACAATCCAGCGGAACACTTGGTGGACTGACGTTGTTAGGCAGACAGGATCTCTGGGTGTCCTAGGAACAAGGGTGCCCTGCTTTGGTGCCCAGGAAGAAGGATAGGGCGGGTACCCCATTTCTGGGCTGCACCACCCTTAATCCTATTCAGAACCACTGCTACACCTGAGAAGGAGGGCAGTGTCCTCAGTCTGGGATTCCCCTCACCAGCTCCCAGGTGGGCTCTGCAGATGGACTGAGGATCCCTTTTGACTGTTTGTAACACTGTACTCCTCCCAGGAGACCACCATACAGGGCCCATGAAAGGAAACACTGAGCCCATTAGAGAGTAAGGGCGTGAGTCTGTGATGACTCTGCCCTGCACTTCCGGAGACAGGCCCATTTTGTTCCATAATGAAAAGCTACCTGTGAGGGCAGTGCCTGTGGCTCAAAGGAGTAGGGCGCCAACCCCATATACTGGAGGTGGTGGGTTCAAACCCGGCCCTGGCCAAAAACTGTGAAAAAAAATAAAGCTACTTGTGAAATTGTTCCCTGCTTGGGGTCACTCTGTCACATTGGTTCTGTTAATGATTATTTTTTTTCCAATCAAGAGCCAAGAGGCTGGACCTGAGACTTTGGTGTGTCTGGTCCTTCTTCAGCCAAGAGCACACCCAGAACCACGACGGCCACCCTGACAACTTTACCAATCTCTTTTTAAGCTTCTTTCCTCTCCCTAGACACTTGAGTTTGACTCACTCTCTGCTGAAGCCAACATTAGCCTGGAGTGTGGAATGACCCTTCCTTAGCAGGCCCTCCCTCCAGAGAACATTCCCTACTCAAATGTCAAATCACTCTGCCCTTTTCTCATGCATGCCATCCCCAGTTCTGGCTGGCCTTATCTTCTCTGCTTGTAAAAGAAAACTCCTTGGGCGGTGCCTGTGGCTCAAGGAGTAGGGCGCCAGTCCCATATGCCGGAGGTGGTGGGTTCAAACCCAGCCCCGCCAAAAACCACAAAAGAAAAAAAAAATAATAAAAAAAAAAAGAAAAGAAAACTCCTGTCTGCCTGGCCTTTGTGGACCTTGAAGCTCCTAGGAGTCAGAGGAGTCTTCTCCTTGTAATAGTTCCCTCCCCCTATGGCAATGGTCCTCTCCCCTTATTGCAACAATCCCTTTTAAAAAGTGTCTCCTTACCTAACTCCAAGTTTTATTTTATTTGACACATAGCACACAAGGAAAAACAGAGATTAAAGTTATAATGGGTTTTTCAGATACCTAAGACAGGAAAGTAGAGCTCTTCCAGTCTCAGCTGTCATGAGATGTGGAACTACAGGACACACACCTGTAAGTCACACTGATGCTCAGAATTTTCAAAGAAGAGACCACGAGACTGGTTTGGCAGCCCTAAGACACCACCTCCAGCTAAGACAAAAATTATTAAGGAACCATGAATAAAATTCAATAGCCTTTATTTTGTGAAAATCCTTAGTGTTCTGTGAGTTTCATTCCTGGGGCTCTAACACACACATGTGCACACAGGCGCACACCACATCCAAGCTGGGAAGTAGCGATTGAGGAGGTGTATTTGATACGTTGGCTATGCCCCCTAGAATACGGACGTAGATTTTTCGGAATCCGAAGGTTAGGAAATTCTATTGCAAACTGCTTATACAGGGCTGAAATTAAAGTGGCTTCCCCAGGAGGTCTGTATCCTAAGTTTGTTAAGGCTAGAGACTGGACTGTTTCTCCCTGAGCGAATGTGGTCATGTGACAGCCGCCTGGAGTTGCCTCGGGATCGGGATCCAGGCAATAAAAATAGTGGTTAAACAACTCTCAACAAGAAAAGCTGAGGTTATCTCCCCAGGTTGAGAAGCAGAGCAAAGAGCAAGTTCAGATTGAGAATAACACATGACCCCATTGAAGAGATTGTTCGACAGGTTTCAGAGGCCAAGTTGTTCTCAAGAGAGTTTTCAAGTACCTGTCAGATTAGAAAACATGAGAAAATATGTCACATGCATAAAGTGGGATCAGGCTGATAAGAATGCCATAGTTTCTCTCTTATTTATTCATTTATTGAGACAATGTCTTGCTTTGCTGCCCAAGCTAGAGTGCAGTGATGTCATCATAGCTCACAGCAACCTCAGACTCCTGGGCTGAAGTGATCCTCCTGCCTCAGCCTTCCAAGTAGATGGGACTACAGGAGCCGACCATCATGCCTGGAAATTTTTTCTACTGTTTGTAGAAACAGTCTTCTCCACTTGCTCAAGCTGGTCTGAAGTGATCCACCTGCCTTGGCCTCCCGAAGTGCTAAGATTTCAGGCATGAGCAACGTCCGTTTTCTCTTGTATCTTTTCCTTTTGTACACAATAAACTAGATGGGTAGAGGAAGTACATAAAAATTGTTAAGGCATTGCAAGTAGGCTGGGCACAGTGGCTTCTGCCTGAAATCCCAGCACTCTGGAAAGCAGAGGTGGATGGATTGCCTGAGCTCACAAGTTCAAGACCAGCCTGAGCCAGAGTGAGAACCTGTCTCTAAAAATAGCCAGCCTTGTCTGTGTGTGTGTGTGGGGGTGCCTGTAGTCCAAGCTACTTGGGAGGCTGAGGCAAGAGAATCATTTGAGCCCAGGGGTCTGAGGTTGCTGTGACACTCTACCGAGGGTGACAAAATTAGACTGTCTAAAAAAAAAGACATTGCAAGTATGCGGGTACTGTGGTTGGTTCATGGAAATAGTTTATTCCTGCTTTTTAGTCACGTTTGACTAGGGTATTTTGCAAATTAGTAAGGAAAAAGTTGATTTATTGAAAACTGGTAGCAATGCAAATAATTTTTGCCCATACAAATATAAATTGTTTCTGGTGGAAATGATTGATGTTAATATCAGTCATTGATCAGTTTTGCTTGTTATCCATTGGTTTCAAATTTTATTTCAACAGTTCAATCAAAATGTAATCAATTATTTCTGTGATTGCAGAGATAATTAATATTGAGATCATTAAAATTTCAGTCACCTTGGGTGATTTCTGATTTTAAATGTTATAACTTGCACCGAACATTATTTATTAATTAAATTTGATAATGTGTTTAATTTAATACACATTAAGTATAACTTTGCTCCCAATTCTCTCTGTTCTCTAAACATAATAGAGATGATCTTAACAGTCATCTTCTGATTGAAAAGAAAAATGACAATCATTACTCTTTCTGACTGCAACTACTTTGTGTAAACACACACAATTATGGGGACACAGGTTCTGTGACTCAGGATACACATTACTTCCCAGTAGGGGCTGGGTTAATAACCAGTATTTAAGAATCCAAACCGACTCTCTTGTAATCATGACTCAGCCTACAGCCAACATGTGATTGCAAATTTGTGGAGAGTAAAGAGAATAAAATTTGAAAAGCCAATATGTGTGTTTGATTGTCTTTCAATGAGACCTTTATTTCTTAAAACATGGGAAGGCTTTGTTCCTTACATTCCCAGATAAGCCTTCTCTGCCCCTAATGCTTCAGGGCCCAGAACCGTAACTTGTGCATCATTACATCCATAAGGAGCACAGTACCGAGAGAAGCTTTCCATTACGCTTCTTAGGAGAAGAATTTAGTTTACTGCCAAATTCTGGTCTGGTAACATCTGGTAGATTTAGTGAAAAAGGCAGTGACCCATTCCTATAATCCTAGTGCTTTGGGAGGTTGAGGCAGGAGAACCACTTGCGGCAAAGAGTTTGAGACCAGCCTGAGCAACACAGTGAGGCCCATCTCTACAAAAGGGAAGAAATCAGCCAGGCTTAGTGGGCACCTATAGCCCCAGCTACTTGGGCAGCTGAGGCAGGAGGATGTCTTGAGGCGGGAGTTTGAGGTTGCTGTGAGTTGAGTGCACCATCACACTCCAGCCTGGGTGACAGAGAGATGGCCTATTTCAAAATTTAAAAAAAAGAAAAGAATAAGAAAATAATTAAAAAAATTAAAAATGTAAGTGAGAGACCTCCTGGGGAACCTATTTAAAATTTTGAATAGATAGTCTAGTAGAGTATACAGACAGTAAAACCTAAAATGGGAGCATGTTACACACTTCTGGTGGTAAAGTCTAGCCCTTTGCTGATAAATTTCAGGATGAATCCACATATTTTTGCTAGTAAAAGGAAAAATAATTTTTAAGAAATATTAGAGAAGAATAATCCAATTTTACATATAAAATATTAACACCCCATATGGAACCATATCATATATACATATAAGGAATACAGCAAAATGCAGCGAGAATTTTTTAGAAGTATTTTGCAATTGAAAACAAAAGATGGACAATAAGATATAGCAAAAGTGAATGCACAGACCAACGTGGAGTTAAGTGATAATCTAATTTATTTATTTAATTTAAAAAGATTCATTGACTTCCCTGAAGACACTGGGGATCCAGCAGCGAATAGAACAGATTAGAAATCCAAACCCTAATTGAACTGACATTATATTTCAATAGACAGATAAATATAAAAAATATATATAGTGTTAGGCGAAATGGGTAAACCTCGCAATGAGGGTACAAGGCCAGCACCACGTTACAGCAGTTGCTGTTGAAATAGGGGCAGTAGGGTCAGCTATTCAGAAGAGATTTGTCTAGACATCAGAAAGTTGGAAGTCCCGTGTATATCTAAGAAGTGCATTCCAGATAGGGGGGTTATTAGGGCCAAAGGTTGCGGGACAGAAGCTGCCCGCAGGGCTTTAGATGGTCCCAGGGTGCAGGGGGAAAAGTGGTAAGCAGGAAGAGAGGATGGGATTAGAGCAGTAACGAGGCTGGATTATCCATGTCCCCTGTCAGTCATTTCAGCAATTCTACCAGTACTATGAGACACACTGGACGTTTTTATTTTTGAACAAATTAGTGGTTGTATTTGTGTACACATTTAAAGAATGCTCTTATCATGGAATATTCCCAGTCTATAAAACCTGGAAGAAACGGGATAATTAACTCCCATGAACTCACTGCCTTGCTGTGACAATCAGCCGGAGACCAGTCTTGATTCATTCCCATCCACATTCAATTTCTATGGGTTATTTTGAAACAAATCCCAGATGTGATATAGTCATATTCATAAACACCCAACATGCATTTCTGAAATATAAGGATTTATTATCATCAGCACAAGATTATTATCGCAACTTTAAAAATGTTTAAAATAATTCCTTAGTATTAAATACTTAATAAGTATTAAAACATTATGTGTTGGGTAGAGATCCAAACAACTTTCATGACTACATTTGCTGACATGTCTCTTAGGCTTGCACACCAACACACACGCACACAAATTCTACTTCATCTTTTCTTCTGCAATTAATGTTGAATTTTGAATCCTAAATATTATACAAGATATTGCTCTGTGACAGGATATAGGAGAAAATAAGAATTTGAGTCTCATCTCTGTATTCATGGATTTGTCCATCCTCTGTATCAAGCCCAGTGGATGAAAAAGCCAGACCAGTACAAAGAGCCAAATTCCTAAGTTTTCTATTTCTAGATATGGAAGAAAAAGATGAAACAATCTGAGTACTTAGTAGTTAACATCTAACAACGTGAGTGTCTTGTACAGTTAATTTCCAGGACAAGCTTAAAGAAATATTTAATTGAAGATACAAAGTTCTGTTCCATAATATTGCATCATTCTGACAGTGTTATATTGTAACATATAGAAACAACAAAAATTTAATAGAAAAGCATGTTAATACTTTACTATGTTTACATCACCTCACTGGTTTGGTACAGAAAACCACAACCAAGTCCAGAGATCCACCTTCCTATAAGTGTAGATCAGGAAGAAGATTGACCTTCCTACAGGTGTAGATTAAGAGGAAGTAAATCAAGTGTGTTAGCTGTTTATTTCCAAAGTTATTGTGAAGTAGTTACAATTTTTAAAACTTTTATGCTTAAAAAATTAACTCTCACATATCAGAAAATTATATTTCTCAGCCATTATAGATCATTGGGTTTCTCCAAAGGAAATCTACTGTATTTCCATTAGATTATTGTCTCTGAAAGACGGGTGATATTTAATAGGCTCAGGTTCAAAAAAAAGTCCAGAAAGTTAGAGTAATGAGTAACAGAGCACTATTATGAAAATTAAAGTTAAGTGTCACAAGCATGGAAAAAGAAGTATCCAATGTACTCAATACCAATATGTACCCACAGGTCTTTGTGAGTGCAGACGTGCGTGCTGGTGGGCCGGCCCCCATTCACCCAGTCAGGACGTGGGGGAGTTTATTTCTCAGAGGTCCTGCTAAAAAAGAGCCTTCATTGCCCACAGCAGTGAATCTCACCATGCCCTTGTAAAGGCACTGCTTCCTTTCCTGTCTGTCTCTGTGTGGTCGTCCCTGCTCCGGGGTCACTCTCCACTTCATCTGTCTGCACCCATTCCTGGTGACTGGCCCAGCTTCCAAGGGAGCACAGCTGAGACATCAGTGCAAGTAAAAAGTCCTCCAGATTTCAGCTGAACAGAGGTGACATTAGAACACAATTGCTTAAAAATAAAAATGTCAAGACAGAAGTTGTATAATCCTAACATAAATACAGAGGCCAGAATGAGGTAGGGATGATAACGGTCCTCTGGAGTCCTAAGGAGAGACAGAAACTGGAAAATCAGGGGTTTTTTTGTTTTTTTTTCCAAAAAATGATTTAATATGTGTTTAACTCACGGCTGAAGTGAATTTGGATTATTTAATGATCAAATAAAAGTAAAGAACTTCCCCCTTTGTTTCTTGAATTTTTTCTTGTATTGATAATGAATTTAAGAAGCCAAAATGATTATTCACTTATATGCAGAAATGATAGCTAAATCCTGATACTGTGCAAGTAATATTGTCATTTTTGTCAGAATTTTCAGATGGACATTCCCCAACCACTCTAAGCAATAGGTTGATTTATAACAAGCTTATATTAGTAACAAGCAACAGGCTAACCTCTCCCCAAAACCTTTTCTGTTTGTTTAATAGTTGAAGTCAGATGATTGGTAACTGCTGCCTTGCCTATGTCTAAATCAAGGTAATCTGCCAGTCTTTCATTGTGATGAACAGAAATCTCTGACTTCAATTATTTCCCTAAGCTTTTTATCAGCTCAAAATGTTCTTCCTGGGAAATATTTTGAACTTGCCTATTATTCTAGCAGTTCTCAGTGAATAGCTCTTCAGGAGAAAGATTGCAATCCAGATTAGAAATGACCCCTGAACAACACAGGGTTGGACTGCACAGATCCACTTAAAGGCAAAATTTTTCAACCAAACTCAGTGTAAAATACATATTCCGGGATGTGAAACCCACAAGGCGAGGGGCTGACTCTTCCTATTCATGGGTTCTGCAGGACCAACCAAGGGGGACTTGATTTAGGTCCTGAAACCACTTCCTTATATATACTGAGGGACAACCACATTCAGTTTTAATTTTATATCAATTTCAGGGAAAGCAGAGAATCTTTACAAACTGTGCACGTAATTAACAATGATACCACTGCTGTGTGTTGAAGGATAGTAAATGATGGTCTCTTCCACTTCATCTATTTGCTGGAAAGTAGTTTGGATCAAGGCAACTACAACTGGTACACACAGTTGGCATCTGAGAAAACTATACCCAGAGTGCCTAGATGTGACAACTTCAGGCACTAAACAATAACTTTCTATTCCAACTGTTATCCTGACTGCATCCGTTTAGCTGTGTCTGTTTAGCTATAAATTTTAAAATAACACTGAACAACCAGAAAAACTAAAAGAACTCACAGGCAAGTGAAATATTTCTAATATCTCACTGCCTTGTTCATTCAAAATAGCTTTGATTGTTGACCATGCATTTGTCATGCTCTAGGCCAGTGGTTCTCAACCTTCCTGATGCTGTGGCCCTTTAATATGGTTCCTGTGGGTTGAGACCCTTGGTTCAGAACCACTGCTCTAGACCCAGGTAAGTATCACGAAAATGGAAAAGCAACAACATCTGTCTTTCTTAGAACATCTATGTGGTGGCAGAAATAAATATAACATTAAACAAACATACAAATACATGATTATGAATTGAGATACAAATTGTCAAGGAAATACAGAATCTCATTACTCTTGGGGAGCTAAAGAAAGTGATGTTCCAGCAGACTGAGTCAGAATGAAACAGGTGACCCTGAATTAGGGATGACTGCCCAGAATCCCCATGCTCCAGGGCTGAGCTGGGCCAATTTGGGCTTTGAGAAACCCTGGCAAACTGTCTTTCTTTATGCAGCTAGAGAGAAGCATCTCCTTTAATACAATTATTTTTAATACGTGTGTTTTCTTGTGACTGTTTAGAAATTTTAATACTTAACTCTTCTCCCTGAAATAATGTCAATTGATCTCTATTCTTATAACCATTTAGTGAATTGTGTTTCAAGTTAGTCTAAAAGAAAAAAGTATATATACTTTTAAACCTTTTCTGTGATAATAGAGATGGGAACATTTTCTTGTGCCAGGAAGCAGATGAGAAATTCGTTTTGTATAATACTTTAGGAGAGGTCTCCATGTTTTTTTTCTCCTTCTCCTTCTTAAATCATAGCTGAGAACATTAATGCAATCACAGGATACAATGTGCTGGTTTTATACACCATTTGAAATATTTTCCTCAAACTGGTTACCATAGCCTTCACAGCATTTTCTTAGTTATTGTGTTAAGACATTTATATTCTACATTTAGTAAGTTTCACATGTACCCTTGTAAGATGCACAGTAGGTGTGGTCTCACCAATCACCCTCCCTCAACCCATCCCCCCCTCCCCTCTCCTCCCTATCCTCTTTCCCCTTCTTCTTGGGCTGTAACAGGGTTATAGCTTTCATATTAAAGCTATAAATTGGTTTCATAGTAGGGCTGAGTACATTGGATACTTTTTCTTCCATTCTTGAGTTGCCAAGAAGAATATGGTCACATCTTCTTCTTAAGATGATTTAGAGAAAATGTAAGTGGTTCACTTCCAGTGACATTTATTCAGCTGGGCTCTCTCAGCAAGGGTGAACTGTAAACTTCTGCCTGGCCAGTAGTTGGATTAGATTTTGCACATCAGCATTGAAAGCTTCTTCTCGATGCTCTCTCTACACCTTTGACTTCAAGGTTCTATCCCTGCTCTTTCTCCCTTGCTACCATACGGCTCTAAATAAATCACTGCTTACCTGCGATGACTCCTCAGCTCTCCTTCCCACAAGTTCCAGACCGTATCTCACAGGAACTTATTTTATAACTGAGCTGTGTGTCAGAGGAACCCGCAAAAGGACTCCTTCCCCAGATTTGCTGTGCTGTCCTTGCCTGTCTCGGAGAAGGCGCCCCCTGCTGCTTCACCACAAGAATGTTATCAGCAGTCCTGTTAATATTTTGCCTCTTGCATCTTTCCTATTTCATCATTTTTACTGACTTCATCATAGTCAAAGCCACTGTCATTTCCTATCAACAGCCAATTAACAACTTCCCCTGAATCTTTTCTGTTCCTTCCCCAAGCAATTCTTCAAATTGCTGCCAGAGTAATCATTTAAAAACTAAGATTCGATCATTTTAATTTCTATACAAGCTTAGCATCATTGAATGCTGCCCCACTGCTCTAGGGATGAACACCGGAATCCTCAACTTTTTAAAAAATTTTAAATTGTTTTGTTTTTTCCAATTGTTTTAAATTAAATCATAGCTGTGTACAGTAATGCAATCATGGGGTACAATGTGCTGGTTTTATATACAGTTTAAAATATTTTCATTCATTTTTGATCAATTGTATTGATGTACGGTTTCCATAAAATTTAATGCACTAATTTTAAACATAGTGTTTGATGAGTTTTGACAAACATGCATTTCTATCCTATGTAACTTTTAATATAGAAATAGAATCATACTCTACATACTATCCTGCAACTTTCTTAGGCATACAGTAATAATGTTAGGCATACACACAAAGATAAATAACGAATTATTTTTATTTATAACTGAGGGTGGAATTATTGTCACTTAAGGAAAGAGTCATATCTTGATAGGCTTGCATCACTAGAAATAAAGGTTTAATAAGCTTAAAGCCAATATTCAATTGTTTATTATAAGCAAGTTAGAAATAGAATTAAGAAAGTGATTGCAGATGATGGACAAAGGGAACAGAGACAGGAGGGAAGTGGATCAGAGGAAAGCGTGTATACATTCAGACCACAGGACCTACGCTGAGAAATTCAGTCTGTTGCAAGAGTGACAGCTCCAAGTCTGGCCCTTTAAGACAGGCAGACCGTCTTGAAGCTTCACCCCTCCCCCAGCACACTCCAACAAGCCCCAAGGTCTTTGGCACTGAGAGGCCAGGCTCCCCAGGTGGGACTGCTCTCTTGGAGGGAGTAAGTGCAGGTGGGTGGGAAGATTAAGGAGAGAAGGCAAAATGTTTTGATCTCATAGGAGAGGAAAAGTCTCTCAGGGAGGCGAGGGGAAAATACCCATTCCCTTGCATTTCTCAGTATGGCAGGGCGCCCACTGCCCACAAGTCTTCCCAGGGGCTTAATTGCCCATCTTGGGGTTTGTGTGAGGGGGTGGGTGTGTGCCTAACTGGGGTTGGCCTTGACATCCTGCACCTGGACTGAGTTCCTTCCAGATTTTGTTTGTGTTAGGATCAAAAGCAGCAGGTAAATCAAGGCAACTGAGGTAGTTAAAGAAATAGTTCGGTCAGAAAATGCAAGCCCAGCAAGGACCATGACGTAAGGGTATAGTCTCCCCCCCACATGCTTTTAATATGTACTTTTTATTACATATTAAAAGTATGTAATAAAAACGGAGCTAGCACAGAGTGAGGGGCTGTCCACCGGTCCTTACGTTTGAAGGTGGATAGACTCTCGACCCAGCTGCTCTTAAAAAAACTTTCTTTTCCTGTCTTGCCTTTTCATTTTTCCCTCATCCTCTCATCTCCTCCAGCCACTGGGAGGGAACTCCCAGCATAGTTTGGGGTCCTCAACGATAACACTGACAGCTTTTAAATTATTGCGTAGTTCCTTAGGATGGATACCACTTATTTATCTAACTATTTACTTATGGATGTATATTTAGAATCCCTTCACCTTCCACAATTCAAATGGAGGAATGAAGATCCCTTTACACTTATCTTTGATACTTTAACAAGTATTTGCAGAGACTAGATTTCAGAAGTTGAATTACTTGATCAAAATTTTTGAAGCATAAAAAAATAGGTGCTGAAAATTACCTTCCAGAAAGATTATAACAATTTAGGTTCCCACGATATAAGCAAATGCCCTTTTCTCAATATTTTTCTGCAATTTTGCATTATTAGCAAACTCTAAAGTTTTGCCAATCTGATAGGTGAAAAATGATGCCATGTTATTATTTTGATTTGCATTTCCCAATTCATTAGAGAAGATGAACATTAATTAATTAATTTTTAATTTTAGAATATGAGGGTACAAATGATTAGCTTACAGAATTTGCATATATTAGGCAAAGTTCAAGTTGTAGTTGAGTCCTTCACTCAGGGAGTGTGCTGTATAGTTGCTTAAATGTTGAGAATTAATTAATCCCCCTCCTTTCCCCTCCCCCTTTTCTCCACTATCCTCCTCCCGACTTTAATTTAATTATGTTTTTATCTCGTGTGGGCATGTAGTTTATCTATTGGTCTCATATTCGTATTGAGTACGTTGGATACTTGCTTTTCCATTCTTGTGATATTTTACTAAGAAAAACATTCTTCAAGTCCATTCAGGTAAGTACAAAGTATGTAAAGTCTCCAAACTTTTATGGTTGAATAGTATTTCATGGTATACACACACCATAGTTTAGTAATTCATTCATGTGTTGATGAGGACTTGAGTTGATTCCATGTCTTAATGATTGCGAAGTGAGCAGGAATGATACATTTAATGTAAATATCTTTATGGTAAATGATATTTTTTCTTCTGGGTAGATACTAGTAATGGTATTGCCAGATCAATTGAAAGGTCTACAAAAACATACACTGGGAAAAAGAACCCTTATTTAATCAATGGTGCTGGGAGAACTGTTTAGCTACATGTAGAAGACTGAAACTGGACTCACATCTCTCACCACAGACAAAAATTGACTCTTGCTGGATAAAAGATTTAAATTTAAGACATGAAATGATAAAAATTCTAGAAGAAGGCATGGCAAAAACTCTTGACAAAATCTTCCTGGGAAAAGATTTTATGAAGGAAACCTCCTTGGCAATTGCAGCAACAACAAAAATAAATAAATGGGACATGATCAAGTTAAGAAGCTTCTGCACAGTTCAGGGCACACAAAGCAAACAGTCTTCAGAATGGGAGAAGATATTTGCATGTTATGAATCTGACAAAGGGCTGACAACTAGCGTCTATAGAGAACTTAAACCAATCAACAAAACAAGAGCAACCAATCCATTTACAAGTGGGCAAGAGACATGAACAGAGCCTTCTCTGAAGAAGACAGACGAATGGCCAATAAACACATGAAAGAATGCTCATCATCCTTAATCATCAGAGAAGTGCAAATCAAAACCGCCCTAGATATCACCTAACCCTAGTGAGAATGGTCCACATCACAAAGTCTCAAAGCTGCAGATGCTGGTGTGGATGTGGAGAGATGGGAACACTCTTACACTGCTGGTGGGACTGTAAACTACTACAGCCTCTATGGAAAGAAGTATGGAGAAGACTCAAGAGCTAAAAGTAGATCTCAGCATGATTTACAAGTCCAGGGGAGAACATTTATCTTCCCTTTTCTCATGGCGCTACAGGCAGACAGGTCATTTTCTGCTTTCTCCACTCCGTCCAGAGCGCTGTGATGCAGGCGGGCCCACAGCCTGCAGTGCGGCTCCCTCCCTCTCCATCCTCTTGGTTGGCTCAGCCTTGGTCATCTTTTGGTTGCTGTCTGCAGCCTCACATTCATGGAGTAAACCACCCTTGCTCAGCTCAGAGGGCCAGTTTCTCCTCATGTTCATGGAGTAAACCAGCCCTGGGCTCGGCTCAGGGCCAGTTCTTCCTCACATTCATGGAGTAAACCAGCCCTGCTCAGCTCAGGGCCGGTCCCTTTGAGCTACTCTCACATAGCTTTGCATTCATTTTTTGTCACGTGCCTAGGCTGTGACAAAATTATAGTTATTCATTCAACAACGTTAAGTGCTTTATTAGTGTGTCTACCTTTACATTAATAAAAACTCTATGAATCACAGATGAGAGCCATTATTAATCACTTCTATCTCCCTAATGCTTTGCATGGTGTTTGGCACATGTAACTCCACTAAGTATTTGTTAAATGAACTAATTAATTTATTATTCTCCCAAGACTCTCAATCAACAATAGGTATTTACATTTGTCCTGTGTTTAAACTCCTATTCGCACACATCTAGTCCCAAGATAAACAAGTATTCTAGAAATCCTTGTGAATGAGGTAAAGAATTAAACCTTCCTGTCACTTCTGCTGTCAGCACTGGTTGACCTGTACCCTGTAATTGAAGGGTAAGCTCAATATCATCAAAGTGGGCACAGGAAAAGTGGACACTTCTTCCTCCGTGTTGCTATTCATAATCTAGAACAAATTATTATCTAGATTAGAGATAATTACCATAATTATAATGGTACTCTATAATTTCCCTTCATTTTCCCAAGTGAGACAGATAAATTGTGCGTCAGCTTACAATATACACAGGGTAAGGTTTGTAACTATGTAAGTAGAATGACTTTTACAAAACTGAAGTTTTAAAATTGCAGTTTAATAGGCCAGGGGCAATGGCTCGTGCCTGTAATCTCAGCACTCTGGGAAGTTGAGATTTTCTGAGCTCAGGAGTTCCAGACCAGCCTGAGCAGGAGTGAGACCCTGTCTCTAAAAATAGCAACCTGAAACTCTCGGCTCAAGAGACCCTCTTGCCTCAGCCTCCTGAGTAGCCGGGACTACAGGTGCCCAGTTAAAAAGTTAAATTGTCCAAGGGAGCCACCGGCCACTGTCCAAGGGAGCACCAGCCCCTCAAGGTCACGTTATATATCCCCATTAATTTAACTTTGTCAAGTACAGATACCTGTTTGGGCTTCCCCAAAGTCATGTTATATATCCCCATCAATTTAACTTTTTAACTGGGCACCTGTAGTCCCGGAGAGTTTGAGGTTGCTGTGAGCGGTGACATCACAGCACTCTACCCAGGGGGAGAAAGTGAGACTGTACCCTCCCACACCAAAAAAAATTGCATTTAGTGTTTTTAAAAAGAAAAAGACTTCTGAAGGATAAAGAAATTTAAATAAAAACAGGAGTTATCTGGTTATAATTTTGAAAGGCCCTGACATAAATCTCATAAATGTCTAGTTCACCAAAACTTAAGTTATATAGAACATAGAAAAGTAAACATAAATTAAGCAATCTAAAAAAAAAATCAATCTAGTAAAAAAGAGTATTAAAAACATATAATTAGATCAGAATAAACTGAAAATACGATACAATGAGTTGTAACTTACAGACTATAGTTAAGATAAGCAAAAGAAACCGCTGAAATGATGAACAGCACTCTCTGTTCTAAAGGGTATGGAAATTGATGACTGAGTCTTATTAGAGGCAGAAGCTTTTATTCTTTTCTGGCTTTTGTCTTCAAATTCAAGAGTAATCAATTAACCAGAACAAGTGTCTGCTAAGATAAGAAAAAAAAAGAAAGAAAACTCAATATGAGAGAGGCACAAATGAAAGGCACACAAATTCTTTAAGAAAATGGTGATTTCTTTCATTGAGCCCTTTTTTACAAAGATATTTTTAGTAATATATAGAATATGAAAGAAATTCTGAATTACTGGTGTTAAGGAAATTATAGTATCTGTTTTTTAAAAACAAACAAAAACAAAAAAGAAAACAACAAGAAAACAACAATGAAAACAAGACCTTAATGGAATGAAACAAAAATGTCTGTCATTGTGTAGTTCACACAAGTGCCATCCAAGGGAGCACGGGGCCCCCCAAGGGCACATCATATATCCCCATCAATTTAACTTTGGCAAGTACAGATCCCTGTTTTGGCTTTCCCAAGGTCACGTTGTATACACCCATCAATTTAACTTCGGCAAGCACAGATCCCTGTTTTCTGACTCATCAGAGAAAAAGTCAGATTCCATTTTGCTTGTGGTAAATATAGATCTGGACTGTCTTCATTTGAGCTATCACGTACTGCACAGCTATGGAGTCTGGGGATTGGAAAGGTCTGGCATGTTTTGTAGACCAGTGTCACAATCAGCGTAGGCACACAACAAAAGCCCCAGAACATCTTGTGTGTCTGATTGCACTGGATGTGTTCTCTCGTGCTCATTTCCAAATCAGTTTCCTAATAGTTCCCTAACGATTTAGTTATGCATGATTGCATTTATTTAACATGTTTTCATAGTGTTTAATTATATGCTGAATATCACACTAGATTCTTGTCCTAGTAGACTCTAGGAAAGACAAGTGAAGATTTTAAGCAGTCTGTGATAGGTTTAGTAGTTAGATAAAATTATTCACACTTAAACTGATAGATTGAAAAATCAAGGTTTGCAAATACATACACAGTAGAACCTCTGTGAAGTGACCACTCAAGGGACTGTAACAAGCTGGCCAACACACGAGTGGTCAGCATAGGGCACTAGGCCTCCTGTACTGATAATTACATGGGCTGCACATCCAGTCTGTGAAAAGCAGATCAACTTATGAAGCTGGTCAGTCTAGGGAGGTGGTCAGCTGAGCAGTTTCTACTGTGTTTGTAATAGATATTATCAACCTCTTCTGTAAGATGAAAGAATTACATACAAAGGATCACTGGTGTCCTGCTGTGTGGTTTCCTGACTCTTATATTTATTCACAAAGGTTTCCTGAGACTTTTAGCTCAACATTTGTTGAACATTATTGCTAAGTTTACCTTTGGATTTTTAATATCATACAATTTTTTAGTTATTTTCACCTTATTCATAACTTATGTATTAGTCGACATTTTAGTCATTATCATAAGTCAGAATTCTATCAAATACTAGCTAGTTTTTTTGTTATTGTTCTTTTGGTTGTATTGAAATTGTTTCTAATTTCTTTTTAAATGTAAACTTTATCAACATACTTAACTTAGTTGTCAATTCATTTCTCTTATACATGTAAGTTTATAAGAAGAAAATACTGGGTGAAATTGCCAGCTCTTCAAACAAACCCAGCTGTGTGTGAACACAGGTACCAGCCTGTATCAGAAAGAGCTGGGAATGCCACTCCACTGTGTCAGTGGTGACTTTGGAAAGCTGAATAGGGACCACATTCTTTTTTTTCTTCCTGATTTTCCAAGGTTCTTTTTGTCGTTGTTTTTTTCTTCTATAATTTTCTTTCTGTTTAGAGAACTTTGAGCCATCCTTTTGAGATTGCTCTGCTGGTGACAAATTCTCTTAGTTTTCCTTCATCTGTGAATATTTTGATTTCCCTTTTTATTATCGAAGGATATTAGAATTTGAAAATGATTATACTACTTCCTCTGGCCACTATCATTTCCGATGAGAAAATTAACATCATAATTATTTTCCTCCTAAGGGTAAAGTGTCTTCTTGCCCATGGTTTTCAAAATTTTTGTTATTGTTGTTTTTGGTATTGATAAGTTTCACAAAGATGTACCTCGGTGTGGGTTTCTGTGAGTTTATTATCTTAGGGATTCAGTAGTTTCTATAATCTGTAGGTTATACTTTCTGCCAAATTTGAAATGTTTTCAGCCATTTTTTCTTCAAGAATTTTTTGAGCTCTGCCTTCTGTCTCCCCTTATTCTACAACTTTGATGATACCAATGTTATAATCTTTTCTTACAGCCCAACAGAAAACTCTGTTTTTTTTTTTTTTCTTTTTAAGTCATTTTTCTATCTGTTATTCAGATTAGGTATTTTCTATTGTTTTGTCTTCTGGTTTGCTGATGCTTTCTTTTGTCGATCCATTGAGTTTTAATTTAGTTTATTTTATTTCTAAAATGTTCAACTTGTTCTTCTTCTAATTTCCATTTCTGCACTAAGATGTTCTATATTTTCATTTGTTTCCACTGTATTTATATTTGCTAGTTGACACATTTTTGTGATGGCTGCTTTAATATGTTTGTCAGAGAATCTGACCATTTTATCTGAGGATTGGCCTTTATTGGCTGTATTTTTTCATAGAGTTTGAGATCTTCCTCTTTCTGGATAGGACAGGAGATTTTAAACTGCATCCTGAGCATTTGGGTCTGTGTTGTGATGCTCCAGATCACATTTAAATGTATCTGAGCTGGCTTTTTCCAACAGTGAGCTGGCAAGGGAAGGTGTAGGTTGGGGTGGGGGGCACAGGTCCCTCACGCAGCTTTTGGCAGCAGCTGAGGTAGTGTTGAGGAGTCCTCAGCAGTAGTAAGAGTGTGACCTCTCAATGGCCTTCATTGTCACCACTGAGAGCTGCCCTTGTTACCTCTGGGAAATGGTAACCGTCCAGATTCTCCACTAGGCCTGCTTGGCCCCCACCTCAGTGTGGGGGAGGGGAGCAGGGAGTGGCCCTCTGCCAGGTAGAGGAGTCCAGTCTCCAGTCCACTGACACTGTGCTTGGTGGTCATAGGGGAAATGAACACCCAGCCTCCATGAGATGTTCCTGACACCTCCCTGCAATGGGGTCAGAGCACCTCCTTGTAGGGTGCATGCCTTGGCTGCCCACCGTCCCTTTGCTGGAGTGGATAGAACTTGGTGCACAGTTTTTCTGTACTTTTTGGCTGGATTAGGGTTGGTATTGTCTAAAACATGTCTATCTTTTTTTTTTTTTATTGTTGGGGATTCATTGAGGATACAATAAGCCAGGTTACTCTGATTGCAATTGTTAGGTAAAGTCCCTCTTGCAATCATATCTTGCCCCCATAAGGTGTGACACACACCGAGGCCCCACCCCCCTCCCTCCATCCCTCTTTCTGCTACCCCCCCCACAACCTTAATTGTCATTAATTGTCCTCATATCAAAATTGAGTACATAGGATTCATGTTTCTCCATTCTTGTGATGCTTTACTAAGAATAATGTCTTCCACTTCCATCCAGGTTAATACGAAGGATGTAAAGTCTCCATTTTTTTAATGGCTGAATAGTATTCCATGGTGTACATATACCACAGCTTGTTAATCCATTCCTGGGTTGGTGGGCATTTAGGCTGTTTCCACATTTTGGCGATTGTAAATTGAGCTGCAATAAACAGTCTAGTACAAGTGTCCTTATGATAAAAGGATTTTTTTCCTTCTGGGTAGATGCCCAGTAATGGGATTGCAGGATCAAATGGGAGGTCTAGCTTGAGTGCTTGGAGGTTTCTCCAGACTTCCTTCCAGAAAGGTTGTACTAGTTTGCAGTCCCACCAGCAGTGTAAAAGTGTTCCCTTCTCTCCACATCCACACCAGCATCTGCAGTTTGGAGATTTTGTGATGTGGGCCATTATCACTGGGGTTAGATAATATCTCAGGGTTGTTTTGATTTGCATTTCCCTAATATATAGAGATGATGAACTTTTTTCATGTGTTTGTTAGCCATTCGTCTGTCATCTTTAGAGAAGGTTCTATTCATGTCTCTTGCCCATTGATCTATGGGATTGTTGGCTTTTTTCATGTGGATTAATTTGAGTTCTCTATAGATCCTAGTTATCAAGCTTTTGTCTGCTTGAAAATATGCAAATATCCTTTCCCATTGTGTAGGTTGTCTCTTTGCTTTGGTTATTGTTTCCTTAGCTGTACAGAAGCTTTTCAGTTTAATGAAGTCCCATTTGTTTATTTTTGTTGTTGTTGCAATTGCCATGGCAGTCTTCTTCATGAAGTATTCCCCCAGGCCAATATCTTCCAGTGTTTTCCCTATGCTTTCTTTGAGGATTTTTATTGTTTCATGCCTTAAATTTAAGTCCTTTATCCATCTTGAATCAATTTTTGTAAGTGGGGAAAGGTGTGGGTCCAGTTTCAGTCTTTTACATGTAGACATCCAGTTCTCCCAACACCATTTATTGAATAGGGAGTCTTTCCCCCAAGGTATGTTCTTGTTTGGTTTATCGAAGATTACGTGGTTGTAAGATTTTAGTTTCATTTCTTGGTTTTCTATTCGATTCCAAGTGTCTATGTCTCTGTTTTTGTGCCAGTACCATGCTGTCTTGAGCACTATGGCTTTGTAGTACAGACTAAAATCTGGTATGCTGATGCCCCCAGCTTTATTTTTGTTACTAAGAACTGCCTTAGCTCTACGGGGTTTTTTCTGGTTCCATACAAAACGCAGGATAATTTTTTCCAAATCTTGAAAGTACGATGTTGGTATTTTGATAGGAATGGCATTGAATAGGTAGATTGCTTTGGGAAGTATAGACATTTTAACAATGTTGATTCTTCCCAGCCATAAGCATGGTATGTTCTTCCATTTGTTAATATCCTCTGCTATTTCCTTTCTGAGGATTTCATAGTTTTCTTTATAGAGGTCCTTTACCTCCTTCGTTAGGAATATTCCTAGGTATTTCACTTTCTTTGAAACTATGGTGAAGCGAGTTGTGTCCTTAATTAGCTTCTCATCTTGACTGTTATTGGTGTACACAAAGGCTACTGACTTGTGGACATTGATTTTATATCCTGAAACATTACTGTATTTTTTGATGACTTCTAGGAGTCTTGTGGTTGAGTCTTTGGGGTTCTCTAAGTATAAGATCATGTCGTCAGCAAAGAGGGAGAGTTTGACCTCCTCTGCTCCCATTTGGATTCCCTTTATTTTCTTGTCTTGCGGAATTGTATTGGCTAGAACATCCAGCACTACGTCGAATAGTAAAGGTGACAGAGGACAACCTTGTCTGGTTCCAGTTCTAAGAGGAAAAGCTTTCAGTTTTACTCCATTCGGTAAAATATTGGCTGTGGGTTTGTCATAGATAGCTTCAATCAGTTTTAGAAATGTGCCACCTATGCCTATACTCTTCAGTGTTCTAATTAGAAAAGGATACTGGATTTTATCAAATGCTTTTTCTGCATCCATTGAGAGGATCATGTGATCTTTATTTTTGCCTCTGTTAATATGGTGGATAACGTTTATGGACTTGCGTATGTTAAACCAGCCTTGCATCCCTGGGATGAAGCCTACTTGATCATGGTGAATGACTTTTTTGATGATAAGTTGTAAGCTATTGGCTAGGATTTTGTTGAGAATTTTTGCATCTATATTCATGAGTGAGATTGGTCTGAAATTCTCCTTTTTGTTTGGGTCTTTTCCTGGTTTTGGTATCAGGGTGATGTTTGCTTCATAGAATGTGTTGGGGAAGATTCTTTCTTCCTCAATTTTTTGGAATAATTTCTGCAGTACAGGAATAAGCTCTTCCTTGAACGTTTGATAGAATTCTGGTGTGAAGCCATCTGGACCAGGGCATTTTTTGGTTGGAAGATTTTTTTATTGTTTCTTTGATCTCAGTGCTTGAAATTGGTCTGTTCCGGAGCTCTATTTCTTCCTGGCTAAGTCTAGGGAGTGGGTGTGATTCCAAATATTTATCCATTTCCTTCACATTGTCAAATTTCTGGGCATACAGTTTCTGGTAGTATTCAGAGATGATCTCTTGTATCTCTGTGGGATGAGTTGTTATTTCCCCTTTATCATTTCTGATTGAGGTTACTAGAGATTTTACTTTTCTATTCCTCGTTAGTCTGGCCAATGGTTTATCTATTTTATTTATTTTTTCAAAAAACCAACTTCTTGTTTCATTACTTTTCTGAATGATTCTTTTGTTTTCAATTTCATTGATCTCTGATTTGATTTTGGATATTTTTTTCTTCTACTGAGTTTAGGCTTAGATTGTTCTTCTTTTTCCAATTCCATAAGATCTCATGTGAGATTGTTGATGCGCTCTCTTTCTGTTTTTCGAATGTAGGCATCTAAAGCGATGAATTTTCCTCTCAAAACTGCTTTTGCAGTATCCCACTGGTTTTGGTAGCTTGTGTCTTCATTGTTGTTATGCTCAAGGTAGTTAATGATTTACTGTTTTATTTCTCCCTGCACCCATCTGTTATTCAACAGAAGATTGTTTAATTTCCTTTGTGTGGGGTCGAGCATTTTTGTTAATTTCCTTTGTGTGCCTTTGTGTGGGGTCGAGCATTTTTGTTAGAGTTGAGTTCCACCTTTAGTGCCTTATGGTCTGAGAAATACAAGGTAAAATTTCAATTCTTTTGATTCTGTTGATATTTGTTTTGTGTCCCAGGATATGATCAATTTTGGAGAATGTTCCATGGGGTGATGAGAAGAATGTATATTCTTTATCTTTGGGGTAGAGTGTTCTACATGCGTCTATCAAGCACAGTTGTTCTAGGGTCTCATTTAAATCTCTTATATCTCTGTTTAATTTCTGTTTAGAGGATCTGTCCAGCTCTGTAAGAGGAGTGTTGAAGTCCCCTGTTATGATGGCATTATCAGATATCATATTGCTCAGTTTGAGTAAGGTCTGTTTCAAGAATCTGGGAGCATTTAAATTGGGTGCATAAATATTTAGAATTGAAAAGTCTTCTTGTTGTATTTTTCCCTTGACCAATATAAAGTGACCATCTTTGTCTTTTTTGACTTTAGTGGCTTTAAATCCACATGTATCTGAAAATAAGATTGCAACTCCTCTTTTCTTCTGAATGCCATTTGCCTGAAAAATTGCCTTCTAACCCTTGACTCGGAGCTTGAATTTGTCTTTTGAAGCCAGGTGTGTTTCTTGCAGACAGCAAATGGATGGCTTGTTTTTTTTGTTTTTTTTTTTTTGTTTTTTTGTTTTTTGACAGAGTCTCACTTTATGGCCCTTGGTAGAGTGCCGTGGCCTCACACAGCTCACAGCAACCTCCAACTCCTAGGCTTAACCGATTCTCTTGCCTCAGTCTCCCGAGCAGCTGGGACTACAGGCACCCACGACAATGCCCGGCTATTTTTTGGTTGCAGTTTGGCTGGGGCCGGGTTTGAACCCGCCACCCTCAGTATATGGGGCCGGTGCCTTACCGACTGAGCCATAGGTACCGCCTGGCTTGTGTTTTTTAATCCAGTCAGCCAATCTGTCTCTTCAGTCGGGAATTCAAGGCATTAACATTTATTGAGATAATTGATGAGTGTGGTAGTTTTCTATTCGTCTTATTTGGTGAGAGTCCATTGCTTAGTTTTATGTTTTGCATCATTGTGGGGGTTAGGTTCTGTCCTTTAATTTCTGAGTTCTTACTTTGCTGCTGATCCATTGTGGTGGTCAGTGTGCAGAACAGGTTGAAGTATTTCCTGTAGAGCTGGTCTTGTTGTGGCGAATTTCCTCAACGTTTGTATATCCGTAAATGATTTAATTTCTCCATCAATTTTGAAGCTTAGCTTAGCAGGGTACAGAATTCTGGGCTGAAAATTGTTCTGTTTAAGTAGATTAAAGGTAGATGCCCCTTGTCTTCTTGCTTGGAAAGTTTCATTAGAGAAGTCTGCGGTCACTCTGATGGATTTGCCCCTGTAGGTCAACTGGCGCTTACTCCTGGCAGCTTGCAGAATCTTTTCTTTTGTTTTGACTTTGGACAGTTTCATCACAATGTGTCTTGGAGAAGCTCGGTTAGAGTTGAGGTGACCTGGGGTCTGATATCCCTCTGAAAGCAGTGTGTCAGAATCTTTGGTGATATTTGGGAAATTTTCTTTTATAATATTCTCTAGTATGGCTTCCATTCCTCTGGGGCGTTCTTCTTCCCCTTCTGGAATTCCAATAACTCGTATGTTGGAACGCTTCATAAAGTCCCATAATTCTGACAGTGAACGTTCTGCTTTCTCTCTCTTCTTTTCTGCCTCTTTTACTATCTGAGTTATCTCAAGAACTTTGTCTTCTACCTCTGAAATTCTTTCTTCTGCATAGTTTAACCTGTTGCTGATACTTTCCATTGCATCTTTAAGTTCCCTGATTGACTGTTTCAGTTCCTTCAGCTCTTCTATATCCTTTTATATTCTTCATATTGTTCATCTCTTATTTGATTCTGTTTTTGGATTTCCTTTTGGTTATTTTCCACTTTATTAGCAGTTTCCTTCCTTGTTTCCATCATTTCTTTCATTGTTTTCAACATGTGTATTCTAAATTCCCTTTCTGTCATTCCTAACATTTCTTTATAGGTGGAATCATCTGCAGTAGCTACCTCATGGTCCCTTGGTGGGGTTGTTCTGGACTGGTTCTTCATGTTGCCTGGAGTTTTCTGCTGATTCTTCCTCATGAGTGATTTCTTTTATCTGTTTCCTTGCCCTAATTTTCCTTTCACTTCCTCTTGCTTAAGTTCTTGAGCCTGTGGACTAAGGGTTACAGGACCAGAAGGATGAGAAGGTTGAAGAGCAAAAGAGGGATGAAAGAAAGGAGGACCGAGTGATAAGAAAAAAAAAAGAAAAATAGAGAAAGGAGAGGGGGTGGGTAAAAGGAATATTGACGAAAAGAAAAGAGGGAGACAGAGCAATATAGGTGTACAATAGGGTACTTTGACACAACCTTAAAAAAAACCCACCTTCTGGTGGTGCCCAGTTGGGTGGTTCCCTTAAGGTCAGCAGCTCTTTGCTAACCTGATCAGACACAGTACCCCACCTCCACCAAGTAGAGAGGAAAGACAAAAATGCTAAAATCAAACGAAAACAAGCAAACAGAAAACTTTACAGGATAAAATTGGTTGAAAAACTAAATAATAGCAGTAGAAACACTAGCAAAAATGAAGTTCTAATTATTGAAAAAGACAGCAATGGGAAATTATGATTAAACTAGAAAAATTGAGAAAGGAAAAAGATCTGTATGGAAAAGGTTGAACTTAAAAAACAAAACAACATCCAAAACATCAAAATAAACAAAAACAAAAACAAAACAAAACAAAAAAAAAAAAACCAACCAAAAAAAAAAAAACACAACCAAAAACAAAGCAGTATGTATATGTTATTGAATATTGTCTGGGCAACACGTGGTCTTCTGGGGTATGAGATGTTAATCACAGTTTTGATATGACTGGAGGCTGTTTATTTCTCAAACCCCAGCAGGTAGACACCCTAAATCTCTGTTCAGCCCACTTAAAAGGCACTTTGAACTTGTAAACTTGCTGAGCAGAAGCTTTCCCAGGGAAGTACTTGTTGCTGGAATCACTGCTGAAGTGGCTATCCACTTACCCAGTGTGCCAAAACTGGTCTCACTCTGCCCCTGAGGGTTAGGGCTGCAAGGCGGCTCAGACCCTGTCCTTAGGCTACTTGGTCGCTGGGTTACCAGCTCCCACCCAATTCTAGCTCTGCGACCCTGAGGGCGGAGCTTGCCAGGGCAGATCGCTCACAAAGGCTCCCTGTGACCCACAGCCAAACACCATTAGCTCCGTCTGGCTCAGTGGCCCAGACTGGGGCCCTAGACAACAGCCAAAGTTCTCTACACTCCCCCTCAGGCTCTCCCCAAAGCAGTTCAACTGAGTGCCAAGTCCAAAGACACCAAAACAGTTCACAGGTAAGGCCTTTCTGGTTTGCAGTCTTGCTGCTACTGAACTTACAGTTGCAGGTGGGTTTAGATGGATTGAACACACGCAACCACTTGCCGGTTTTCCACTATTTTAGTCCTCCTCTTGGGGTCCAGAAGTCTCTCACTGACTCACTGTGTCCTTACAGGGGTGATGATAGGCAGATCCCACCAGCCAGAGATGCCTGGAGTCCTATCTCCCCAGACTCACAGTGCCCAGATGCAAGGAAGCTGTTACAGGGCCGCCATCTTGCTCCGCCTCAACATGTCTGTCTTTGTATGCTCCTTTCCTGAACATTTGGCTAAAGATAGCAAGTTTTAAGAGATGAGAAAATTTTTTTTAAACTCATTGGATTTCTGGGTTGCTGGTCTCCTCAGCTTCTAGTCTGGTATGTACGAGCCAACAAGAAGCACAAAAACTTGTCACCTCTGGGATCCCATGTTCCCTGGTCAGCCTGTCATCTTCTCCACGCCTTCCAGACTCTTCATATGTTTGTTTGTTTATTTACAGTTTGTTTATTTATATCCCTTAACCTGAGGGATGAGGAGGGTGCGTGTGCTCTGTCTTCCCAGAAACTCTTTTTTACTTGCTAGTAGCTCATAATTAAAAAAAAAAAAAAAACTATTATGAAATTTGTAGTTATTTGTCACTCACAACAGCATAAAATCTTATCACTGATTACTTTTGTTGTATGTTTTGATTCTGCATCCTTCAAATTAATGTTAAGTAAAAGAATAAAATAAAACTCGACTAGCATCTGGTGCTCAGAAACAGCCTAATCATCTGATAAAGTGTTTTTCTGGGTCCATACATTTTTCTTTTATTGCCCACAGGTTTTTAGTTTTAGTTTACATTTTTGCTAACAAGAAAAACAATACAAAACAAAGCAGCAAGGTACCACACCAGGTTTTGCATCATTTGGGCGAGTTGCCAGGTGAGCGCCACTTCTCAAAGGTTGCAACAATCCAGTTGTCTCATCCACACTTCACTTGGCTGCTGTGTTGTGTTCCATCTACCCCAGGAGCCCTAAATTAGCTGAAAGCACCATCATACCAGCTTTTCCTACATTTACTTTCCTGACCTTCAACATCCTCGAGCCTTGCAGTAGACTCCTAACTGCACCTTCGCTCTTCTTCCCAAGCTACTTGGGCAAAACTGTCAGAGCCGTGTCCCCCATGTTCTGCTTTCATTATGTTTCTGTGAAGATATATTTGGTGACATCTTACTACTTAAAGATACATTCAAACCCCAGCCTAGTCAGAAAAGGTCTTGTTCTGCTTCTAATTTTATCTCTTTGAGATATTCAACTTTCTACATAAATTTTTTTCTCTGTACAAAAATGGCTGGTTGCCTCAATATTCTGTTTTATGACTTTGATCACCACATTCTTTTCATCAAAATATTTTCTAGAAATCTCTTTTAACTCTGAATTTTTGTTAAATAATTTAGTTTAAACTTTATATAAGAGCATATAGTGATAATTCCTGTGTTCACAACCCAGTTACCCTTCTGAAAGGCTCTTTCCCTCTTTTCTTGTGTATTTTTCAGGACAAAGCTTGTATGATTTATTCTTTCTTGTTACACAAATAGTGCTTTATAAAACACATAGTCGTTTGCTTTGTTTTATTCAAATTTGAAAAAGTAACCACATTTATTTTTATCACTATATGGAATTTAATTGTACAGACATGCTAAATTTCATGTAATAATTTTATTATTATAAATAAAATTACTTCCAGCATTGTCTGAAATATTCCTTTGATTATGATTTTTCCGCCTGTCCCATCAAAAGGTAGTTTCTTTCCCCAACTCCATAATTTCAGTTGTTCCTGGAAATTTATGGGGATAGGGACTGTGAGAAACCCTATCATTTCTGCTTCCAAAATTTTGGAATTGTTAAGACTGTCATGTGTAAAAGTTCAAGGCCGTCAATCTCTGTTTCTCATTCTCTTTCTCTCTCTCTACCTATCTATCTTCTTGGTCTCTAATTCTCTCTTTCCTGTGTATAATCCGCTATTAAAACCATTCATTAAATTCTCAATGTTAATTGCGTACATTTAGTTTTACAATTTTTCTTTGATTCATTTTCCCAAGTGCCAGTTTTTGCAAAAATTTTCAACCTTCTTCATATTATGCTTGAATATAATGGACATAGTTACATTTTATTATGAGGATAACTAATCTGTGTCCCTGGTATTGAACATAGCTATGTTTTTGAATGTATGTGACAATTAGTCTGTGTCTCTGTGGCTGTGTTTCTGAAATGTTCTTTTGCCTCCTTGGTTTTTCATCTCTCTTCTTCCTCCCATCTAACCTAGTGACCTTGGTTATTTTATTACTAAAACCCCCAAATTATATAGAAATGCTTGAAATAAAACAAAAAGGGATTCTTGATTTTTTTTTTATTCTTCAGAAAATATTTACTTTACCGCTGACAGACATCAAGTATCATTCACATTTCTGATTCGCATTAATCTAATCACGGCTTAAAATCATTAGAAATCTCTTTCAGTCTCTGCAAAGACCTATCCACAGAAGACATACTTTAATAATACGGCACAGTCTGGGGCCCAAGCCCAGACCACATTTCTTCTTTTCCCTCCCACCCCAGTCTGTGTCACACACATCCGTGCAGGTGCACACACACGCACACACACACACCCTGCGGGGGTGGCTTCCCATTTTTATCTTCTCTACTCTGTGAGGCCATCACAGGCTGTGTTTGTTCAGCTCTGCAGCCACTTCCTGTGGCATTGGCACTGGAGTTTGGGAACAAAGAGACCTGAGATCCCAGAATCATATTTCTGAATTTATTTCTTTTCTTAAAAATTATCCTGTGGCCTTGTCATTCCTTAGGAACCCTAGGCATTTACAAATATTTGTCATTCTTAGTTAAGAGATTGATCTAGATTACATAGTTGACCACTGCCCCTAACCAAAATCCCCGATGATTTATTTTTTCAGATTTTTAAACAACCTTTGCAGATGTTTTCTATAACATCTGTGTGAGAAAGACAGAAAGAGATAGAGGACAATGTTAGTTTTAGGAGTCACATTTGTAATTGCAACATTTTGTAATATACTATTTCACTGTTTATTTAGACACTACTGATTTCTTTTCATGATTGCAAGAGGGACTTTACCTAACAATTGCAATCAGTATAACCTGGCTTATTGTACCCTCAATGAATCCCCAACAAAAAAAAAAAAAAAGAAAAAAAATGATAAGTTGAATATTTACCTCCTGCCATCCCCTATCATTACTATCCAGTATTTTACTTATTAAGATTATACATATATGGGCAGCACTTGTGGCTCAAGGAGTAGGGCACTGGCCCCATATACCGGAGGTGGTGGGTTTAAACCTGGCCCCAGCCAAAAACTAAAAAAAAAAAAAAAAGATTATACATATATTTTCAGTATTTTCTGATTACATCTTTATTACATGTGTGTTTGTATATGTATACATATGGTCAATGGATTGATTTTTTTACCTTCACCCATACACAATTTTTCTAAGTTGTGCTTATATGTCCTATGATGCTTTTTCATCCTTTTCTTGAAACTTTTCCCAGGTACAAATTTCTGTATCATCAGCTCCTATATTTAAATCATGTTCTTGTGATGTCAGAAGGAGCACAGTCCAGAAAACTGACTCATTTATGATACAGGGATCCCCATGGTCACCCTTAGATTCCATAGTTAATTAGGAGAATTCTCAGAACTCATTGAAAGCTACTGTTCTCATCACCACAGCTTCTTAACGGTAAAGGAAGCAAATTAAAATCACCAAAAGGAAGAGCAGCCGCCAGGGTCCTGGAAGGTCCAGGCCTTTCCAGCTGTCCTCACCCTGTGGAGTCCTGTTCAATGGGCAGAGCGACTTCCTTGACACGCTGTGTGGCCACTCAGGCTTCCTCTCTCGCTCTCTCTCTCATGTTCTGATAAATCACCTGGAAACTTCTTTTGTTCTTGTTCGACAGAGAAAACTGTTGTATTACATATTTTAAACAGAAATTTAAATATATTTGGTCACAATTTTTAGTGGTTTCATAGCAAATTTTGCACCCAATTTTTTCTCATACTGCTATTTTTTTCATATACACTTTTACATTTGTCAGTATCTTTTCTGAAAACATTTGAAAATTGTTTATTATTGAAAAGTGTATATTTTTGCTGAACCAACTATCCTCGGGATATTCCTGCCCGTCTCTTCATGTTGCTGTGTGTGTGCATGTGTGTTCGTGTGTGTGCATGTGTGTTCATGTGTGTGCATGTGTCTTTGTGTGTGTGCATGTGTGTGCACATATGTGTACACATTACATATCATTGGCTTCTCTTTTTCAAGGTCCTCAGGCCCAGCCCCACAGGGATTCTCTCTCCCTTCCCTTCCACTAGCTCTCTTCATTTAAAGTAATGAATTTTCTGTACATTTTCACTTTGGACCCTGCCTCCAGTTTCTTTTTAACTTTACATCAACCCAAGCCCATTGAGCCTTAACTCATTCGAAGTTCAAGTTTTTTTGGTTAGGGGCTCTGCTGCTTGTGTTCTGTGTTAAATCTTCCCAACACCCTTTCATATATCCCCTTAACTACAACAGTAAATTGTTTATATTTTAACTTTATAATGTAATGAATTTTCAAAAAATGTATAACAATCAAAATATGGAACATGGCCGTAACTCTGAGACTTTCCCAATACTACTCCGCTGTCAGCCCAGCCCTTTCTCCACAACTTCTGGTCCTGAGCAATCACTCATCATCTTTCTGTCACTGAAGATGCACTTGATCATTTTAGAACTTTGGATGGATCCAGAGTAGATGCTATTCTAAGGACATCTTAACCCTCCTCCCAAAGTGAGACTGTCCTGGGTCTCCAGCACTTGCATTCTCATTTGTCTGAACTCAGAGAGCTTCCTGACTGAAGGAGCTCTAAGAATTATCCAGTTTACAACCCTCTGGCATTTGTTCTTTGTTCAGCCTCACAGACTGACACCTCATGTTTGCAAAGTTTACTATCATCATCATATCTTTTCTTATAGAGATCTCTTATTCTCTTTCACTAAATAGCTCCCTTCTTCTATGGTATGCTATCTAGTTAATTCTGCTACATCAGATTTCTCAAACTCTGGTCTCTGCCTGTTTAACAAGTGGGAGCTTCCTGTTCTGCTTGGGTTTTCCCTCCCACTGGAGCATATCAGAATGTGCTCCCAGGCAGAAAGCAGAACCAGTTACAGAGCTCACCTCATTTGTTTCCCTCTTCTGAGGGTAATTGTTATGCCCTACAATTGTCAAAACTAACACTTGTAGCACATATTTTGCTTAGCTTTCTAGTTGTCTATGCAGTGCGGGAAGTGAACCAGTCATGACTGGAAGCAGAGTACACTTTATATTTGTCAGTACAAATCAAATAGTTGAAAACCCAAAGACGAAACAATATCTATAAAATCACAAACAAATCTAAAATTAAAGTGTAGTGGGAAAGAAGTTAAATATTTTCAAGAACATGTTAGCTTTTTGACAAAGACATTTACAGCTGCAGGACCAGCTCCAGCTAGGCCACTCTGTTGATAATAGAATGTCAACTTGCCTGGTAGGTAGAACAAAACCCAAACTGCAAGTCATGTGGCCTGGGCATGCACTTCAGGAAGGTCTTGACCTCTCAGAACACAGGAACTAACAGCTCCTCCCCACGGAGTCAAGGACAGCAGGACGTGACTAGAACCTGAACACTGGGAACTTTTCGAAAGTGAGGGGTCCTTCAGCCTGAAAAGTTTGGGACTAAACTCTGCCTTATTTTACTTTACCATAAATGATCAACTTTGATGCCTTCCAACTGGACTCTGCCAAGCCAGTGTTCCCAATCCTTCCTCTTGCCCTCTAACTCCTTAAAACATGCCCTAGGAGGAGGCGGGGACCCACCTGGAAGCACCCAGTGTCTGAGCTTCCTGTGGTGGGGGCACCTGACCAGGTGCCGCAGGGGGCAGAGAGTGACCACGGCTGTGACGCCTCCCCAAGGGGTCCACAGTGCCCAGTCCTGCAAGAAAGATACCAAGTTGTGCTAGTACAACCATATAAATAATTAATGCCTGAAGTCCCAATGTAACTGGGCATTAAGAATGATGACAGATAAATATAATTGGGAATCAAATACTACGCAAAACACTTTTCAAAATGTTTCCCATTGAGTGGATGATGTTGACTGTGTTGTAGAGACTTGCTATAATATGGCTACTTCCCAATCTGCTGGTGTTACAATATCTACAGTGGGTTTAAACAGCTTGTATGAATCTTTTTGTGGTATAACTTTAAAGAATCGTAGTATTGATCACAGAATGAAGGAATCTCTTCTAATTCTCAAGTGAGATCAAGATCACCAAAGAAGAGACCAGCGGCTGTGCAAATTCAGAAAGAGAATAACAATGGAAGAACCACTGATTTAAAACAGCAGAGTATACGGGAGAATCATGGGCGAGCCCTAAGAAAAGAGGACTTTCTTCTTCTGATGAGGATAACATAGAAAGGCAGGCTGTAGACAATTGTGAGAGAAGGCCAACGGAACCCGTTTCATCAGTCTTAAAAAGAATTAAGCGTTGTCTTAGATCTGAAGCACCAAACAGTTCAGAAGAAGATAAAACCTACAAAACCAGACAAGGAGTCAGGAGAGCACTGTGGTAGTAGACAATGATGTGTATTTGCAAGGGACTGAATGAGCTTGTTGAGGTCTTATACTGGATGATCCTGAGAAAAGGGGAATTAAAAAGGTGAACGTCACTGAGGAAGGGCCTCTTAATTCCGCAGTAGTTGAAGAAATCATAGACTATCTGGCTGTCAATGGTGTCGATGACAGTGATTCAGCTGTTATAAACTGAGGTAATTGTCAGCCTGATGGGAACACTGAACACCAATAGCACTGGTTCCTATGGGCTGCAGGAGAAATCAGTAGCTGCAAATAGGCATTTAGATACCCAGACTTCAATGTTCCTTGATAGTAGGAAGAAGAAAAGTTGTATAGACCATAATGTCCCTTGCATAGACTCAGACATGCAGGTCATGTTGGAGGCCCACAAAACAGTAACTGCCTGCCTGCCTGTAGAACATGTTAGTTAGCTGACTGCTGAGCCAACTCCAGTTCCCCTTTCTGGAATTCAGTCATCTTTAAGGGATTCTGAGGAAGAAGTGGATGGGATGGGAGACAGCAATGCTTCAAAAGAGCAGTGCAAAGAAGACACCAGTAATGACCTAGACACAGGCTTGAGAGGGTGCCAGTCTCTGGGGAACCAGAACCGTCTTCAGTTTTAGACTGTGTTTTAGCTCAAATGATGTCTTTCTCAAAGCCTCAGGAGCATCACTACACCCTGAGAACCTCCCTACGAAGGGCTGCCCCTATCAGAGGTACCTCCTGAAAACATTGCTCCCTGCAGAGAAAACGGACAGTTTGAGGAGAAAAATCTTAGTCCCAATGAAACAAATGCAACTGTTAGTGATAACATAAGTGAACCTCCTACAAATGCTTATGAAATGTCTCAAAATGAGATACATTGTGACTCTCAAAATTTCAGAAGCGGAGGACTAAGTAGGCGCCTTCAGAGGCAATTTGGACATTTGCCACCAGCCACAGGGAGTGCCAGTCAGCACGTTATGGAAGAGGAAGATCACGGTCCTGATGTTTAGTGCTTTAAATCAGATCATGTGACACTGAAGCACGACAAAAATTCCAGAGACTGTTATAGGCAATCACTGTACTCGAGGCTCAGGGCTCTCAAGCAGTCCAAGAGCATGAAAGTTTAGGCAGATACCAGAGAGATGCACTAAAAAATCCCAGTGGATTTGTGGAGAAACTGCAGAAGAAGGCTGATCTGGGGCTTCCGTATCCACAGACAGTTGTTGGGTCACCTGAGAATGTGTGGGACCAGTATACTCATAGCCTTCAGAACTTTGAAAGAGAATTTAAAAATCATAAAAGACATACTAGGAGAGTTAAGCTAGTTTTTAATAAAGTAGGTTTAGCTGCTAGACCAAAAAGGCCTTCAGATCCTAAGAAGGATGGATAGTCCCTTTCATATTCTGTGTTTCCTTTGAGTGATGGTCCAGAAGGCTCAAATAGTCATCCTCAGATGATAAGGGGACACCTGTGTGATGGTACCAAACTGGAAACATTTAACCAATTGTGGACTGGTGAAGAACAGAAAAATCTTGAACAGCTACTCCTGAAATACTGCCCCTGAAGAAGTTGAATCTAGACGTTGGCAGAAGATAGCAGATGAACTGGGCAACAGGAAAGCCAAATAGGTTGCCAGCTGAGCACAGAAGTATTTCATAAAACTAATTAACGCTGGCATTCCAGTTCCAGGCAGAGCACCAAACTTATGCATATACTCCAAAAAGTCTTTAAGAAGCAGACAACAGCACCCTCTTAATAAGCATCTCTTTAAACCTTCCACTTCTATGACTTCACATGGACCCAGCATACCTGGACCAAGAAGATGACCGCTCCTGTTTTCACAGCCACATGAGCACGCTGTTGAAAAGTTGTGAGATGAAGCAAGTATAGAAGTGGCCTAGAACCTAGCCAGGGAGTTCAGTGGCACTGCCAGGATTATCCTCCAGAAACGTCTTTGGATTTCTGTGATTCTTGTTCAGACTGCCTACACGAAATGGATATTCACAAGGAAGATCACCAGTTAGAACCTATTTATAGGTCAGAGGTATTCTTTTTTTTTTTTTTATTAAATCATAGCTGTGTACGTTAATGCAATTGTGGGGTACAATGTGCTGGTTTTATATAGAATTTGAAATATTTTCATCAAACTGGTTAACGTAGCCTTCACGACATTTTCTTAGTTATTATGTTAAGACATTTATATTCCACATTTAGTAAATTTCACATGTACCCTTGTAAGATGCACCGTAGGTGTGGTCCCACCAATTACACTCCCTCCACCCATTCTCCCTCCTCCCGTCCCCGCCCTATCCCCTTTCCCCACATTCTTGAGCTATAATTGGGTTATAGCTTTCAGTAGGGCTGAGTACCTTGGATACTTTTTCTTCCACTCCTGAGATACTTTGCTAAGAAGAATATGTTCCAGCTCCATCCATGTGTCCCAGGGCACCAGTTATAATTACCATGAGCCAACCTACTTTCCAGCAAACAGATGACATGGAAGAGATGGTTATTTTTTAGTCCTCCTCAACACACTATCATCATTAGTTATGTGCACAGTTTGGAAAGGTCTTCTGCTTCCCTGAAGTGACACTCACAGCATGAGAGCTTCCTGGTGACCTCCTCTGGCACAGCTCTGTACCACCATGACTCTAGATCACAGCTCAGCAGCTGAACTGGTGAGCAGAGGGTATCCTTGGGGAATTTGTCTCTATGACTTTAAAGCCTTCGAAGTGATGATCTTAAATGGAGGAGACGAAATGAAAGCACATGTTAAAAAAATAGTAAATTCCAAAGGTTTCAAAGAACTTGGTTGTAACTATGATAATAAGATGACAAAGTATTTATATTGAAACAGTTTAGTAACTTTCAGCTTTGTGAAAATAGTTTTCAGCCCAGCAGCTGACTTCTTTAGACAGAGTTTTAACCAATGATGGTGTTTGCTTCTAGGGTATAAAGTTTAAAAGAACTTACTGCCCAGTGGTGGTCATGGATGGCCTTTCGTAAATTGGAGCTGCTTAACTATATTGATATCAAATGTCTTTTTTTTATTAAATCATAACTGTATACATTGATATGATCATGGGGCATCATACACTTGCTTCATAGACCATTTGACACATTTTTATCACAATGGTTAACATATCCTTTCCGGTGTTATCTCAGTTACTGTGCCAAAACATTTACATTCTACATTTACCAAGTTTCGCAAATACCCCTGTAAGATGCACCACAGGTATGATCCCACCGATCCCCCTCCGTCTACCCACGACCCCCCCCTTTCCCACTTCCCCCTATTGTTAGGTTGTAACTGGGTTATAGCTTTCATGTGAGAGCCCCAAATTAGTTTCATAGTAGGGCTGAGTACATTGGGTACTTTTTCTTCCATTCTTGAGATACTTTACTAAGAAGAATATGTTCCAGCTCCATCCATGTAAACATGAAAGAGATAAAGTCTCCATTTTTCTTTAAGGCTGCTTCAAATTTCTTTTAACTGTGAGGAACTGTTCTTATCACCAGCAGTGAAGCACTACAGGAGGCCCCTGTGGCTTTGCTTCCTTAACCAGATCTTGGTGTGAATGTTATAAAATTGTCACTTAGATATGTTTTTTAAATGTAATGTTATATAAGATGATCATGTGATGTGTACAAACCATGGTGAAAGCCCTAGTAACTGTGTGAAGTCTCTAATTCACAACATTAATTCCTTTGAAGTACACAGCCTTCTGCCTCTGAATTTGGAGTTGTCAATACAACTCATCACAGAAAACTGCCTACTACAAAAATCACATATATGGTAATAATTTCCCACTTTTGTAGTCTGCACAAGATCCATAAAAGATTGTATTAAACAAGTGATTCAATTCAGTCCACGCAGTAAGCAAGCGTTCACTTGTATTCTTTTATACTGCTAGATTTCATTGCGCATCATTGAAAACATTTTGTATGTTTCTTCTTATCTGGGTACACAGTATGTTCTCGAATGACGTTCATTCGTCAGGAGAACTGTGAGAAATAAACTATGTGGATACTGTCTGTTCATATTATTAAAACAAAACAAAACAAAACAAAACCCAAAACTTGCCCTAGACCCCAAGTCAAGGAGCCATATTTGAGCTGTGCTCCTCTTTCCTTGTTTGTTTGGCTGGTAGTTAAGCCTTTCTTTTCTCAAAAACTGGCACCATAGTCTTGGCTTCTATGCACACTGAGCAGGGAGCCACCTGCTCAATGGCAGATTCTGTGTTCACTGTTTACTACTCATGAAATATGTGTAGGGTCCATGGGGAAGGCTCATGTAATACCTGTCACAGGAACATAAAAAATAATAGGCATCTATTGCTCAAACATTAAAAAGAATTGATATTTTCCTATGTAATAAAGTTTCATTTGTAATTGTCTAAAAATATGCCAGTGGATATAAAAGTATCTTCCTAGATTTTGCTTCATCCTAACTGACAATCGACACGTGACTAACTTTGCTGCTATTAAAGATTTGAAAACTTTACAATTAAACATTCAGTGTCTTTATTAAACATTAGCTCAAATCTTTTCTTATTTAAACAGTTTAAATTTATATAAAAAAGAAAAATATCTACTGCTACTATGTAAAAAGATCTATGATTGTACATTTATTTTATTTTAAAAAAAGTTTAACTACAACCTAGCAAAGTGGATCTTCCTTCTTCTCTTACATTAAAGTACATTGACTCTTGGTGTACTGAAATTACAGCAGCATCTTTTGTTTCTGAAATTGGTTAGACCTTTAAGTACTTTGTTCAATATTCTTAAAATAATTATTTTATGTTTAGCTGTTTCACAAAGGTTTCGCTAAGATTTCAACTCCAGTTCCTGCATATCCACGAATATTCTTCTCTGATGTTAGTGTTTTAAATGTAGGCTGCTTTATTTATTTCATTTGAAGGATTAGTTCTATACCATAAGCTATGACAATATGTCGATTCTGAAAAGCATTGTTCTGTTTTACAAAACCAGTGTTCACTGTAACTCATGATGATTTTATAATGCTCACCCAGCAGAAATAGTTCAATATTTTTAGTTTAGTGTAGGTGCTCAAGATTGATTCCAAACTTGTTATATTTGAAGTAAAAAAAAAAAAAAACTAAACTAAAAAAAATGACATTACCTTTGAGTGTTAGGTATTTCACATACAAACATGAAACCAAGCATTTTTATTGTGAAGTTGCCTTTGTGCCACAAGAACACATCATGAAACAAAAGAAGTTACACCGAGATGGCATTTTTTAAAAACCATAAATGCTGATGCAGTTCTTGGAGGTGTCTATTGCACTCAGAGGTGTCCTTTTTCCACGAATGTAAGTGCTAATTTGTTACAATCGACAAAAAGTATTAAAGGAAACTTTACATGAAGAATGGATGAATGAAATGCTAAATTCATGAAAATTCTGCCTTCAGTGTCAACATCTGTTGTTGAATCCAGTGACCTTATCTTGCTTTTTATTTGACGCTAATGTAACAGTTTTTTCTGAAATAATCTTCAGATTTTCAACAAAATTAAAATTTCTTTTCAATGCATTATATTTAAAATTCCTAGAATACTGTCCTAGAGCTGACTACTAAAATTTATCATCTTATGGAAGGTCTTGTTTTCCTTTTACCTTTATTTTATTTTATTTTATTTTTTGCATTTTTTTTTTTTTTTGGCCGGGGCTAGGTCTGAACCCGCCACCTCTGACATATAGAGCTGGCACCCTAGTCCTTTGAGCCACAGGTGCCGCCCCTTCCTTTTACCTTTAGAGGTTCAGTTCATAGTGTCACTTTTAATTAATTGGGATTCTTATTCAGACAACAAATTTAAGATTAGTTAGAAGACCGTATTTGACTCGCACATCTCAAAGCTGCTAGCTTACAACAGTGCTGCTGGACTAAAATTCTGTAATTGTTACAATGGTTTCTTGGCAGTTCAGGCATGTTGACATTAAGCAAGGAACACACATCAAATACGCAGGACCTATAGCAGACTTGTAATCCCATTTTCTCAGGAAGGACATAAACCACAAGTATTACAATAGGCAAAATCTATGTTGAGAAATAAAGACACATGGAACAAACAGCTGTAATAGGATTTGATCCTGGCTGCCCAGGCACAACAGCCATTTAGTTTAGGAAACCATTGTTTGAGATTAAAAAAAAAAATACATTATGAAGAAGAAAATTACTTAGTTAATAGCTTCATATTTAAAGCTAAATAGGAAGCTTGGAAAAGGAAAGGGCATAACAAGAAACCAATTATTTTTGCCAGGTGGGCAGATGTCTGTTCTCAGTTCCTGGTGTGCTCCTGGCTGAAGAATGACCAGACCCAGCAAAGGCGAGGCCGGCATGAGGTGACATTGTGTTGAGGAAAGGCAAGGTGGGGGTTTACAGCACAAGAGCAAGACACACTCTCCACAGATGTGATGGGTTCCTTGCCCCAGCAGGAGGCTCTGACTACAGTCTGCGGTCTGGTTTAACAGCATCTGGACTGGATCCTCACTGTCATCCAGATGCCACCATCAGACCACTCTGATGACTGGACCCTCACTGCCGTCCAGGTGCCACCATCAGACCACCCTGATGACATGTGATCATCCTAGTTGTTTTATGGCGTGTCAGACCCCACCAGGCTGGGCTGGCTGGCCTGTAAACTAGGGGTTTCCTGCATGCCTTGGCAGGGGCAGGGGTGTCCTCCTCCCTGGGAGTGCCAGTGCTCAGGGCAGGGTCAAGTTGGGCAACACCTGCCAGGGAGCCCCCCTGTCTTTCCTCTACAGCTGGGGCAACTGCTAGAGGCAGCCCAAGGAGGGCACCTGCCTTTGTCTCTCACCATCTACCTAACACTTTGATTAAATGCAAAATAGAATACAAATTTGTCAAAATGGGAAAGAAAGATGAATTTCTTAGGGAGAAGATGGGGCAGAAAACCGTGAAATAGCGCATTATTTGTACCCTGTGTTCCACATGCTAAAGCCTTGAGTTTCCACTGCTTCAAGACCCTTTGTCAGTGTGATGGGGAAGTAGTTATTTCCCTTGTTCTTTTTCTTATGTGACTGGCAAGAAATGTCCTCTCATGCGTCATCTGTGGTCACTTTCTATCCTGTTGGCGGAATTGAGTATCTACTCAGTACACCGAAGATTTTCAGAGAAGAGCTGAGCCACTGCGGCTCATCCCCTTTCTTCCACACTACCCTACTTCCCCTCCCCATTTTCTCCCTTTTGGAATCTGCTAGTTTGCAGAGATTCTGTTCTTGGGACCAATGTTGGCAAGGCAAAAAAACTTACTGATAAAGGCAACATTTTTAGAAAAATTGATGCAAAGTCATTGGCTACAAGGCCAGTGCTGTGCTATCTTTGTGTGTAAATTTTTGGATATTTTAGAGTGGGAAGCATCACAGGCTTGTTCTTGACTGAAATGAATCTTTGGTTAAACCTGGTTCATTCCCCGGTGAGAGTCACTGCTGCCCTGCCCAGCAGTTAACTTCAACTGTCCTGCAGCACTCCGGACTGTCCTAGCTAAAACTCAGCAAAATTGAAGGTGAGTGAGGCAGATTTGAGTTTTAGCTTCTGTGAGTATTAATTCACGAGCAGGAAAATCGGACCCATTGCAGACATGTTACACTCTTCTCCCTTTCCAATCTCTGTGAGACAGCTTCCTTTGGTGCAGAGGCATCCAGCCTGTCTTCTCTGTCCACACGGGAAGAATAAGAGTTCTCTCTGGAGACACAGTGAATACACAGACACTGACTAAAGCTGATTACCAAAACGTTCTTACAAAATCAGGCTGGACACCCCTAGTAGAGCAATCACTACTGGTGTCAGGGAAATATAATTAAAAACAAAAGCTCCTCCCAATCACGAAAATCTCTCCGTATAGGTATTACAGAAAGGAAAGTTTCATAACTGAATACACATTAAACTAAAATGTGATGCCCATCACAGGCAATTTGCTAAGTGATTGCAAAAACAGTAAGAAATCCCATCCTTGGAGGATTGGATTAAAGATGGTGACTGAGTAACAGCTTCCCTGCAACTGGACACAGTGAGTCTGGGGAGATAAGACTCCAGACATCTCTGGCTGGTGATATGTGCCTACAATCACCCCTTTGAGGATACAGGGAGTCAGCAAGGGACCGCTGGACCCCAAGAGGAGGACAAAAGCAGTGGGAAACTGGCAAGTGGTTGCGTGTGTTCGATTGACCTAATCACGCTGGCAACCATGAGTACAAGCAGCAGTGAGACTGCAAACTGGAAAAACCTTACCTGTGAACTGTTTCGGTGTTTTTGGACTTGGCACTCAGTTGAACTGCCTTGGGGAGAGCTTAGGCAGGAGTGCAGAGAACTTTGGGCATTGTCTGGGGCCCCAGACAGAGCCACTGAGCTGGGCTGCAGGGAGACATTCTGTGAGAGAACTGCCTCGGCAGGCTCTGCCCTCAGGGTCCCAGAGGAAGGAGCGGGCGGGACCTAGTAACCTATCAACTGAGCAGCCTAAAGGCAGGGACTGAGCTGCCTTACAGCCTGAACCCGTAGGGGAAGAGTGAGATGGTTTTGGCACACTGGAGGCTTGGGCTGTTGCCCTGGGTAGAGTTCCTTGGTGTCACAGCCCATAGTAACCTCAAATTCCTGGGCTTGTTGCTGCCTGGACCTCCATAAAATCTGTGCCACAACCCCCAACCAGGCCTCTGCATGCCCTGACCAGGAACAGCGGGAGCCGGGAAACCCTACGTCCTCCCTCCTGTGTTCTCCCAGCCTCCACACTGGCCTGTTCATCTGGGCAGGGTTACTGGTAGCTGGGTGCCCTTTGGAGCCCTCCCTGCCTCTACACAGAGCCCTTTTCCTGGTCAGAGAATGCTGGAGCCTTGGGCTCTTTGTGCCAAAGTCACTGGGTGCCAGGCACTCCCAGAACTGTGCACACCACCTCCCGCCCTGTTGCTGGATCTGGATCTGGTGTCACACGCCAGAGCTGCTTCCACAACCAGAACTCCCTAGCTGGAGCAGCCCCAGAGGAACTACACAGGGTCAATCCTTACAAAGATCAAGCAACAATAGAGTGATCCCACTGGGATCTAATCTTGGAGAGACACCTCCCCAACTCTGAGGACAGCCAGAGGCAACAGTGAAAAACAATCATGAGGCGAAATCAACAGAAAAACTCTGGCAATATGAATAATCAGAGTAGATCAAATCCCCCAAGGATCAATGGGGCAGACACAGCACAAGATCCCATGCACAAACAAATAGCTGAGATGTCAGAAATCGAATTCAGAATCTGGATAGCAAATAAGATTGAATTAGAATTCCAAGCAGTAACCCAAAAGATATTGCAAGAATTCAACAAATTCAAAGACCAAATGACAAAAGATTTTGACACATTCAGACAAGAAGTTGCATCCCTCAAACATCTGAGAAACACAGTAGAATCCCTCAGTAACAGAACGGAGCAAGCAGAAGAAAGGATTTCTGACATTGAAGACAAAGTTTTCAAACGCTCCCAAACTCTCAAAGAGGATGAGAAACGGAGGGCAAAAACAGATCACTCTATCAGAGATAATTCGAAGAAAACCAATATTCATCTTATAGGGATCACCGAAAGTGACGAAGTGGCTTCACAAAGCACAGAGTCTCTTCTCCATGAGATTATGAAGGAGAACTTTCCAGACATGCCAAGAGATTCTGAAATTCAGATAGCAGACAGTTTCAGAACTCCAGCACGACTCAACCCGAATAAGACATCCCCCAGACACATCATAATCAATTTCATTAAAGTTAATATGAAGGAGAAAATTCTGAAAGCTGCCAGATGAAAGAAAACCATTACCTACAAGGGGAAGAATATTATAATAACTGCAGATCTCTATGCTGAAACCTTTCAAGCTAGAAGAGGATGGTCATCGACTTTTAATCTCCTAAAACAAAATAACTTTCAACCCAGGATCCTGTACCCAGTTAAACTGAGCTTCATTTATGATGGAGAAATTTAATACTTCAACAACATTCACATGTTGAAGAAATTTGCCACAACTAAACCAGCTCTCCAGGATAGTCTCAGACCTATCCTCCATAAAGACCAGTGTAATCCTCCACCACAAAAGTAAACTCACCCAGAAAATTTTGATCAAATTCCAACTTCCACAGTTGCAAAAGGATTAAAAATGTCCACTGGACTCTCAAAAGGCTTATCAATATTCTCAATTAACGTGAATGGTTTAAACTGTCCTCTAAAGAGGCACAGGTTGGCTGAATGGATACAAAAACTCAAGTCAGATATCAGCTGCATATAAGAATCGCATCTTACATTAAAAGACAAATATAGACTCAAGGTCAAGGGATGGTCATCTATATTCCAGGCAAATGGAAAGCAGAAAAAAGCAGGCATTGCAATCCTGTTGCAGATGCAATAGGCTTTAAACCAACCAAAATAATTAAGGATAAGGATGGACACTTCATATTTGTTAAAGGTAATACTCAATATGATGAGATCCCTATTATTAATATTTATGCACCCAACCACAACGCACCTCAATTTATAAGAGAAACTCTAACAGACATGAGCAAGTCAATTTCCTCCACTTCCATAGTAGCTGGAGATTTTAACACCCCTTTAGCAGTGCTGGATAGATCCTCCAAAAAGAAGCTAAGCAAAACAATTTTAGATTTAAACTCAACCATTCAACATCTGGACTTAAAGGACATCTATAGAACATTTCATCCCAACAAAACTGAATACACATTCTTCTCATCAGCCCACGGAACATACTCCAAAATCGACCACATCCTGGGCCACAAATCTAACCTCAGCAAATTTAAAAAAAATAGAAATTATTCCTTGCATCTTCTCAGACCATCATGGAATGGTCTAAATAACAACAGGAACCTGCATACCCACATGAAAACATGGAAGATAAACAACCTTATGCTGAAGGATAGATGGGTTATAGAAGAGATTAAGAAGGAAATCACCTTATTTTTGGAACAAAACAACAATCTAGACATGAATTACCAGAACCTCTGGGATACTGCAAAGGCAGCCCTAAGAGGGAAATTTATAGCACTGCAAGCCTTCCTCAAGAAAATGGAAAGAGAGGAAGTCAATAACTTAATGGAACATCTCAAGCAACTGGAGAAGGATGAATACTTCAACCCCAAATGCAGCAGAAGAAAGGAAATAACCAAGATCAGAGCAGAATTAAATGAAATTGAAAACAAAAGAATTATACAACAGATCAATAAATCCAAAAGCTGGTTTTTCGAAATGATCAGTAAAATAGAGAAAGCTTTGGCCAACCTAACCAGGAAAAAAAAGAGTAAAATCTCTAATTTCATCAATCAGAAATGGTAATGATGAAATAACAACAGACCCCTCAGAAATTCAAAAAATCCTTAACGAATACTACAAGAAACTCCACTCTCACAAATATGAAAATCTGAAATAAATCGACCAATACCTGGAAGCACGCCACCTACCAAGACTTAGCCAGAACAAAGTGGAAATGTTGAACAGGCCTATATCAAGTTCGGAAACAGCATCAACTATACACAATCTCCCTAAAAAGAAAAGCCCAGGACCAGATGGCTTTACGTCAGAATTCTACCAAACCTTTAAAGAAGCACTAGTACCTATACTACTAAACCTCTTCCAAAATATAGAAAAAGAAGGAATATTACCCAGCACATTCTACGAAGCAAACATCACCTTGATCCCAAAACCAGGGAAAGATCCAACAAGAAAAGAAAATTATAGACCAATATCACTAATGAATATAGATGCTAAAATACTCAATAAGATCCTAACAAACAGAATCCAACAACACATCAAAAAAATTATACACCATGACCAAGTTGGATTTATCCCAGGGTCTCAAGGCTGGTTCAATATACGTAAATCTATAAATGTAATTCAACACATAAACAAACTTAAAAATAGAGACCATATGACTCTTTCAATTGATGCAGAAAAAGCTTTTGATAATATCCAGCATCCCTTTATGATCAGAGCACTTAAGAAAATTGGTAAAGAAGGGACAGTTCTTAAACTAATAGAGGCCATCTACAGCAAACCCACAGCCGATATCGTATTGAATGGAATTAAATTGAAATCATTTCCACTTAGAACAGGAACCAGGCAAGGTTACCCATTGTCTCCATTGCTCTTTAACATTGTAATGGAAGTTTTAGCCATTGCAATTAGGGAAGAAAAGGCGATCAAGGGTATCCACATAGGGTCAGAAGAGATCAAACTTTCACTCTTCGCAGATGATATGAGCGTATATCTGGAAAACACTAGGGATTCTACTACAAAACTTTTAGAAGTGATCAAGGAATATAGCAATGTCTCAGGCTACAAAATCAACACCCATAAATCTGTAGCCTTTATATATACCAACAATAACCAAGCCGAAAAAACAATCAAGGACTCTATTCCTTTCACAGTAGTGCCAAAGAAGATGAAATATTTGGGAGTATACCTAACAAAGGACGTGAAAGATCTATACAAATAGAACTATGAAACCTTAAGAAGAGAAATAGCTGAAGATGTTAACAAATGGAAAAGCATACCATGCTCATGGCTGGGAAGAATCAACATTGTTAAAATGTCCATACTACCCAAAGCAATATACAATTTTAATGCAATTCCTATTAAAGCTCCATTGCCATATTTTAAAGATCTTGAAAAAATAATACTTTGTTTTATATGGAATCAGAAAAAACCTTGAATAGCCAAAACATTACTCAGCAATAAAAACAAAGCAGGAGAAATCACGCTACCAGACCTCAGACTGTACTCTAAATCCATAGTGATCAAAACAGCATGGTACTGGCACAAAAGCAGAGAAGTAGATGTCTGGAACAGAATAGAGAATCAAGAGATGAATCCAGCTACTTACCGTTATTTGATCTTTGACAAGCCAATTAAAAACATTCAGTGGGGAAAAGAGTCCCTATTTAACAAATGGTGCTGGGTAAACTGGCTGGCAACCTGTAGAAGATTGAAACTGGACCCACACCTTTCACCATTAACTAAGATAGACTCTCACTGGATAAAATATTTAAACTTAAGACATGAAACTATAAAAATACTTGAGGAAAGTGCAGGGAAAACTCTTGAAGGAATCGGCCTGGGTGAATATTTTATGAGGAGGACTACCCAGGCAATTGAAGCAATGTCAAAAATACACTACTGGGACCTAATCAAACTAAAAATCTTCTGCACAGCCAAGAACATAGTAAGTGAAGCAAGCAGATAGCCCTCAGAATGGGAGAAAACATTTGCAGGTTATACCTCCAATAAAGGTCTAATAACCAGAATCCACAGAGAACTCAAACCTATTAGCAAGAAAAGAACACATGATTTCATCTCAGGGTGGGAAAGGGACTTGAAGAGAAACTTCTCTAAAGAAGACAGACTCACAATCTACAAACATATGAAAAAAAGCTCCTCATCCTTAATCATCAGAGAAATGCAAATCAAAACTACTTTGAGATACCACCTAACTCCAGTAAGAGTAGCCCACATAACAAATTCCCAAAACCAGAGATGTTGGTGAGGATGTGGAGAAAAGGGCACACTTCTACACTGCCGGTGGGAATGCACACTAATACATTCTTTCTGGAGGGATGTTTGGAGAATACTTAGAGACCTAAAAATAGACCTGCCATTCGATCCTATAATTCCTTTACTAGGTTTATACCCCAAAGACCAAAAGTCACAATACAACAAAGACATCTGTACCAGAATGTTTATTGCAGCCCAATTCATAATTGCTAAGTCATGGAAGAAGCCCAAGTGTCCATCGACCCACGAATGGACTAGCAAACTGTGGTACATGTATACCATGGAATATTATGCAACCTTAAAGAAAGATGGAGACTTTACCTCTTTCATGTTTACATGGATGGAGCTGGAACATATTCTTCTTAGCAAAGTATCTCAGGAATGGAAGAAAAAGTATCCAATGTACTCAGCTCTGCTATGAAGCTAAATTATAGCTTTCACATGAAGGCTATAACCCAACTATAGCACCAGTCTATGGGGAAAGGGCCAAGGAAGGGGAAGGGAGGGGGGAGGTTTTGGTGGAGGGAGGGTCATGGGTGGGGCCACATCTACAGTGCATCTTAGAATGGGTACAGGCGAAACTTACTAAATGCAGAATACTAAATGTCTACATACATTAACTAAGAAAATGTCATGAAGGGTATGTCGAACATTTTGATGATTATATTTCAGATTGTATATGAAACCCGCACATTGTACCCCTTGATTGCACTAATGTACACAGCTATGATTTAACAATAAAAAAAGAGAAATCCCATCGTTTTATATAGGTAAGCAGAAGCATTACATACTTATTTTCAAAGTAAAGAATAAATAGTGCTCAAGTAAAAGACTTGACAGCACCATTTGTCACATGTACTTGATCCTGACTTAACCTAATAATTGGAATGTCCATCTTAGCTGGCTTTATCCAGGGGAAAACAAACCCCTCTTTCCTTTACAACAGGAGATTGTTTGCAACCTGGGGTCCTGTGCCCAGGTGCTGGCTCCTGCCCTTCCTCAGAGGGATACTGAGTGCTAGCTGCTTTACTGATTACCCTGCAAAGAGAAGGCCAGTCTTGGTCATTAGGCTGACAAGGTTTTAAACACATGCATACATTTTAAAGAGATGGGAAAGTCTTATAATTACAAGCTTTCTAAGGTGAATGCCAGAAAGAAAAAGGAGGAAAAAGGGGGAATCACTTCCTTTAGGAAAAGTAAACCTTTCATTTTTAATTTGTATTCATCCTTATGCCCAGTAATTTTCTTCTATATAATTTTTTTCAACTCTTGAACAGGGCTTCCTTTATAAAATTGCTATGGTGTAGGGGATTGTCAGAATCTCAAATCCTTTTAGATGGTGCTGTCAAGTTCTTTATGATTAGGGTAGATTTTAAATCTTGTAAGACTTACAGTAACTCTCCTCCTCTGGGTGAGGGGGTTGGAAGGTCTGCCATGTGGGGGAGGCTTGCTGACAGTGAAGTTGGGGCAGCAGGTTCAGGGACAGTGAGGGGACAGCCCTGCTCCATGTTGGCAAGAGATTGAATTTGTGAAGCCCAATAGATTGAGACTATACCAGGATTGGAACTATTAGGAGGAAACGTGTCGTCTTCATATCTGACAGGTCTTTGGTACTCATGTCTCTGGTGGGTGCCCTCAGAGGGAAGTGGCTGGTGATCAAAGTGCAGCAGACACAGCACACAGGAGTAGGCGTCCTCCTCACCTGCACTGCGGGATGAACCGCCCCCCAGGCTGTATGTAACAAGCTGCCTTAGTTATTAAGTGTCACCCCATCCTGACCATCACAGTCTGAGGGCTGCCATGTGAACCCATCTAATCCTGGGGCCACTACTGGGGAGCTCATGTTGCTGTGTTAAACCACCACACCTGACCAAGCTTTCATTGTTAAAAAAGTGATATTTTGTTATCTACCTTCTTAACCACTGTATTTATCTTTTTTTTTTTTCCACATCAAAAGGAGAAAAAGAGGAAAACATTGCATTCCTAAGGCACCAATACATAATAGCATCTTTGGATACTAGAGAACAGGTAATTTTGTTAGGTAGGTAGGAAGGGTGAGCCTGGGAAGAAGAATGGGAGGCAAGGGCTAGGCCCCCACCTCGGTGCTACCTACCTTAATTCTGTCCCAAGCCATTGCTCACATCTGGGAGAGCAGATCTGCCCTCAGAACTTAGCTGCCAACTGCAGAAGGACGTAGAAGACCCTCTAGCCCAGCAACAGGTGCAACAGAGTCTGAAAGGTGACCTGGAGCAGGATTAAGGCAAATTATCACATCATTGGCCTCAATCTACATTATGGTTCCTCCAACACCCCCAGGGACCTCTCAGATAGGCTCACGGGAGGTCTCCATGTGCAGTAAGACTCTGCTTCCAAGGTGAGTCTGAACCACGAGGTGGTCCGACACAGGTGAAAAGAGAACCACAGGTCATACCTTTGCCTCTTTGCCTACTTGTTGTGGCAATGGAGGCCCATTCACTGTCTCTGGAGAATGTATATTGCCTTGTAAACTTTCTCACTCTGTAAACCTATCCTTCTCTCCCTCAGTAAACTTTGTTTCACACTTGCCTTACTTTAGAGTGTCTGGCCATTTTTCTCCCAAGAACTGAGGACCCGGGCAGCTTCCTGAAACCCCAACATTTTAGAAGACAAGACTGACAATTTCAAGGCCTTGAAATCCAATGATCTGAGTCACAAACAAATCTGTGGAACTAGTGGTCTCTGTTTTTAAAAGGAGGAAACAAAGTTACAAAAATCATAAGTAATTTATCTAAGCTTTTGTATCTGATAAGTGCTTTTCTGACTCCAAAGACCATAACATTGCTATTATTTGAATTATCTTTTTAGGAATGTTTCATCAATTCTTTCCTAATATCTCCTCAGCAGGTGGAATTCTCTATTTATCTTCTGAGACTGCGCAGTTCTTAACTTCTTTCTGAATATCATACACCATTATGACTTTTGCTTAATTAACTTGTTGAATTATGATATTCTATAAACCACTACTCTTTTTGCAACCCCAAAGCAGTCAATTATAGTAATGTGCCTAATACTATGCACATGGTGGGAAGAGAAAGCATGTTCATAAAATTTAACTGTTCAAAATTAAAACTACGCCAGGCAGAATGAAGAGAAATTGTTAGACCAAGGGTTGATGATTCTCAAATTGTCTGAAGTAGGACCTTTCAGAGGGATCTACAATCACCCAATCTAATGTGACACATAGCAGTGTCATAAAGATACATCTTAATATGAAAAAAATTTCCCTAAAACTGACCTATGGAGGCACACATGGAAATTTAAAATTTTATCAGCAAATAATCTATGTTCTAAAATATTGACAAATGAAACTGATGAGAGAATTGGCAGGATTTCTGTAATACAGGTGGTATAGAAAAGCCTTTTGAAGTCAGCATCCTAAAAGTCAGAATCACTCATGCCGTGGGCATGGCATTTTACCTACTGAGCATGGTGGGGAAAGGAATTATCATTCTTGTAATTCTATTTCATGTCAAGTAGCAGAATAAATATTTTAAGCACTTTAACATCTTGGGTTTTCTCAACAAATTTTAGAGATAAGCACTACCTCGTTTACAGATAAGGAAACTGAAGGACAAAGAACTATAGTAGTTTGTCAAACATTGTGCAGGGCTGAACGGTGGAGCCCAAGTGAAAGCCAGATCTGATTAATTCCATACTTCTCTTTACCGAAGATCATATGGAAAGCATTGTACTCATTTATTTATTTTTGTTTTTTTTTTTTTTTTTTTTTAATTTTTTTATTAAATCATAAGTGTATACAATGATATGATTATGGGGCATCATACACTCACTTCATAAACCATTTGACACATTTTTATCCCAGTGGTTAACATAGCCTTTCCGGCGTTATCTCAGTTACTGTGCCAAAACATTTATATTCTACATTTACCAAGTTTCGCAAATACCCCTGTAATATGCACCACAGGTGTGATCCCACCGATTCCCCTCCCTCTACCCACCCCCCCCTTTCCCACTTCCCCCTATTGTTAAGTTGTAGCTGGGTTATAGCTTTCATGTGAGAGTCCCAAATTAGTTTCATAGTAGGGCTGTGTACATTGGATATTTTTTCTTCCATTCTTGGGATACTTTACTAAGAAGAATATGTTCCAGCTCCATCCATGTAAACATGAAAGAGGTAAAGTCTCCATCTTTCTTTAAGGCTGCATAGTATTCCATGGTATACATATACCACAATTTATTAATCCATTCGTGGATCGATGGGCACTTCGGCTTTTTCCATGACTTAGCAATTATGAATTGGGCTGCAATAAACATTCTGGTACAAATATCTTTGTTATGTTGTGATTTTTGGTCTTCTGGGTATATGCCCAGCAGAGGAATTACAGGATTGAATGGCAGATCTATTTTTAGATCTCTGAGTGTTCTCCATATATCCCTCCAAAAGGAATGTATTAATTTGCATTCCCACCAGCAGTGCAGAAGTGTTCCCTTTTCTCCGCATCCACGCCAACATCTCTGGTCTTGAGATTTTGTGATATAGGCTAGTCTCATTGGAGTTAGATGATATCTCAAAGTAGTTTTGATTTGCATTTCTCTGATGATTAAAGATGATGAGCATTTTTTCATATGTCTGAAGGCCGTGCGCCTGTCTTCTTCAGAGAAGTTTCTCTTCAAATCCCTTGCCCAGCCTGCGATGGGATCCCTTGTTTTTTTCTTGCTGATGCGTTTGAGTTCTCTGTGGATTCTGGTTATTAAACCTTTGTCAGAGTTATACCCTGCAAATATCTTCTCCCATTCTGAGGGCTGTCTGCTTGCTCTGCTTACTGTGTTCTTAGCTGTGCAGAAGCTTTTTAGTTTGATCAAGTCCCAGTAGTGTATTTTTGAAGCTGCTTCAATTGCCCGGGGGGTTCTCCTCATGAAATTCTCACCCAGACCAATTTCTTCAAGGGTTTTCCCTGCATTCTCCTCTAGTATTTTTATAGTTTCATGTCTTAAGTTTAAATCTTTAATCCAATGAGAGTCTATCTTAGTTAATGGTGAAAGGTGTGGGTCTAATTTCAGTCTTCTGCAGGTTGCCAGCCAGTTCACCCAGCACCATTTGTTAAATAGGGAATCTTTTCCCCACTGAATGTTTTTAATTGGCTTGTCAAAAATCAAATAGCGGTAAGTAGCTGGATTCATCTCTTGGTTCTCTATTCTATTCCAGATATCTACTTCTCTGTTTTTGTGCCAATACCATGCTGTTTTGATCACTATCGATTTGTAGTAAAGTCTGAGGTCTGGTAGTGTGATTCCTCCTGTTTTGTTTTTATTTCTGAGTAATGTCTTGGCTATTCGAGGTTTTTTCTGATTCCATATAAAACGAAGTAATGTTTTTTCAAGATCTTTAAAATATGACAGTGGAGCTTTAATAGGGAGTGCGTTGAAAGTATATATTGCTTTGGGTAGTATGGACATTTTGATAATGTTGATTCTTCCTAGCCATGAGCATGGTATGTTTTTCCATTTGTTAACATTTTCAGCTATTTCTTTTCTTAGAGTTTCATAGTTCTCTTTATAGAGATCTTTCACGTCTTTTGTTAGGTAAATTCCCAAATATTTCATCTTCTTTGGCACTACTGTGAATGGGATAGAGTCCTTAACTGCTTTTTCAATTTGACTGTTGTTGGTGTATATAAAGGCTACCGATTTATGAATGTTGATTTTGTAACCTGAGACGCTGCTGTATTCCTTGATCACTTCTAGGAGTTTTGTAGTAGAGTCCCTAGTGTTTTCCAGATACACAATCATATCATCTGCGAAGAGCGAGAGTTTGATCTCTTCTGACCCTATATGGATACCCTTGATCGCCTTTTCTTCCCTAATTGCGGTGGCTAAAACTTCCATTACAATGTTGAAAAGCAATGGAGACAATGGGCAGCCTTGTCTGGTTCCTGATCTGAGTGGAAATGATTCCAATTTAACTCCATTCAATATGATATTGGCTGTGGGTTTGCTGTAGATAGCCTCTATCAGTTTAAGAAAAGTCCCTTCTAGACCAATTTTCTTGAGTGTTCTGATCATGAAGGGATGCTGGATATTATCAAAAGCTTTTTCTGCATCAATCGAGAGAATCATATGGTCTTTGTTTTTTAATTTGTTTATGTGCTGAATTACATTTATAGATTTACGTATATTGAACCAGCCTTGAGACCCTGGGATAAAACCAACTTGGTCATGATGTATAATTTGTTTGATGTGTTGCTGGATTCTGTTTGTTAGGATCTTGTTGAATATTTTTGCATCTATATTCATTAGTGATATTGGTCTATAATTTTCTTTTCTTGTTGGGTCTTTTCCTGGTTTGGGGATCAGGGTGATATTTGCTTCATAGAACGTGTTGGGTAGTCTTCCTTCTTTTTCTACATTTTGGAACAGGTTGAGTAATATAGGTACTAATTCCTCTTTAAAGGTTTGGTAGAATTCTGACGTGAAACCATCTGGTCCCGGGCTTTTCTTTTTAGGGAGGTTTTGTATAGTTGATGCTATTTCTGAACTTGATATGGGTCTGTTCAACATTTCCACTTGATTCTGGTTAAGTCTTGGAAGGTGGCGTGCTTCCAAGTATCGGTCTATTTCCTTCAGATTTTCATATTTCTGAGAATAAAGTTTCTTGTAATATTCATTAAGGATTTTTTGGATTTCTGATGAGTCTGTGGTTATTTTGTCTTTGTTGTTTCTGATTGATGATATTAGAGATTTTACTCTTTTTTTCCTGATTAGGTTGGCCAGAGGTTTATCTATTTTATTGACCTTTTCAAAAAACCAGCTTTTTGATTTATTGATCTGTTGTATTATTCTTTTGTTTTCAATTTCATTTAATTCTGCTCTAATTTTGGTTATTTCTTTTCTTCTACTGGGTTTGGGGTTGGAATGTTCTTCCTTTTCCAGTTGCGTGAGATGTCCCATTAAGTTGTTAACTTCCTCTCTTTCCGTTCTCTTGAGGAAGGCTTGCAGTGCTATAAATTTCCCTCTTAGAACTGCCTTTGCAGTGTCCCAGAGGTTCTGATAGCTTGTGTCTTCATTGTCATTTTGTTCCAAAAAATTGGTGATTTCTTTCTTAATCTCATCTCTGACCCAGCTATCATTCAGCATAAGGTTATTTAACTTCCATGTTTTTGTATGGGTATGCAGATTCCTGTTGTTACTCAATTCAAGTTTTATTCCATGATGGTCCGAGAAGATGCACGGAATAATTTCTATTCCTTTAAATTTACTGAGGTTAGACTTGTGACCTAAAATGTGATCAATTTTCGAGTAAGTTCCGTGGGCTGATGAGAAGTATGTGTATTCAGTTTTGTTGGGATGAAATGTTCTGTAGATGTCTGCTAAATCTAAATATTGGATGGTTAGGTTTAAATCTAAGATTTCTTTGCTCAGCTTCTTTCTGGAGGATCGATCCAACACTGCCAAGGGAGTGTTGAAATCTCCAACAATTATGGAGCTGGAGGAAATCAAGTTACTCATGTCTGTTAGAGTTTCTCTTATAAATTGAGGTGCATTCTGGTTGGGTGCATAGATATTAATAATTGAGATCTCGTCATATTGAGTATTACCCTTAACAAATATGAAGTGACCATTCTTGTCCTTCCTTACTTTTGATGGTTTAAAGCCTACTGTATCTGCAAATAAAATTGCAACACCTGCTTTTTTCTGATTACCATTTGCCTGAAATATGGATGACCATCCTTTCACCCTGAGTCTGTATTTGTCTTTTAAGTTGAGATGTGACTCTTGTATGCAACAAATATCTGGCTTAAGTTTTTGTATCCAGTCAGCTAACCTATGCCTCTTTAGAGGACAGTTTAAGCCATTCACATTGATGGAGAGTAAGGATAAGTCTGGTGGAATTTTGGGTATCGAGTTTTTCAAAGGTCCAGTGGACATTTTTAATCCTTTCGCCAGTGTGGAAGTTGGAGTTTGATCCGAAGTTTCTGAGTGAGTTTACTTTTGTGGTATAGGATTGGGTTGGTCATTGTGGAGGATAGGTCTGAGAACATCCTGAAGAGCTGGTTTACTTATGGCAAATTTTTTCAACATATGAATGTCATTGAAGTATTTAATTTCTCCATCATAGATGAAACTCAGTTTAGCTGGATACAAGATCCTGGGTTGAAAGTTTTTTTGCTTTAGGAGATTAAAAGTTGATGACCAGCCTCTTCTTGCTTGAAAAGTTTCAGCAGAGAGATCTGCAGTTATTCTAATATTCTTACCTTTGTACGTTATACATTTATTTATTTTTGTAAATAGGAAAGATTTGGGTCCTGTTATTATGAAACTCAGAGTCTAGATACTTTACAAATAAACATCTAATTTTAAAAATTACTTTATAAGCAACCACGTTTATAAGTCCTTAAAAATACAGGAATTATGGCAGTGTGCAATCTAATGCAGTAAGGAAAGCCTCATAAACTGACACGGAGAAAACAAGTTGGTTAGGACTGAGAGTGAGAGAGTGATTGGCTAGAAATACAAAGTTCAGTGGAGGGTTGGCTGTGCTGGAGAATAGTGAGAAAAGTAAACAATTCTGGAGTCCCAGTGATTTAAAATGAAGGGTATCTTTGATCATCCTCCACTTTCTAGATCCTTATTGACAACAGAAGGACACATTTTACGTTGTCTTTTAAAGAACACAACTATAGTCCAGAAAGTAGAAGGGAAGAGGAGAGGGAGGGGAGGGGAAGTGGGAAGGAGGGAAGCTTTGGGGGGGACATCACCTATGTACTTGATACAATGGTACATTTCAAAACTATTAAGAAATGGGTATAATTGTGATGATGTGTTACTTAGTTCAATGTAAATATTTCACATTGTATATTGAACCAGTACCCTGAACCCCATAAATGCATCAATGTACAAAGTTATGATTTAATAAAAAATAATTAAAAAAAGAATGTTGCCTGAAAATGACAAAAATCACCTTTCCTAGTCGAAAGAAAGTCATGTGACCATGGTGAAAATCACTTCAACAAAGAAATATAACCCCAAAATGTGCTCAGAAGGAAGACTTAAGAACGCACAGAGAGCCCAGTGTGTGTTGGGTGAGGGGGGATTAAACCAAGGGGGTGAGGCCGTGTGGAAGGTGAAGAGTGCTACCCCCACCCCCACCCCTGCACTGTGCCCCAGTCACACTCACATTACTCACACACAGGGTTAGATAGAAGAATATTTTTGATACTTTTTCGAATACATTAACTGAAGTGGAAGAGTTAAACATACCCAGGGCTCTGTGAGTTGCTCTCAGGGTTTAGATAGAACACTATTTACAAAATCTAATTGAAAAAGAGAAAGGTACAAAAATATTAAATGGTCTAATGGTTCTTGCTCTAAGGCTTTAATGCTGTTGTTGGCAAGATAAGAAAAGAAGTATGGTAGTTAAAAGATCTAGTTTAAATTCTATAAAATATGTCCCTGGAAGGCAATAAAAACCACTTAAGTTATCACTGAATTTATTTTGGTGTAAAGCTAAAAGTATGCCTCGAAGAAGTGTTGGGTATTATTCATTATTCTCTTTTCCAGACTTAGACTGAGGAAAGATGAAATTTAATTTAATGTTACCCGTAGAAAGCTGGCTGCGGATCAATATCTGGCGACAGCCTTGTATTCCTCATACTTCACAGGCTTTATTAGTTCTTTCATGAGAAACGTCCTGATGCATTATGTGTTCACAGGAGTGAGCGCAGCACAATTAGTGTCCTGCTGTGAACAGACCCTGCCTGGAGCCCTGCTGCACCCTGACCAGGGCAGTTGACTCTCTTATGTAATTGGCTGCTTGTACCCTGATTAGTTCCCCCCTTTCCTCTACAGTTGCACCGTTCATTCCCAGATAATGGCTAGTGAGAAGTAGTGTGTAAAATTTCCAATTTAGCCACGTGCCAAAGATCTTGAACTTGGCAGGGCTGGTAAATCAGCTCACTAGTTTTGTGTGGGCTTTAATTTGTCAGAAATCAAACTGCTCCCTTGTTGACAGTATTATTCATTGTGTACTTGAACACAGCTTATCTATTGGTAATAAGTAGGTCAGCACAACCCCCAGGGCTGAACAAATTTTGATGTTCGTCTTGTTTTCGGTACTGCATGAGTAATGGATATGGAAAATTACAGGGCCTTTCAGTATGTTTCTAAAAATCCTCATGATTATACAATATTATCTGTTTATAGCCAGCAGTGTCATCATTGAGTTAAAAGTATCTTTATTCATTAGTTAAGGACACAGTCATATTCTTGAGAATGCATTTATATTCAATTAGTTTAAGTTGGGTTTTTGTTCTGTTTTTTAAAAAAGTTGAGAAGTGCCCGGGTGCTGTAGCTCACACCTGTAATCCCAGCACTCTGGGAACCCGAGGCAGGTGGATTGCTTGAGCTCAGGAGTTCAAGACCGACCTAAGCAAGAGCAAGGCCCCATCTCTACTAAAAATAGAAAAAAAATTAGCCAGGTGTTATGTTGGACACCTGTAGTCCCAGCTGCTCGGGAGGCTGAGGCAGGAGGATCACTTGAGCCCAAGAGATTGAGATTGCTGTGAGCTATGACACCATGGCCTTCTACCTGGGATGACAGAGTGAGACTCTGTCTTAAAGAAAAACATTGAGAAATAGATGGTACAGCAGTAACATGACACCATCAGTTGCAGATGTTTTCTAAATATCTGCTACGTACGTGTGGTTTTCACCTTCAAGATATTTATTAAAGTTAACAGTAAATCCATGCCTCATTAGAATACCTTCAAATCTATCAAATGCTTAAATTTAAAGAAGTAAAACTATTCAGATTAAATCTCAGGATTCTTTTGTAAATGTGTAACAAGTAGGTTCTTTTAGGCCATATTCCAAATCTGGAAGCCATTAAAAGAAAGAATGATAAAAAGAAAAGAAGGAAGTGAGGAAGGGAGAAAGGAAGAGAAGGAAAGATAAAAGGAGGGAAAAAAGACAGACAAATTCAACCACATTAAAAAAAATGAAAATAGGCTCCGCGCCTGTGGCTCAAGCGGCTAAGGCGCCAGCCACATACACCTGAGCTGGTGGGTTCGAATCCAGCCTGGGCCCACCAAACAAAAACAATAGCTGCAACCAAAAAATAGCCAGGTGTTGTGGCGGGTGCCTGTAGCCCCAGCTACTTGGGAGGTGGAGGCAGGAGAATCACTTAAGCCCAGGAGGTGGAGGTTACTGTGAGCTGTGATGCCACAGCCCTCTACCCAGGGCAACAGCTTGAGGCTCTGTCTCAAAAAAAAAAGAAAATAAGTAAAATATCTAAGGCATAAGAAGGATCATTAATAAAATAAAGTTAATGACCCCGAGGGAAAAATATTACAACTCTTATCATAAAAATAGGCTCCTTAATACTATGAAAGAGTGCCTAAAAATTGAGAGGAAAACTAGCAAAATCTCCACAGAAAAATGGACAAAGATCATGAACAAACATTTCACATGAAAATATTTATAAATGACGCCTAAACATATACAAAACTGCTCAACTTAATTCAAGATAAATGAAAAACGCATCTGCAGCAAGAGGCCCTATTTCCACTGGGTCATTGTTAAGGAGCTAAACATTTGACAAAGCACTTATTTAGTGCGTCTGTAGGGAAGCAGCTTCTTGGACTTTGATGGTGAGGGTTCAAAATGGTACAACTTCAGCTAGAGAACAATTTTGCAATATCTAACAAAATCACAGAAGTATTTCTACGTTTACTCTGAAATCTTACTTCTGGGAATCGAACCAGCAACTATATGTGCACGCCTGCACAACAATGGATGAAACATTTCATCTATGCATCATTATGCATTCCAAACTGGAAACGACTGGAGTGTCCATCAGTAGGAGACAGTTAAGTAACTATTACAAATCCTTTTACCTGTGGTTGATCATGAATTTTGCAGTTCCTTGGGGTCTTCCTCAGTTTTCTCTTCTTACCTCTAGCACTGTCTCTTCGGATGTGATTCATTTTCATTCTTTTCATTTATCTCTATTTGCTGACATTTCTCAAGTTCTTATATGTAGATAGATTTCCCTTCCTAAATCCTGCATCTCCAATTATCGACTTGCATCTTCAGTTGAATGGAAAGTGGCACCTCCTAGTGATGCATCCAAACTGCACTCACCGTGGAACCAAGCCTCACCTCCCGCCTTACCTCTGTTTTTTCCTCTTCTACCCACAGTTTTTTCAATTTGTAAGGGTCCTTTCATCTGTACCTCCACCAATTGAACTGCAAAATCTACTTAATACTGTATACTCATCACTAGTTAAATTAGGCTCCTTTCCAAATTCCAGTCATCCTAGGCCTAGCTACCAACCTGGCTGCCAATTTTTTTTTTTTTTAATGTTTACTGCTTTCATCTGTTTTAAACTGTTCCCTTAAGATTGATTCCTTTTAAAAACAAAAGGCACATGATCAATATACTATAATCTGTGTACCACAGTTATACAGTAATGTATATGACTAATGCAATATATATAATAAATATAAGAATATAAAGCACAAAATATAATGAATAATAATATCTGAATCTAAGGCTATAATTTTCCTGATCGAAACCTTTTGACCATTTCCCAGTATTCTTAAAAATCCCAAATTAGCGCGTGGCTGTGCCTGCGGTGATTCACTTATCATTCCAGCATCATCCCACACAATTTGTTTTTTCTGTGTTGGCTTGTTCTGCCTTTCCCCTATTTCTCAAACACTATGCTCTGTCTCTTTTCGGTCCATATACTTGCAGTTGTCTCTACTTTAACTATGTCTTTCCCCTCATTGCACAATCACCTTCTCTCATATGCCTTTACTGAGTGTCCAGTTTCCCTGCATCCTCATCCACTAAATGCTGTAGATATTTTCTATTTTGATTATTCTGTTAGATATGTGGTAGTATTTTAATTTGCGTTTGCATAGGGGATAAAGATGTCCAAATGCTTATGCCATCTCATAAATTTTCAAATTTAGAAGAAATAGCTTAATTCTTCGAAAATTACAAACTATCAATTGGCCACATTCAACCCAAGTGAAATAAATGATCCAATATTTCTATAACTATTAAAGAACTCAAATTTGTAATTTAAAAGTCTCCCCTCCAAATAAAATTCTCCAGGCACAAATTGTTTCACGGGCAAATTCTTTCAAACATGTGAAGATTAATTAAAATCATTTTACACAATGTCTTCTGGTTTTTAATTCATCAAGATTTTATGAGGCTGGTTTTATACTAGTATCAAAACCAAAAAAAAAGGTACAAAAATTAAACTACAAATCATTATCTTTTTTAATTTAATTCTCACAATATTAAGTCAACTGTATTCATAAAACTTCTCAACAAAATTTTAGTTTGAGCTTTTTTATTGCTGAGTAATTTGCAGGGTTTTTTGTTGTTGTTGTTGTTGTTGTTGTTGCTGTTGTTGTTTGTTTTTTGTTTGTTTTGGCCAGGGCCAGGTTTGAACCCATCACCTCTGGTATATGGGGCCAGAGCCCTACTCCTTTGAGCCACAGGTGCTGCCCTATTGCTGAGTAATTTTTTCATCTGAATGTGCCACAGTTTATCTCTTACTGTTCTGGTAGGCATTTGGGTTGTTTCTATATTTTGTGTATTATACTTGTAAATTAAGCAGCTATTAATATACATGTCTTTCTATGAATGTAGTTTTTATTATTCTTATGTAATTGTCAAGGAATGGAATGGCTTCCTGCATAAGGTGGGAGTACATTGTATTCTTCAAGAAACAGGCAAACTGTTTTCCAAAAGACTTGCATTATTTTAAATACCCAACACTACTGTGTGAGTTTTCCGGTTCCTCAACAGCCTTACTAATAAATGCTTTTGTCAAACTTTTTAATTGTGGACATTCAAATAAGTGGGTAGTAGTATCTCATTATAGATATAAGTTTTCCATAATGAATTGATCATTTTTTTTGTGTTCCTAATTCTTATATTTAAGACTTAGATCTTGGCCAGGTACAATGGCTCACAGCTGTACTCCTAACACTATGGAAAGCAGAGGCAGGTGGATCGCCTGAGCTCAGGAGTTGGAGACCAGCCTGAGTAAGAGCAAGACCCCATCTGCTAGAAAAACTAGCAGGCATGGAGGCACGCCCCTGTACTCCCAGCTACTCAGGAGACTGAGGCAAGAGGATCACTTGAGCCCAAGAGTTATCAAGGGCAACAAATAGGGTTATTACAAATAAGTTTTAAATAGGGTTATTTAGAACACACCCTATTTTTCTCTGAGTTCTATGTTTTTCTGTGTCTTCCATATGTTCCTTGTCTTTTTCATTGCCTTTTCTGGACAGAGAAATTATTAGAATTCCATTTTTATTTACTTTATGGATCTCATAGTTATTGACTTAGAGGTTGTAAAACACATCTTTAAACGAGTAATCTACCTTAAATTGATATGATACCACTTCACATAGATAACAGGTAATAAAAAGTCCTTTATGATAATACACCTCAATTTGTTACCCCTATCTTTATGCTATTGTTGTCAAGTATTTTACTTATGCATAAGTATGCAGTTTGCTGTTACATTTTGAACAGTCATATTTCTCTTGAAGAAAATTATATATTAAGAGAAACCTACATAATGACACGTGTACTCAGTTACCTGTCTCCCATTTGCCCATACTCTTTTTTGTATACTAACATGTCCATCTGGTATCATTTTTTTTTTATCTGCAGGAACATCACAGAAATATTGCTACATTCCTTTTTTTTCATATTAATATGAGGGTACAGATGGTTAGGTTACATCGTTTGCTTTCTGAGGTAAATCCAAGTTGTGGTCAAGCCCTTCACCCAGGGGTGTGCTGTACACCCTTACATTGTGTACATTGTGTGAGAGCTCCACAATTGCCTTCCCTCCTCTCCTTTCATCTTTTCCTCCTCTACCCTCCCCCCACCCAGTAGAACATACTTGTGTTTTTCCTTCATGAGGGCATGTAGTTGTCTATATATTGGTTTTATATTAATATTGAGTACATCAGATACTTGCTTTCCAATTCTTGTGATACTTTACTAAGAAGAATGTGCTTCAACTCAGTCCAAGTAAATACAAAAGATGTAAAATCTCCATCTTTTTATGGCTAAATAGTATTCTCTGGTATACATATACCACAGCTTATTAATCCATTCATGAGTTCATGGTACTTGGGTTGCTTCCATGTCTTGACAATTTCATATATGTAGGCCTGCTAATAATGAATATTTCAATTTTTATATACTCAGAAATATTACATATCACCTTGTGAAAGATATTTTTCTTGAGTGTACAATTCCTGGTTGCTTTGCTGTGTTTGTTAGGTTGTTTTTCTTTGTTATTATTTCAAAGATATTTCTCATGGTCTTCTCACTTGCAGTATTTCTGAAGAGGAATCTGCTGACATTCCAATCTTTGTTTATATGTACCTTTTTCTCTTTTTGCTTTTAAGTTTTTCTCTTTATTATTAGTTCTGGGCAATTTGATTGTAATGTATCTTGCTGGAGTTGTCTTTTTTTTAATTAAGTCATTTGTACATAGATCATGAATACATTTATGCCATTATGGGATTCAATGTGTTGATTATTTGTATAAATTGGAGCACTTACATCCTACTAGTTAACACAGGCATCACCTCATTTACCCAATTACAGTTTTAAGACATTTGTGATCTACACTTGGTAGATCCAACTTGTACTTGCAATATGCTCCATAGGTGTGGTCCCACCATGAACCCTCCCTCTAAGGACCCACTCCCCCTTCTTTTCCCTCCCCTCTTTCATCCTGGGTTATAGTTGTGATTCATCTCTCATATGAAAGTGTGAGTGATTATAAATCGGTTTCACAGTAGTACTGAGTACATTGTATATATATTTTTCCATTCCTGAGATACTTTACTAAGAAGAATATTTTCCAGCTCCATCCATGTAAACATAAAAGAGATAAAGTCTCCATCTTTTTTGAATGCTGCATAGTATTCCATGGTATACATAGACCATAATTTATTAATCCATTCATGAGTCAATGGGCACTTGGGCTTCTTCCATGACTTAGCAATTATGAATTGAGCTGCAATGAACAATCTGGTGCAAATATCTTTGTTGCCAAATGATTTTTGGTCTTCTGATATACACCTATTAGAAGAATTGCAGGATCAAACGGCAGGTCTACATTTAGATCCCTGAGAGTTCTCCAAACTTCCTTCCAAGAGGAATGTACTAGCTTTCATTCCCACCAGCATGCAGAAGTGTTCCCTTTTCTCCACATCCACACCAACATCTGTTGTTTTGGGATTTTGTGATGTGGGCTACTCTTACTGGAGTTAGATGGCAACTCAAAGTAGTTTTGGTTTGCATTTCTCTGATGATTAAAGATAATGAGCACTTTTTCATGTGTCTGTAGGCCGTGTGCCTGTCTTCCTCAGAGAAGCTTCTGTTCATGTCTCTTGCCCACAATGAAATTGGATCACTTGTTTTTTGCTTAGTAATAAGTTTGAGTTCTCTGTGTATTCTGGTTATTAGGCCTTTGTCCAAAATATAACCTGCAAAAATCCTCTCCCATTCTGAGGGCTGTCTATTTTATTTACTTAGTGTGTTCTTGGCAGTGCAGAAGCTTTTTAATTATACCACAAAGGGAGTCCTAAGCGGGAAACGTGTAGCCTTGCAAGCCTTCCTCAAGAGAATGGAAAGAGAGGAAGTTAACAACTTAATGGGACATCTCAAGCAACTGGAAAAGGAAGAACATTCCATCCCAAGCCCACCAGAAGAAAATAAATAACTAAAATTAGAGCAGAACTAATTGAAATTGAAAACAAAATAAATTGAAAACAAAAGAATCATACAACAGATCAATCAGTCAAAAAGTTGACTTTTTGAAAAGGTCAATAAAATAGATAAACCTAACCAGAAGCAGAAGAGTAAAAGCCCTAATTTCATCAATCGGAGATGATAAAGGCCAAGTAACAACAGACTCCTCAGAAATTCAACAAATCCTTAATGAATAGTACATAAAACTCTATTCTCAGAAGAATGAAAATCTGAAGGAAAGAGATCAATACTTGAGAACATGCCATCTTCCTAGACTTAGCTAGAAAGAAGTGGAAATGTTGAACAAGCCTATAACAAGTTCTGAAATAGCATCAACTATACAAAATCTCCCCAAAAAGAAAAGCCTTGGATCAGATGGCTTCACATTAGAATTCTACCAAACCTTTAAAGAGGAACTAGTATCTATATTACTTAACCTTTTCTAAAACAGAAAAAGAAGGAATACTTCCCAACACATTCTATGAAGCAAATATCACCCTGGTTCCCAAACCAGGAAAAGACCCAACAAGAAAAGAAAATTATAGACCAATATCTCTAATGAATATTGATGCAAAAATATTCAATACGATCCTAGCAAACAGAATCAAACAACACATCAAACAAATTATACATCACGACCATGTGGGTTTCATCTCAGGGTCCCAGGGTCCCAAGGATAGTTCAATCCATAATGGTTAAATCCATAAATATAATACATCACATAAACAAATTAAAAAACAAAGACCATATGATTCTCTCAATTGATGCAGGAAAAGCTTTTGATAATATCCAGCATCCTTTCTTGATCAGAATGCTTAAGAAAAGAGGTATAGAAGGCACATTTCTTAAAGTAATAGAGGCCATCTACAGCAAACCCACAGTCAATATCGTATTGAATGGAGTAAAATTGAAATCATTTCCACTCAGATCAGGAACCAGGCAAGATTGCCCATTGTCTCCATGGCTTTTTAACATTGAAATGGAAGTCTTAGCCATCGCAATCAGGCAAGAGAAGGCAATCAAGGGGATCCAAATAGGAACAGAGGAGATCAAACTGTCACTCTTCACAGATGACATGATTGTAAATCTTGAAAACCCCAGGGGCTCAACTTCAAGACTCCTAGAAGTGAAAAAGGAATTCAGCAATGTCTCAGGATACAAAATTAACACTCAAAAATTGGTAGCCTTTACATATACCAACAATAGTCACGCTGAAAAAACAATCAAGGACTCTATTCCCTTTACAATAGTACCAAAGAAGATGAAATATTTGGGAGTGTATCTAACTAAGGACATGGAAGATCTCTATAAAGAGAACTATGAAACTCTGAGAAAAGAAATAGATGAAGATGCTAACAAATGGAAAAATATACCATGCTCGTGGATGGGAAGAATCAACATTGTTAAAATGTCTATACTACCTAAAGCAATCTACAGATTTAATGCAATCACTATTAAAGCACCTCTGGAGTTGTCTTTATGTTTTTTGGTGATTGGAATTTTTTGAGCTTCTTGGGTCTGTTAGTTAAGAGTTTTCCTTAAATTTGGGGGGGGGGGAAGTGGCCATTATATCTTCAAATATTTTTTCTTCCCTCCTTTTCTTTTTGGGAGACTACAATTATCCTGCAGCTCATGAATGCTCTTTCCAATTTTCTTAATTCTTTTTTATTTCTGTTTCATTTTGGGTGTATTTCATTGCTTTTTCTTTAGATTCACCATACCGTTTAAAATATGAAATCTACCAATACTTCTACTCAGTTTATTTTTCATGTAACACATGGTAGTTTTCATACCTAGAAGTTCAACTTGGGCTTCTCAATATATTCCATGATTTGTATAATTTTGGAACATCTGAAGTACAGTTAGAATAATAATTTTAATATCACTGTTAATTGTAACATGGTTAGAATTGGTAATGGTTATGGATTAGTTCTGATAGAATTTTCTTATCATTGTGGGTTGTATTTTCTTGCTTCTTTGTGTTGTAGATAAAGTTTAATTTTTTATGCCACAAATAAAATGTATTTCACTTGTTGGGTGTTAAATATTCTCATTCCTTGATAAATTTTCAACTTGGCTCTGGTATCCAGTTTAGTTATCTAAAAATATTTTAGTCTTTTTGTGTTTTGTTTTTAAGGAATATTAAACAAAATCAGAGCCATGTTTCATCCAGGGCTAATTTTGCCCACTATCAATGTAAAATAATTCTAGGTATGTTAGTTATTCAATGCTCTACAAATTATGAGATTTTCCACTCTGGCTGGGAGAATATTCCTAGCCCTTGTGTGAGTATCAGGTACTGTTATCCTTAATCTTTTTTGAAGATTCTTTCTCTATCCTCAGGTAGTTTCGTTAGATGCATGCGCTGACAAGTACTCACCTGAGTATGTTTAAAGGGATACTTGTCAGATCATGATGATATTTTTCTGTGTTGCTCTATTCTCTCTGATACTCTGTACTTCCAACTCTAGCCACTTAGATGTCTCAGGAGTCTCAGCAACATCATCTCAACTCAGGGAGCCTACTGCCTTCCTCCTTTCTAAGCCACTCCCTGAAAAGGCTCCAACCAATTGATAGAACCTGCCTGGCTTGTTTACTGTCTCTCAGAAAGACTGGCCTTTATTACATAGTACCTAAAGAAATTTTATTTCAAGTATTTCGTTTGTTTTCTTTTTTCTCTTTCTTTCTTTCATTCATTAATTTTTTAGGGGCTATGATAGTTTTCATTATTCCATCTTGTCTGAAAATCAAATGTTCATTTCTGATATCAGAAATAAACCTATTGAAGATCTTATTTTAATTTTACTTATAGGGAAAAAAAAAAACTCTATAATGGTACCTAAGGACTTCCAAAATGTTCTATTCAATAAAGTTACACTTCAAATCAGAAAAAAACTTCACTCAGCCTGTTTTCCTACTTGTCTTGGAAACTGAGGCCCATTTGCAGTCTGTGATGAATGTATCCTGCTTTATAAATTTTCATTCTTTGTAAATCCAACTTTCTCTTCCCCAATAAACTTTGTTTTATGCTTGCCTTTAAAAAAGTAAATATTTAACTCCTATATTAAAAAGGGATACCAAAGAATTCCAATTTAATTAATAAATATAATTGCAATTAATAGACTTTTTTACATTATTCATGTTTTGGAAAGAAATAATTAGTAAATGTTAATACAAAATCCATATGGGGAAACAGAATGCCTATTTGATATTCATTACTAAGAAAATAAATATATGTGCTATATATGTTAAGCTTTGTTCTACTGACAGAAAAATCCTATCATCCTGAAAATTGTAGATAAGATGTTCTTGGATCATTCTGAACTAAGTTGATATTGACTAACCCAAACAAAAACATGGGTTCTCTTAATTCCTTAGTGCCTGGGATTCTTTCTCCACTCTTGACTAGAGCTCCTTGATTTCTTTTCCCTTCTTTAAGTAATGGGATAAAAACAAACAAACAAACATTTATTTACTGGTATCTCTGAAACAGCTTTTACTCTCATTGGTCATCTATCTTTTTCCCTGATGTAGCAATGTTTTTGCATCTCCAGTAACAGTAAACATAATTTTATATTTTTTACGCATTTCTCTCCTGTCCGTCCTAATTTCAAATGCATGGATTCTATCTTGCAAGGGACAATATATATGACAGAACAAAACCAGAGAAGTGAAAAACAGTTTTTCTGAGGTTAAAAATAAGGTAAAGGAAGCCTAATAAATAATAAAGAACTACCATATGTTTGTTTAAAGAGTTTAGAGAAATTGAGTTTTTCATTTGGTTTACAAATATGGATAACAAGTATTATAAATCCGAGCAATCTACCTAGTGAAAACTTTTGTTTTTAATCACTATGGCCAGAAAGGTGTCTGGATGGTCTTACATCATTTTGAACTAACTTGGTATTAAATAATTCAAACAGAAATAGGGTTTGATTAATTTCTTAGTGCCTATGCTTATATTTCTATTTTCAAGCCCAAGGAACAAAGTAAGGTATTGGAAAGCCCAAGAATCTGATGTGCTCCGTCTTACACAGGCTGCAGCTCAGTGAGCTGGTGAGCACCAGCCCTGGAGCGGCCGCTTCTCACTGCTGGGATGCAGGGGGCCAGGGGAGTGGAGGCCACCGCGGAGGTCACCTGCCAGGTGCCCAGACTGCACTGTGCTTACTGTTCAGCACAGCAGTCCCCTGCGGATGTCCAAACGATGGAAGAAGCCAGAAATGAGCTTCATAAAACATCCAGGATGTTGGGAGATGAAACATTCGCTGCAAAGGAGACTGAGGGTGATACGGGAACATCTTCAGTAGGTTCTTGGTTTTGGTGATTGAAGAATGAATCCGCAAATGACCACACATCAGTGGTAAGACAGGATTTATTAAAAAAAAAAAAAAAAAAAAAAAGAATACAGAAACACCAAAGCTCCCAGCAGGGAGAGAAAACCCAAGTCAGGAGAGAAAAGCTCTCTCTGTCCCCGGTCTCTTTGTTTACAGATATATAGTCGCACAGGGCCCTCAGTAGTTACATTTAGCGTGTCTGGGACAGCGTGTCTGGGACAGTGTGTCTGGGTCATGTATGGGTCGTGTCTGGGACAGCGTGTCTGGGTCATATATGAATGGCTACAATCCCTTTCATTCCCAGGCCTAAGAAATAGGGGTTTCCTGTTTAGCCACAAGTGCAAGGGGAGGGAAACCTAAGGAGCTGGTGTCTCCCTAGCACTCGTCTGGCCCCTCAGGCTTCTGGAGCCCCCTGCGGCTCCACCTCCACCCCCCACCCCCACTGCCTACCCTCCAGCTGGCTGGTTCCTCTGCTGGCTGCCACCGCACCAACACCACCAAAGTGGAGGCAGCTGGTCCACAGCCCCCATCTCCCGGCTCCACCCAGCTGGCTGGGGAGCCACTTGTATCAAAGGCTCAGCGCCTCTGGGACCCGAGGCGGGTGGGCGGTGGTGGAGGGAGCGCCTCCTTGGGCGCCAGCAGCTCTGGGCAATCACCGGCTCCAAAACCACGTGTTGCGAGTGACAGAAGGCTGCAGCAACGGAAAAGGAAAAGATGACCATCGAAGCTGGCTAGGTCTGTGTGATTTTCTGGGTTGGAGGGGCGCCTGCACCCGGCTTTCCCCTCCCTCCGTGCACAGCTTTGCTTTGCTTTAACAACCCGGAGCTCTGCTCTGGACTCCTGAAGACGAGGGAACCAGGCCCGCTGCCCTGCAGATCTGTCCGTGCTACCATTTGGGGGAGCCAGGCAAGGATAATAAGGGGCCAGGACGCGATTGTGGAGATTCAACCTGAAGTCTGCGAGATAAAACTTTGAAGAATGAAACAGATATAGATATAAAGATATTTGAAGAGACTGTTAAGAGGCTACAAGTATATCTAGATTATCACTAGTTGTTTATTATACATTAAGCTTGAGGCCAGGAGTTTGAGACCAGCCTGAGTGAGGCCCCTTTCTCTTTAAAAAATATAAAAATTAGTGCGTGGGACATGCTTCTGTTGTCCCAGACACTCCAGAAGCTGAGGCAGGAAGACCACTGACCAACCAGTTTGAGGTTGCCATAAACTTTTTAAATTTTTCTTTTTTATTTTTAGAGGTTTTTTTTTTTGGGGGGGGGGGGATTCATTGAGGGTACAATAAACCAGATTACACTGATTGCATTTGTTAGGCAAAGTCCCTCTTGCAATCGTGTCTTGCCCCCAAAAGGTGTGGCACACACCAAGGCCCCACCCCTCCCTCCTTCCCTCTCTCTGCTCTTCCTTTCCCCACCCCTCCCTCCTTTCTCTCTTTGCTCTCCCCTTCCCCCACTCCCACCGTGACCTTAATTGTCATTAATTGTCCTCTTATCAAAATTGAGTACATAGGATTCATGCTTCTCCATTCTTGTGATGCTTTACTGACAATAATGTCTTCCACTTCCATCCAGGTTAATAGGAAGGACGCAAAGTCTCAATTTTTTTTTTAATGGCTGAATAGTATTCCATGGTATACATGTATCACAGCTTGTTAATCCATTCCTGGCTTGGTGGGCATTTAGGCTGTTTCCACATTTTGGTGATTGTAAATTGACCTGCAATAAACAGTGTAATGCAAGTGTCCTTATGATCAAAGGATTTTTTCCTTCTGGGTAGATGCCCAGTAATGGGATTACACGATCTAATGGGAGGTCTAGCTTGAGTTCTTTGAGGGTTCTCCATACTTCCTTCCAGAAAGGTTGTACTAGTTTGCAGTCCCACCAGCAGTGTAAAAGTGTTCCCTTCTCTCCACATCCACACCAGCATCTACAGTTTTGAGATTTCATGATGTGGGCCATTCTTGCTAGGGTTAGATGGTACCTCAGGGTGGTTTTGATTTGCATTTCTGTAATATATAGGGATGATGAACATTTTTTTCATATGTTTGTTAGCCATTCGTCTGTCTTCTTTAGAGAAGGTTCTAATCATGTCTCTTACCCATTGATATATGGGATTGTTGGCTTTTTTCCTGTGGATTAATTTGAGTTCTCTATAGATCCTAGTTATCAAGCTTTTGTCTGATTCAAAATATGCAAATATCCTTTCCCATTGTGTAGGTTGTCTCTTTGCTTTGGTTGTTGTCTCCTTAGCTGTACAGAAACTTTTCAGTTTAATTATGTCCCATTTGTTTATTTTTGTTGTTGTTGCAATTGCCATGAGGTTGTCATGAACTTTGATGACTCTGTGCATGCTACCCAGGGCAACAGAGTGAGAGACTCTGCTTCCAAAAAAATAAACCAAGAGACAGAGAGGGAGGGAGAGAGAGAGAGATAAAGAAAAGAAAAGAATGAAAAACTAAGATAGCAAAATACCTGGGTAAAAAACAATCCTTGGAAAATGTACAAAAATTAATGACTTCTGGCCTAGCATTATACTTTTTGTGTAATATAAATTATATTCCTAATATATTAGATTGATTCTCTGAACAGCAGGAGTATGATGAATTTGCATGTAAGTAGGATGCACAGGAAAGGGTAATTTGGGGAAGGCAACTAGTTCTTTCAGATCTTCCCATAGATGTAAATTTATTAAACCCCTCAGGAAATATATGCAAACATGTGGAAAACACACTTACATAGGATATTAATTTTTGCCCGTGTTTGTTTTATGAGGCCATGTGCAACACCTGACTTCATATATTTAGCATATTTTTTGCTTGTAGTTTGTTTGTTTTTATTACCTAGCTGCTAGTAATGTGTAAACGTGATGACAGTTATGTTTAAAAGACACTTTGGGGCAGCGCCTGTGGCTCAAGGAGTAGGGAGCCGGTCCCATATGCTGGAGGTGGCGGGTTCAAACCTAGCCCCGGCCGAAAAAAAAAAAAAAAAGAAACGTAAAAGACACTCTGAAGATCACCAATATAAATAAAGCTACAACACATGGAATATTATCAGATATAAATACAGTGTAAATATAAGTATTTAATTTAGAGAATTTGAGAATTATGCAGAAAATACATTTTCCTCTGTCTGTGTGACAGTAGCAATTTGATTTCCTAAAATTTTAAGGGGGTCTTTGAAGGATTTCCAGGGAAGAGAAGGGATGTTAGTCAAAGGAAAAACATTCCACATAGGAGAAATAACTTTGGGAGATCTATCGTACAACATGATGTCTGCATTTAATAGCAATGTATTCTATACTTGAAAATTGCTAAGAGAGTAGATTTTAAGTGCTCTTGCCACAAATAAACCACAAGTGTGTAAAGTAATGCATATGTTAATTAGCATCATTTAGATATTCTACAATGCCTACGTATTTCAAACCATATTTCAAACTACAAACGTATCCAATTCTTATCAATTAAAAATAAAAAAAGAAGAAAAACACTTTTAACAATGATGAATTATGGGATTCATAGATTCCAGTTGTTAGAAAGTGTCTTTCATGTGTTAGTCACTAGCTAAGGCCATTTTTCTTGAGTTTTTAGGCTGGGAAACAAAAACATAAATGACCACTTCTTTGCCAGATTGTGCTATAATATTTCATTCAGATATTTTTCTTTCTTATAAGCAAAAATTCCATCAGGAAAGTGGGCTGGACAAAGATAAAAAAAATTGAGAGAAAATTTGCTGCATAATACAGTAATTAAAAGCAATATGCTTCAAACATCTTCATTTTGTTCTCTGAATATAGGAAAACATCTTCTGTGCTTACGTATGTGAAGAATTTGCTTCCACACTTTAGTAAATGGGGAATGTGCGATGTGTGAGTGCAGGGTGTGTGTGTGTGTGTGTGTGTGTGTGTGTTTCTCACGAGCTGGGGTTGCTGTGGCTCTCCCCACGCTCATGTTAACTTGCTTTAGGTAGCAGCTGTCTCTCTGTAATGCCTTCACACACATTCTGAGGAGTGATTTCTTTTCCTTGATGCACTAAATTTGCAGGGGTCCTCAAACTATGGCCCATGGGCCACATACGGAGTGTGATTGTATTTGTTCCCATTTTGCTTTTTTACTTCAAAATAAGATATGTGCAGTGTGCATAGGAATTTGTTCATAGTTGTTTTTTTTTTAAATTATAGTCCGGCCCTCCAACAGTCTGAGGGACAATGAACTGGCCCCCTGTTTAAAAAGTTTGAGGACCCCTGCAGGAAAGAGGTGGCAGCCAATCTTCCAAACAAGATCACTTAAGAAGAAAGCATCTAAAGGTAGTGAAAGCTTTTCTCTAACCAGGGTCTCGCCAGGTAGGCCCTTTGAGTGTATTTCATCCTTTAAAAAAATGTATCAGCTTTCAAAAAAGGTTTCCTACCATGTACAGTCCCAATCAAGTTGATACTCATTTAATACAATTCTTTCCTTAGAATTTTATTATAATACTTGCCTTCCTGTTCAGTGATCAAGGAAATTCTACTGAATATCCTTAGTAGCAATTTTATTTCTGTCCTTTTAATTCAGTAAGCTCTGCCTTTCACCCTCCATTGGTTTTCTCCATCTTGTTCTCACGTTATTAAGAGCTGATTTAATTTCTGTTACTTAGTGACTTGCATTTCCATTGGAGACGTGGAGTTCAGTGAAATTTAGTAGGAGCTTATTCCAGCACATTCTTTTTTACATTTATATTAACTAAAGTTCACATTTTATTGAAGTTTCTATGATTTTTGCCTACTCCCTTTTCTGTCTCGGGATCCAGTGTGGGATGCCACACGAGATTCAGTTGTCCTGAACTCTTGGTTTGCTCTTGACTATGACAGTCTGACCGGTTTGACAAAAGGAGCAGCAGTCTGGTATTTTGTAAAATAACCCTCCATGAGATTTTTTTCTGATATTTTTCTCTTGATTAGACTGAGATGAGGGATTTGAGGAAAAGACCACAGGGTGAGTGTCAATATCATCATGTGTGTCAAGGTCAGATTTTCCCACACTGCAGCTGCGCTTTTCCTACTTTCCATACTGTGCTCTTTGGAAGGGAGTTGCAGGTGCAGCCCTCACATGAGAGGGGCGTCATGCCCACCTCCTTGATGAATGAATTTCTAAGTAATTTATTCAAAACTCACCTGCATGCAGCTCATGTCCCTCTTTATTTATTTATAATTTGTCATTTACTTATAATACTCTGAACTCATACATAATTATTTTGGGACTAAAAAGCTAATACTACTTCATTTGATTATTCAAATTGTTTCAGATTTGTCCATCAGAAGCTCCATCCTCCTCCTGTGTTCTCTCAAGATACCTCCATTAAGGTGTTGGGGTGTATTTGTTTTGTTTCATGTTTGGGATTTTGAGAACTCTCTTGCTTCATGGCACTACAGATATTCTAGGGATGTATTACATATTGCCTGCCCCAGTCCTAGAATCAGCTATCTCTCCAAAAAGCTCTTGTCCTTTTGCTGAAAAAATGATATAAGAAACAAATATCTGACTGGCGGGCGTGCTTTGTATTACTGCGTGTCATTGCTTCAGTGGCAGCCATCCCCAACATTTTGGGAACCAGAGATTGGTTTTATTAAAGACAATTTTTCCATGGATGGGGGTGGGAGGAGGAGACATTAGATCTTTGTAGGGAGCACATGACCTAGAGCCGTTGAATGCACAGTTGGGTTCATGCTCCCATGTGAAGCTAATGCCTCCACGGATCTAATTCTGGCAGAGCTCAGGTGAGGACCTGAGCTGTAGGAAGCGGCTGCGAATGCATACGAAGCCTCCCCTGCTGGCCTCCTGCTCCCTTCCTGCTGTGCATTGCAGTTCCTGACAGGCCCTGGACCAGTATTGCACCCATAGTTTCTGAGTTGGTGACCACAGTCTCCAGCCTCTTAGCTGACAGAATTAGCTTAATTTTAAAATATTGGATTCATGGATTAACAAATTGTGGTATATGTACACCATGGAATACTATGCAGCCATAAAAAGATGGAGACTTCACCTCTTTTATATTTACCCAGATGGAGCTGGAACATATTCTTCTCAGTAAAGTATCTCAAGAATGGAAAAAAAAAGGATCTAATGTACTCAATATTACTATGAAATCAATATATAACCACCTACGTACTCATACGAATGGCAAAACATAACTATAGTCCAGAAAGTAGAAGGGAAAAGGAGAGAGAGGGAAGGGAGGGGAGATTTGGGAGGAGGAAGGGTATTTGGGGGGACCTCACTAATGTGCATGATGCAATGGTACATTTCAAAACTATTAAGAAATGAGTATAATTGTGATGGAAGTGTTACTTAGTTCAATGTAAGCATTTCACATTGTATATTAAAGCAGTACCCTGAACCCCATAAATGCATCAATGTATAAAGTTATGATTTAATAAAAAATAATAAAAAATAAAAAAATAAAAATATTGGATTCATGATGTTACCAAAGGACATTCCCACCCAGTAAGACTATTACTGATGAGGCATAGTAATGCTTTTTTTTTCTCTAGGTACAAGTTCACTTAGTCCAATAGCTGCAATAATTAGCCCTTTGCACTTGCAATTAATTACCAATAAAAGGTTCACTTAATCCTGATGATAAAGGTTTGTCATTCTCTTAATGAAAAAAGAAAAGTTGTATTTAGCAGCTTTTTACTCATAACTTTTTATTATGTTTGGGTGTCACAGTATACTTCATAATGTGTTTTTCCTTAGAGTTAAAAAGAGACAGCACTGTTATGGCATTTTTATAATTAAATTTAGCAGAACTCAGGTAAATGGATTCCCCTAAGTTTAAACATACACAGAACTGGAATGTAATCCAGTATTTTTGATATTTTTTATTACCCTAAGCTGCTTTACAAAAAGTAAACTTCACATTTTCAGTAACTGTGTTGTTTGCAAGAAAACAAAAATAAAATAAAATATGTGTATGTTACTGAATTATAAAAATTAAAAGAATGTGGCCTATACATCTCCTTTATCTATCCAAGATAAAATATCATTTAAAATTAAGTAGGTATAAACTTTGATCTGAGATTGATAAGTGGATATATAATTGATAGATCAGTAGATAAGTAGATAGAGATTTCAAAAGTCAGATGTCCTCCCTAACTTTTCCAGAGACTTCTATAAATTTCGTGTAAATCTCCCTGAGGGGAGGAAATTATTTTGCTTGGATGCTTCCACTACCTCCTTCACTTCTTATTTATTTATTTATTTTTTTTATTTTGCTGTTTTTGGCTGTGGCTGGGTTTGAACCCGTCACCTCCAGTATATGGGGCTGGTGCCCTACTCCTTGAGCCATAGGTGCCACCCCTCCTTCACTTCTTGACAGAGTTGCTTACTGGATATTTATGCCAACACTTTCCAGGTAGAAAACATTGCCCAGTATTTTGTTTTTCATCTCCCCATTTTAGTGATTACATATCATTCTTTATTCTACAAATATTATTTATAAACATGTACATTGAGGAGAAAATATTTTTATCTCTGTTAATCTAATGAGGCTGTAGACATTAAATATTTCAGTTTTACTATGGACTATTTATTTTCTAGTTACATTTCAGAACAAAAATGTTCATCTTTTTCTTCAATGAACCAAAGTTTTCCTTGTGGCTGTAGATTTTGTAACAGGAGAATGAAGATGCATTTTAAATTATTATTCATAAATACTCCCACCACTTTCTTACAATATTTTAGTCTCTGTGTTCATCTTTATGTGTTATCGTACACAATTTTCTTTTCTTTTTTTCTCTTTTACAGGGGAAAGCGCGAACGCAGTCCCCCACTACCACAAATTCTGCAGTCAAGTTTCCCACATTTGGGGAAATCGTAGGGGTCAGCACATCTAGAGTGCAATGGATAAGCCTCGCCCTGGGAAAACCACCTTCGTGATCATGGTATCTCCCCTTTGAGGTAAGTAGCATCATATGCAATTTTCTCCTGATTTTTACTTAATTATTTCCTTCATTAATACAGAAAGGTCAGATTTCCTATCATATGTGTTTTTCATGGTAGCATAGAATTTAATTAGATAAATCTTATTAAAATGATATTATGTACAAATATAATTTCATGAAATATTAAAATTGAGTTTTTTTCACATAATGTTTATTTCCTAAACTACCCATCACTGAGAATTTTAATGCACTCTTTTAAAAATTTTTTCATCAAGGTTTAAAACATGGAAATTGAAATTTATGCTGAAGTTGTCTTGCCTTTAGTCAAAGAAGCTAGAATTGTATTTTTATTGTTTTTCCTGCCCGAATTTTAGATTTCTGGACATATCTATTTGGATATTGCATGCCCATTTTCAAAACAGTTTCAACAAATTTTTAAGAATAAAAATAAGTTACCGCTCAAGGGCCTGTAACAAACTGGTCAATAGATGGAGGTGGCCAACATAAAGAACCAGGCCCACTCCACTGACACAAACATGTCGTGCATGTCTGGTCTATGAGTGTCAGGTCAGCTTTAGGACATGGGCAATGCAGGGAGGTGGTCTGTTGCGGTCCACTGGCCTAGTCAGGGACACGAAGGTAGACACTGCAGATGAATGAATGATTTATTAAGGGATGGCTGGTGCTCGCTCAGGCACAGCAGCAAATGGCCGTTCTCATTCACATTCTCATATACCCCAAATCATTAGATAGAAATAATCCAAGAACAAGGAAGACAAAAAGTAAAGATGCCTTATCAGAGTTAATACAGTAAAGTACATACACACCTTTCTAAACCAAGAATATCTTGTTTAGAGATAAACAACAATGGAGATGAACCACAAAGGGCTGGTTGTCTGTTCTGTATGCCTACTTCTCTATATGATTATGTGGAAGTTTTGTGTAAATAGAGGTAGGGGATTAAGTGCAACAGTCCATTGCCCGAGGCAGATGCTCTGTCTCCAGCTACGACCTGGAGAGAGCCCTCCAGGATATTCTTTCCTTAAAGGCATGACTGCCTGCAGTTTTCAGCAAAGCTGCTTATGTGAGCTGGGGGAGAATATCCCCCAAAACTCACATCTAGCCAAAGTACTGGAAATGTCCCTTCTCAGGGTCTCATAACTTCAAGGAGCACAAATGAGACTGATTCACCTACAAGGGTGCAGTGGACTGTGCTCCTTCAGTGGTCAGCTGTGAAGGGTCTACTGTATTATAGTATATCACCTGCATTTATTCCTTAGTTCATGTATTTATTCAAATGAATTTGCATCTTTCTATAACTTAGCTGACATCTCTCCATATATTTCACTCTTATAAAAATTATTTCGGTAATATATTGGGGCTTACACTGAGGTTTTAACAGCATTGTCTTAGGTGGCACATGAATTCTCATTTGTATACAATGTAACACTCACGGGTATTTTCCTCTTTAGGCTTTATTACTTTTTTTTCTTTTTGCAGTTTTTTGGGCCAGGGCTGGGTTTGAACCCATTACCTCTGGCGTATGGGGCCAGCGCCCTACTCCTTTGAGCCACAGGAGGCCCCCAGGCTTTATTACTTTTTACTCTCACACCTTCAGCTGTGAATTCCACTACCTGTGATACTCTTGCCCCTGGAGCGTGGTTACCATTGCAGTCTAGGCAGGGCCCAGTTAGAGTTGTGAAGAGGTTTTCTGAAGATGGTTCCCAAGAAACAATGAAGCAAAAATATATATAATAGAAAATTGATAAGGATGAGAATCAGACAAAACCAGTGAAACAGGCTTTGTCATGGAAGCTGTCAACCAATGTAGACTTCAGCCTAGTTCTGTGCAACCAGGCTGAGATTCAATATTTTCTGCACTAATAATATAAAAAAAGTGTTTATCTGAAAAAATGACATTTTGTTTGAAAATAATGTTATACATGTATGTCTTGTTATTATTAATATACAAATTTCTAATAAATAAGACTGCTGGTTGACTTGCTAAAGAAAATCATTGGTAAAGTATGTCTCAATTTCAGACCACATCGATATTCTGTATACTCTACCTCTAATAGTATAAATAAAAAAAAAATGTATATTTCACATAGTATTTTGAAATGTTTCTTCTAAAAATTACACTTACAGTCATAAGAATGTATTTCTCTTGGTTGCAAATAGTACCCTTAGATTTAAAAAAAAAAAATATATATATATATTTATATATACTTTTAGGATGGGTGCAGTGGCTTACTTCTGTAATCCCAGCCTTCTGGGAGGCCGAGGTGGGTGGAATGCTTGAGCTCAGGAGTTCACAACCAGCTTGAGCAAGAGTGAGACCCTGTCTCTAAAAACAACCAGGCATTTGTGGCAGACATGTATAGTTCCAGCTACCTGGGAGGCTGAGGCAAGGGATTGCTTGAATTCAAGAGTTTGAGGTTGCTGTGAGCTATGCCCATACAGCACTCTACCTAGGGCAAAAAAATGAGACTCTGTCTCAAAAAATAAAATAAAATAAAAATTATACTTTTGCTTCACATAATTGATGAGCAGCTTACATATTCATATTATATATAAATTAGATAAAATCAAAACTAACACAGTGCGAGAAACTGTGGGTTTCTGATGTTAATATATGCCTTCATTCAATGAAAAACGAACTTTTTTTTTTTTTTTTTTGTAGAGACAGAGTTTCACTTTACCACCCTCGATAGAGTGCCATGGCGTCACACGGCTCACAGCAACCTCCAGCCCTTGGGCTTACATGATTCTCTTGCCTCAGCCTCCCTAGTAGCTGGGACAACAGGCGCCCGCCACAATGCCCAGCTATTTTTTTGTTGCAGTTTGGCCGGGGCTGGGTTTGAACCCACCACCCTCGGTATATGGGGTCGGCGCCCTACTCACTGAGCCACAGGCGCCACCCTGGTTTTACATATTTCTTTGATAATTACATGCACATTAAAAATAACCATCTAGTGTACATGATTTAGTGAAATTGGCAAATAAATCTAAATGCTACAATATAGTAAAATATATTGATCCATAAACTACCAACACTGACAACAAATTGGCCGTAAACTAAAACCCAATTTAAATATACAGTAAATCCTCTGTGACTTGACCACCCAACAGACTGTAACAAGCGTGTGGGCCTGAAGACATGATCAACAGAAGGAAGTAGGCCTGCTGTACTGATATGTACATGTGGTGTATCTCTGGTTTATAAAAATTGGGTCAATGTAAGGAGGTGGTCAGTGCAGGGAAGTGGTCAGCTATGGAAGTTGTACTGTACTTAAAAATATATACAATTATAATGCATATTTAAAGTATAAATAAGTAAAAACGGAAAATAAAAAAATATCTCACAAAATTACCTTGTATATGTTATGCTGGTGACTAACCAGGATTGTGTATGTCAGCTGCTATCAGCTGACCTACAGCATTGTGCTTCCCTTCATTTTTTTATTCCATCACTTTCTTCCAATTTGTGCTTTAAGACCTTGTCCATTTTTGTCCCCAGGCAGTGTGGCATTCAGAACAGATGACCAAAACAAAGAGATGGAAGGCCTGGCTGCAGGACGAGGCCTTACATTTTAACCTGTACAATTATTTTACCTCCAGAGTTGAACAGCTTCTTAGCCATTCGACTCCTTTCTGAACAACCTTAAGATTGTATGTTTAAATAGATGAAATTTCCCGGTACACATTTTTATGACTCTAGCTATGTTTGGACTTATGCCTGTCTTTTTATTTGTGTTTCCAATTTAACATGACTTTAGCTTTTTTGAGATTAGTTCTACTTGAATTCATTGAGATCTTATTGTTACAGCTTTTTCCCCCCTTAAATGGGCTGAAAGTTATTTGTCCTATGTCTTTGTTTCTGTTCTTTTATTTCTATGATTTTGTTCACTTCCCTCATTTTGATTTTTTCTTTGTTTATTTTTACCTTTCCTTCCATTGGTTTGTGTATTCCTCTGAATAATCATTCTAGAACTATTACAGCAGTGACTTCTTACAAGGAGCCCTATTTTATTATCCTCTTCTCTTCAAAGGGCAATTCCTGTCCCTCCTAGGGTTCCATTGCCCTCCTTTTTATTTTTTTAACACCCTACTTAAGATTTATCACAATGTAATAAAATTGTTGCATTTGACTACAAATATTTTGTACAAATATTGTGTGTCTTGCGATATATGCAGCGTAACACAGCGTCTGGCAAACAGATATTTACAGTATTGCATGAAGGCAGGCAGGCAGCATCTTCTGGAAATAATTCATGAGTGATTTACAAAATCGATGTTTGATTCCAACAGGTTATGCTATTTTCCTTCTCATGCTTGAATTGTTCAGAAGCCATTTTAAGCTCATTTTTTTGTTGTTAATAGTGGTGACATAGGAATCTGACATCTCTGCAAAAGTTATCTTTTTGAAACTCCATGACTTCTATTTTCTTTCTTTGTACTGAATACGGGGAAGGCATGAAATAAATTTAAGAGCATCAGAAGATAATTACTTCTTAGAGTTTTCAGCTGAGCTTTACGAGCTCTAAATTGCATGCTTTCTCCTTATTATAGTTAACATGCTTGTAGCTTCTTCTGCCTACTCAAAAACCTTACTTTACAATTTGACTCTGCACTACAGTATTCACTGATTCGCTGAGAATATAAAGGAGCGAGACAAGTTCTCTCACTTTCCAGCTATGATTTCCACCAGTGGCATCTCTGTCACTTCAGTGAGTGTGCATTAAAAATATCCTTAACCTGCTCAGGCCTCACATAATTATTTAAAGGAATTATTCATAAAACTCTGTAAGGTTCACATATTTTAACCAAAGTCTGCAGTTTAAATTTCTTTGTACTATTTCTTTGCATTTTAAGATGATCTTTTAGCAGGTGAAAAGTCTCTAACCACTAACCACAAGTCAGAGTGAATTTTGCAATCTTAATACCTTGTACCTTTAGTCTCTGCCTCAACCTAATATGCACACTTGTGATGCTCCTATTTTAATCCAGTCACTGGCTCCTGTTCTTGAAGCCCCACCAAATTATCAGCTTCCCAAAGACAAATGTTAAAGCTTCTTTCTTTCTGGACTCCTCACAGTATCTGTTCATATCTGACACTTAGCAAATATTTGTTGATGTCACTTAATTTAAGAACATATAGTTCTAAGAGATGGTTAAAATGATTAGACAAATAGACTATATAGTCCTATGTTTACATCACATCCATTTACATATTTTTCTACAGGACCTTTATTCACTCAGTAGTGTCATCCATTATAGATATTTCATTTTTTATTCATCATTCTTTTTAATACCTGTATCCTTTTTAATACTTCTTAATACTTTTAATAGATATGACATCATTCTTTATCCAGTACCTTGTAGATATGACATCAAATACACTATGATATTTTATCATATCTATAAAATATAAGCATTTTATTTCTTTAACAACAAAAGAATAGATAGGCTTTTGTTAGATAAATTAGCTGAGAACATAATTTAAGACTGAGATTTCAAAGAAAGATGTATGTACAGATAATTTTAGTAAGTGCTTTTCAGTTTTACAAATAATCAGCTTAATAATTTAGAAAATAATAAACTAGCTATATTTCAAATATCCAAATGTTACATAATGCCCTACATGTGTACAAAAATTAACACGTTAGGAAAAATAAAGTGTTGTGTTGCTCTTCCTAAAACATGTTTGTGTGGTTGATGTTTGTTAAAGCAAGGATGTTTTGCTTTCACACTAAAATGTCAGCAATTATATACATTTTGTGAATGGTAACCCACACATTGTAGATATCTCAAAACAAGGCATGTGTTCTGCCAGCAAATGAAATATGAAAAATAAACTTATCATAAACATTGTCAAAGACTTTGGTTTTCTAAATTCATCCTCAGAGATCAACCAGTGAATTCAAAGTCACAAGTGCTATATTACACTCTTTGTTAACTACTTAAGTTTCAATATTTTACTAACAAGCTCTGACAATAAAGTTTTCAAACTCATCATAGAAAAAGCATACGTACCTCATTGCTGAATATCACTATGGTCACCTTTGAGGTACCTCCTTGGTGCCCTGATGTCAGTGGCCAGTCCACCCATGAGAGCAATTCTGGAACTCTTTTTCTAGAATGGCCATCAGAGCTGTATTAATTACCTTTGATGTCCTGCAGGTCATCAAAATGTCTTCCTTTAAATACGACTTTTATCTTCAGTTAAAGAAAAAAGTCATTGCAGGCCAGATCAGGTGAGTAGGGATGGTGTTCCAACACAGTTATTGATTTACTGTAAAAACTCCCTCACAGTGTTGTATGAATGCTGATTGTCATGGTGCTTCCCAAGCAGAGTACGTAAGAGACAGAAGAACAAATATCCATTGGAGGAATGAAAATGAAATCCATCCACTTGGATGGACGATTTTTTAAGAAAGTGCTAAAAACATCCCTTAAAATATGTGTGTGTTCCATATCCTCAGTCACAGGTACATTAAACACCAAGGAAGCAATCCTTAGCTTTCTTTCTTTTTTTTTTTTTTGTAGAGATAGAGCCTCACTTTATGGCCCTCGGTAGAGTGCCATGGCATCACATAGCTCACAGCAACCTCCAACTCCTGGGCTTAAGCGATTCTCTTGCCTCAGCTTCCCAAGTAGCTGGGACTACAGGCGCCCGCCATAACGCCCAGCTATTTTTTGGTTGCAGTTCAGCCGGGGCTGGGTTTGAACCCACCACCCTCGGTATATGGGGCAGGCTCCTTACCAACTGAGCCACAGGCGCCACCCATCTTTAGCTTTCACCCAACCCATTTCATTTCTGGGAATGTGCCCGGCAGTGATACCTACAGCAATACAAGACATTCAAGGCCACTCTGTTTACAGTCTTAAGATATTGAAAACAACATAAATAGCCACATGTAAAGCAGGGGTTGGCTGGTACAGTAGGTCCACACAAATAAGTACTTTTAGATCATAAAGAAAAGAGAAAACATGTCTACAGACAAATATAGAGTCAATTCTTCAATTGAAGTAAAAAAAGCAAAATACAAAAGAATGCTTATAGTATGCACAATTCATATAAGAAATAAAGGGATGCAATAAAATATACCCGTATCTGGTAATGTGTGCACAAATCAGTACAGGAATAATATCTAATTACGTAATAACTAATTATCACAGTTACCTGCTGGTGGCAGATGGGGCCTGAGGAAAGGAAAGGGGAGTTAGAATAGGTAGGCAGGATGCGGAGGAACGACACCCCCCTGAGTATAACTTCTTTTTTTAATTGTTTGGGATTCATGGGGGGTACAAAGAATTAGGTTACACTGATTGCATTTGTTAGATAAAGTCCCTCTTATAATTGTGCCTCACCCCCCAAGAGGTGTACCATACATGGTGACTCCCACCTCTTCCCTCCTCCCCTCTCCCCTGCCCTCGTTCCCCTACCTCACCCCTTGTATTAGCTCATCTACTGCCTTCACATCAAAATAGAGCACATTGGATTCTTGCTTTTCCATTCTGGTGATGCTTTACTAAGAACAATGTGTTACGCCTCCATCCAGGTTAATACAAAAGATGTAAAGTCTCCATCTTTTTTAATGGCTAAATAGTATTCCATGGTATACATCTACCACAGCTTGTTAATCTGTTCTTGGGTTGGTGGGCATTTAGGCTGTTTCCATATTTTGGTGATTATAAATTGAGCTTTGATAAACAGTCTAGTGCAAATGTCCTTATGATAAAAGGATTTTTTATCTTCTGGGTAGATGCCCAGTAATGGGATTGCAGGATCAAATGAGAGGTCTAATTTGAGTTCTTTGATGTTTTTCCATACTTCTTTCCAAAAATGTTGTGTTAGTTTGCAGTCCCACCAGCAGTGTAAAAGTGTTCCCTTCTCTCCACATTCATGCCAGCATCTGCAGCTTTGAGACTTTGTGATGTGGGCTATTCTCATTGGTACTAAGTGATATCTCAGGGTAGTTTTCATTTGCATTTCTCTGGTGATTAAAGATGATGGGCATTTTTTTCATGTTTGTTAGCCATTCAACGGTCTTCTTTAGGAGACATATGGGATTTTGGGGTCTTTGTTGATTAATTTGAGTTCTCTGTTCCTCCCATCCCCCTCCATGGGGGGCCAGCCAATCCCAGCAGGTCACAATCACTTGCCTAATTCATCAGATTTCCATCGCTCCAGATCATACGCTGTATCCGGTTCACCACCTCCTCCACGTACTCCCTGAGCTACGACTCTGAGTAAGGTCCCTGTGCCAGGTATGGCTGGGTTCTCTCTTTTTCTCAGTTGTTCTAGGAGAGCTCAGCTGAACGATCCTTCTGGTCCAAAATCTTGCTCCACCCCATGAGTAGGGAGTACTTTTATATTGTTGTAACTTTACAAACCATGGTAATGTCTTATAGATGTAAACTTCTACAAATGCAAACGATTTAGTCTAATCATTTATATCCTCAGCTTAATCTAAAATATAAATATAATTATACATTCCTATCATGATGTGTTTTTCCTTACAGGAATACATTTTTACAAAACTCAACAAAAATTAAATTAATCAGGCTATAGATGAGCTCAAAAAATAAAATGTAAACAGAAATAATGGAATTTAAGTTTGTTATAAATATAAATGAATAAAATAATCAAAATAATCAGGATGGGGAAAGAAAGCCTGATTCCAAGCAACTTTGGAAAGCACAGTTTTGACTGTATACTATACGGCTAGGGAGACAAAGAAACATACAAACACACATACACAAACTGTGCACAGATTACATCTTCTAAATTGGAAATTATTTTCCACAAAATTATGCATTAAGAATTAGGAGACTGTGTATTATATTATTAAGCAAATAATATATTTTGAATATGTAAAGCCAGGTTTTCATTGTCACAAAAAAAGTTAAAAATTAAGTGGAAAAAGGTAGAGATAATTGATGCTCAAATGGACCTGAGGGTTAGCAGTACAAACCAGTGGTTTTTAACACGCGTGTACACAAGTGGAAAGATGTTGACATAGACACGTTCTATCTGTGCCTATTTTCTACTGTCCACTGAGTGTATGTAGAAGCAATTTACACACCCAGCACCCAGATCTCAGCTTCTAATCACCTGTCCCCATTAAAAGGTGTCACGTCTACAAAAATAGCTGATTCCAGGCCTAGAGCACAGGAAAAGCAAGATGATCCTGGGACACCTCATAGTAGCAGAAAGCAAAGAAGGGACAAGAAATGGGGTCCTATCAAAAGCACGGATGCCAGCATGAAAGAGCTCCTAAAGGCTGTATCTGGGATAATTTGAGCAAAAATATTAGACTATAACACATAAAATAAAATACAATGAGTGCAATATTAATAAAACTCATTGATAAGTAAAGAAATAGGAACAAGGGTATAACTTCCTACCATAAGCTTCCAACTAGTAAAGATAGAATGCATGTTAAAATAGAAAGTCACCATTTGGCAGACACCATCACAATAATTATTACAAGAAAGAATAATCAACAAAACCTAAAATAAGATACTAAACTGGATGATAAGAAATAAGATAACTGGGCGGTGCCTATGGCTAAGTGGGTAGGGCGCCGGTCCCATACACCAAGGGTGGCAGGTTTGAACCCGGCCCAGGCCAGCTAAAACAGCAGTGGCAACTGCAACAAAAAATAGCCAGGTGTTGTGGCAGGTGCCTGTGGTCCCAGCTACTCGGGAGGCTGAGGCAAGAGAATCGCTTAAGCCCAAGTGTTGGAAGTTGCTATGAGCTGTGATGCCACAGCTACAGAGGGCGACAGAGTGAGACTCTGTCTCAAAAAAAAGAAAGAAAGAAAGAAAAAAGAAAAGAAATAAGATAATTGCACAGACTCGATATTTTATATTAAAAGCAAAAAAAAAAAATAGTAGCTGTATAGTTGAATCTGTCAAGCATTATCTTTAACTGAGTGATCAGAGCATTGCCAATTCTGAGACATAGGAACTTTAAATACTTCCTAATTTACTGAACTGAGGGGGACAGAAAAGCACCTTTGTAGTATTCTTTTCAAAATGCATAACTTGAATTTAGTCCAGAAGAAACATCAGACAAAATCAACATTATGAAATAGTTCTTCCCAGGTATCAAATTATGAAAGACAAAGATTGAGGAACTGTCCCACACTGAAAAATGATAAGGAAACATGACAAATACAGTTAAAAGGTATCAGTGAGACAGCTGGCAATATTTGAATAAGTTCTATAAATTAGTTGACAGTGATTTTTTTCAAGTTATCTTCTTGGTTTCCATAATAGTACTATGGTTTATAACATTAATACTTAGAGAATACAAATGAAGTATATATAAGAGCTATTTACAGCATTTGGAAAACTTTTCTCTATGTTTGAAATTACTTCAAAATAAAATATTATAATAATTATGAAAAAGAATATTAAAAACGTACCCCCCAAATTAAAACAAAATCTAATCTGAAAATACGCATATACATTAACTAAAGACTCAGAATTAAAATGAAAGACATTAATTACACAGCCAAAATGTAACATGTATCTTTTAGTTTCATTTGCTTTCTACTACAGAAGCAGAATGAAAGCTCAAACAATTCTGGAAAAGTCTGTCAGTCCATTTATTTATTTTTTTTATTATTAAATCATAGATGTCATTTATATGTTGTGTAATGCCCTGTGTATTTTGATTGCCTTTTTAAAGTAAATTTGTGCAGTGAAGGCATTTCATTTCAGTCAGGCCATTAATTTTTAAAATTGAGTATGTCTGGACTTTTGATTTAATTCACTTTCAATGGTCAAAACCTTAGGATTATATTCGGGATACAAGTGGCAGACAGAAAATTACAGATCTACTTCTGGATGACTTCCCCACTCTCATTACTGGCAGGTAATATACAGTCGATTGAACGTGTTTGCATTTAGAACCTCACCAGGCAGCGTTACCTGTTATTCCTTCTGTCGTTGTTGTCATTATTATCATTAATGTCGCTGGCCTTTCTGATTTTTAACAAATATAACTCAACAAACAAATTTTAGTTTTCCTTTAAGCTATCCAACCTTGAACTACTTAATTTCAGGCACTAAGTGATTTAATACAAGCAAGGAGTAAAGCCCCATTGGGTTGTTTGGAAATTAAATTCCATAACACTCAAGCATCAGCGCAGACCTGCTTAGGTTGGCAGCTTTCAGTCTCTCCAGTTTTCCTGCCTGATGACCTTTGAGAAGACAATGATCTTTAAGTCATCTGGTTCTGCTTCATGTTCTGCTGTTCGTTTAGCACCTAAAATCACCTAAAATAGTCACCACCCATGAATGTCAATGGAACTGCACTATTCTCTTTTAATCACTTGGCTTGGGTCATGTGAGACAAAAAAAAAAAAAAAAAAAAAAAAATTAAAAGAGAGTTTGGACATTTTACTAAAGTATGAGAGTTGATCATGTTAAATGCAGATTAAGCTATGCCTCCAACTGGTCTCTGAGTAGTTTTTAATACATATCGGAATAAAGTAAGGGCTGAATTTTGTAAAATGCTTTGAAGACATTGTTGGATAAATTTACATTGGGGGCAGCACCTGTGGCTCAAGTGAGTAGGGTGCTGGCCCCATATACCAGAGGTGGCGGGTCAAAACCCAGCCCTGGCCAAAAAAACTGTAAAAAATATATTAAAAAAATAAAAAAATAAAATTACATTGGTACGTTAACAAGAAAGATAATTTCTCCAGATGTCATGAATAGTATTTCTATTTGCAATCCTGGGAATGAATTAATCTGAAGCTATTCCTGTGCAGAGATGCTACATCAGTTATAAAATTGAGTCAGATATACTCAATTTTGAAAGATTCCTTCAGATACTAATCTCAAGAAGACAGTGATTCTTTAACAGAATATACAAATATAAACAAAACAAAATGCAGGGCTTCTGTGCCATCCAGTTTCTTGTATAGTGTGTATTTAAACCTCCATGTCTAAGGTTCCATTTCAAATGTCTACATTTATAATCAATGATAAGGTTTTGAATAAAAATCATAATGAAGAAACTAATTTATGGTAGTATAATGTTAAAGAAGAGCTTTGGGAACAATAAAGTAAGTGTGTAAAATAGTTCAATATTCTGGGCGGCGCCTGTGGCTCAAAGGAGTAGGGCGCTTGTCCCATATACGGAGGTGGTGGGTTCAAACCCAGCCCCAGCCAAAAACTGCAAAAAAAAAAAAAAAAATAGTTCAATATTCTGATCTGCTTTATCTGATTCTGAATCATGAAAGAAAGTGATGTTCTCAGTTTGAATTGAAAAGGATCTCTAGGGATATCTGATTCTACACCTTTGTTTCAGTGAACAGAAAGATTAAAAACTAAGAGTTGTGTGTGTAGTTCACAAATAAGGACAGGAATCTAGTGCTTTAATCCTCCCATTAATTAAGCAAGTATTTATTGTTGCGACCCCTTACGCCCTGTCGCCATCGCCTCATGAAGGAAACAGGCGTGACAGGGATAGAAGTACAAGCTTGCAAGAGGTGGGCTAACCGTAAGTGCAGGGTAGCCCCGAGGTTGCCACCTCTGCAGTAGCTATTTACTGAGATGGTACGTGACAGCGTGACAGGTGAGGGGAGTATTAGACAATGACTGCCTGCTTACGGATCACCACGGGCTGGGCTCTCTCCCCTACACTCCAAAGGATGTTTAAACTTTAACACCTGCAGATGAGTTGCCCGAGGGCCTGCCCCCAACCTGCAAAACATCTCGCCCAGAGGCCCTGCGACTCTTGGTGTCTCCTGCAATTTATTATTAGCCTGATCTTTGGACAGTACAGAGGAAAGTAAGAAAGGGGAAGGGAATAAAATCTGTCTCCAAAAAGTGTGCTACATTATTTATTTAGTTGATTAAACTCATTTAATACATATGACCGAAATGACAAAGCAGCACAAAACATGAAAAGGATGACACAGAACTAATTCAGTGGAAAAAATGCTCAGCGTCTCTGCTCAGCAGGGAAATGCAAACAAAACTGCAAGGAGGTATCACCTTGCTGCTGTTAGAATGGCTTTTATTTAAAAAGTCCAAAACCAATAGACGCTGGTGTAGACTCAGACAGCAAGGAACACTTACACACCGCTGGGGGGTGGGGGTGGGGGCTGAAAACTAGTACAGCCTCTGTGGAGAACAGCATGGAAATTCCTCAAGGAACTAAAAGCAGACCTACCAGTGGATCCAGCAATTCCTGACTCAGTATATACCCAAAGGAAAAGAAACCATTTTATCAGAAAGACATCTGCCCTCGGAGGTTTATTGCAGCATAATCCACAATGGCAGAGATGTGAAATCAATCCAAGTGCCCATCAATTCTGAGTAGTTTAATAAAAACTGGTATAAGTAGGAGTGCTACTCAGCAATACAAAAGGATGAAATTAATGCCTTTTGTAGTGATTTGGAAGGAATTGGAGACCATTATTCTACGAAATATCTACAGAACGGGAAAAACAAACCCCACATGTACTTGCTAATAAACAGGAACTAACCAAGGGGCACAGGTGGGCACAGAGGAAAGTAAAAAGTCACTGGGGGGAGGGAGAGGAGGAGAAGACAAAAACCTACCTCACGGGTACAGTGAACACTATTTGGGTGACGGGCACACCTATAGCCCTGATCAAGCATTACAATAAGGATCCAATGTAACAAAGACATTTGAAAGTTTGAAAATAAATAGATAAATAGAACGTATTCAGACAATAGACACGTATTCTAGGTAGATGATATTTCGTGAACTTCAGCCATTTGGTTTTTGCTAGCAATAATCTTGTGAGTTATATACATGAAACTGTATTTTATTGTTCAAAATTTGTAAGGAATTCTTTTAAAAATTCCCACTGCAAGAATTCAATACCTTGTTTTTGTTGACATACTCAGCCTCGATATTTTATTGTAACATTTTTTATAGGTAGGAGTCCAGGACTTTGGAGGTCTGACACTTCTGGTGACAGTGACGACTTTAAGCAAAAGAATGCAAATATTATAAAGCCAGATAGGCATCTGTTTAAGTGTATTTAGAATAAGGGATCACACTTATTGCTCATTTTATGGTGTTTTTATGGGGTTTGTTTTTCCTGTTCTGTTTATAAAACCATAAAAATAACAAAATCCTGAAAAATAATGAAACCTATTTAATAATTAACCGAGATCTCAGTAGTTCTTTCTTTTCTGGTTGTCCTCAACATAGGAATTCTGAAAAATTTGTAATTTAATTGCCTTTAAAAAAGTACCTTTGTAAGAGTAAACTTTAATATTATAATTTTATATAATTAATGAAAAGAAAAATAGATCTGACTGGTTTCTAGCTTGTAGATCTCCGGTCATGCTTTTTCCTCCACTATCCACATATTTCTAGTACCAGTTGTGACTGGACAGATGTAAATCTCAGTATGTGTGGCTCATAACTGTCATATCAGTGAGTGGGAATTAGGAGTATCGCTGAAAGCCTTTTTTATACTGAAAAATATCTAACAATAGCTTTTGCACACACCAGACTATGTCATTTATTACTTTATTGCCTCTCACTTCCAAACTAACCCTTTATTGCCTATTCTGTGAAAATGGATCTAGGCCCTTTAAATATGGTTTCTTAGCCAGCTGGCACAATGTTAAGCTCTTTTAAGTAGGGGTGCAAGTGATACATTGCAAAAGAGAGGGAGTTTTATTTCTTAATTTCAGAGGCTATGCTTTTGCTTTTTTATTTAAATTTGTCTTTCCTGCATGCTGGGCCTGGTGATTAATGGTCTGTACTCTCCCCCACCATAAAAACACCCCATGCTCTAGGACTCAGGGGTGTCCAACTGCAGCCCATGGGCTCTGCACTGGTTCGGTGAGGACTTTTTTTTTTTTTTTTTGCTTCTCTGTTGTTAGATATCACAAAAAGTATGAATTTTTTTTCCTTGGCTAAGCAGCTTTCCTTAGTGTTTGTGTATTTAGCATCTGGCCCAAGATTAAGATCTTTTTCCAGTGTGCAGCAGAGTAAAAGGAAGGTTGGATACCTCTGCATCTGACTCCTATATACATAGACACCAGCTACAGATAGCTTGTACCCTGAGGGATGGTTTTCTGCCTGCCTGGTGATGGTGAGTACAGACAGCTTGTACCCTGAGGGATGGTTTCCTGCCTGCCTGGTGATGGTGAGTACAGATAGCTTGTACCCTGAGGGATGGTTTCCTGCCTGCCTGGTGATGGTGAGTACAGACAGCTTGTGCCCTGAGGGATGGTTTCCTGCCTGCCTGGTGATGGTGAGTACAGACAGCTTGTACCCTGAGGGATGGTTTCCTGCCTTCTTGGTGATGGTGAGTACAGACAGCTTGTACCCTGAGGGATGGTTTCCTGCCTGCCTGGTGATGGTGAGTACAGATAGCTTGTACCCTGAGGGATGGTTTCCTGCCTGCCTGGCGATGGTGAGTACAGATAGCTTGTGCACTGAGGGATGGTTTCCTGCCTGCCTGGCGATGGTGAGTACAGATAGCTTGTGCACTGAGGGATGGTTTCCTGCCTGCCTCGTGATGGTGAGTAGAGATAGCTTGTACCCTGAGGGGTGGTTTCCTGCCTGCCTGGCGATGGTGAGTACAGATAGCTTGTACCCTGAGGGATGGTTTCCTGTCTGCCTGGTGATGGTGAGTACAGATAGCTTGTACCCTGAGGGATGGTTTCCTGCCTGCCTCGTGATGGTGAGTACAGATAGCTTGTACCCTGAGGGATGGTTTCCTACCTGCCTCGTGATGGTGACTCTGCTCTGGCACTAAAAGCCCAGAGAAATTTGTCAGCATCCAGTGAGATGCACTACGTGTTCTTCAAAAATGTCTCCATATAAACCCAGGAGGATCATTCCATTCCAGGTTGTCCTTCTTGGGTAATCTTCCTCAGCCCTAAAACACTGTTGGATTACTGTTAAAATTTTCACATTTACTCTCCAATTGTACAGCTTAAAAATTCTTTATTTTCAACTTCCCCCTTTAAACTACAGTGTGTGTAGAGCTTGTACCCAGAACACTCATCCATAAGAGCAACTGGAAAACATATAAGTATGTCCCATTAAATCCAAAGGAAATGTATTCCCTGAACTAATTTCCTTTTAGTTTGGAAGCAAAAATATCTATGGTCATTAAATTACCACTGGATGAGGTGAGAAGAGTGAAGTCAATTCAGAGTTGACAGAGAGTGGTGGTAATTAGTAAAATTAATTTGCCCTCATTCCTCTCTCCTGATACATAGATGGATAGATGTGTGTGTAATAGACACAGTTCTATGTATACATGTATTTTTATACACACTTGTGTGTATATTTGCATATGTGTGCACAGACATTCATGGGCATATACACATGTCCTGGCACTAAGTTAACTTAGTGAAAGTGTCATCTCAGCCCTGAGCAGTCTCATCTCTCTCTGGACAATCATTTTGTTGCTGGACTAAGGAGTCTGTCTGTCTGTCATCTAAGCCAATCAACAGAGAAGTGGATGAGAGATCAACAGTTTTATTTTTATTTACAGAAAATCCGGCAATTCCAGGGAACAGCAAGAATGTCTCCTCAAAGCTGGTCTGGTCTCCTGATTTGCTCCTTCACTTTTCTTCTCACAGTGAAAGCATCAGCACTGTTATTAACCATCACAGTATACATTAAGCAGATTCCCTCAGAGGTCACAAAGTCACACAATATCCTCCTTTCTTAAAGTGCTTATATCTTCAAAGTATGTTTACTTTAGGCTAAAATCATGGTCAGTCACTCCCAAGTGCATTACTAAGTGCTCCTTGTATATTGAGTCTTTGCCCAGGACTATATTTTTTGGAACATTCAGTTTCTTAACTCTATCTAAAACAGAAGGCCTCATATGTGAATAAACAATTCCAGATGGTGGCACCTGGGCTCATCCAGCCTGCCAAGGTCTGTCCAGCAGTGCCCTGTGTCACAGTTACTTAGTACTACAGTGGTCACCATCACTTTCCCAGTACAAAGTTTGGCAAAATTTTCTATTCCAGGTTTGGCCAACTACAGCCAGTTGGACACATCCAGCGCTTACCATATAATCTTATAAAGTGTTATTAAAACACACCCTCATCTTTGTTTTTCTTAAGTATCCTTCATAGCTACTTTTTTGCTATAATGGCACAGCTGAGTAGGTACAACAGAAATCATAGGAATCACAAAGGTGAAATATTTACTACTTTGTTCTTACTGACAAGATTAGCCAGTGCCGGCTCTATGTTACAAAAGGGCATTAGGACTTGGTGGGCAGTTATTTATGGACAAAATGTGAGCCCTTTGAAGTCAGAAGTCTGAGCCAAGAACTGAAGAACAGCTCTGTATATTTCTATGCAAAAGCAAGTAATTGATAACCACTGTTTTCCTTGCCACTCAGAGACCTTTAAATCTTACACTTAATTTCTCTACTATGCTATGAATTATTGCTAATGCCAGAAGTCTGAACAGTGAATTATATGCAAAAGTGCTTTAAAAAAGACAAAGACAGAAAATACACTTCAAGGAATTCTGTAGTGGGAGCAAAGAGAAATGGGCTTGAGTGCCACGGCAGATAAGAAAAAAACTGTTATCAAAGGAAAAAGACTAGGATTTGAAACTCATATTGGAAACACGGTGGAGGAGTAGAGATTTAAGATGAGACTAGAAAAATAGATGAGTTGGGTACTTCTAAGGCTTCAGCCTACAATTTCTCTCCTTTCAGATAAGACTAGAATATATAAAGGACAATATTAAGGCAAGCTTATGAAAGGATTGGGGCATAATACAAAGATTCCCTACTTTGTGAGATTGGCAGGATCTTTTCGCGTCAAAGACTACCATGCCCAGCTAGGCAACCAGATAATTCCAAAAATAAAGGGGAGTCTCTCTAAGTAAGATGTAAATTAATGTACGAGCTAGATTCAAATTTGTTCTTACTTTGTTTCAACAACAACGTGGGAGCAATAAATCTGAGATATGAACTGTTCTCCTACATAAATTAAAAAAATAGAAATCTGAAGTTAAAAAAACATGTAGACCTTTCTCCAAAAATGAAAATTGCAATAAAGAGCGCTAATCATTGGACATTATTCTTTATGTTCTTAAATATGTCTTGGATAAATATTTAACTATATACTCAAATAAATACTGATAGGCTCAATCCTGTTATTAGCCATTAATTCAAATATAATCAGATTTAAAAAAAACAAAGGAGAAGACAAATGTCTTCAATTTAATGGTGAATGTCGTTAACTTGGAGTTTGACTATAGAAGAAACTAGTGTTATTGCTGCTTTTGTGTGTGCATATCCTGATTGTACACGAAACTCTTTTCCACAAAACACTATTCACCACATCAAGGAATAGAAGTTTTCTAAGCAGATGTGCATTTGAAGTATAATGAGAAATGACAAATTCATATTACTTTAAATAAAAAATACAAAATCATAGAGTGCAGCAGGCCTTGTGTTTTGTATGCTTCTTTTGAGACCGTATTTAGATGCAAAATAGATGGTAAAATTTGTTTTAAATGAATTGTCCACTAAAGTTACTTGATTCCTACAATTCTAAGACTCTGAGCACATGAAAGTTTTGTTCATTAAAGATATGTAAGTAATCACGATAACACTGGTATCTAGGAATTATCACCAACCTCAAAACAAAACATATTAGAAATCAGCTTAATCAATTTATCCAGGGAGCGTAAAAGCATTGCCTGCCCCAGGGGAAGGACTGCTAGATTTATTATGACCTTCTCAGTTCTGTCATATGCTGCCTTTCTGCTGATGGTCTAAGGGAGAAAATATCCCATATCAGGAGGTTGGCGATTCTTGCTGAGGTTCTCTAACACCCCTGACCTATAGGTTAATAAACTTAGTTTCATCCCGGAGAAGTCACTCATCATAATAGATAGAAAAAAAAAAAGTGAACGATTTAACAAGATTAAACTTCACTATTTTTTTGATGAAAAAACTCAAATCTCTCTTTAATGACTGATTTTTTAAATTACAATAAATCACATCCCTAAAAAGACAACCACAAAGTATCTACTTAGCATATGAATTGTACAAAGGGGACAATGCACCTGTTTTCAGGCTCTCTCTTTCCCAGGATAAGATGTCCTCCCTGCAGGCCGGGGTATCCTTATTCTCACTGTCCTTTAGAGGGTGCTAGCTGAGCAGTGGCCAGTTTTAAATATGTTTCTCCCCATTTTTGTCTCCATTCTCAAACCACTGCTCTCTTCTATACTTACCGCCTACCTATGGCTTTAACATGCCCTATTTAGGTGCATTGTAAGCCTTAGTCCTTGGAAGGATACCATTCTCCAGGACTTGGGATAGATTCTCATCATAGCTGGTCCATCTCACTCACTGGGCTTAGTTTATACTGTTTTAAGTCAGAGAGAGTAAACTTAATATTTGACCCAAGGGAAGAAAAGGAGCAGCCAGAGGAGGATCAAGAGGAGAAGGGAAGGGAGAAAAAAGCTAGGGGTCAAAGGGGAGGGGGGCAAAGAAAAAAGTCCTTTTTGTGGGGAATGCTGGGAAGTGGCCCTTAAGGAGAATAAGTGCTTATTTGAGTACATTTAATCAGCCAGTCCAAAAACAGAAGAAAAATGCTAAAGAAATGGTTTGCCAATCCTAGAGTTCCAAGTCCACGTAGTTAGGGGAAAACCCTGAGTTAGAAACTTAGAGAGCATTTTTATATTATGACATAGTGCTCTGTGGAACTGGTATATGGGGCTGGTGCCCTACTCCTTGAGCCACAGGCACCGCCTCAAAAGATTTTTTAAATAATCTCACCTCTTTCATTGCTCATTCATTCAACAGATGTGTACTGCAGGCTGCTCTATTCCAATCCTGCTCTAGACACTGCAGACACAGAGTTGGAGAGCAGAGGTAAAGTCTCTGTCCTCTGAAATTTGCCATCTAGTGAAGAGAAATGAGTGACAGAGGACAATGCTAACCACTTGCATATATTGCAAGTTCTTTTAATTCAAGTAAGAATAACATTATGGAGTGCTGGCATCTGTGTTTAATTGTTTTTATATTGTCCTTTGTTAATAAAATTAGAATCAGGTGAGCCTGTATAAAATGGGTCTCCTTCTGAAGTTGGAATAGAAAGTTAGGAAAGCAATGGAAATTTTCTATGTTGATTACATATTTATGACAACTTGGCAAATTTTTAAGGTTGTTACAAATTAACAAAAAAAAAAAAAAATGACCTAAAAGTTTCCACCTGTTGAGATCTGTCACAACTGCTAATGTTTTTGAAACTGTTCTAGAGGACAGAGTTCTGCAGACTTGCTCAGTGGAGAGCCAGGTAATAAATACTTTTGGCTTTGCAAGCCAAGAGACAAAACTGAGGATATTATGTACATACTTATCTCTCTAGAGATGAAACAGTTTATACATTTTTATCAATGAAATTCAAAAGACTAATAATAATCAAGTTTTTGTTTGTTTGTTTTTGTAATACAGGTCTGCTTATGGGGGAAAGATCACATTTCACCAAGTAGGAGATGATCGACAGTCCTCCCTTTCATCAAAATCTATTGCAAATGTCCATCTGCAATGGTAATTTGTAATGATATATTAGATACATCACCCTAAAAATGCTTTTTTACATAGATCCTACCTAATACTGATGTCCAATTCTTTTAATTAAACACATTCATCTCTTGAAGGCATTTCTAGAATGTTACTGGATTTTGTTCTCGATATTTGCCTTTGAGCACTCATTATGTCATGTATTAACACTTCCAGTTGGAAATTTTTAGGTGGATCCTTCTAAATGACTTACTTTAAAATGGAATTGGAAATATAAATGCTTCCTTTGCATTTACATTGTGGTAGAAAATTCACTGGGTGTTCTGTTGTGTGGGAATGAGGGTCGTGCTTCTTGTTTTAACCTTTGGTAGACAGAACACTAGTACCTGAAGTAGCTTGGCTTGTGATTCAAACAGTGTTAATTGTTTAGATGGCTCTATCACAGTTTGTTTCACAATTAAATACTATTTTGCCTTGTAATTTTAGGTTGGACTCATGGGATCTCTAATCTGCAGCAAAAGCTTATTCCCTGCTATTTAGGGTCTGAGATCACTGGTTGAGAGTGTTTCTTCCCTTCCAGAGAAATTTCAGCATCTGCACTGAGCTCAAAACATTGCAATAAAATCCACCACTGCTGAGCCAGTGAGCCGTCGTGTGGTGGAGAAAGTGGAGATATTCAGTTCCAATGTCAGCCAAAAATTTACAAAACTGAGAAGAGTTGAGTCCATGAGAGGGAGTGAAGTTCACTGCTGACACTATTGATTCAATAAAACATAACAGAATCACAGAATTTTCCTAAAATAACTACCAGTGAATAATAAAGTAGGCAATATGGACTTTAAACCAGTTAGAATATTCTGAGTTTTGTAAATTTGAAAATAAGCCTTTTCCTGTTCCATATATGTGCATTCCCCCCACCCCCCACTATTGGTTGTACTGGATTCATGCTTTCTTAACTTCTGTAAAAGACAACCTCCCCTCCCCTTGGTCAAGGCACCCCATTCACCGAGGTTAATTCTACAGTCACTTAAAACTTGGTATCGATTCATCAAATAAACAACAATTGATGAGTGTCAGCAACATCTGTGAACGTGTCAATAGCAAAGAAAAGCTACTCAAATTCATTTACTTTTTAAAAAATAAGGCAAATTGATTATTGATGCTGCTTCAAATGCCCCTGGCTCTTCAAGTAATCATTCCGGCCAAAAGTTTAATCATATTAAACAAGGTTGTTCTTCTTTAAACACGTTTATTCAGTGCCACAGTCACTGACGCTAAATGGCTTTTTTTTTTTTTTTTTCCTGGCTAACAAAAGAAACAATTGAAATGGAAATATGTTTTTGGCTTCACTGTAATTTTTTTATTTTTTTGAAAAACTTCTGCTGTGATGAGATACGCTGTTTTAAATGCTCTAATTTTTCTGTGTGTTGTCTGTCTCTGAGTAGGAAGCACTGCCGTGAGTCTCATCTGTTAATGTCAAGATCTATCCTTTAACGCACGAGTATAGAGTGTATTGTTGTTGCATAATAAACATAAGGATTTGCTATTGAATACAAAAAGGCCATACTCAATGTGCCTTAAAAATGCGACATTTGAAGCCCATTATTCTTTTTTTGTTTTGTTTTGCCTTTATGGGTACATACAAGTGGAATTTGGAATGCTGCCAAGTCTTGACTGTGTCTCCACAATCTGTCCAGGACCAGACGGTCACACGAAGCAGTGAGAGTGTCACGTACACCCTCTTTCCCAGCTGTTGTGTAGCGTGTACAAAGCGCCATAGACAAAATACGTATGGGAGAGTGTGGCTGCTTTCCCATAAACTCATATTTATGGACTGTAAAGGTTGATTTCATCTGTCCTGAGATATGATTCCTCCTCTTATGTGTTAAATATTTAAACATAGGCCATTGAAACCATAGGCCAGTAGAAGCAGGCAGCTGGCCACGCTGGCTGCAGGCTGCAGTTTGCCAGCTGTGTGTTCCCGATTCACGAAACTAAGCCCAGGTATTTGACGTTTATAAGACCCAGGATTAAAACCTAATAATATTGAAAGGTGGACAGTGATGTATAAAAAAGTCAAACAATAATCAAAGAAAGTCAATGGCATTACACCACGCTGATGTTTTGCTTTTTGACTGTGCCGCGTCTTGGCATTTTGCTGTTGTTGCCAATGTATTCTCATTGAGGCTTGTGAAGCTTACAGAATTTATAATTTGATAACTTTCTTCAATTTTGGAAAATTTTCAGGAACTAGAAAATTTCTCTTTTCTTTTGTGACTTTTTTCTTTTTTTTTGTCTTTATTTATTTATTGTTATTAAACCATAGCCGTGTACATTAGTATGATCGTGGAGCACCATACACTTGGTTCACAGATCGTTTGACACATTTTCATCACATTAGTTAACATAGCTTTTGTAGCATTTTCTTAGTTATTTTGCTAAGACCTTTACATTCCACATTTACTAGGATTCACATATACCCTTGTAAGATGCACCACAGGTGTACTCCCATTAATCCCTCTCCTTCCCCCTCCCTCCCCCCTCCCTCCCCTCCCTTTCCCCTTTCTCCCTATTCTTAGGTTGTAACTGGGTTATAGCTTTCATGTGAAGGTCGTACATTAGTTTCATAATAAGGGTGAGTACATTGGGTACATTTTCTTCCATTCTTGAGACACTTTACTAAGAAGAATATGTTCCAGCTCCATTCATGTAAACATGAAAGAGGTAAAGTCTCCATCTTTCTTTAAGGCTGCATAATATTCCATGGTGTACATATACCACAATTTATTAATCCATTCATGGATCGATGGGCACTTGGGCTTTTTCCATGACTTAGCAATTATGAATAGGGCTGCAATAAATATTCTGATACAAATATCTTTGTTATGATGTGATTTTTGTGACTTTTTTCTTCTTGTGACTACGATAATATATATTGTATTATATCATTACACATTGTGTATCACTTGATACTGTCAAGTAATGAGTTTCTGATGAATTTGTTATTTCTGATGCCTAATTTTTAATTTATTTTTATTTTCATATATGTGTTGAAAGTCCTCATTGCTCCTGTCTTTTTCATCATATTTTAAGTCCTTGTCAGATATTTCTAGTATCTGAAAAAATATCTGAGTTTGCTTCCTCTCTTGAATATGAGTTACATGTCTTTGCTTCTTAATGTGTCTTAAAATTTTTGGTTTCATGCTGGACCATATAAGTGTACAAAAAAAAAAAGGGCTAAAGTAAATAGTACTTTAAATCAGAAAAGGGTACGTTCACTGCACCATTACATCAGTAGTATAGAGGGCAGAGTTAACTTATCAGGGATTTGATGAAAAATGCAAGTAAACTCACTTATTTATAATGTTTCAAGGGTAGAGTTAGAATTCACTTTTCAAGACTTAGGCTCCAAGCACCAGTGAGAGATGGAAGTGCTGTATTTTTGTTTAAAGTCCAGTCACCAGCTTTACAAATCTTGAGATCTCTTCGGATTGCCTCTCTCCCTCTTTTAACAATTTAGAACACATCTTCCAGCTTTTAGATTCCTGGAGATTTGTTGAAGTCGCTACACTGTCACCCAATTTCTAACCGGGGATAGAAATTCAGAGTGCCAGGGAGAGAGTTCTCTCAGCTCTTCACCTTCCTCAACTTGTTAGTAGCCTGCCAGGCACTCACTTAAGAGTCCCTGAATATTTCTCTTGATTTTCTTTTCCTGGTCCCAGATTTAGGATTACTATTCCACACACTGAGCACAGGGTCCCTGGTCTAACATTAGTCAGTGGGAACAGACATGCTTGCTAGCTGGGGCTTTCTTAGATTCTCTTCAGTTTTCTCAGCCCTCACCCCACAACTGTAAGTTTGTCCAAAGTTCAGCTGGGCCAGGGCTCATGCCTCCAATACCAGCTCTCTGGGAGGCTGAGGCAGGTGGATCATTTGAGCTCAGAAGTTTGAGATCAGTCTCAGCAAAAGTGAGATCCCATCTCTACTAAAATTAGCTGGTGTGGTGGCATGCACCCGTAGTCCCAGCTACTTGGGAGGCTGAAGCAGGAGGATCCCTTGAGCCCAGGAGTTTGAGGTTGCTGTGAGCTGTGACACCAGGATACTCTAGCCAGGGGAACAGAGTGAGAGTTTTTCTCCTCAAAAAAAAGTTCAGCTGGTTTCTTCTGACTTTCATCTGCAATACAATTATCTTTCTCCCATTGTTTTGTCTAATATGGCAATTGTGGGTCTATTCTCTTTTAGGAAAGATTTGTTACTTTCTTGAATTTAATTCATTTTCTTTCTTAAACAAGCTCTCTGAAAGATTTTTTAAACCACAATTTTCTTTCTTATCCAGCTTGTTCTCATTGTCAAGCTGGAAGAAACTATCTCTTGCAATTTTGAAACCTCCACAGCAGGAGAACAGACTTGATTTTAGAGTTTCAAGTATCACTTGAAACAAGTGAACCTTTCAAAACCCTTTTTATCATAGTTCCTGCCATCATCAAATTCATCTTCCTTAATTACTTGTATATCCAAATATATTTCATAGGATCTCATTATCTGTCAGTATATTCATTGATCACTTGCATACCAAACATTGGTAATATATGTGGATTATCTTTTTTTTTTTTTCTAATCACAATTACTCCATGAGGAAACTGCTATCATTATACTTATTTTGTAGCTGAGGAGACTGAGGCACAGTGACGTTAAGACACATAAGCAATGTCATTTTGTTAACATTGTGAAGTCATTACTTCAACACGAATAATATGATAACAGAACCTCTTTTTTAAAGTAATAGTCTATATTAGTAAATACATATTTGGAAATTAAAAGGGTAAATATAATCAAAATGCTTCAGGAGATTAAAAAAACTGTTCATTCTACCTAAAACATTGTACCAAATTCTGTGCTTAATTTACTGTATAATTACATTGACATCATTATGGATAGAATTCCTTTTTTTGTGTGTGTGTGTGGTTTTTGGCCGGGGCTAGGTTTGAACCCGCCACCTCCGGCATATGGGACCGGCGCCCTACTCCTTGAGCCACAGGCGCCGCCCAGGGATAGAATTCTTTATTCTTGGCCACTGTCTAGAACCGTGGGATAAATTATTTGCTTGGCTAATAGATTATTGTTTCCACTATTTTTTTACTTAGTTTTATTTATCCTTCATACTGTGAATCATACTCCAAATTTATTCCTCTTCTTCTTCATACTTTTAAATGATTATCACCAATAAAACACCTAATCATATAAGAAAATGTGAAAATTGTTCTGTACTGTTCTCTAAACTATGTATAAATTATATGTTAAGTAATATATAAATAATATATTAATACATGTAAATATATTTCTTCACATTTCACTAATTGTCAGAATGGAGAAGAAAAACTTTTTGCCATAAAATGAACTAGTCATGAATTTTAATGAGAAGTATTTTATGAGGTTTCATGTATTCATTATTTTAGAGCATTGAGGTCATTCGGAAATGGGACATTTATTTATGGTTCACCTAAAAGTACTCATTAGGAAACAATCATTTTTGTCATTGTAAAATCATTCCCTGTCTACCAAGTTCTGAAGCAAATTATAATTTTATTCTAAATTAGCCCCATCTAAGATATCTGTAGCTAGAAGCACAATTACAACCAAAGAGCTGATGTTCTAATATTTATATCCCTAATGTAATTCTTACAAATTGACAAACTGGGAGAAATCTAGAACATAAAAATACACACCAAAGGTCAAAAATCATTTTGCCAAGTCACTACTGGGTTAAGTACAACAAACTTTATTAAAATTAAGATGTTTTACCTACTTATACAAAGGAGACCCTAAACTGTGTTAATTATAATGAAGATCTGGAGTCGAAACTCCAATAATTCTGCTAGTTTCCTGTTTTTATACCAGAGTCTTACATTAAATTCACAAGTAACTCGGACAAATTTGCAGTAAGAGATGGTGAATCATGAATTCCCTTACAGTAAGAGATGGTGAATTCATGATACAGATCATGAATTCCCTAGTCACTGGCAAACATATAAACAGTAACATCACTAATAGCACAACATTTTATATATGAATGTCTGAAAAATCACCTACATTTCACACGCACCAAAAAATTTTCCTCTATTTTTGTAGTATAAAATTGTTTTTGTGTCCATTTTTGTATAGTTCTACAAAGTTTATTATGTGTTTTTAAACATACCCTCACCTCAATCAGGGTACAGACCAATTCAATTATCTAAAATACTTCCTCTGGCTTGTAATTTAAAGTCACCCTCTTCTCTCCCACCATTCCCTGAAACCATTGAGTCTTTCCCCATTATTTTGTCGTTTTGAGAATGTCATATAAATGGAATCATATAGTACTTAACCTTTTGAAACTATCTTTTTTCACTAAGAAAATGTCTTAGAGATTTATCCAAGGTGGGACTGTGTCAGGTGCTCCATTTCTTTCTGCTCAGTACCATTCAATCGTGAGGATACCTGTGTGTTTATACATTCATTTATTGAAGATATTTGGGTTGTTTTTATGTTTGAGGGAATTATGAATAAAATTGCTATAAATACTTGCCTATGGGTTTTTAGTGAACATATGTTTTTGTTTTTGTTTTTCCCCTCTATGGTAAATATGCAGAATTGGGAATGCTGGGTCATATCACAAGTACATTTTTAACTTTATGAGAAAATGCCAAACCATTTCCCAGAAGCAATAGTATTTTGCTCCCCCCTCCCCAGCTATGTGTTCCCTCCAGCTCCAATTAGTTCCACATGTTCGCCAACAGTTGGTATTATTAGTACTGTTTATTTTAATCATTCTAGTATGTATTGGTAGGTTATCATGGCTTTCATAGTTATTTCCTTAGTGGCTAATCGTGGTGAATATATGTTTATGTGCTTCGTTGCTATCCTTATCATTAAATGTCTATTAGAGTTTTTTGCTCTATTGTTTTGAAAATAAAGGAACTCTTACACCCCGTTGGTGGGACTGCAAGTGCAGCCTCTCTGGACAATCATATGGAGATGCCTCAAATAACTTAAAGTAGAGCTACCATTTGACCCAGCAATCCCACTGCTGGATATATACCCAAGGAGAAATGGTAATTTTATAAAAAGGACACCTACACACAAATGAGTTTAGGAGCACAGCTCACAATCACAAAGACATGGATCAACCAAGTACCCACCAACACATGAATGGATTAATAAAATGTGATATGTGCGTACCATGGAGTATACTCAACCATAAAAAATGGCAATCTGTTATCTTTTTGGATAACCTGGAGAGAACTGGAAATCATTCTTCTACGTGAAACACAATGAGAATGGAGACACAATCTCATGTGCTCAATACCAGGTTAGATCAGAATCCATTAACACTTCAGTGCACACATGGAAGTGAATCTCAATGAAGATTAAGCCGGGAGAGGGGTTAGAGGGACTGGGTATGGTGCACACTGTCTGGGTGGGGGGCACACTTATACCCTTGACGCAGTTTGTGCAAAAACAAACTGTGTAAACAAAACATGCACCCCTTCATATTCTGAAATTAAAAAAGGAGAAAAAAAGTTCTTTGCTCTATTTTAATGATTTTCTTTGAATTCTTGTATATTCTAGATACAGATCTCTCACACAATACATATATAATTTGAAAATATTCCTATAGCTTGACTTTTTATTCCCATATGCTGTCTTTACAGTCTTTACAGAGTAATTGACTGAAAATGCAATTTACATTTTTTATGATAGGCTTTTTTTTTTTTCCTTTTGAAAGTTTCAGAAGATTTAGTGGGGTACAAGTTTTTCACACATGGATGAATGTATGGTGGTGAAGTAAACGCTTCTGTGTACCTGTCACCCAAATAGTTTCCATTGTACCCAACAGGTAATTTTTTGATCCTCACTCACCACCCACCTTCTCCCTGTGGAATCTCTGGGAGAGATTTGCATTATACTACTCTGTAAGACGGTACATACCCATCATTTACCTCCCATTTATGAGTGAGCACGTGTAGAATTTTTTTATCCATCCCTAAGACACTTCACTTGGGATAATCCTCTCCAGTTTCATCTAAGTAGCCGTGGAAGCCATTGTTTTATTCATTTTTGTGACTAAGTAGTACTCTGTGGACTGTATATGTCACATTTTCTTTATCCACCTCATCAGTCATTGAGCACTGAGGTAAATGCCGTATTTCTGCAGTTGTGGAGTGTGCTGTGATAAACATGAGGACAGGTGGGTTTGTTTGTTTGTTCATGTTTGGTTTATTTTTTTGTTTGTTTTGATACCTAGTAGTGACATTGAGAAATTATTGGATCAAACAGTAGGTCCATTTTTAGTGTTTGGAGGAATCTCCTTACTGATTTACACAGATGTTGTACTAATATCACTACATCCCCACCAACATCTATTATTTTTTGACTTTTTAATAATGGCCTTTCTGACGGGGTAAAGTGGTGATACTCATTATGGTTTTAATTTGCAATTCCCTGATGATTAGTGATGTTGATCATTTTTTCATATGACTGTGGGCAATTTGTATCTCTTCTTTTGAAAAAAAAGTCTGTTCATATCTTTTACCCAGTTTTTAATAATTTGTATTTCTCTTGCTGATTTCTTTAAGTAGATTTTAGATATCAGTGCTTTGTCAGATAGTTTGCAAATATTTTCTACTAGTCTGTAGGATATCTCTTTTTGCTGGTGGTTATTTCTTTTGCTGTGAAGAAAAATTTTAGCTTGATTAAGTCCCATCTATTCATTGTTGTTTTTGTTATATTTGCTTTTGGGATATTAGTGACAGAAAGACTAGATCAATATCTAGAAGATTTTTTCCTAAAGTTTCTTCTGGAATATTTATGGTTTCATATCTTAGGTCTAAGTCTTTAATTCATCTTGAGTTAGTTTTTGTGTATGGTGAGAGATGGTGACCCATTTCATTCTTCTGCATGTGGCTATCCAATTTTCCGCACCATTTATGGAACATGATGTCTTTTCCTCAGTGTACATTTTTGATTGCTTTATCAAACATCAGTTAGTTGTAGGTATTTGGCTTATTTGGGGGTTTTCTATTCCGTGCCATTGATCTATGTGTCTACTTTCACAATAGTACTATACTGTTTTGATTACTATTATATATGTCTACTAATACAATTTGAACTCAGGTAATGTGATGCCCCTCCATATAGAATATATAAAGAGAGAGTTCTTATTTGTTTTGCTTAGGATACCTTTGGCTATTTGGGCTCTTTCTTAATTCAATATGAAATTTAGAACATTTTTTCTTATTCACTGAAAAATGAAATGACTGAAAAATGTTTTGATGAAAATGTCATTGAATCTGTAATCACTTTGGGGAGAATGAGCATTTTGATAATATTGATTATTTTAGTATATGAGCATGAGACAGTTTTTTATTTATGTTGCAAATGATTTCTTTTTTTTTAATTTTATTTCAAGTAAATGGGAGGGTACAAACAACAAGGAAGTATCATAAGACTGGAAAAGCAAATATCCAATGTACTCAACACTAATTCACACTCACATAGGAGGAAACATAAGTGATTTCTTTTAGCATTATTTTTTCCTGTAGAATTCTTTTACTTCCTACGGGAAGGGTATTCCTAGGCATTTTATTTTATTTCCAATAAATGGTATTGAGTTCTTGATTTGACTATCAACTTGAATGTTTTAGTTTATAGAAATGCTACTGATTTGTGCATATGAATTTTGTAACCAAGCCTTTACAAGATGTATTTATCAATTCAAAGAGTCTTTTGGTGAAGTCATTAGGGTTTTTAGGTATAAGATCATACTATTGGTAGATAGGTATAGTTTTACTGTCAGAGTTGTGGTGTGCAGACTGTGACCTGGTTGAGAGCTGACAGGGGAAACTACCCTGAGGAAAATGAAGATAGTCTCCACCAGTTTCCGATATAGAGTCTGAGAATGCCTGGAAAAGGTATATATTATCTCAGGGCAAGTGGCAGACTGGGCAATGCAGCTATTCTCTGGCTTCTTTAGAAGGCTTTTATTGATTTCTAACAAAAGTGCATATGCAAAATGCAAAAATGCCAGAATATAGGGGTAAAAGAATCCCAAGTCCCCAGTAAGATTGGATAGAAAGAAAGGCTGTGTAAAAATGTAGGGGGTTCCTAATAAATAGGCCAATAGCATTTTTAGAAAGAGGGAAGGGAAAACCAGTTCTCTGCCCCCCAGTGGAAGTAAGCCAGGTTCCCTAATCTAACTGCAGATCAGGAGTTGAAAGGATTAAGCTCTGTTTCAATCCCACCCCACCTGTTGACTGTAGGGTTGGAAGCAAGGATAGCTGGTCCTGTCCCAGGGCCTCAGGGCTCTTTTCATCTTCTGTGGTATTGATGAGCCCTTGGGGATGCTGCTTCTGTAAGCTTTCCCCTGTACACCCATAGACTGAAGTGGGGTGCCTCGCTGAGAAGTCAACCCATACCCCCCACATTTGACTTCCTCTTTTTTCATTTAGATGCTTTTTATTCTGTTGCCTGATTTTTCTGAATGGGACATTTAGTGTCATGTTGAATAGAAGTGGTGACAGTAAGCACCATTGTCTTGTTCCAGTTCATAAAAGGAATGCTTCTAAATTCAGGATGATGTTGGCTATGGATTTGTCATAGCATTTTGAGATATGGTCCTTCTGCTTGGTTAAGAGATGTTTTTTTTTTTTTCTCTTTTTTCCTATAAAAAGGTGCTGGATTAAATAAATGCTTTTTCTGTATCTATTATGATGCTCATATTTTTCTTTTAATTTTGTTTTATGTTGTGGATCACATTTATTGATATGCAGCTATCAAACCATCCCTGTAACTACGAATTAAATCCACTCGATCATGGTGAATTATATTATTATTATTAATTATTTTATTTATGTGCTGTTGAATTCTGCTTGCAGTATTTTGTTGAGAATTTTGCATCTATGTTCATGAGGCATATTGGTCTCTTTTTCTTTTTATCATGTGTGTGTCCTTTGCTATGTTTGGTAGTGTGGTGATACTGCCTTCATAGAATGTGTGAGGGAAGATTCCCTCCATCTCAGTGTTATGGAACAGTTTCAGTAGTATAGGTACCAGATCTTCATAGGTCTGTTAGAATTCAGCTGTGAATCCATCTGGCACAGAACTTTTGCTTGTTTGGAGAATTTTTATTACTGATGCTATCTAATTAAATGTCATTGGTCTTTTCAGAATTTCTATTTCTTCTTGGTTCAAGCTTGGGAGGTTTTGTGTTTCCAAAAGTGTACCCATTTCCTGTAATTTTTTTTAGTTTTTGTGCATAATGATGTTTGTAGTAGTCTCAGATGATCTTTTGCTTTTGGTACTATCAGATGCAATGTCTTCATTTTTGTTTATAATTGAGCTTATTGAATCTTCTCCCTTCTTTATGTGGTTGATATAACCAGGAATCTGTCAACTTTATCTTCTCAAGGAATCAACTTTATGTTTCTTTACTTCTTTGTGTGTTTTATTTGTTTCTTTCAGTTTTACTTATTTTGTCTTAAACTTTGTCATTTCTTGCCTTCTGCTAGATCTGGGTTTGGTTTTCTTTTTCTTTTTCTTTTTTTTTCTAATTGTCTAGGATATTACATTAGCCTGTTAATTTGTGATCTTTCTCTTTTTTGATATAGACATATAGAACATGAGTAGCTTGTATAGTCATTGTCATTAAATCTAAAAAAATGTTTTGATTTTGTCATTGATCCAAAGATTGTTCAGCAATAGGTTATTAAATATCCTTATGATTTTATTTTTGAGAGTTCCTTTAGAATTGATTTCTAGTTTTATTCCACTGTGTTCTGAGAAGACAGGTAATATGGTTTTAACTTTTTAAAAGTTGATGAGACTTGTTTCAGGGTCTAACCTATAGTCTATCTTAAAATATTTTCCATGTGCTGATAATAAAGATGTATATTCTACAGTTTTTGCATATAATGTTATGCAAATGTCTGTTAGATCCATTTGTTCTAGAGTACCATTTAAATCCAGTGTTTCTTGGTTAATATTCTGCCTTAATGATCAGTTCTGTCAGTGGAATGTTGAAGTCCCCCTCTATTATTAATTGCTGTTTATTTCATTTCCTAAGTTCAATAGTATTTGTTTTATAAGTATAGGGTCTCTAGACCTAGGTGCATAAATGTTTACAATTGTTTTATCTTCTTCTTGAATTGTTCCTTTTATCATTACCCAAGGATCATCTTTTTCTTTTTTATATGACAGAGGAGTTACTTCTGCTCACTTCTGGTTTCCAGTTGTGTGGACTATTTTTTCCCACCCATTTACCTGAGTTTATGTGAAGTTTTTTTGTTTTGCTTTTGTTATTCATTCTCTTACACTTTATCTTTCGTGTGGGGCTTTTTGACTGTTTACATGCAATTGGTGAGACATGGTTCCAATCATCATGTTGATTGTTACCTAGTTGCTTTGTATCCTTCAATATCTTAGACTATTTTTACACTGGTGACTGAGTACTGACTATTCTTGTAAGGGGTCAGAGCACTTTTGAGCATTTCTTATAGACTGGGTCTAGTGGTGACAAATACCCTTAATGTTTGCTTGTCAAGGAAAGATTTTATTTCTACTTTATTTATGAAATGTACTTTTGGTGGATACAAAATTCTTGGCTGACAGTTAATCTGCTTAAGAAAACCAAAGATGAGACACCAATATCTTCTGCCTTATAAATGTTCTATTTTAGTCTGGTGGGATTTCCTTTGCAAGTTACTGGATGTTTTCATCTTATAGCTTATAGTATTTTCTACTTCATTTTGAATTTTTCTGAACTTATAATTGTGTCTTGGTGATAATATAGTATTTGTAAAGAGCCTTCCAGAAGTTCACTGCCATACTTGTTATCTGGATGTCCAAATGGAGGGAGATTTTCCTCCATTATTCTCTTGCATAAAGTTTTCTATGCTTTTTGCATTTTCTTAGTCTTCCTTGAGGATGCCTATGGTTCTTATGTTTGGTTATTTTTCATAAGCTCATATTTCTTGGAGATTTTGGTCATAACTCTTGATTTTTTTTTTATTTTTGATAGGTTAATTTCAAGACCTTGTCTTTGAGTTCTGAATTTTTTTTTTTCGCTTGCTTTAGTTTGTTGTTAACACTTTCTATCATATTTTGAAATTCTCTAAATGGCTCCATTTCTAAAAGTTCTATTATGTTTTTAAAATATGTATCTGTTGAATGTTTTATTCATGTCCTGATTTTGTTGTTGCCGTTCTTGTTTCTTTGTGTTGGTTTTCAACTTTCTCTTCAATCCTGTCGAGCTTGCTTGTGATCCACACTTGGAATCTCATATCTAACATTAAAAAAATTTTCCTTTTTTGGAGTCCATTTTGGAGATCAAGATGGATTCCATTTTGGTGTGACCCTTTTGTGGGTAGTGAAAGAGCCTGTGATTTTTATTATGTTGCTGGAGTTCTTATACTAGTTTCTTCTCACCTGGAATCTCTTCCCTCAATTCAAAACAGATGGTTTTGCAGTTCACTTATTCTGGTCTGCCAGGAACTCTGTTGTTCACTGAAGAGAAGGAGAGAACACTGCCTTTTGGCTCATGCAAGTAACTACTCACTATTGTGTTGCTGGCAATTTGGGTCACTTAGAGGCCTAGGAGAGTGTTCAAGTCCAGTGGTAGTGAACTAAGTTAGGGAATCCCCATTTCCCAGGCCTCTGGTTCGTGTCCTTGAGTCCTGGGAGAGACCACACTGATAGCTGGGCTGGAAAACTTGTTCTAAAGCCTCTCTGAGTTCAGGTGCTAGTTGTAGTTGTAAGCACTGGGAAGACTTCTTGATCTAGAAGAATGCTCAAGGAGAAGGGTGGATATATAATAAAAGAGCTAGAACCTTTGACAAGATTAGTAGTGCCAGGTAGCAGGAAGAAACACAGTCCCCCTCTCTCTCTCCAATCTCCAGTGATCTCTCTCCTCCCAGGACACAAAAAAGCCCTGATTTCAAACTGCCACCCCACCTCAGTTGAAACGGAGGTGGTCGGGCGGCGCCTGTGGCTCAGTGAGTAGGGCGCCAGCCCCATATGCCGAGGGTGGCGAGTTCAAATCCAGCCCCAGCCAAACTGCAACCAAAAAATAGCCGGGCGTTGTGGTGGGCGCCTGTAGTCCCAGCTGCTCGGGAGGCTGAGGCAAGAGAATTGCGTAAGCCCAAGAGTTAAGAGGTTGCTGTGAGCCGTGTGACGCCACGGCACTATACCCGAGGGCGGTACAGTGAGACTCTGTCTCTACAAAAAAAAAAAAAAAGAAAAAAAAGAAACAGAGGTGGTCAAGGCATCTCAATCCCCCACCTGCAAAGCTGCTAGGGTGGCTGTAGGTTGTGTTTTGAATGCTCCATCAGAGGAGGTGTGGTCTGTCAGGAATTTGCCTCCAGGGCGGATAGAAGAGAAAGGCAGGTCAGGAAAAAGACCACCTCTAACCCTGAACCCCAGAGGAAGCAGTGTCTGTCCTTGGGTACACAAAGTGTTTGTTGTAGCATTTTAAAAGGAAAGGAGTGAACTGTGACCTCCCTGGAATCCTGGCTGTTAACAGGCTCTCTGTCACTAGCTTAATCACCTGTCCCAAGCAGAAACAGCCAAAGGCCTTGGCAGCAGAGGCCGTGGGAGGGAGAAGGCTCCAAACAGCAGGGAGCTGGTGCTCCTGGACCCTTTGTCCTGACAGACCCCTCAGTGTGCTACATTCTCCTGTTTGCTGGGAGTAGCCTTCCCTAAATGTCCAACCTTTGGAAGACCCACAAGTCCCAACAGCTGTGGTCTGAGTGGGCCCTGGGTGGGGGCTGCGGGTCCAGCTGTGTAGGGACACAAGGGCTGTGAATCCCAGGTTGAGACAGCTGCAGAAACACTGTGAAGGAGCACAGGGGCACCGGGGAAATGATCATTTCTCTTGATTATTTTTCTTTACTTTTGATAGGTTGGTTTCAAGACCTTGTCTTTGAGCTCTGAATTCTTTTTCTTTCTTTCTTTTTTTTCTTTTTTTTTGCTTGCTTTAGTTTGTTTTTAAGACTTTCTATCATATTTTGAAATTCTCTAAATGACTCCATTTCCAGAAATGGAAATAATATTTTCAAATTATATATGTATTATGTGGAAGATTTGTATCTAGAATATACATCAAAAAATTATGCCCTCTGTGCACCACCCACGTGCAAGATCAGTGGGTATACCCGCCCGGCCAGAGCTGGCCTGTAGCTGGCTCACACCACACACAGGCCTGGGAGGGAGATGGGCTCTTTTGCAGCACCGGCTGTGGGAGGAGGGGGTGGCGTTCACCTCCTGTCCCTTCCCAGGCTGCCCAGCTTTAAACCATCAGTGCAGTGTGCAGCAGGAATCACCCGATGCTGGGTGGTGAGGCAGAAGAGCTGGGGCTAATCTGTCCCCTCTCAGCCTCAGGGGCGCTGCCCAGATGCAAACTTCCAAGATGGCCCCCAGACCTGCGCACACAGGGGCAGGTCAGAGAGGCAGGGCTTCCCTTCCTGCAGTCTATGCTGGGGGTGCCACACTAGAGACGGGCTATTCTGGTGGGAAACAACGGAGGGTGCTGTCTGCTTGGTGCTCAGCCCTTCCCCTGCACTCACAGCATGGAGGGGTGTCTGAAGCGAGTTGGGAAGCCCAGTTTCTCCGCCCTTGTCAGGCGAGCAGGGCCCCACGAAGCACAAACCCAGTGTGAGGTGGCACTTGGCCCAGCTGCAAAACCCCCAAATGACACCTTGGACCTGGGGTGGGAAAAGCTGAGGTCCTACCCAGCAGTCAGCATGGGTAAGAAACTGGAAAATACTGTCTACCCACGTCTGGATCCCCAAAGCAGCCCAGATAGGGCAGTGGATACCTCCCCAGGTCCCACGTGACCTGCTCCCAGGGTCTTTGTCCCTCAGTGGTGCCAGGTGCCCCTGTGCTGGGCTTCGGTGCCTGTGGGATTCTGTGTGGTCTCCCTCTCTGGAACACCTCTGTGCGGTCTCCTCTGAGCAGCTTCTGTCTTAGCCCCAAGCCCAGTGTGGGCCGGATGTGTGTGTGGGCAGGTTGGGGGGCGTCTCTTGCTGCCAAGATCTGAAAGCTCATCACGCATGGGGAGCCCTCAGCCTTTCTGCCACTGTTGTGCACCTGTGTGTCCTTGGCCAGCAAGTTGCCCTGAGTCCTCTCCTTTTGGGGAGGACTTTACTTTTACCTCTTACTTTTGGGGATTTCTGTCAATAATCTAGGGAATCCTAGCATTCCCTCCTAGTTGGTCTGTTTGAAATGCAGGAATATAGTTACTATTCCGGTTCCATATGCCAAATCGCTTGTGCCTTTTAGGTGATTGGGATCCCACTGTGTCTTGACTCGACCCTTAATGTCCTCAGGTTATGTTTCATTTTCCTTTATTATTATTATTTTTAATAAAAATTATATTGTTTACAATTTAATTAAATATATGACTCATTTTGGAGTTTAGTTTTGAATAGGTATGAGGTTCAAGTTGTGATTCTTTTTTGTACATGAATAAGAACATCGCTGAGGTAGGCGAGAATCCCGGTGCATCTCAGAAGGTTTATGCTGACGGAAGGACTGTCTGCTGCACTCTCCGTGATTCCATTTATAAAAACTCCCAGGCAAAGCTATAGTGACAGAAAGCTTCTCAGTGGTTGCCAGGGGCTGGAATGGGGGAGGAGTGACTAAAAATATTTTATATTATATTTGTGCAGGTGGTTACACAACTGTACATACTTATTAAAACCTATGGAGTTTTATGCATAACTATTTGTGAAGTTTATTTCATATAAATTACATTTTTAAATAGTTGCAAAAACGTTATGATACTAATACATGCAAGCTTTTTACTCTGTCCTAATTAAAAATGTATAATCTGCTTGGAAAAGTGAAATGTATTTACTTACATATCATAATGTTAAGCGGTAGGGTTACAGAATGTATTAGAAGTAGGTTCATAGTATAGGACAATCTCTAGGGTAAGATGACCAGACAAAGTCTTGTGAACATAAATGCACCTTGTAAAATATTTTAAAAATTAAGTAAATTTTTTTTTTGTGTGTGTGTGTGAGACAGAGTCTCATTATGTTGCCCTCAGTGGAATGCTGTGGTGTCACAGCTCTCAGCAACCTCAAACTCTTGGGCTTAAGTGATTCTCTTGCCTCAGCCTCCCAAGTAGCTGGGCCTACAGGCACCTGCCACAATGCCCACCTATTTTTTTGTTGCAATTGTCATTGTTGTTTAGCTGACCCAGGTGGCTTTGAACCCACCAGCCTCAGTGTATGTGGCTGGCACAGTAACCACTATGCTACAGGCGCTGAGGGTGGCACCTGTGGCTCAGTGATTAGGATGTCGGCCCCTTATACCGAGGGTGGTGGGTTCAAACCCAGCCCCGGCTGAACTGCAACAAAAAAATAGCTGGGCATTGTGGGGGGTGCCTGTAGTCCCAGCTGCTCAGGAGGCTGAGGCAGGAGAATCACTTAAGCCCAAGAGCTAGAGGTTGCTGTGAGTCCTATGACATCATGGCACTCTACTGAGGGCAGTAAAGTGAGACTCTGTCTCTACAAAAAAAAAAAAAAAATTAAGTTAAATTATAAGGAAATAGATAGCAAGAGAGGTAACACCCCTGTGGTAGAAATGTAGCTGGACTGGCTTTGCAGGCATTTGCCCTCCTGGTGTCTTAGTAGGTCACTGAATCTAATTGCAATAAATACAATGAATGTAGAGAAAATGTTAAGGACCTTTTTTATTTTTATTTTTTTTAATTTTTGTTTTTATTAAATCAGAAAGACATAGATTATGTATACATTAATGCATTTATGGGGTACAATGTGCTGATTTCATATAGAATTAGGAATGCTTACATCACACTGGTTAATATATACCTCATCTTGTTTACTTAGTTATTGTGTTAAGACATTTATACTCTATAGATCCGACATGTACCCTTGCATTATGCACCATAAGTGTGATCCCACCGTTAACCCTCCCTCGATTTGACCTCCCCCCTCCCCTCCCACCTCCCACCCTCCTTTATCTTGGGCCATAGTTGTGATCTATTTGTCAAAGGACTGTTTTTTTTAGTTTGTGGTTTCATCTTAAGCAGTTGGTGATGGAAGGATATTTATTAAAAAATGGTCATCAAAAAATTAATTCAATGACTTGTCAACTTCATCATCTTAAAAAATCACTTTTTTAAGAAGCCATACCATCAAGTGTGTGATCACTTCTTAGAACAATCTTATAGTATTTTGATTTTGTTTCTTAAAATGACTTAAATTAGTTAGTGATTAAAGGAAACAAATGTTTGTTTATAGAACAAAGTATTTCAGTATCGTTAATAGCAGCCTGGGCTTCTTGGTTAATGAACTATCCCATCGTCTATAAAGTTCACTGAAATTTCTAAGTATATTCATTTGTTCAACAAGAAGAATTTCAGGAGGCCTCAAGCCTCACTATACAGCAGAGCTCCCTCACCCACGGAAGGTACATGCCAAGAGTTCCAGTTGATGCCTGAAACCACAGGTAGTTTCAGATTCTATACATACTATGATGTTTTCCTGTATATACATACCTATTGTAAGGTCTAATTTAGAAGTTAGGCATAGTAATGGATTGTAAGTCATGAAATGTGACTAGTAAAATAGGACCATTGTAGCCATACTGAGAATAATACACAATTTATAATATATGATTTGGTTATTTCTAGAATTTTCTGTTTACTATTTTTGGACACGGTTGGCCATGTGTAACTGAAGCTGCACAAAGGGAAACTGTGAACAAGAGGTACTAGGGTACTGCCCATTACAAGGTCGGGCATCTTAATCTTGCTGTTGTTGTTTTTAACAAGCCAGCTTCTGATAGCTGGGATCTTACCATATTGACCATGACAGAGGCCCCTCTTGATCCACTTGCCCGTTTCTCCAAGGTGCTGGAGTATCTTGAACCAAAGTTCCCTGTGATTGAGATCAGAAACTCACTGTCAGATCTTTTGATGTCTTTCTTCCAGAGTTGTATTCCGGACTCCCATTGTGCCTTTCCACCAGCTGAGACACGACTTATCATTCTGCCTTGAATTTCCGTATGGCTCATCCTAACTCTCCACCACCGCACAGTGAGGACATGCTCTAGAAAAGCAGAAATGCCTGCAGCCACTGCTTTAAAACCCTCCTGGATTCATCAGTGCTCCCTAAACAAAGAATAACAGCTGCACTATGTCTGCAAGTCTACCAATCAAAATACTCTTCTACACATTTCAAACCTTTATTTCTACCATCTCCTACTATATCCTAAGTCTCATTCTACACTGAACAGTGTACAGTTTACCAAACATATTCCATTGTTTTCCACCTTTCACTTTGCAATAATTTACTTCACAGCCCCTCAACATTTTGTAAGATCCCTCTACCTTTGGAGCTCTATCTCATTTGTCATTTTTCCAAAACAAAAAAAACAAACAAACAAAAAAAAAAAACTATGCTAGTCTCCTCAAAGTGTAGATTATCTTTTTTACACTGAATTTACATGACATTTTACTTGAAATTTTGTGATAGCATAGTCACTCTAGGTAGTGTTAAAATTGAATATTCCTATTTCCCAGTCTCCATCAGATTAGATGCTTCCTGAGGCAGGGAAGACATCACCCCTCATCTCTTAGACTTGAAGGACCTAATGTAACATAATGCTGATATTTTTAAATATTTATTACTCTACATAATGAAGAGATTAGTATACAATGCCCACTATACACTAAATACTGGGTTAGGAAGCAGATGTGAAGACAGAAAGTAGGTAACAGTGTCCTCAAAGAATCTTTACCCTTAGGATGAGGAGAGACAACAGGTGCAGCTTCAGTCAAGGTGCCCAGGAGCAGAGATGCCGGGTGGTAAAGGAAAAGTGGTTGTGAGGGAGGATTACAATGGAAATGGTGTCTGAGCTGAGCTTTGAATGGGACAGATGATTTAAAAATAGGCTGAGAAGAGAAGAAGGTATTCTAAGGATTGGGAGAAGAGCATGCAGAGTCACTGATGTGTGAGGAGCGAGTTCAGTATCCTGAGGCGCAGCCTGAGGAGACTAATGACAGGAAAAGAGCCTGGAAACATTAATTGGCATTCTTTTCCTTGGCACAGATTTGGATTTTGAACTGAAGGATTTTAAGTAAGGTAGTAGCATGGCCAGCATTACCTCCTAGAAATGAATTGAGAGCAAATCTGGAGGCAAGAAAGCCGATCATAATGTTATTGTATGTTAATATAAGTCACCCATGAGAAGGGCACAGAGGGACAGCTGAAACAGGCGCATATTGGACACAAAGACAATATTCTAGATTTAAGGCTGTATCATGGAAGATAAATGAAAGAGAGGAATAAAGAGCAGGGAGTAATACAGCGTGAACTTCAGATTTCTGTATTTGTTTACTATGGTAGGAAATATCAAGAAAGAAAAAAGAATGTTAGGGGAAAATGAGGAGTTCTGACTTGAAGAGGAAAAACAATTTCATAGTTGAATTTGTGACACTGGGAATAGGTTTATGACAGCGAAAGGCATCATAGGTGTACAGATTGTTGCTCAGGATTTGAGCCCAGGTTACAATGTGCACTTGTGAATGAAGCTGAAAAAAAGGACAAAGAATTGGGGAGTATTTGCAAAATAGTGGCTGAACACATAAATACATGGTCGAGTTAGACTCCTAACACATCTGCCCCGTTAGGGTCAGACCCCCTACTCTTCTCACACCTCATCTGTTCTCACATTCCAGTGGGAAAATAACTTCAGTAACAACAGAGAATTAGAGCAATAACACAAATTATTTAATAACTTCGTAAGAGGTAAGTAGAGCTATAAATATGAAAGGGAAACAAAAAGGTGCCCAGTAGTTTTATTAAACTAAATCTTATCACATGCTACAGATATTTTTAAAAGCAAAACATTTGGGGCGGACTCTGTGGCTCAAAGGAGTGGGGCACTGGCCCCATATGCCGGAGGTGGTGGGTTCAAACCCAGCCCCGGCCAAAAACTGTAAGGAAAAAAAAAAAAAAAAGCAAAACATTTGTAGGCAGTACATGGATAGTGCTTATAACAAGCCACCTGGGTAAAAATTTGGGGAGGATTATTAAGTTTCAAGTGCATATCTCAAATGATGGGCTTCATAGAAATATTAAGATATGCATATATTGACTGTACAGTTGACATGGTTATGATCAGCCCCAAATAACAACAAACTGACAATTAGAAAGCTAAGCCAACAGACTACTTTTTTCCATCAGGGGTAAGTATAAGTTGCAAAACAAAATACAGATCATTTCTTTCTTTAAAATGCATAGTGTAGGAGAATGAGGAGTACCGGATGTTGAAGTGATTAGAAAGCATTTAGGAGTTCAATATTTAATTCAATGTTATTTACTGAATTTCCCATGCTGTGCTATAGTTTCTCTTGCACAATATTCACAGTTACCTCCAAGGAGGACAATCACTAAGGTTGTCTTAGTAAAACTCTGCAAAGCATGCCAGCGACTCACTCTGGTTATCACTTTGTCAGGTAGAAGACCGAGGGTCTATGTCTAGATTTGTATTGGTGTCAATCACAAGTACACAGGATCAAATATTAAAAACTCAAGGAAAGCAGGAAATTATAGCAAGAGATAATTTGGAGAACTATATACCCCTGAAGAGTTTTCACTCATATGATAAAGAAAAATCTTTCTGCAAGGCTAGAACTTTGGGGAATCTGTTAGCAGAAGAGAGCTTGGTGACATTAATATAATAAGGTATGCTTACTTATCTGATTGTTTCATTGTGTGTCCAGAGCTTTGTTCTTTAACTTTATGTTGTTAAGCTCTAGAAAGCAGTTACAGTCATAATTGCTTACATTTTAATGTTCTCTGCTCTGTAAATTAAGCTTTATCAGTCAGAAACCTAAGTACTTTAGTATAAAGAGCACATTTATGCACATGGAATAAATGGAGTATGCAAGAATTAGTTTGATGATTTTTATAGTCACATAACATATCCTTTTGTCATTATGTACTGTAAAAAAATTTCTGGAATTTGTGGTATAATAGCAGTAGTTACTCTCAGAATAGACAAATGATTCTGAAATCATAATCAATGATATTCAATTGTGCTTTTGGTTTGGATGGTACTTATCTATCTAGGGCTTTTGTGGATAAAACATTTCCAACAAGACGATTCTGAGAGTCAGTAAAATATTGTAATTCCCACACTTTCCAAAGAGATGTACAGTGAAATAGATTTGCTTGGTGATTGTTTGCAGATGTGATCACTGGCATGAGACTGAAAACTCTCTTTTTCTTAAAGGAGTAATAAACTTAAATATTACCCGTATTGAATGGCTACAAATTTATATTACTTCCATTATACAAAAGCAGGCAATTTAAACAATGCAAAACTTACTTTAGAAAAGAAAAAAAAAAAAAGATTTCAACCTATCACTTTCTTGCAGGCTTTCTGTTCAATGAAATACTTTACTCCGATCCTGAGCAGAGACTTGCAGAGGTGGAATAATGTTAAACTGCAAGCCATTTTAGCTTAGATGCGCCCATTTGGATTCATGGCAGCCTAGAGATAAGTATTTGATTGTCAATATAGAGCAGGAAATTGGTTTGTAAAAGCCATGCTGGATTTTCAGGCTAGGAGAAATGATGACATTACCGTTTGGATTATTTCAAAAGGACTGAAAATATCACTTTTTCTTTGTTTGCCAGGGGTCTTAGGTCATTTCTGCCCCTCCCCCACATATCTTTATGAACACACACACACACACACATTCTAAGAGTCAGTGACAGAGAATTGAAGTGAAAAGTATTGAATTTGGTTTGAACCCTGTCTTATTAGCCTATGCAAATAACCTCTAAGTACTAATTTTCTTGAGTACAAAATAGTACGATAAAGCACGTGACCCCTGTCATGAACAGAATCAATGTTTCTTCAGTGAGTAATATGTTGCAGGCACTGGAAATATCCAGAGAGATAAGCGGGGGACGGGTCAAGGGGAACATGTTATTCATATCATGATGCTTGAACTGCATCTCAAGGCAACAGGGAATGAGTGACCCACTCATCTGATTTGTCTTTCTGGGTATCATCAAATATGGGGAGGGTAGTGAAGAAACATACAAATTCTAAAATACAAACAGGAGAGAAAAAAATGACACCAATCACTTTTTTTCGAAGAAAAAAGACTAAAGCTGTAAGTGTTCACCCAGAATCCCCTACCAATTGTTATTTTGGTAAATGCTATTGTCTTTCACAGGTATATTTGTCTTTGAAACTATTTCATTGTATTCTTAAACTATTTAAGGTCAAGAAATATTAATACATTTTAGGAAATAAGACTGAAAGTGATTTATAATTTCCTTTCTATATTTTTTTAGGAAAAATTAGTAATTATCCTTTTTATTTCCCATGATTATAAAATAAAATATACTTGGGAAATACAAAATTTATGAAAAAAAAATTTAAGATTTTTTCTTGAAATCACAGTATGTAGAAGTTAACATTGGGCTACCAGGTCCCTTCTCCACATCTTCATCTCCAGGGCAGGGACTGTTGACATTCAGGGATGTGGCCATAGAATTCTGTCTGGAGGTGTAGGTGTGCCTAGATCCTGCTCAGTAGAATGTGTATAGAGCTGTGACGCTGGAGAACCACAGACACCTGTAGTTCTGGTCTCTGTGGGTCTGGCTGTGTCTAAGCCAGACCTCCTCGCCTGTTTGAAGGAAAGCAAGGAACCATGGCAGGTGGAGTCACAAGATAGAAGCCAAACACCCAGATGTGTCTTCTTATTAATGCAGGTCAAGTTGGTGCCACAACCTGCTGCCTTAGCCCTGGCGGTGTTGACGCTGCTCCAGCTGGAGGAACCAGCTTGTTGGAACAGCAGGACACCTGTGGTGAGACACTGGCGCCTTGCTGTCTCCTCCCCACTGCACTCCTGACTGGTGAATTTCATGTAAGTTTCTAAGGCCTGAGAGTTCATTAGACAGCTGGCTGTAACTGACAAGACCCACGGCTAAAAGTAAACATTGAGTTACAGCAAAACAACCCCCTGCCACTGTATAAATCCCTGAGCAGAGAGCCCCAAGACAGACCTTGAAGAGGAAGGAGAGTTTGTTCCTCTCCTGGGTTCTTTCTGCCAGGAGGTTTGTTTTTTTGTAGTTGTTGTAATTTTTGTTTCTGTGAATAAATCCTGACTTACCAATGATCCAGTGTTCTGTCGATTCATTCTTCCAATCGGAGACCAAGAACCTGAAACTCCAGCATCATATTTGGTGAGAAGACGAAGTTCTGCTATCATTATTATGTCCAATACCATATACTAGGGCAGGGCATAGAAGACTTATTCCCAAAAGTGACACTGAGAATTTATGGAAGATGTGACCTTGAAAATTTAAACTCAGGAAAAGACTGGGAAAGTGTGGTGGAGTATAAGGTGCAGAAATGGTTTTATGGTGGATTTAACAATGAGCAACAAGAGCCCACTGCAAAGTCTTCCAGTGTAAGAATTGTTTTAAAGTGTTTATAACATTGTCAAATTTAAATAGACACAAGACAAAACATACTGTTGAGCAACTTTTTTAAAGTAAAAGACGTGGAACGTCCTTTAACAAATACTCATGCTTTACTGAACATGACAGATTTTATGCCAGAAAGAAACATTACAAAGGTAAAGAATGAGGAAGCCATTTCAGCACAGTGGAAACCTTTGTAATAAGAGAATTCATTCTGGAGAGAAACTCTACCAATGTGAAGAATGTGGCAAAGTTTTTAACCAGTGCTCAATCCTTACTAGCCATAGAGAATTCATACTGGAGAGAAACTATAAATGTGAGGAATGTTGAAAAGCCTTTAGTTTTACTCTCATCTTAGTGTACGGAAAAGAATTCATACAGGAGGGAAACCCTACAAATGTGAATTATGAGGCAAAGCCTTTAGCCTTTACTCGCATCTTAATATACATAAAAGAATTCATACTGGAGAAAAACCCTATCAATGTGAAGAATATGGCAAAGTAATGTAGTTATTATTCACATCTTAGTGTATATAAAGGAATTCATACTGGAGAAAAACCGTACTCATGTTAAGAATGTGGCAAAGTCTTTAAATACCACTTAAGCTGTGTTAAACATAAGATGATACATAGTAGAGAGAAACTCTGGAAGTGTGAAGAAGGTGGCAAAGCCTCTACCTGGCTCCTACCTTACTGTACATGAGAGAATTCATATGTGAGAAAAATCCTGTGAGTGTAAAGAAAGTGGAAATGCCTTTAGTAACTGGTCACATATTACTTAAATTCAGAGAGTTTGCACTGGATAAGAGTGGTATAAATGTAATGACTCCTGATGTACCTTTAACAAATGTCTAAAGTGTCAGAGCATTAATATGGAAAAACAAAAACATTTGTTGGGGAACCTAACCCAGCCCCACAGGAACCCGTTTTCCTCCTCCTCCTCCTCCTCTACTCCTAAGAGAAAGACTTAGGAGGTTACCCTACACACAGATGTTCATGCCAAAGAACCGTAACCTTCCAGACAAGCTGTGGCATTTGCCTGCTCATTACAGCCTGATACATAAGGGGTCCTTGACTGGTCCCCCAGCACAGATGGCACCTTTGCACTGCCCAGGTGGGTCACCCTCCCCTTTCAAATAAACCTGGCTTGAACTTCTCTGCTGTGGCTTCGGCTCTGGGCGCTATCGTTTACAACTCTCACCATTACAACCTTAAAAAGCAGTGCAATACCTTTACTTATATCCAGATCTTACTGTACACAGGAAAATTTATACCGACATGCAACCCTCCAATAGTTGCTCAAGTTTTGTTCAACTTTGGACAATTTGAATTGTATAAAACCCTATAAATGTTAAGAAGTGCAGAAAAACATTTGCTAAAAAATACAACATAAAAAGACACCAAATTTCAAACTAAAGGATACTTTAGATCCATTAAAAACAAACAAAAAATGCTGTACCAAAATCAAACCTAAGTTAACGTGGGAGACTTTACAGTAGAAAGCACCAGGCACTAACAGTTTCAGACAGAAGATTGATTATGGAATAATCTAAGTGAAAATAGGTAATTTGTTTTTATGTAGGCTTAAATAGAGCGAGAGACTGATTTTTAGAGTTATAATTACAAAGTATTTTTGCACTGAAATACATTTAGATTTTTTGAAAATTACATATGACATAATCTGACACTCAAATTACAAGATGCTGTGCTTTTATTCCCAGTGTTTCTGTGACTACATGTGGCCAATTCGCACTCCATCAAACATATGAAAAGTCCTTGTGTATTAAGTGGGCATCATTTACATACCCTTAAAAGGAAAATTGAGGACACTTGAAATACATATCAGACACATGAAGAAAATCTAATGGAGAGGGTCTTTGTTAGCAAATTGTTACAGTGTTGTAGGTAATGAGTGAGGTGGGTATTAAGGGTATTCTTATGGGAGACATTTTGAATTTTGCAAGTAATTTTTAATACCAACTGCACACTAAAGGAATAAAATACAGTGAATTTTGGAATGCTTTTCAAAAACTATATGTGAACTTCATTTGTTTTAAATAAAAAAAATTGATTTTAATGTGAAAAAGAAGTAAACATTGCTGTATTGCATTTCAAAATATTTCTGTTTTAAAAATTTCTCAAAATGTGAATTATTCATTTACTGTGTAATCTGTTGTTAGTCATCATCATTAAATGAGTTCAATTAACAATTAATAATTTCTACAAATCATTCCTTTATGTCATGAATTCTTTAATTCATCTCAGAAGGCAGTTTATTTTTGTCCATTTATTTTTGAAGGGAACTAAAACTTAAAAATATAATAATTAAAGATATTAATTAATTCAAGATAAAAAGAAATAATTAGAAAAAAATTCATAAAAGATAAATATGAAAAATTGTTCTTTTAAAAAGTGCAATGAAATAAATATAAGGAAAGAAATTTTCCTAGATTTTAAATTATCATAGCGTTTTGTTCTATTCTACAAAAAGAATTTAAGCACTTTGATTCTTTCCTCATTCTAATTGCCTATAATGTATCAGATGCTATCCCAAGCACTCATGTAGAAAAAGGTAGGAAAATGCCTATCTTCACTGACATTATGTTTTAGTAGAAAATTAGTCAGTAAATTAGCAACATAATACCTACACCACATTTTATTTGATATGGTCTGTACAAAATAACAAAGCAGAAAGGCACCTAGGATTGTGTGTTCATTGGGGGAATCAGAAAGATCTTTCTGAGCAGGCAGATTTTGAATACCAAAGAAAATATCAGGTGGAAAACATCTCTGGTATGTTTGCCCAGGTCAAGAGAAAGGCAAGTCTTAAACCTATTTAAGAATAATACCAACAAAAACTAGTGTCCGGGAACACAGACAATCCATCAGGTGGTAGAGGTATAAGTGGGGACAGTGACAGTTCCTTGCTGGAGAGCAGACAGGTTGTAGGTGGGCAGAGCCTGCTGGGCTAAGGGAAGGTAATTGGCTATCATGGCAACTTTATCACAGCAAATCCTCATTTGTGGGTTATGAGGAGGAAAAGGAAATAATCTTTATTATTTTTCTTCCTTCTTGCTTATTTTAGGTTTCTGAGCATGGACTGTACAAAGCAAGAGTGAAAATGATTGGAAGAATTTTCAGTTGTTCAGTTGAAAGATAATGGTGTTTTGAATCAAGGTGGTAGTGACAGAAGTGATGAGAATCTAGCTATAGGATATGAAATGTAACCCTAAAATAAATGCAAATTTAATGATAAAGAAAGGGGAGACAGGTTTTAGTTTGGCGCAACTGTGGGGATGATGGTTCCATTTAACCACATGGAGGAGAGCGAAAGGAGACACAGGTGAAGGGTGAAATGCAAAAATTATGTCTAAGTGGGAGAAGCTATTGAGACATCCAAGCTAAGATTTCAGTAGCAGCGGATTGTATAAACCCACAGAACTAGAGTCCAGGGGTGAGTTCTGAAGATATTAATTTGCAGTCAGCTTATTATATTTAAAGGTACAGAAGCAGAAAAGATCTCAAAAGACAGAGATCATAGAAATCCAGAGAAGAGACCAGAAGACTGAGGATTGGGACACTTTAACCTTGAGAAGTTGGTAACTAAATTCTGCAAAGTACTATGAGAGGAACAGCTATCTAATTACAAATTAAAATACGAGAAACCATATGAACATGTATTTCAGCCAGAGAGGAATAGTCAACTTTGCTAAATGCTACCAACACATCAGTTAACATAATTACTGAAAATTAACCCCTGGAGGTGGAAATTTGAAGTGAATTTATGAATTTAACAAGAAATATAGTAAATTAAAGGTTAAGAAATGTTGAGTTTGGAAATTTGTTTTTCTACAGATAAAGATAGAGAAAGGGAGCAAGCAAAGACATCCATCTTGCTTTACCACACAGGACTGAATTTGGTGGTAATAAACAAAAACTACATGTGTATTGCAGCGGCTTAAAGGAATGTGGATTATTTTTTTCACACAATTAGAAGAGCAGTTTGGGGAGTTAGTTTAGCAGCATCGTGAACAATGAAAAGACTAGAATTCTCTTCACATTTCCCTCCTACCCCCATGTTGAGAGCTGTTGTGACAATATTCAAACCATAAAGAAGGGGGGAGGAATGTGTTTTTAGAGAAGTTAGCTTTTTCATTAATGTAACAAAAAGAATTCAAAAACTCCTGTTAACTTTCTCATCATTCTGTCTCTTTGCTTAGTTTCTTATTGGAGGATCTATCCAACATTGCCAAAGGGGTATTAAAATTTCTGGCTATTATGGTGCTGGAAGATATCAAATTGTTCATGTCTATTAGCGTCTCCCTTATAAATTGAGAAGCATTATGGTTGGGCACATAAATGTTAATAATTGATATCTCATCATGTTGAGTGTTTCCATTAACAAATATGAAGTGACCATCTTTGATTTCCTTACTTTTGTTGATATGAAGCCTAATGTATCTGCAAATAAAATTGTAATCCCTGATTTTTCTGGTTTCCATTTGCCTGGATTATAGATGTCCATCCCTTCACCCTGAGTCTATATTTATCATTTAAGATAAGATGAGATTCTTGTATGCAGCAGATATCTAGCCTGAGATTTTGTATCCAGTCCACAAACCTGTGCCTCTTTAGAGGACAATTTAAGCCATTCACATGAATTGAGAGTATTGAGAAGACTGGTACTATTTGGGGTATAAAGTTTTTCAAAAGATCAGTGGACATTTTGAATCTTTTCACCACTGTGGAAATTGGGTTACGGTCAAAAATTTCTGAGTGAATTTACTTTGGTGGTAGAGCATTGTGCTAGTCATTATGGAGGATGGGTATAAGAATATCCTGAAGAGCTGGTTTAGTTATGGCAAATTTCTTCAAGGCGTGAATGTCATTAAAGAATTTAACTTCTATGTCGTAAATTAAGCTCAATTTAGCTGGATACCAGATCCTGGGCTGAAAGTTGTTTTGTTTTAGGAGATTGAAGGTCAATGACTATCCTCTTCTGGCTTGAAAAGTTTCAGCAGAGAGATCTTCAGTCATTCTAATATTCTTCTCCTTGTAGATTATGGTTTTCTTATATCTGTCTGCTTGCAGGATTTTCTCCTTCATATTAACTTTGGCAAAGTTAATTACAATGTGTGTAGGGGATGCTTTATTAGGATTGAGTTGTGCTAGGGTTCTAAAACTGTCAGCTATCTATATTTCAGTATCTCTTGCCATGTTTTGGAAATTTTCTTCTATTATCTCTTGAAGTAGAGCATCTGTGCCTTCAGATCATTCTCATCTCCCTCAGGAATTTCAATAAGGTGAATGTTTTCTTTCTTGGAGTGGTCCTACAACACAACTCTCTCAGGGAATGATCCATTTTTGCTCTCCTCTTCATCTTTGAGCATTTGGGAATGTTCAAAAGTTTTGTTTTCGATGTCAGAGATCCTTTCTTGTGCCTGCTCCATTCTATTACTGAGGGATTCTACTATATATTTCAGGTCTTGAGGGATGCAACTTCTTGCCTCAATTTGTCAAAATCTTTGGTAATTTTATCTTTGAATTCATTCAATTCTTGAGACAACTTTTGAATCACTCTTTGAACTTCTAAATCCAACTTTAATTCAATTCTGTTGTTCTTATTTGCAATCCGAATTCTGAACTCAATTTCTGACATCTTAGTAATTTGTTTATGAATGGGATCTTCTGTCACATCTCCTTTGTTGTACCTTGGGGGAGTTGATCTACTCTGATCAGAGTAGATCAACTCTGTTGCCAGAGTTTTTTTTTACTGATTCTACCCCATGGTTACTTTTCAACATTTGGCTATAGAAGCTGGTAAGGTGAAATTAAATAGAGGGCACTTGGAGTTGAGGTTAACCAGCCCTTTACCATAGTGCTGAGACTGGTGACTGTGGCTTTTCTCCTACAGCATTGCAAAGGTCCCACTCAATACTGCAGCCCGAGACTCTGGGGACCTGCTTGGTGTGATGGGGCAAGGTTGCGCTATCTTGTATTCAGCTAGACTCTGTCCAATCCTAGTGAATCAGTGGCTTTGGGTTTAAATATCAGCTGTGGAGGAATATAGGCAACAAAGACACCCCATCCTCCATGGGCAACAGTTGGAAGAGGAGAAGCCAACCTTCCCACTACAATACAACCAGGGTACAACGTTGGAGGGTCCCCAGGTTATCGACCCAGGTCAAGAGTTCCAAATCAATTGTCCTAGTCAGCACAAATACAGAACAAGTGGGAGAGTTCAAAAGGTCTCCAGCAACTAGACAGCAGGGATCCACTGGCAGCTCAAGTGTGACTCACCCCAGTGTTCCATGGATTCAGAAAGGCTCATCCAGTAGAAGAGTTGGACCAGGGGTCTGGTACCTCTTTCCCTAACTTGCACCTCCTTCACACCCAGTCACTGGTAAACCGACGGGGCTGTGGCCCAGTTCCCTCCAATAAGCAAATGTGCCACAGTTTTGCACCTGCCAGAATCAAATGAAAGTCAACACGTCCTCGGCTGGCCACTACCCTCTGCCGCCAGCCAGCAGGGAGAGCTGAAGCCTGCCTGCCTCAGGTACTCAACAGCAACTGGAGAGTATTCCACCTAAGCACAGTCCAAACATGAGGCTAACAAGTCAGCAAACGTTTTCTCCCTCACTCACCTTGCCTTTGCCCCAGCCACTCTGCAGCTCTGGTATCCCTATAGGGTGAGGTCTGGCTCCCTCTGGCAGTCCTCAGAGTTAGGGAGGTGTCTCTCCAAAATTAGACCATAGAGGGATCACTCTACCATCACTGAGGCTTCGTGGGAGGTGTCTCTGCATGGCTCCGAGGCAGTTACCATGGTTCACGGGCTACCACGGGCTGGGTCGTGTGGCGGCTCGGGCAGTGCAGCTCAGAGGCTTGAGCAACTCACAAGCCTCTGCCCATCACTGATTTACACTTTTCCAGAGCCAAACCCGACAGCCTCCCTACTTTGTCTGTCTGCACTACTACTGGGCTCACTGTTATAGTGCAGCTTCACTACCACAGCCTGGCCTAGCAATAAACTGCAGACATTCCAGTCTCTGCAAGGGGTTAGGCTTCTGGATTGCCAGGTGAGGGGGGAATGGGTAGAATGGAAGTTCAAAATGGCAAGGAAAATGTTTATTAAACTTTCATGCCTGGCAAAAGAATGCCCAGGCTCACAGCAGGGTCCCTCTGGAGAAGTAGTCTCCGCTTCCAGCAACTCTCTCCCATGGGGTGAGATACGAGGTCCTCAGTTCACTGCTTACTTGTAGAGACCTCACAGCAATCAAAAGTCTCTTGGGGAAGGGGACGGACACTCACTCTTTTTTCTTTGGGATGAGTTTTGTACTTGAAATTTGCTTCCTTGGAGTTACAGCTTGCCTGAGCAGAAGTGACGCGCAGTTATCATTCTTCTCTCTTAGCTCGGCTCCCAATCTTCAGCTTTATTGGGTACTTTCTGGTAATTATCCTTCCCTGTGGATGCGAGCTTCTGTTGAAAGCTGGCTCCAGTTGGCCATCTTCCCCATCCCCCTCCTCATTCTGTCTCTCTGGTAGAAATTAAGTCACGTCTCCTACATCCCAGTGGAGTTCTGAGAATGAGATTCCTTCTGTATGTTGCCCCAGGTCAAGAGAGAAGCTTTCCATCTCTAAGTGGTGGGATTTGTATTTCTTTTCCACTGCTTACTTGGTCAACTTGGTATATTTCAGATTACCAATCCAGTGATGTACTCACAGATTTTTTTTTCTTACTCAAACAATAATAAGTAACAACCAAGTACCAGACACTGCTTTAGGTGCCATGATACTAACAATGAAGCTCTTGTCCTCATGAAGCTTCTGTTCTAGTGAGAACAACAGATTAACACACAAATAATTGAACAGTGGGACAGAAGTGCTTTTAGTGACAATGGTAAGGAAGACTTCTTTGAAGAGTCAATATCCTTACCGAGTTATGATCAAAATGAGGCACAAGCATTTCTGTAAAATCTCTGAGGTACACAGGCTCCATATGTTTGAAAGAGACCAAGAACTACAGCAAAATAGAATAAGGAAAGGTAGAATGATAGGAAATAAGAATAGCAAACAGGGGCTAAATCATACAGATCTCTTAAGATAGTAATGGATGGAAGATTTTGAGGAAAAGACTGACATTACGTGTTTTGTCCTTTCAAAAGATCACTCTTTAATTTTTTTAGAGAATGCCCTGAAAAGAAGCACAGGTGGAGTCATGTAGTCATAAGGCCAAAAATAGTAGTAATTTAATCTATAAACATAGGGCTGGAATTGGCAGAAATTGGGCAAATTCGTGACATATTTCAAAAGTATAGCTGAGAGGATTTTCTTATGCATTAAATACGTGTTGTACATGAGAAATTGAGGAATTTAAAGGATATTCCCAATGTTTGACCTGGTGAAATGGCTAAGCAAGGTGAAATTTTTACATGAAAAGTATTAAGGAGAAATTATTTCAAGTGTAGGGAAAATAACAGGGTTCCGTTACAAATAAGCATGTATTATTGAAATGCCTTGTACATTTTTAAGAGAAAATGCTTTGATATTAAGAGAGAATTCAGTATTTAAAACAAGTTTTTAAACTAAAATACAAGAAAAAATGGCTTTCAGGGCCTAGACATGAGGCACTAAGAATAGTTTTGTCTGAAAGGGGGAACAAGTGAGATGGACCCCGTGATGGTCACAACTTCTATGAATGAAATTTGTTGGCTGCAATGCAAGGGAAGGTAATCTACTTCAGAAGGTAAAGCTGAATCCCAGGAAGCTAGAGTTTGCAGGGATGAGTACCTGTTATGTAGAGAAATACATTAAAAAAAAAAAAAAAGAGCAAGAGGAAATGTGTGTGAAAGCCTTTGTGAAAAAGAAAGGGGGAATTGGGAGAGAGAGATAGAATGAATGAATGTGCAAGTGCTTTGAAGAACAGCAGAGATACCCTCAAGTTTTCTGCTGAGCACTAATCAGAACATGAGTGTGAGCAAAATCCTCCAAGTCCTGGGAAAAATAAACCCAAGGGAGAAGATGGAACAATTCTTATTTATCATATAGGGCAAAAAATAGTTTCTGTTTCCACCTGAAGAAGTAGAAAAGTACTTGGTTTTATTCAAAGGTTTCAACACTCTTCTCACAATTGACAGAATAATTAGAGATTTGATGAAGACACAGAAAATTTAAGCAACCCTTACTATAACTCTATTTAAATGACATTTGCAAAAACCCCACCCAATGGAAAGTTATTTTTAAATTATTATTTTCAAATTTACTTTGAGCTCTATCCACACGCCCTATACTCTGGACCATAAAACAAGTCTCTATAAATACAAAATTGTTTAAATCATACTAAATATATTCTCTGATTACACAGGAGTTAAAGTAGAACTCCCTAACGTAAATCTGGACAATCCCAAAATATTTCAAAAGTAAATAAAATATTTCTTAACAACTATGGGTACAAAAAAGGAAATCGGAATGTTTTTAATACAAAGTTTAAAAGCATAGCATGTCACAATATGTAATCTAAAGCAGAACTTACAGGGAAATTTATAGGTCAGGGAAATAAAATCTCCAATCGAGATTTAAAATGCCACCTTAAAAACTAGAGGAAAGTAGAAAATATTAAAAACAAAAATAAACATATGAAAAATTAAAGAACACAAATCAGTGTAATTCAAAAAACAGAAAGACAAAAAAGAGTGTTAATGAAATCTGAAGCATGTTAAGAAGATCAATAAAATCATCAACAAATCTCTTGTCAGACCAACTTGGAAATAAGAGAAAATACACATTACACATATTGAAAATGAGTGAGTGGATATTACTCCTCAGCAAAGAGATGCTAGAAAGATAATAGGTAAATATTATCAATAATATTAAATTAAAAAATGGACAACTTGGACTCAATGAAATAATTACTTGAAATTCCAGATGTAAACTGGAAATATCAATGAATCAAGAAGTAATTTATGATAATACTACTGTTGTATCTGTTATAGAAATTAACTTTGCATTAAAATTATCCGCAGAAAACAAACAAGGCCAGATAATTTCACTACCAATTTATATTAAATGTATAAGGATGGGATAATATAAATTCCACATAAAATAATTTCCAGGTCATTTTTAATGTGTATAAAAAATTATAGGGTACAAATGTAATTCTATGCATGCATAGATTGTGCAGTGGTCAAGTCAGGGCTTTTATGGTATCTATTACCCCTGAAATGTACATGATATCCATTAAGTAATTTTAATTATGTGTCCCCACCCCTCCCCTCCTTCTGCGTCTCCACTGCCTATCATCCCACTCTCCACGTTCACAGGCATATTCTTGGCTTCCACTGATGAGTGAGAACATGTGATATTTGTCTTTCTGTGTCTGACTTGTTTCACTTAAGATAATTAGCTCTACTTCCATCCACATTGCTGAAAAAGACATGATTTCCATTTTTATAGCTATAAAATGTTTAATTTTTACAGTATTCCATTGTGTCTATAAGCCACATTTTCTTCAGCTAGGCATCCGCTGATAGACACTTGATTCTATAACTTTGCCATTATGAGTGCTACTGTGATAAACACACAGATGTAGGTATATCGTTTGTTTTTGTTTGTTTGTTTGTTTTTTGCAGTTTTTGGCCGGGGGACTGGGTTTGAACCTGCCACCTCTGGTATATGAGGCTGGCGCCCTACTCCTTTGAGCCACAGGCGCCGCCCGGATGCAGGTATATCTTTGATAATGTTGATTTCTTTTCCTCTGAGTAGATAAGCAATAGGATTAGTGGATGGAATGGTAGTTCCATTTTTATTTCTCTGAGAAGTGTCAGTAAGTTTTCCACAGTGGCTGCAGCAGTCTGCACTCTCACCAGCATTCTTGCCAACATCTATTACTGTCTGACTTTTTAGTAATAGCCACCATTGTGACTGGGGTGAAATGATATCTCATTGTGATTTTAATTTATATTTCTCCGACAATTAGAGATCATAAGAATTTTTTCACATACTTCTTGGCCATTTGTACGTCTTCTTTTGAAAAACATCTAGTCATATCTGTTGTCGGTTATCATGAGATTATTTGGGGGGGGTTGTTATTGTTTGAGATCCTTATATACTCTGGATATTAGACCCTAATCAAATGCATATTTTTCAAATATTTTCTCCCATTCTGCAAATTGGTTATTGACTCTTATTGATTAGTTCTCTTTCTGTGAAGAAGCTTTTCAGTATAATTAAGTCTCATTTGTATATTTTTGTTTTTGTTGCTTGTGATATTGAGGTCATAGTCATAAATCCTTTGCTTAGAACAATGTCCTGAAGAGTTTTTCCTATTTTTTTTAGGATTTTTATACTTTTGGAACTTTCATTTATGTCTTTAATCCATCTTGAGTTGAATGTTGTGGATGATGAGAGACAGGGTCCGGCTTCATCCTTCTGCATGTGTAAACATCACTTATCTCAAAGGGTGTTTTTCACCAACACATGTTATCGACTTTATCAGAGATTGGCTGGAATTATTTCTAGGTTCTCTACTCCGTTCTATTGATCTAAGTGTTCGTTTCTATAACCATATTAGGCTGTTTTGGTTATGATAGACTTATAGTATGATTTGAAATAAGATAATTCAAATAATTTGTTCTTTTTGCTTAGACTTTTTGCTTTGGCCATTTGGGATACTTTTGGCTCTATGTGAATTATAGGATTGTTTTTTCTAATTCTGTGAAAAATGATGTCGGTATTTTGATATGGATTGCATTGAATGTGTAGATTGCTTTGGAAAGTATGGATATTTTAACAGTATTAATTCTTCTGATCCATGAGCATGGGACGTTTTTCCATTTCTTTGTGTCATGTATGATTTCACAAACATAGATGGAGGGTGTGTGTGTGGTTTCCTTGTATAGATCCTTCACATCCTTGAATTCCTAGGTATTTTACGTTTGTAGCTATTATAAGTGGAATTGCCTTCCTGATTTCACGTGGAATTGCCTTCCTGATTTCACTCCCAGCTAGATCACTCCCTATTGGTGTATAGAAATACTATTGGGTATTGTGCATTGATTTTTTATCTTCCAGTTTTACTAAATTCATTTATCAAATCTAAGAGGGTTTTGGTGGAGCCTTTGAGTTTTTCTAGATAAAAGCTCATATCACAAGAAAACAGGGATAAATTGTCTTTCTTTTTTCCAATTTGCATCAGAAAATTGATGAGGTGCTCAAGAGTGTGTGGGGGTGTTTTAAGTTTCTGTCTATCACCTTGCTTTTAGGGAATTTTGTTGAAAATTACTGTTAGTTTTCTAGAGTATAATAACAAAGTGGCACAAAGGGGTTATCTTATAACAACAGCAATTCTTTCTCTTATACCCCTGGCAACTAAAAATATGAAATCCAGGCATCAACAAGGCCATGCTCTCTCTGAAAGCTCTAGGGAAGACTTCATGAAGTCCTTTCTCTTAGCCAGAAACTCTCAGCATTTGTTTGGCTTATTGATTCAACACTTTGACCTCTGCCTCCATCACCACATGGTGTTCTCACCACACATCTATATATTTGTCTATTCTCATCTTTTTATAGGTCCTCCAGTTATATAGTGTTAGGATCCACCCTACTCCGGTGTGACCTCATCTTAACTAATTACATTTGTAATGACCCTGTTTACAAATAAGGGCACATTCTGAGACACTGAAGGTTCAAACTTCAAAATACAGTGGAACCTCCACAGTTGACCACCTCCCTACACTGACCACCTCTTTAAGTTGATCTAAATTTCATAGACCAGACATGCACCACATGTACGTATCAGTACAGTAGGCCTGGTTCCTTATGGTGACCACCTCCGCATGTTGGGTGGTCAACTTTCAGACATTCTACTGTATCGTTCTGTTTGAAAGGGAGGGGAACATAATTCTACCCATAACAATTCTGTTACAAATGAATCAAGGTATAATATGTTGTTCTAACTATATCACTTAGCGATTATTACAGCTTACTTTTATATACAAAAAGAGTAAAAATTGTGTTATGTTTAGTTTTATATTTCAGATGAAATTTTATTTCAAATTTTATGTAGTTAGAATTTATAGACATATGTGTGTGTAAGGGGTAAGTGAAAATATATACATTATATATATTTAGTTCAAAATATTATTTATTTTAATTTGATTTATTTTAATGACTTTTATGATATACCTTTGCTTTCAGATATTGGGGACAAATTATTATCTGACTTTTGATATATTTTATTTCAGTCTTCAAATGAAAATTAAGTTTATGACTAAAATAGATAATAATGGACCAATATATAATTTATATTTGTTTTCAGGCAATTCATCACTGAAGTTAAAAATAGCGTTAATGTTTTGAAACAGAGATTGAGGGTAAAATTTCATTATAAAAACTAGAAAATGAATTAAATGGTTTCTGAAGAGATAGATAAAAATGATTAGTTTATTTACTTAGGCTTAACCACTTGGAAGGATGGTTTCATTTGAAATAACTTTAAATTACATTGTCAGAGGTATCTAACATCTCACAACTAAAGCCATGTATATGTCACCTTCAAATGAGGACAGTTTTGTGTTTAATCTGAGCTAGAGAAATATTCATATAGAATTAAATTATTTACCTATTCTTACATATAGTTATATAAAGTATGTCCAGTGACACTTTTTTATACTCCGAGGTTATACAGGTATACTCATTATTTTATAATACCATATAATTAGAAAATCAGATTGCTATAGATTAAAAGCAATCCATAGTACTAGTTTCAAAAATTACTTAAAGAAGAGAAATACCCCAGTTCTACATATTAACCGTAAAAAAAATAAATAAAAAAAATCTTTAGAATTAAAACAGCCAAAATCTACCTTGGAGAAATCATCCAGAAAATAGCAGCATTAGTATGATAAATCCCCTTAATCCTGGATTAAGGAAATAAAAATGTCATTTACACAACCTCAATTATGACAAGTGATATTTTAGCACGATAAGAGTATATCAGAAGACATGGCCCCATTCCCTCAGAGGATTTTAGTATCTATCCAGGCTATGATTACCTTCCAAGTTGCCACCCCATGAATTCCATGCTTACATTTTATCTGTCATATCAGACAACTTTTAACCACTCCAAAATTACCTACCCTGGATATATGCTTCCTTTCCTTGAGTTGTTTTTCATTGTATCTACTATTGACATCTGGTATATTAAATCCCAGTAGCCATATTGTGTCAGTCTTAATGGTTAATTTCCAAAGCTTCTTTCTAGGGAGTATGGTCAGTGATAGAGTATTTTCAGACAAGACAAAATAGCTATATTTAATATAGCTATAGCTATATTTAACATTTGAAGTAAATTATATTTGTTACCCATTGTCCTCTCTCCTTTGAACAAATTTCAATAACCCCTACACAATCCTTTCTCTTAATTAACTACTTAATCTTTTGAATCTTTTCTCAAAAATGATGGATGTTTGGAGCTGGGACTCTGAAGGCCCCTGGGCAGATTTTGTGATGCTAAGACTCCTCATTCCCTGTGGTGGCAACAAAAGCCCAGGCCTTTGTTAGTCCAGGCACGTGGCCCCTCCTTAAAAAAATCATAATTTCCATAGCTGGACAGATGGACTGGAGGCAGCTTCTCCTGTTTGTTCTAAGAGAAGTCTGTCATACTGAAATTCTTTTCTTCTTGAACATCCTTGTAGTTTAAGTAATTGGATCTTCCTGTGACAAGCAATTGGACCTGGACCAAAACATTCCTGCAGTTTAAATGACACATTGACTAAGCAATGTTTTACATTCAGGAAAATAACCATTAATTAAATTTTCTAACAAGGAGTTGCCCTGGCAGTTCACTTATACATGTGTCTCTGACAACTGCACCGAGAACGGGGCACATTTGGACTTCCAGGCTTTGGTGCATTATGAAAGAAGCTTAGAAGTCCCAGTGTAATCTAACAACAAGTAAAAAACTGAACACATGTAGAAACATTGACAACTCTTTTAGATTCATAAGAGAAGTGTGGTTACAGGTCTCCAAAATTGGAAACACAGTCAGGTGAATATAGAAAATCACAACTTACAGGAGCAGAAACCTCCATAGGAACCAATGCTGTACTAAGGAAATCTTGCATTGTAATTGATAAATTGCTGGAGGCCAAATTGCAGATCCTTGTGACAGCCAAATTCCAGGGAGGCTCATTCACCCACTTTTTTGTGCATTTTATATCCAGGAGCTCAATATAAGAACTCCTGAATGTAAGAGAAAAAAATCTCCATGTGCTTTTGGAGGGAGAAGAAAGTAAACCTTTTTGAAATACAGGAGCATTCTGTTCTTAACAGGGTCTGACCTCAGAAGACTCTATTTAACAAGAGCCTACCCTGCTAGGGATTTATCATGGTCTAATTTACTTGGAAGAAGGGAAATACCCAACTTCAGCTGATTTGAGCCTTTTTCAACTACAGCCCCTCTAATCTTTCAGCTTGGAACTTTATATGGTTCCACATTCTCTACTTTCCCAGGAAGTCATTTTCACTTTTTCTTTTTCTTTCTTTCTTTCTTTTTTTTTTTTTTTACTAATTTAGCAGTTGCTCTATGACTTGTAATATACATTTACAATCAATCTAAGTTCAAATTAAAAAATTATGCTTTACTGCCCCACTGATAGTGCCTGTGCCTTCTACAATTGAAATGACCCTAGTTTCTCCCAGTGGTTCCTCTGTCATTGCTATTTTTTTTACAAACAAACACACATGTGCACATACATATGCACACATAGTCAAAAAATCATTGTTCAAATTTTCAACAAACAGGTTTTTGTTTTTTTCTTTATATAGGTCTTCTATGTGAAGGAAGGGGACACCCAACCCAGCCTGCTCCTGACATCCTTTTTCCCTCGAGCTCAGAGAGCAGGGAAGCACTTGTCCAGTTACAGGCAGGGCACAGCACGTCTTAGAGACTGACGCTGCAAAGCACAGGGATAAGAGTGTTCCTCTCCCCGCATGTGATCACTGCTTGCTGAACACCTACGGACAGCAGTTTGTTTTGTTTTTTTTTTTTCAAACCAGTATAGCATTTCCAGCTAGCAATAAAAATTCCAAGTGTTTTTCTAAAAGGCAAAAAAAAAGACATTCAAGAAGAAAGTACAAGCATAGGAACCAGACTCAGATATGGCAAGTGTGTTGAAATGATCAGAACAGGAATTCAAAAGAATTACGGTTAATATGCACAAGTCTCTCATGGCCAAAGTAGACAGCATCCAGAACACAGAGGGAGCTGTAAGCAGAGATAAGTATAAATACCATGAAGGGCTTGTTTATAATCTGAACACAGATGGGGAAAGAATCTCCGCACCTGAGTGCATCTCAACAGAGACCTCCCAAACTGAAAAGCAAAGAGGGAAAACACCAAGTCAAAACTAAATACTGAAGAATTGTGAGATGACTAAAACGTGTGTAAACATACATGTAATGTATGGAGGAAAAGGAAAAGAAAAGAAGGAGGAAAAAGGAAAAAAGGAAACAGAAGTAGCTGAAAATCGAACGATTGAGAATTTCCCCAAATGAAGATTAGACCAAATCACAGATCCCAGAAATTAGAGAACACTAACCAGGATCAAAGAAAAAAAACAAAAAACAAAAAACCTATATTTAGGCATATCATATTCAAATTATAAAAAAATTAAAGAAAAAGAAAATAAATCCAGAAAGAACCCAGGGGGGAAATATACCCTACTTAGAGAGGGTCAAAAATTGACATTACATCTGATTTCTCTTTAGAATCTATGTAAACAAGAAGAGGATGGAATGCAATATTTAAAGGGTTGAGAGAAAAAAATACATAGAATTTTGTATTCTGAGAAATTATCCTTCAGAAGTGAAGGAGGAATACTTTCTGCTTAGACAAAAGTTGAGGGAATATTTTGCCAATAAACCTGCCTTGCAAGAAATGCTTCTTCTATGCCTAGTTTGCTGAGGGTTTTTATCATGAAGGTTGCTGGGTTTTAGTGAATGCTTTTTATACATCTATGTAAGGTGATAAGACCATTTTATCATCTTTTGCTTATGTGTCCTGTCAGATTCATTGATTTGCATTATGTTGAACCTCCCTTCCGTCCCTGGGATGAAACCCACTTGATCGTGGTGAATTATCTTTTTGAGGTGCTGTTGAACTCAGTTTGCTAATATTTGTTTGAGGGAATTTTGAGCCCATGTTCATAACAGATATTGGTCTGTAGTTTTCTTTTTCTGTTCTGCCCTTCGCTGACTTCAGCATCAAAGTGATACTGGGTTTGTAGAACAGGTCAGGGAAGATTCCCTCTTTCTCCATGCTATAGAATAATTTTTGTTCCTTTTTGTAAGTCTGGTAGAATTCAGTTGTGAATCTGTCTTGTCTGGGCAGTTTTTATTTATTTATTTTATTTTATTTTTTGTCCTTGGGAGATTTTTTATTACTGCTTCCATCTCTTTGCTCATTATTTGGACTGTTCAGAATTTTAAGGAGTTGTGTGTTTCCAGGAATTTATTCATTTCCTTGAGGTTTTCTAGTTTGTTTGTGTAAAGATTTTCAGAGTACTCACAGATTTTGTTTTTTTTTAATTTCTGTGGTATCAGTTGTAACGTCTCCCTTCTCACTTCTTATTGTGCTTATTTGAGTCCTTTTTCTTCTATTTCTGGTTAATCTGGCTCGTGGGCCATCAATTTTGTTTGTCTTTTTTAAGAATTAACTTTTTATTTCATTGATTCTTTTTGTTGTTGTTTGTTTATGTTTCATTTAGATCTGCTCTGAACTTTGTTGTTTTTTGTTTTTTCTTCTACTGACCCTGGGTATGGTTTATTCTTTTTCTTGTTCCGCAAGATGTGACATAAGGTTGTTAATTTGTGATCTTTCTTCTTTTGATAAAGTATTTTAGGCTACACGTTTTTGACTTAGGAATGCATTTACTCTGTCCCTCTACCCCATCAATTTGGAAAACTGTGTCCACTTTGTCATTCAGTTCTAGGAATCTTTTAATTTCTATCTTAATTTAACCATTGACCCGAGGAGAATCCAGCAGCAGGTGGTTCGGTTTCCATGATTTTCTACAGAATTGAATGTCTCTTGGTATTGATTTCTAGTTTTATCCTACAATGGTCTGAGAAAATAGATGGCATGACTTTGATTGTTTTGAATTTGCTGAGCCTTGTTTAAGTGGCCTAAGGTATAATTAATTTCAGAAACTGTCCCACACACTCATGGGAAGAATGTCATAGGTTAGGTTGACTTGTTCCAGAGTCTGGTGGGCACCTGCGTGGGTTGCAGGACCTTGACAAGGTCCGTGTGGGTCAGGAAACCTTGGCCAATGCCTGGGCAGGCTGTGGGGCTTTGCGGGGAGCCTGGACATGCTGCAGGACCACAGCCCTTGGAGGGGCAGGTCCCAGGAAGTTCGTGAGTGCCAGGGTGTGTCCCAGTACTGCCGCCAGCAGCAAGGCAGTTGCAGAACTGCAGCAGGTTCTGGCGCGGTGCCCAAGTCTGACCGCGGTGGCTGCTGTGGTGCGGCTCAGGCAGTAGAGACAGAGTTCTCCAGACAGCAACGGGGAGGGCTCGGACTCTGCTGGAGCCTACTCTGCCCAGGCCCCAGGAGGTGACTGAGGGAGGCTGCGTGTACACGACACCCAGTGCATGTGAGAGCACCCGCCCTCCCAGCATTATCTCTGACTGTGAGGGGTCTGGCTGCAGACTGGGTCCTCTGGGGCTCAGAGCACAAATTAGCACTTGCTGCAGTGACCTGGGACCAGCAGGGGGAGCAGCTCCACTGTGACCACTCTCCAGGAACTGCAGTAGCAGTCTGCAAACAGCTCCCTGGCCATTCCAGAGGCCTCTGCTGTGGAAGCCCGTCACAGGTCGGGCTGTACTGGTGCTTGGGGCGAGTGCGGAGCTCTGGCAATGCACAGATGGTAAATGAGTACTATATAAAAAGGTGTTCCACATCACACATCATCAGGGAATGCAACCTGACACAACAATGAGACAGCACAGACCTATTAGAAAGGGTGAAATTTGCAGCACTGCAGCCACAGTCTGGACCAATGCAGTCAGAGTGGTCAGGTTGCCTCTTTATTGCTCGTGGGAAAGCCAGTGGTACAGGCCTGCTGGAAGACAACTCAACACTTTCCTGTAAACTTGGCATACGACATACTTTTCCTATAGTGTTCAGCAATTGTGCTTCCCAAAGAAATCGAAATCTTTTGTCCACACCAAAGCCTGCACTGTATTTATATTAACAATTACCAAAATTGGAGGCCTCATGATGTTCCCCACTTGGCAGATGGATAAACTGTGGTGCACCCAGGCAATGGGGTGTTTTTGAGCACTCAAAAGAAGTGAGCTAGCAAACGATGTAAAACAAAGATAAAACTTAAACGCATATTGAAAAGGCTGTGAACTGTGTGATTAAAACTGTATGACATTCAAAAAAAGACGAAACTGTAGGAAGAGTAAAAAGATTACTGATTACCAAGGTCAAGGGTGAGGAAAGGATGAGGAGAAGACACGGAGAAGATTGTTAGGCAGTGAAAGTGTTCCGTGTGACACTACCCAGTGTAAGGGTGGGTGCACTCATTACCCAGTCAGCCAAACTCACGCAATGTGCATCACCAAGAGTGAACCCTGTTGGAAAGTACAGCCCCTGGCTACTGATTATTTTCATTGACCTCCATCAATTGTAACAAGTGGACCACTCTAGTGGAGGATCCCAGTAATGGAGGAGGCAGGCAGATGCAGGGAGTGGGTCTGTGGGAAATCTCTGTACCTCCCACTCCATTTTACTGTGAACCTACTACTCTAATAATATAATATATTAAAAATAAAATTAAAGGTGGTGCCTGTGGCTCAAAGGAGTAGGGTGCCAGTCCCATATGCTGGAGGTGTCAGGTTCAAACCCAGCCCCAGCCAAAAACTGCAATAAATAAATAAATAAATACAAATAAAATTAAATAAAAACTGCTGATGTGCATGATGTTTCCCTCAGATGGAGATGGATGAAAATACAAAAATAACAACCACTACCACGAAATCTCTCTTAATTTACATTCTCTATTTTGAAGTACAGAAGCATGACAGTGAAGAGGTACCTGTTAAGTCATTTGCACAACTATCTCACACAAGATTGAGCCAAATACTTCTTTCTCTTTTTTTTCTTTCTAACCTCGTCACCTTATGGTACTGTTGTCTTTGCATATTTTCATATTGCTTATTGTACTGTCTAACATGATCTGAAGCTCACCTGCTTGGGAAGTGGCAGCTGATCTTAAAACTCAGACAAGGCATTACAGACTCTCAGAGGCAGCCCTTTTGTGCTTTCAGAGGCAAAAGTAGATCTTTGCCTTATTAACAGCATTAAGAGAAAAAAGAGCTTTCTTCCTATTATCTCCAAGATCAGATGTGAATGGAGTGAGTTTTAGAAAGTGCTCCTGTGTTGCACTCCATCAAACCCTAGAGATGAAAAAGAAAGTGATGGCTTTGTCTCTTAGTATGAGCGAAAATAGAAACAGGTGTTCCTTTCATGTGGTCCTTTTCTCTTACAGACACTTGGAGTTTCCCTTTATATTTACCTGTTTATAGAATGCTTCATTTATTCTTCCTTGTGGGGAATGAGCCATTTCATTTGCAGGATTTCTCTAGATGGGTGGAGTGTATTGCTGTAGGCAGCAAATATAAACCACAAAAATATATTTTGAGGTACATCTTTCTAAGACATAGAATACATTTTTCTGCCCTTGATATTAGAGTATACAATTTAAAGGTCTCAGAAGTTTTTGAAGTAGTAACGGCTTATAGTTCTGAAAATTCATTTCCTTATTATATTATTACTGTAGAAAACAGTGACAGAGCATTGCTGGGAGCTGTATGTGCCACTGTCTTTGCCTGGTCCCCGCTGTGTTTTGGATAAGCACTCACCCTATGGGCTGGGTTGGGCCTGAAGGCAGATAGATCCAATGAGTAGGGAACCATGTGAGAGTCTACATTAGCTAAGGGGGAAATAGAGAGCCACCAGCCCCTTGTGCAATTCTTCTGAGACTGGACAGAAGTGGGGGTTTTCAGATTCAGAGGTTTAAAGGACAGCTCTGTGGACAAGAGAACGGAACACATTTCTGTTTCTACTCAAACCAATGAACCTGTCTGTGACATCCAAACTAATATGAAGGACTGAGGAGAAGCTCACAGGACCTTAATGAAGCTTTCACATTAGTGCCAAAGGCAAAGTAGTGATAATGGGTCAACACATTGATAATATAGCCATTCAAACCCCAGGGAAGAGGGAATGATGATTATGAAGTCTTGTTTACCTGAATTTTTTAATCTAAGAGGCAAGCAGGTATTTGTACCCATTCCCATGGGAAATGAAGCAAAAATATGAATAGACAGGTGTCTGCATTACTCACGTCTCTCATCTTATTCAGTTGTATTTGACTGTCTACCGCAAGCCCAAATATCCTACCTCCTCATTCCTGAAATTTTACATCTCTAAAAATTATTTGTTAAGAGAAAAATATGAGGGACCGGTACCATCAAAAAAATGCTCATGAGATAGCTGTGCAAATAATATCAGAAAAATTTCAGATGTCAAAAAAAAAAAGAAATGACCTTTCTATCAGATCAAGAACACCTCTGACTTTTCACTTATGGATTCTATTTTTAGGAATAATTTCTGTTTCCAGGCTCTTGATGACTTTATATATCTTTATTTATTCCTACCAACTTATTTGGTTCCTTTGATTTATCTTATTTATCTTTAGTATCTTGTATTATTTTGCAAACATTAGTAATTATATAAGCCTACCTTCATATGCACAGTAATGTTTATTTAGGGATCAATCTGGATGGTTTGATCTTTCCTCTCTATACATAACACTTGTCCATCTAGGCACACAAAAGCTTCCCAGTCAAACCTGTACACACAACAACTCTCTGTCTTGTGAGGTAAAAGCAATCTCTCTTCAGTATTGCATGTCATAATAGGCCAATGGAAAATAATTACTTGTAGAGAAAATAATTACAGTAGAAACTCCATAGCTGGCCACCTCCCTACACTGACCAGCTCTTTAAGTTAGGTGACATAGTTTTCATAGACCAGTGTGTGCACCACATGTACGTATCAGCACAGCAGGCCTAGTTCCCTGTGTTAACCACCTCTGTATGTTGACATGTTTGCTACTGTGTCTTCGGTGGTCAACTTACAGAAGTGCTACTGTAGTTAGAAACCTACTACATGTTTCTTTCACCCAGTGAATGCCATAAATAAAACAGTAATCTCCCATTATCTCCTTGGAAATACATTGCATTTTATAATATCAAAGAATTTAATTCTTATATTATTCCTATGAAATAGCATTCAGTGAAAATGTTAATGAGAGCTGCAGCTGAAAGCCATGGGGACTCACAGAAGGTGTCACGCTACCAGAGCAGGTCAGCCCTGCCTGGTCATTGCCCTTCTCCTCCCTTTTTCTGCAGTGTGGCCTGGGGCAAGACCCCAGCCTCCTGTACCTGCTACAACAGCTTTCAGGTTGCTTTTCCGGATTTTCTCTCTCTCCTCCCTAAGATTAACCACAGCCTATCTTCTAAAACCCAACAAATTATGTTTCCTGGAGAACATGTTGAAAATGTCACACGGTTGCTCAGAACTGAACAGTGGCGCCTCATTTGTCAGGAATCCTTGATCTCTGCCGTGAGGGTCAGCCTGACTTTCCATTGTCAGGAATCGTTGCTCTGCCATGATGGTCAGCTGACTTTCCACGACGACAGTTCTGTATGGGATATCCTCTCCCTTCTTCTCTGCCAGAGCAAGGCCTTCGTTTTACTCCCTGTGTTCCTTTCATTAAAGCTTTCCTGTCACAACAAAGCTTTGATTGTAATTCTCCTGGTTTATATTCCTTAAGCATTTGTTCATGCTATGTGAGTCTCACAATCTCATAATTTTAGATGTTATAATAACATTCTATAAACTTTTGTCTTCTCTATCAACCTAAATTAGATTTTTTTTTCAAATACAGATCAGAGAATTACTCTAATTTTGTTTTAGGATGTACTTCCCCCGCCCCGTAATGCAAGAGGATGAAGATTTCAAGGAAAATAAATCAAGCATCTAGGCAGAGAGATTGCTAAAATCCCACCTCAGAGGTGAACTATCCTATATGGGTTAGCAAGTTCATATCAGTGGAATGTCTGAATTGCCTTGACCATGTGGTGTTTTGTGAGGGAAAGACAAAGATATAGTAAAAAAAAAAAAAAAAGAAAGAAGAAGAAAGAGAAAAGGAAAAGAAAAGAAAATGCAAGAGCATAAGCTAAGGTAAGAGCTAAGTCTAATGTAATCAATTATTATTCAAACCCAATCATTTTTTCAGCATGAATGCTTTCCTAATAAATTCTCTTAACTTTTTTGTTTTAACTTTCAGTGAGTCAAAACATTAAACAATAATTTAGTTATACTGGCATATGTTGCATATATCCCTAATAATAATAATATGTATTATTATTAATGGAATGATGAGTTACCGTATCTAGAACCTACTGTTTTTCACATTGAATTTCTGGAAAATGGTATTATGATTTTAGCCTATTTCCCCAGATAAGGAATTATTCTATGTAGTACTTGAATGCTATTGGGCAGTAGAGCAAGAAGACAGTAAAGGGCAGCATATTTTGAGAAAGCAAATGAACCGAACATAAAAATACTCCGGACTTGAAAAGAAATAGGAACTTTTCAATTTTGTAAGGGTTTTTTTTCTCACGGTCTGCTCCAGTATTTCAAGATCAACTGTTGTCATCAGCTGCCCTTTACTATACCTTCTCTCATTCCATTTTTTCTTAGTTTCTATACAGAGAAATGAATTTCAATGAATAATACCTTAATGTGCTTATCCGCAGCAAAGGGGAATTTAATTTGAGGAGAACTCTAAAACAAACAGCAGCAAGAAAGTGCTTTCAATTCTGGTGCCTTTAAAGCAAATGCATGGCACCTGCCAGCCAGTGAGTTGTCTTTATATCACACTGAGCCTACAGGGAAAACAATGTCCTCTGATGACTACCCCTTAAAGGCTAAATCCTTTTTTCAAATGAAAGAAAGTAAAATTTGGAGTTTGAGAGAACAAGAGATAATTTGACAATAAAACTTAGATTTAAGATTTTTTTCTGAAATGTTCTTATCACACTTGAGAGTAATCTTCTTCACCCACTTGTGGTAAAAGCTTCCTTCCACACAAAAGAAAGAAATGGATTTTTAAGTAAGAGGATTTTCAGACTCTCTGCTATATCCTATTCTTAAAGAGTGCTAAGCAACCACATTAGGACTACATATTCAATTAGTTCAACCCAAAGTACAGGGTAAAGAAAACAAGTCTGCTATATCCTATTCTTAAAGAGTGCTAAGCAACCACATTAGGACTACATATTCAATTAGTTCAACCCAAAGTACAGGGTAAAGAAAACAAGTAACCAAAACAACTTAAATAGGCTGTTTAAGAATAGTAACACTCATTTGCATATCAAGTTCACTTTTAAAAACAAACAATAAAACAGTGGGTAAATGAGACCTACTTTAATCCTTTCAAAAGCAACTTACAAATACTAAATGCAAGGAAAAGCCTAAGAGATACAGCTGAATGCAGATTTCATCTACATCTACTGCATGGTCTTTTTACTTTAGAGCAACTTTATCTCCTCACATTTGGAGCTATTAGGTCACAGAGCCATAGATTTAGACTAAATGGCCCTCCAGTGTTGTATATCAATGAGTGTAAAGGAAGTGCTATTTCTGTGTTTTGAACCCTACTTTTACATTAGTTAATATAACATACCAGTGACTAAGAAACATCAATTTTTTTTCTGTGTCCAAACCCCTGAACCCCTGTTCTAGGTGCTGAAAATGTCTTGGTTTAAATTAGTTTTATTTTTACACTCACAAAAGTTATACACATAACCCAAAATAAGTGTTGCTATAAAATAATTCATTGCTATAGAAGGGCAATGGAAGAGAAGTCATTTACAAAATAATTTTCAAACTAAATCAAGCGTATTTTACATATGTTGGTCCAGCTTTCTTTTGAAGCTATATAAATTAGGAATATGAACATTTGGTGGATATAACCCAACACTTAATAATATTAGTAATGGCCAATTTTTCGCCCAAACAGCACCAGAGACACACAGCATCACTCGTTTGAGCCTTCCTGACACAATTTCTTCTTACCATTTATTAATCTCTTACCTCAGACCTTATCATTTATTAATTTCTTACCTCAATGTTTGAGCACTTAGCTGAGAAGAATAGAACATGATCAATCATAGGAGACAAATATTAGAGAAGATAGCATAAATAAAATCCCTAGGTATATTTTAAGAAATTTGTTATGGACTTTTGCTTCAGAAATAGGACAATATAAAATGACAAATTTCCCTTTTGTTTAATGGAAATGTGGCCATTTTTATTTATAATTATAATAAAATCTCTCCCTTTTCTTGGAGCCACAAGACTTTCTATACTCATCGAGTTTCTACAAACCTCCAAAGCTCTGTTTCCATTTAGTGTGTTATTGTACCTAAGAGGAGGGAAATAACTGTGTCTGCTTCTCTTTTTTCCCACATGCTTCTCTGTCTTTAATCTTTGTTGCCCCTCACTTTTTACAAGATTTTATTAAGAACCTCAACTGTGAAATTCACTTTTTAACTGAGTGTTTATTAAGTACTGGCAATTGGCTGGTAATAGGTATGGACAGACATGTCTGTCAGAAAATTTTGAAAATAGATTTCATTAGTTCCCCTTACAAGGGCAAATAAGGCTCAGGCACTACTGAAGTAACTTAGAGAGGTCAAGTAGACAGGGAAAAACAAAAACAGGGGAACATTCCAGACATTTCTAACACAGTGATCTTTCAACTCTCTGCTTAGGAAAACAAATAAACAAAAACACCTCCATTCAAAGCTAGCAAAGCCATGAGCCAATGGGACCACAGCCTTATTAAGTGTCCTATCAATTAGAAAAGGGGTTCTGGAAGGGAGCCCTAGGGAGGGGGGCACTGTATCTCACTTGACCCTTTTATCTCCCCACAAATAGACTTTTGCTTCAAAGGAAAGGAGGAATTAGAAATCACAGTGAATGATATCAGTGGTGTATGTGTGTGTGAGGGGGAGAGAGAGAGAGAGACAGATTCAAACCTAACCCACAAGTCATCTCTAACGGCCTAGAACCACACTAAATATTGAAGATGCAGAGTCAGTTAGAGCAATCCCAACCCTCAGGCTCAAACTACAACCTGTTTACCTGTGACGGGCAGTGAATGCAGCCGGTACGCACCGCTATAGCCAGAACACTTGGAACTGACTCCTGCTCCTTGCATATTTTAAAAATTAAATGGACTTGAATGGAATTAAATTTCAACAATAGATTTTTTAAAAACACCTTATTAGATATTTCATTCTGACCAAGACATCAAAATATCTCCCATTCTATATATGATGGCAGAATAATCAAAAAAGAAACCATAATTTAGTTCACCAGATGAGCATATAACAATTTTTACTTGTAAGGCAAGAAGAAACAGCATTTCTAGGTGTGCCTGAAAATATGAAGATGATGAGTAAAAACCAAGTTAGTGAGTGGGTGTTCTTTCTACATGTAACACCTACTTCTCCCTGTGGCAGAATTTCATTCCATGGGTCTATTATACAAATGCCTCTTGTCAGGAGAACGCTGTGACATGAATTCCCCTCTGTGTGTCTGAGACTGAAGTCAGACAGAGGAGCAGCAGAGCTAGAGGAAAACAAACTGCAGTCCGGACGGACCGTCTTGGGCCTTGGCTGTTCTACCTCCACCCTGGGGAAGCCGGAGTTGATATTATTTTGAATTGTCATCATTTTACAAATTAGTTTCCACTGTAGATCCTTTCTTGATGCCCTGGTCAGCTTTGACAGAATTGAGGATGATGAGACTCGTGTAAGATAAAAGGGGCAAATGGAATTAGACTGGGAGAAAAGGTTTCTTCACATAGAAACTAAGGACTCAGCCATGTCTGAGTCGGATACTCACTAGCATTGCATTTGGTAGTGCTACATTGTCAGGAAGATCTGCTGAGCTCATCTTAGGGTTAATTCTCACTCAGATAACATAGGTGACATCCTCTGAGATCACAGGTGCCCCCCCCACACACACAGAGGGATTTAGGTTTTATTGCACTAAATGTGTGAGAAATAATACATATGTTTTGAAGACACAGATACAATTGAAGCAGAATGAGAGTTTGTTGCTTTATGGACTGAGCACCTCCAGTACAGGTTCTGTAAACATAATTTAGGGACAGAAATACTGTATTGTTATTTCTTATACCTTCTTTACTTTTAAGAGGTCATATATTCATTTGAAGAGGGTAATATTTTGAAATAAGGATTTACTTCATTTTTCTTTACCATGTGGGGTGATATTTGAAAGAAAAAATATATAATTATATATATCCATTATATATATGAAGACTATATTATTTATATACATATATATATCACCAATATATATGCACTCATGAAGGAAAGTGTCCCAGATAATCATATATCCTTTAAGCCATCAAAATGGATTTGAGTAGCAAAATCTGTATGCACTAGATATATTCCACAGATTTCTCTCTTTTTTTTTTTTTTTTTTTGTCTTGTCAAAACAGTTCTACCCTATGCCCTGAGCAGAGTGCAATAGTGTCATAGCTCACTGCAAGCTCAGACTCCGGCTGTGGGCATCCCACTGCCTCAGCCTCCAAAGCCCCTGGGATTACAGGTACTCACCCCAGCACCCAGCTGGGGTTTCCCTTTTTTTCATGAGTCAGGGTCTTGCTCTCACTCAGACAAGCCTTGAACTCCTGAGCTCAAGCAATCCTCCCACCTCAGCCTCCCATGGTGCTGGGATTACAGGCGTGAGCCACTGCACCCAGAAGATTTCTCATTTTTATATAATTTTCTCATTAAAAGCCCTTTTTATGACTGAATCCTCATCCTTTCTTTTCCTTTCTGATTAATTTATTTCTAACTCTTCAAAGGAGAAGATAGCAAAGTTGTGCAAGAAGTAAATGCGCTCTCCTTGGATTTTGAAGGGCAGAAATCTTTAAGAAAATCTCTTTCCAAATACTAATGGAGTAAGCTCCCTATTCTGCAATTAATTGTTCCCTGATCTATTCAGAAAGGCACGTATGTGTCAACGTGCTGCCATTTTCCCGCTTCTGTACCTCTTACATAGCAGCCTTATTTCGGTACTGATGTCAGTATGCATCTGATCCAGAAGGATTGTGACAATTTAAAATGTGTTGTGTGTCCCCTCATGTCTCAGGGTTTGTGGGTCACTATAAAAGTTTTAAGACAGACTGTGTTATGGTCCATTATTTCACTTCTAAGAAACACAGTCGACAGCATCTTTTCTGATTCACTCATGCAAGTTTCAGCTTGCTCAAGTTTCAGCTTGCTTATCAGTGTTGCTGGGAGGGCTTCGTTTGTTTCTGTCTGGGTGGATTTCATATTTCGTAATTTTTGTGGAACTAAAAATTCATAATTATCCATGTAATAGTGATTAGATCAGGTGAGGTTAAAGCAGATGTGCACCCCGCATGTTCCAGATAAGCCTGCTCTCTGCTGCTCATATAGGCAACTGACCTTAAATGATAGGCCTACCCTCCTAGAAACAAAATGAAGTTCCAGCAGGGCTTAGTATACATTTAATTTTATGCTATAATTTGTACAATAAATGAATTACATACAGACATATTATTTTTTACAATCAACAATTCTAAGTGGTTTTCTGGGTGTCTCATTTTTGCACATGGTAATAATGAGTTAGAAATAAAAATTCCAGACATACACATTGAAGTTCATAGCATTTAGGAAAGTGACCCAAAATTTCATAGCATGAATGATGTGAACAGAAAGTTAGGTTTAAACCTGGGCTGTTGGAAGCCAAGGTCTAAAATCTCTCTTGACCCTCTCATCATCTCCCATTATCTTCTGATTAAATGTGAAGAAAAATGTTAAATGAGAAAAATAATTTTATAAATTTTCTTATTGCCATCATGATGCTATAATAACGACAATATAATTAACACCTGAATATCCGGCTCTCTTCTTTCCCAGCCTGGACTTCTGTTATAGTCCTGCATTCTCTCAAACCTAAAGAAGCCTTTGGGAGTTTATTTCAATCAAAGTGGAACTTTGAATATAGTCATTATGTTATACAAGTGAACCACAATGCTGTTCAATCTCACATCAATGTGTTAATCTCTACAAAGGTAGAGATCCAATGCTGGCATTTAGCTTTGTAACCCTGTTAAAAGTGGGAAAAGTGGGAAAGAAATATTTAGCTGGCCAATCAGTAAATGGCTTGGGCTCATAATCCACGCAGGTGCGTTGACATTGAAAGACTCAAGCGAATTGGGGTATAACATCAGGAAGCACATAAGGTCGAAAGTCCTTCATTTTAGGAACATGAAGTTGGAATTATTACTAAAGCTGGTACAAACATCGAGCTCCATATTATCTAGAGCCCCAGGAAAAACCTAATTTAATTAACTGTAGAACAGAAATTGAGGGGGTGTTCTAACCTGAAAATGAGCCATGATCAATGGGAACTGTTATTTCAAAAAAGGAATCAGTAGAAGAAAATCTGTCTTTCAAAAGCAGAGTTCATTTTTGAAACCAGTCTGACGCTGGTTATGGATAAACAGAACTTTGCTTTTCTAACTTCTAACTCAGAAGAAAAATAATTTGGAAGACATTGGTGATCTTTATGGTTTTACAGATTTAAAAAAACTGAAATTTTAAGTTGTTTTACATCATTACCCACAGGTAAACATCATTTGACATTTGTTTACTTCTAAGTGTATAAAAAAATGAAAATCACAAAACCAAGATAAATGTTTGTTCTTTATTTCATTTATTAATACCAAGTGTTCATTATTATATATATTCATATAAAATGTTTGTTCATTATTTCATTTATTAATTCCAAGTGGGAACAGTTCAACATCAGAGAAGAACACTGATGTTAAAAGCACAAAAGGAGTCAATTGTCATTTTTCATAGTTTAAAGCAACAGCATTTGTTGTATAAGATCATAATTATATCATTATTGGCTTTCATAATTATATCATTATTATCCTACAGTTTTGAATCAGAAGTAAATTCATTTTAAAACAGTCCTTGATATTTAAGTATCATTAGCATAAGATACTACTGTAGTGTAAGTCAAATACTAGAAATACGGGTGTTTGTTTTCCATGTATAGATTTATGATCTCACCTGTAATTCCTGTTGCCCTAAAATGTATAAAACCAAACTGTAACTCCACCACCATGAGTCCACTTGCTCAAGGCTTCTTGGATGTGGCTCTGGGTAATGGTCCTCAAATTTGGCTCAGAATATATCTTCTTAAATTTTTTAACCAAGTGTGGCTTCTTTTCCATCAACAGCAGGTAAAATCTAAAAGCAATGAACTAAGATATCTGGCAGAAGAGCGCTCTAAGCAGCAAAGCTGTAAGAGGGCTGTGTGGCTTCTCTTAACCACATATAGTAACATGTGAGGAGGGAGACTGATTTAAAGATGGAGTTTATAGCAGAAAGGGAAACAACATAGAGATCTGGAAAATCCCCATCCTGAGTATGTGCAGAATGAGAAGGCCTGACCAGGAGAGGCAAAAAAAAGCTGTGCCTGAGAAGCCATTTGATAAGGAGATGAGTTTGAGCTGATGGAAGACAGGTGCTGTTCATCAGGATAATAGGAGAATGACCTGGGAGGCACTTCCGAAATCTTCAGAGGCTGCCATTCCCACCACAGGCCCCCTCTGCTCAGGCCCTGAAAGCGGGAGGACTGTGAGGGAGAGGCCTGGGGTGCCTCTCCCAATAAATGAAATAACGAAACAGTAGTCCTCTCCTGTTTCGAACTCAGCATGTTTCACAGTTTCTTCTCTTTCTGTTTTATTTCTGTTCCTCAGTGGAATATTTCAACAGTTTTAGGACATGGCTATTTTGTCAGACATAAAATCTAGAATATTTTATAACAGTATCTCCTAATTTTGTACAGGTGTTTCACTGGTTATTACCTTCATGTGGCTCAGCAGAATGCTCTCTGCTCATGGAAATTCAAGACTCATTCCTTGACAGTCACCTGCTTGCAAAAGACAGACACTCCACTCATATAGGCTTCAAGAAAAAGGAAATAATTTTGACCCAAAGTTAAAAATTTAAGAACTAGATCTAGGTTGAGCCCATTGATGGATTCAAGATTCAGTCAAGTTCATGTAAAATCTGTCTCCATTTAATTTTCAGTCATATTTATCCTCGGCTTCAGTTTCATTTTTGCTAGCTCATCCTCAGTAATAGCAAAAGTAGTCATAGGCACGCAAAGTACATATTCTAAAAGTTACCAACTTTCACACAAAGTCAGATTTTCTTTACCAATTGTTCCAGAAAAAGCGATAGAATTTAATTCCATGCCTGGCTTGGCTTGTGCACTTTCCTAGTAACTAGATTGGTAGAGTCAGCCCCAGAACAAGGAAAAACATTCTTTCCATAGAAAATTCATAAGAAAGGAAGGAAGGAAGGAAGGAAGGAAGGAAGGAAGGAAGGGAGGGAGGGAGGGAGGGAGGGAGGGAGGGAGGGAGGGAGGGAGGAAGGAAGGAAGGAAGGAAGGAAGGAAGGAAGGAAGGAAGGAAGGAAAATTGGCTTCTCTTAAAAGAATAAAGGGAAACAGAGGCAAGGTAGGTGGTCACTCCCGCCTTCTGCTTCAGACAGGGCAAAGAAAAACTCAAACGTGGAGGGTGGGTGTAACAGGCTTTATTCAGCTCACCAGCAGCTGGTTAGCTAAACCGTGTGGGAGGTCTGCTCTAGTTCCTGTCAGACAGGGAGCTAGTTACAAGCATCATCTGCGATCCATAATCCACAGCGCAAACAAGTGGAAGGGCCTGTGCACCTTTACACCCGGGGAACAGAAGTGGCGACATCCCCAGCAGTAGTTACATTAACGTGACTTCACCGTACACGGTTATGGTTGTCTAGGAGTACAAAGCACGTTCCTGTGGGTGAGAAAGTGCAACACTCTTCCTTCCCCCACTAAGCACAGCATATTCTTCATGTATGGGTCACATAAACTTCCAAAACTTTGCCCCATGGAATCACCTACCTGTAGCTCTGTCAAAGGCCCCCTGTGGTCTCTACACAGGAGAGAGTGTGCTGTGTGATTCCTACTGCTCCCTCCACATTACACATGTGCTTCACAAAGAAAACATCCACCAAGTTCTAATGCTTTCTCAAATCCTTTCCTTCATTTAAATTACAGCAGAGAGCTCTAGCCTTCAATCCGTAATACTTCTCAGAAGAAAATGACCTCTTTTTTTGTCACTTTTTTCCAAGATCCTCAATCTGAGTCTGGGCTCATTTGCTTATGCCTATAATCCCAACATTCTGGGACGCTGAGGCAGGTAGATCACCTGAGCTCAAGACCAGCTTGAGCAAGAGTGAGGCCCTGTCTCTACTAAAAATAGCAAAAACAGCTGGGCATCAGGCAGGTGCGTGTAGTCCATGTTACTCGGGAGGCTGAGGCAAAAGGGTCAATCAACCCAGGAGCTGGAGGCTGCTGTGAGCTGTAACGTGGAGCCACTCTACTCAGGGCAACAGAGTGAGACTCTGTCTCAAAAAAAATAAAAAAGATGGGGTGGTGCCTGTGGCTCAGTGAGTAGGCTACCGGCCCCATATACCAAGGGTGGCGGGTTCAAACCCGGCCCCCGCTAAACTGCAACAATAACAACAACAACAAAAAAAGATTCTCAATCCATTTTCCTCAATCTGTTTCTGACTTCCCATCTCATCCTTTTTCTTTTCAAATGAGTAAAGGACAGGATCAATTAATTTTCTTTTCAAAGATGGATTTGCTATCTAAAATAAAAGTTAGTGGCTAAATCAAGAAAATGGGTTTCTAACTATGGAATATTCCCCTTTAGTGAGCCAGTCAAGGAGGTGTTCCCAGTAATAAGGGTACATAACAACAACAACACACAAAAATAACCTAAAAACTTAGTGAATTAAAAAAATCAAGAAGTCAATATAATTGTGCAAATATGGTTTAGTTTTATTGTTAGTGCAAATATGGTTTTCAGTGGGTACTCTGCCAGACAAGAAAGGAATTTCTCTAAATCAAGTTTGGGATATAAAAATATGGATTTTACTTTGTCTATTTTTTGCAGTTTTTGGCCAGGGCTGGGGTTGAACCTGCTACCTCCAGCATATGGGGCTGGCAACCTACTCCTTTGAGCCACAGGCGCCACCCAAGTTTACTTTGTCTTCTTTTTTTTTTTTTTTTATTGTTGGGGATTCATTGAGGGTACAATAAGCCAGTTACACTGATTGCAATTGTTAGGTAAAGTCCCTCTTGCAATCATGTCTTGCCCCCATAAAGTGTGACACACACTAAGGCCCCACCCTCCTCCCTCCATCCCTCTTTCTGCTTCCCCCCCCATAAACTTAATTGTCATTAATTGTCCTCATATCAAGATTGAGTACATAGGATTCATGCTTCTCCATTTTTGTGATGCTTTACTAAGAATAATGTCTTCCACTTCCATCCAGGTTAATACGAAGGATGTAAAGTCTCCATTTTTTTTAATAGCTGAATAGTATTCCATGGTATACATATACCACAGCTTGTTAATCCATTCCTGGGTTGGTGGGCATTTAGGCTGTTTCCACATTTTGGCAATGGTAAATTGAGCTGCCATAAACAGTCTAGTACAAGTGTCCTTATGATAAAAGGACTTTTTTCCTTCTGGGTAGATGCCCAGTAATGGGATTGCAGGATCGAATGGGAGGTCTAGGTTGAGTGCTTTGAGGTTTCTCCATACTTCCTTCTAGAAAGGTTGTACTAGTTTGCAGTCCCACCAGCAGTGTAAAAGTGTTCCCTTCTCTCCACATCCACGCCAGCATCTGCAGTTTTGAGATTTTGTGATGTGGGCCATTCTCACTGGGGTTAGATGATATCTCAGGGTTGTTTTGATTTGCATTTCTCTAATATATAGAGATGATGAACATTTTTTCATATGTTTGTTAGCCATTCGTCTGTCATCTTTAGAGAAAGTTCTATTCATGTCTCTTGCCCATTGATATAAGGGATTGTTGGCTTTTTTCATGTGGATTAATTTGAGTTCTCTATAGATGCTGGTTATCAAGCTTTTGTCTGATTGAAAATATGCAAATATCCTTTCCCATTGTGTAGGTTGTCTCTTTGCTTTGGTTATTGTGTCCTTAGCTGTACAGAAGCTTTTCAGTTTAATGAAGTCCCATTTGTTTATTTTTGATGTTGTTGCAATTGCCATGGCAGTCTTCTTTATGAAGTCTTCCCCCAGGCCAATATCTTCCAGTGTTTAAAATGAGAGAGCAAGAGAGGGAAAGAGATGGGGGGAAAGAAAGAGAAAGGAGAGCAGGGAGGTAGTGGAATCCCAAAGAAAGAAAGGGAGAATGCCCACCCTGAGGCCAAGTGGCCAGGTGAATTTAAGGGGGACAAGGAATAAAAAAGGTGATGTAGCCAAATTCACAGGATATTATAAAACTGGTCCATCTGTTTTTCCTCTGCAGCTGTCTTTGCTGTTGGAGACAGACTTTTCACAGGTGTTTCTGGTCTAAGGCCTGACCTTCTTTCTTGGTTTCTTTGAGCCAAATCTGGAGCACATGAGGTGCGTGTTCTGCCTTCCTGGTCACTGTGTGCAGTTGTTGTGTAAGTTATCTTGGGTTATCACTTTCCTAGCATCCATGAGCAGTCTCCTTGCCACCTCCTGCCCATTCTTCCAGCCTCTAACAGCTTCCTAGTTGAAGGTTTTATTATGATAGTGCCCCATGTCAGGACCAATTTCTGTATCAGTTATCTGTTGCTGTGTAATAGACTACCCAAAATAAGTGACTCAAAACAACTATTAGTTTTTATTTGTTATTTGTTATTGTTATTATTCACATGTTTATGCACCAGCTGGATGACTGTACTAACCAGGGTCAGGCTCTGCTGGCCTCACTGGCATCAGTCATGGGCCTGCAGTCACCTGGCAGGTGGGCTGGGGACTAGGTCAGTCAAAAAAGCCACATTCATGTGTCTTTTGGATGGTGGCTGGCAGCTGGGCAACCACAGTGACGGTGCCACATGAGTAATGTCATTCTGAGCTTGTCCATATGGTGTGGCAGAGCTTAAAGAGAGAGTCATCAGAGTATTAAAGCCTGGGGAAGCTCGACTTCCCAGGGCACACCATCACTTTCATGGCATTCCAGCAGGAAAAGGAAGTCAGAATGTCAGATAAGATTGAAAAGGTAGACATTTACACTCCACTTACTCATGGGAACAACTGCAAAGTTATGCTTCAAAGGGTAGAGACTCAGAAAGCTATGAAGACTCAGGACCATTCTGTGATCCATCTTCCTAGGAGGTCTTCTATACACATCTGAAAAGTAATCCATTGAACATAGTTTCCCATCACTGAAGTCACCCACCTTTGTAACCTGGATTGACATAAATATTTATTTTGCCCTTATTTCTAAATTCATTTTTCTATTTTACTAAAATATTTTTCAAAATATTTTGTGCTCATGGGCGGCGTCTGTGGCTCAAAGGAGTAGGGTGACGGCCCCATATACTGGAGGTGGCCAGTTCAAAACCAGCCCCAGCCAAAAAAAAAAAAAAAAAAAAAATATTTTGTGCTCAACTTATCATTTAGGTTTTACAAACAACATTGAATATGTTTTAAATGTTCTTAATTTTGTGATGAAGCTAAAATTAGTGTTCAAGAACAATGTTCAAAGTGTAAATCAAAATAAAATTATTTAAAAAATTAATATTAATAAAATTATTAATAATCTGAGGCTGGGCGTGGTAGCTCACACCTGTAAACCGAGAACTCTGGAAGGCCTAGGTGGGTGGATTGCTTGAGCTCAGGAGTTCCAGACAAGCCTAAGCAAAAAAGGAGACCCTGCCTCTATTAAAAACAGAAAATAAACGGAGGCAAGAGGATTGCTTGAGCCTGAGAGTAGGAAGTTGCTGCGAGCTATGACACCACAGCACTGTACACAGTGTGACAACTTGAGAATCTGTCTCAAAAAAAAAAAGTAATAATCTGAAAAATTTGTTATTTCTTTTTTGTGTGTTTTTGGTGGCCTTGAAGGAGTCAATAAAAGTCTTAATTCTACTACTTTTAAAAATTATAGGGTAGTGAAATTAAGGATAATCAGTATTTATCTTCAAAACAAATAAATTGTCATGATCATTATTGGAGCAGATTGATCGTAACTAATAATGACTAGCCCATGCTTGTAAATGGACCCTCTGACTGTTTATGATTTTACTGTTGGACCTAGCAGGACAGGGTTTGCTGACTGAGTTAGTCCAGCAGGCCCTGCGGCAGCCTGTGGGCAGGGAGGGATTTAGTCAGCCTTTAGAGTTCCTCCGCCCCTGCACCAAGATTTTTACCTGTGGTTCTACCACAAGAGGATGACCTTGGAAAGCAGAGTTTCTTTCTTACCCAGGGGAAGAAATAAGGCAGGTCCCCAGCTCTGGCAAACAGCTTTGCATCTGATCATTAGTCTCTGCTATCCTCAGAAACTTCTGTATCTGTACGTCCAGAAAAAATAAAATAAGAAAACTTTGTTTCCAACTGGGAAACAAGACAGAAATGAACATAAGTGACACAGAAGAGTCATCCTGGTGGGACTGGGGATGGCGGCCTTCTGTCAGGCTGACACCTGAGGAATCTGGAACAGTGCTGGTCTCCCAGCAGGAGGCAACCTGTGATAAAGAAGTGGAGTGATTTATCAAGTTGTTTGCATTTCTTGAGTTCCTGGTAATTATTTGGAAGAGAACCAGGGAGAAGAAAAGATTTGCTGGAGACTCAGAATTATATTGTATATATTTTGAAGACTAAACCAGCAGAGACCGTTTTTATAGATCCCAAACAGGTGAAACAGATCATATCACTGAAATGAGATAATGGAATACGTTCATGCTAACATTATTTTTGGGTCTACAGTGCTATTATTCCTAAATGGAAATGCCACATGGAGGGGAATGCAGTAAATTACACACAGTAGTCTGCCTCCGTAGCTGAGAAAACTTTCAAATATGGAAACTTTGCATTCTGCAGTTGCAATCTTTTTTTCTTTTTATTATTAGATCATTACTGCATTTATGGGGTACGATGTGCTAACTCTATATACAATCTAGAATGTTTACACCAAACTGGTCAAACGTAGGCTTCACCTCACTTATTCCATTGTTGTGTTTAGACATTTATACTCTACTGTTAATATATTTGACATCTATGTTTAAAACAGTTGTTATGCACACTGTTTCAAAAAAAAAAAAGTTGATTTGCTATTTTCTATCTTCTGAAATACCAACAGCAATTGGAAATAAGCTCCCTTCCCAGCATGGCACAGGAAGCTACATCAGGATGGCTTTGCTCTCCTAGAGCAGGATTTGGTGTGACTGCTTACCCTGTAAAAACTGAGCGAGGAAATAGTGGTACCCTTGGTGTGCAGCAGTTATTCTTGCTGTCAGCAGGAGCAAACTTCACTACCAAAAGAAAACCTGAAGAGTCAAAAGCACCCCCAAGAGGAAGTCCGCAGCCCCCAGGTAGATGACCTTCCTAGATTTCCTGATAAAAGTGTTCAGCAAGAACGGGCACGGCTCACAGCTTCACGGATGTGGGTTCATTAAGAAAACAGACCCAAGAAGCAGCCTTCCTAATAAAGAACACATTATTCTTTACAAAATCCAGCTGGGCGCTGCGAGGAATCACTAGTCCTGATTTTGAGGAAGACTATTTTCTAGGTTTATCTACTCCTGCTCATGCAGGTTTTGAGAGGACACCTGGCATCCTGCCTGATTCCTGTCGGCTGTATCTCTGCCTACTTATATATAGCCTGTGTCTAGGTTATAAGTTATTTATTGGCCAACTTATTAACAAGGACCAATTCCTTGTTGGGAGCATAATCTTGGGATAGTCACTCTTGTCCATGTCTCTGTCCTCAGTAGGTAGTCGCTCAGGGAACTAAGAAAATGTAAGGAAGAAATGCAACAGATCCGCAGATTAGCCAGTTTAGAGGCAAAACACCAGCAGGACTGGCCTGGCAGCCCTGTGGCCTTAGGATTCTCACCTCAGGAGGCCGCCTGTCAGTATTCTCATTAGCTTTCTGTCTCACTCATACTGTGGTCTCACTTTCAGAAGTCAAGGACTGCCATGGTTCTCCAAAATGCCCCTGCACCTTTCAAAAAGCATGGAGGTTTGGGGAATTTTTTTTTTTTTTAAAGTATTGTTTCAGTTTCATTTTTCTTGTTACAAGAGGCATTGGCTTCATTTCCCATTAGTTGGAGATTCTGTTGGCATATCCTTTCTTCCTAGTTTAATTTTATACTTTGCACTTTCTGATTAGGTGCAGAAAACAATTAGGGTGTCTGGGCATTCGCCATGCTCAAATTAAAACATGTTATATCCAGGCACAACACTGGTGCTTATCTGCTTATGTTTAGTCCCCATAAACATTTTAGGAGGTTGCACGTTGCTCCAGAAGGCTGCAGTCAGCGGGGTGGAGAGCCCGGGGTGAAGGAGAGGAGAGAGCAGCCGCCCCCTGGCCACGTCCTGAAACGCCAGACTCCACGGGGCTGTCAGACGCAGATAAACGTGGACTTCAATTTGTGCTGGTCCAGAAGCCCAGGACGCAGCGAATGACAGCCCCAGGAGCTTCCTGGAAGAGTTTGCTAATTAAACCTCCCTTCAGTCCTCCCATAACCAGCTGCAGAGCAGCCCTGCTATGGAGAAGCCAAGGCAGAACGAGCGTGGGCTCTCAAGGGAAACTTCTATTTCGGGAAACTTCATTACATAATCAAGACACTGAATCCAAAGTCCTAGAAAACACGTCTGAACGGAGGTGACGCCACCGTGTTCGTGTCTGGCGGCTGCTCTTTGGGAGGCCGCGGGCGCGCTCAGAGTCAGCAGCCCAGAGTCCGCTCTGGGGGAAGAATCCTGCAGGGTCAGCGCGGCAACAACGGTCTGAGAGCTCCTGTTTGCTGCCAGCAAATATTCCTGGGGCCTCCTGCCTGCCTCGCTGCTCTCCCTAACTGAGGCAGACATTGAATGCTAAAGGGGGCAGGACAGCACGAATTCTAACAGTCCCACAGCTCCTGCCCTGAAGCAACTGCGAAGTACAGTGATTCTCCCTTCTGGCCCTTCCTGGCCCTGCCAGGCTGGACCATCAGGTCACTGTCTGAACGGTCTGTAGCTGCGCTTCCCTTTCCCTTCCCTCCTCGCCACACTGTCCCCAGGGAGCCCCAGACTCCCTTCATTTCAGGTCTTCCTTCCTCCAGAATGCTTCCCTGCTTCTATAAACCGGAGGAGCTGTGGACCCCAGGCCAAGCACACGCACTTACACTCTGAGTATGGGCCTGGGCCTGCACCGTGTCCTACTTCCAGGGCCACCTCTGCCTGCACCCCCGGGATGGATTACAATCGAGATCTATTACGCTTAGCAGGTGCAGGGGCTCCTGGGGATCAGGGATGACGTCAATCTTGCTCTCTTATATTCTTATACCTAGTATACGTAAAAGGAATTCAGTGAACAATCTATCTAAGTGCAGCAAAACCACAGAAAAAAGCCTGAAATGATGTTATGATTTTTTTCCCTACTTTGAATAACACCGGCAGTGATTTGTTTCCAAAAGTCTAGGGAACTCCTGAGGAGTCACTCTCCTTATCATAGGAGAGGAAAGAAAGATGTTGAAGCCACTAAACTGAAACAGGTTTGTCTGGCTGGTCCTTTTTTGTCCCCTTCCAGGATTCTTGCACTGACCACCCAGCAGTTCTTGCTTTCTTCTGCTCTGAGTCGCCGCTGCGCCTGCTCATGGGCTCTGTTCCTCATTCTGTAAAGAGTGGTCTTCTTAAAACACAAACTAGACACATTACGCTCTAAGTTCCTTCACGCCGTTCACCTCGTTTCTGCATTTCACATCTGTAGAATACATTTCAAGTCCTTAAATATGGAGTGGAAATTAAAGCTTCCCGTTGTTTGACCTCAGCCGACTTTCTTAGCCTCCAATCTCATCAATCTTTAAGCCATGCTTCAAAATTTAGATCCCAGCAAACAAAACCACTTGTTTCTATTGCTACATCACCCAGTTGCAAATAATAAAATAGCATAGGTAATATTAAATCACTTGTCTGTTTACTGAAATCTTGAATTCTACCTCCAAAACAAAAGTATGAGAAATTATACCGCTTCTGCCTACATTCTTCTCTGCTTATGGGCAGTCCTACCTTCAACTTCTTTCTCTTCGTTAAGGTTATTTTCTATCCATTTTAAACTTATGTAATCTATGCAGAATCTTTCAAACTTACTGGTGTAGAACTGCTGGCAAAGGAAGGAGCTCAGTGTCTGTCTACAACATATATGGGGTGGACCGAATTTAAGTGATGACGGATCCGATGATGGACCCCAGCAGACTCTTTGCCTCAGGGAACTGAGTCAGATTGCGCAACCAGAACATGGTGACCGTCCCCATGCCAGGAGTTTGTTCTCCTACCTGTACCTGACACACTGCTTCCCAGAGGGTTTCATCTTGATATCAAACCTGCCATAGACAGCGTAACAAAGAGCCTTGTGTTACAGCAACTGCTAAATACTTCTATCAAAACTATATCAAAATAAAACCTATTTAGAAACATGACTTCTCAATATGTACTTAAGAGAATTGCATATATATTTATATATATTTTTTGGAATGTTGCACAGGGGAAACAGACTAGTCTTTAGTAATGTAGATGTGAATCAAAGGCATACATTATGTATAAATGCATAACTTTTTAACTACTGAGCATTGCGGGGATATGCAGATGTGCCCCAGCTGCACTGCTAAAGGGCTCCATCATCTTCTGCATAAAAGCTATTTCTTTCCACGAATTGTTTACTTCACTTAGGTCGCAGTCATCATGACAATGACAGATATAACGTGAAGTTGTTATTTGAATTTGGCCATCACATCATTTTAAAAACATACTAAATTATTAAAATGATTAATGCAGTGCTCATAATATTGATATTCTATAGTGTAATGTATTTCATATTATAGTAAGTATATTAAAATATATTTTAGACCCTTTGCAACTAATTTATGTGAAATTGATATCCCCATACAAAAATGTACAACATGGGAAAAGAGATTTCCACACTTCAAATGTAAGGGTTATTTTTGCCTCTTTTCTATAAGGCAGCTCAAATGTCAGCCCTCAGCACATCATTTTCTTCTCATTGAGCTGTTTGCCCAGTATTCACAAATCCAATTACTTTTCAGTGGCACCCAACAAGATTCTTACACGATTTTATTCTGCAACTCTGAATTTCCTTCCTGCAGCTTCTTGCTTTGCTTACTTTATAAAAATAAAAATGAAGTCTACTATTTTTTGGTGATGTATCAGCAGGTTTCATCCTTATCATGGGGGAAACAAACATCCATCAGGAAGTGAACAGCAGCCTTACCGAGCACTGTGCACTTAGTTAAGATGAGATATTCTCATGTAGCTATTTTCATGCCAAGGGCACATTTTAGTTCATGACAAGTCTGCGCTTTGCAGTTACTTTTACTAAAGACCTGGTTCTGCATTTTTTTACAAATTAATTCCTCTTAAACTTTAATATTTTATAACAAAATTTTTGCATTTACTGTCATAACCACAGAATGCTTATGAGAAAAATTCATTCTTCCTCTTACTTTTAAAGAAAGGCATATAGGCTGGCCCGGGAAGTTCTCGGCATGAACATCCATGGGAGGTCATGCCAGATCTCTATTTCTACAGAGATCCTGAAGAGATTGCAAAGGACGAGCAGGCTGTTGCTCAGAAAGCTGTGACCAAGGAGGAATTTCAGGGTGAATGGACTGCTCCAGCTCCTGAGTTTACTGCTACGCAACCAGAGGTTGCAGACTGGTCAGAAGGCTGCAGGTGCCCTCTGTGCCTATTCAGCAGGTCCCCACTGAGGACTGGAGTCCCCAGCCTGCCACTGAAGACGGGTCTGCAGCTGCCACTGCTCAGGCCACTGAATGGGTAGGAACAACCACTGAGTGGTTAAGCTGTTCTTCCACAAGCTCTTAAACAAGATGGAAATAAAGTTGGCGGAAAATAAACATGAGTTTAAGAAAAAAAAAAAAAAGAAAGGCATATAGATCATTCCTTCTGTTTGAAAGTGGCATTAACAATTGTTGCTTGCCACTGATCACAAAGCAAACATGATAAGAGAAGAGGTAAAACCAGATCCCACTTTTGGATGAGTGGCTCATCACTTTGAATTCCATTTCAGTGATGTCAACCTCCGTAGGCCTTTCCTATAGTTGAAGATCATTATTATTTCAGAAAATGTAGATATTGGAAGCTTCAAACAAATGAGTGCCAATGGGACATGTAGAGACTTTGGCAGTGTGAATTCCAAACTACGTTTTTTAGTGCTTCTGTACCATGAGCCATTTAAATGAGGCCACACGTTAGTATTCACAATGTGCTCTGTGACGAGTGAATAAAGACAGCGCTAAAGCAATACTCGCTCTAGCATGAAGTTCAAAGACTCTTGAGGCCTGTTTTAGTCAGCCTCACCATGTTCCTTCATCTTGTGCCACTCTTTCTCCCAAGCCATTGCCATTGGAACCCTGCCAGTCTGTAAACTTCATGGTAACATTAACCAATAACACAGTAAATAGTTTACAATTGGCAAAATTGTTTCACAAATGTTTCAATGTTTCAAGTGATTTATTTTTTTCTTCTTTCTTTTCTTTCTTTCCCTCCTTCCTTCCTTCCTTTTCTTCTTCTTCTTCTTCTTTTTTTTTTTTTTTTTGTAGAGACAGGGTCTTGTATGTTGCCCAGTCTGGTCTCAATTTCCTGGCCTCAAGTGATTCTCCTGTCTTAGCCTCCCAAAATACTGGGATTAACTGTGGCAAGCCCTGAGGGATTTCTCAGTTTCTTTGTAAGATGTAACTATACTTACGTTATAGCTGCAGAAAAGATGTCAGAAAGGTTAAAATATTATACACGCCAGGTAAATCAACAACTATGGCACCAGCTGAGGCCAGTTGACTTTGCCATCGCTTCCCCACCCAAGCAAAATTATGAGAAGAGATCACAGCCTTTCCTTGTAGAGAATGTTCCTGTCCTTTACTTATCAAGTAATTCTAGGTATATTTTGCTCTTAGAGTAATAACTATTTGGAAACTTTAGCAGCTTTTGATCTGTGCTTGCTGACTGATATCAAGTCATATTTCTGCATGCTTTCGTAGCTCAGTGACTAATTATTTCTATGGTTGATACCAGATCGGGGCACACAGAAACCTTTAAGAAAATGATGCAGCTTATTCAATAATGGTAGTGAGCCTTAAGTGGCATATTGAAAGGATACTAGGATCTTTTACTTTCTTGTAAACTTCAAGGTGATAGCTATAAAAAAGTGCTATTCAATCAGGCTCCTTTCTGCCTCAAGAACAAGTTTTTTGGAAATGTCCCAGACATCAGCTATTTGCTTATGGTTCCTAGAGTTACCAAGGTGGAAGCAGCCTGCACTGTGCCCCATGGTTACCTGCTGGCATACACCTTGCACCAAACCACCATGGATAATCTCTTTTTTCTGTCCTATGTCTGTATTAAAATATTTGTCTTGTTCTCCTTCGATAACATTATAAACAGAAGTCAGTGACTCATGTAGAGTGCTCTGATGGTTCTAATTTCTAATTGTCTATTGAAATTGACTGCAAACACTTTGACTGCCTACCTTCACCCTCAGTAGGAGTTTATTTCCTCACACCTTGACCTGGACATTTGACTATTTTTGGCCAATAGGATGTTAGCAGATGTGACGCAATCAGAGGTTTGAATAGTCCTTGCTGGTTACAGGCTGTCCATCCTGCACTGTCACGGTCACTGTGAGAGCAGCTCACTGTCAGGGAGGAGAGGGGAGAGGGGAGAGGGTGAGCCTCACTGAACCTATTCAGCTGAGACCAGACAAGATCAGACAAAACCCAGATGAACCACAGATCTGTAGTTATTGTTTGAAGACACTGAGCTTCAAGTTGGTTTATAATAAAACATTTGTGTGTGTGTGACATTTGCTAATGAGTACACCTTGTCTTTAATTTCTTTTTCTTTTCTTTCTTTTTTTTTGCAGTTTTTGGCAGCGTCTGGGTTTGAACCTGCCACCTCTGGTATATGGGGCCGGTGCCTACTCCTTTGAGCCACAGGCACCACCCACATTGTCTTTAATTTCTTCATATTTTTTCACAATTAAAAAACTGAACTTGCCACCATTCCTAAAAAAAATGTTAGGTAATTATCTTGATTTTATGGATGATCAGACTTAGGCTTAGATACAAGTGTTTTCAACCTGTGTGTTGCAACCCACAGGAACTATATTAAAGGGTCATGGCATTAGGAAGGTTGAGAACCATCGGCTTAGAAAGATGCCATTACTTACAAAGCCAGAAATATAATGAGATGGAATTATGACCTCAGAACCAAAGCTTTTTTCCCGATATGATATTTGTCTCGAATGTTGAGGGTGATTTGCTAAAATCTAGAATTACTAACAGCCAAATAGTCTATCATAAAGAACACTATAGGATGTAATTACAGTAAATATATTTGAAAATTAGTCACACTCATAGAGCTCATAATCGTAAACAAAATCATGCTCACTGTTTTCTAAGTGTATTAGTCAAGGTCATCTAGAGAAACAAAGCCAATAGGAAGGGACATTATCCCTCCAAAATCTCCAGAGAAAAACTTTCCTGTGGCCTCCTGGCCTGTGGTGGTTGCAGCAGCCTGTGGTGTTGTTTGGTTTGTGACAGAATAACTCCAATATTTGTGTCAGTAAGATACAGAGAGGGGAGCCGTCTTCCCCCTGTCTGATTGTGGAACCAAATTTTCCTTTTCTTACGAGGACATTATTCATTAGACTAAGAATAGCCAAAATTTAATATGAATTCTTCTTGACTCAATAACGTCTGTCAAGAATCTATGTCCTGTGAAGGAAAGGTGTGAATTTGGAGAGAGGCACTGTTCAGCCCTGCACAGAGCCACTGGAGAGCTTGATGAAAGTAGCTAAGCAACCTTCCTCGTGTCTGTCTCCATCGTGATTAGGAACCATTGCCTTCAGCGTTAAGTATTAACATAGACTCTTGTTTAAACATGAATAGTATTTACCAAACATCGCATTCCTTTAAAATGTTTAATGTGCAGCAAAATGAATTTAACTTTAATTATTCTGTCCTTTTTTGAGATAAAGTAATTAAAATGTATTCTTATGTTTCTGATTTATTTATATTTAAGTCCTCATAAATTTTTGTTTGCCCAGGTTTCATTGTCCAATTTATTTTTCCTTTTTTTTTTTTTTTTAGAGACAGAGTCTTACTCCATTCCCTTGGTACAGTGCCATGGTGTCACAGCTCACAGCAACCTCCAACTCCCGGGCTTAGGCAATTCTCTTGCCTCAGCCTCCTGAGTAGCTGGGACTACAGGTACCCACAACAACACTGGGCTATTTTTTGTTGTAGTTTGGCTGGGGCCGGGTTCAAACCCGCCACCCTCAGCGCCCTACCCACTGAGCCACAAGTGCTGCCCCATGGTCCAATGTTTTATGCACACATTCACATTTATGAGAGAGAGGGACAGAGAATTGTATGTACCATCAATCTAATGCAGCTCAAAAAGCTCCAAGAAAGGCTCTGTGCCTATAGTTCAGTGGTCAGGGTGCCAGCCACATGCACCGAGGATGGTGGGTTCAGACCCAGCCTGGGCTTGCTAAACAACAGTGACAACAAGAACAACAACAAAAAATAGCTGGTCACTTAAGCCCAACAGTGTGAGGTTGCTGTGAGCTGTGATGCCAAGGCACTCTACCAAGGGCAACATAGTAAAACTCTGCCTCAAAAAATAAAATAAAATAAAATAAAATAAAATAAAGCTTCAAGAAAAAATGTAATATGATGATGAACAGGAGGCCTTGCTCAATTTAAATTTTATTTGATAATTTTTCATCGCTAAAAGCCTTGCATATACAAAAATCAGAAATGAATATTTATCATATCTTGCAAGGTTTGTGGAATATCAAGTTATTGTCAAAAAGAGTTAAAAAATTCATTGCCAGGTATACTATTGGCACTAATAATACTCAGGTGGTAGGTGTACCAAAAGGCTTGACTTCACCACTGTACAATTCATCCATGTAACAAGAAACCATTTGTACCCCCTAAATCTACTAAAATTAAAAAAATAATAAAATAAAAATACATTCAATTTTCATCAAATCCAACAGTATAACCCATGACAATATCCTTTTCTTTAGAAATTCCAGTGTTCCTTTGTTAATTCCTGGCAGAAACATTTTAAGAAAGTCCTTTTAGTCATTCCTCTAGGCACTTGGTTCATTTTTTTCTTCTCAAAACAATGAAGAAAGGGTCTTATTGGTACATTGTTTGTTTTTCTTTCTTTCTTTTTTTTTTTTGCAGTTTATGGCCAGGGCTGGGTTTGTACCTGCCACCTCTAGCATATGAGGCCTGCGCCCTACTTCTTTGAGCCACAGGCATCGTCTGACTGGCACATATTTTTAAACATGTAAAATATTTGTAATTTGAGTTCCTAAAGCTCAGAAAACTATAAACACAGAGAAGACTGTGGCATTGAAGGGGTTCATCACATGGATATTTCCAATCATTAAGTTGGTGTGATTTTCACATTGATTATGGAACAAGGCCTTGGAAGTGTCGCTGTGGTATCTTGTTGATACATACCCCACTTGCTCAGTTCCCCATTGCCTCCAGAACTATTTTCTGGTGAAACATGCATGGGGGTGGACACTCCCAACAAGGTCGTGGGTCAGGCCTGTAATAAGGAGCCTGCTTATTATCGAGATCGGGGTTTCTTAATTCAGGGCTCTGGGAGCATGGAGGCTCAATCAATATCTCAAGTCTGCCAACACCCTGAAGTTGTGTGCAGCATATACTAAAATAAATTATGACACTCATTATGAAACATTTGCATGGAGGAACATAGACAGGGAGATGTGATTTACCTAATACAGAATTTATAAGAACTCCTCAGAAATCTCCCAGGTGATATAAAGTTACAAACATCTCTTTTGTGGGTTTCAGGAGTCTGTACTTGAATGCACAGTTTGATTTCTAACTCTTATGAATTTAAGAAAGTAAAACTCTCACAAATACCTGGGTGGACTTTTGAACTAAATCCATTCTACCAGCTCTAATCATTGAACAGAAGTTATCTCCAAAGGAGGTCTGCAGTGGAATCTACAATTAGCCTACTTACAAGATCATTAATGTCATGCTACAGTGAAATAGTTGAACATAACATAGCTATTTTTAAAAAGTCTCTGAAATCATGCTGTTGATGCAGAAAGAGAAGTAAATTGAAATTCAATTAACTTCTACTTTTAGAACTCTTTTAATTATCAGGTTGGAAAACTGCACCAATTGAATTCCATTTATCAAGGGCATTAATTTTCAGGACTCTCTTAAATTTAACAAACCTATAAAACTTTTTGCTATGTGAAGCACAATTTGAAAGTATTTTTAACAAATGAAAAATACCTGGGGAAATGTTAGTAGCATTTTAACACAGATTTTTGTACTAACCTACCCTTCAGAATCTAAAATTTTACTTTACCCCTTAACCTACACATTACACATGTTCAGCTCTCAGGACCTGCTAGAGACTCGAGTCACAGGGAGAAATGATGATAAGTAGCTCATGGAATGTGGCTTGCACTTTTTGGCTTGGGTCTGCACTGATAAAGACCACTAAGTGGAAACATTAGTTTTCTAACTCACAGCTTCTATTGACTCACAGAGAGCATTGACTTGTAGTTTCTTTTCTTCATGGCTGCATTTTTTTTTTTTTTTTTTTAGAGACAGAGTCTCACTTTATGGCCCTTGGTAGAGTGCCGTGGCATCACACAGCTCACAGCAACCTCCAGCTCCTGGGCTTAAGCGATTCTCTTGCCTCAGCCCCCCAAGTAGCTGGGACTACAGGTGCCCGCCATAGCACCCGGCTATTTTTTTGTTGCAGTTTGGCCGGGGCTGGGTTTGAACCCGCCACCCTTGGCATATGGGGCCAGCGCCCTACTCACTGAGCCACAGGCACCACCAGAAATCAGTTTTAAAAAGACAAGAACCCAATTTAAGGAGGTGAGCAAAATATTTGAACAGGCACTGTGAAGAAGAAAATATCTAAATGTGTGGTAAGACAATGAAATTATCACTAGGCATTAGGACATCTCATTAAAACCACAAGTACATTCCACTACTCTTCAACTCAGTTGGATTAAAACTCCCAAACAAACACACAAAAACACAACCACGGTTTTGAAAGGATATGGAGTTACTGAATCTCTTACGGAATGCAGGTTAAAAAGAGCTGAATTGCATCACTCTTAGATATATACCTAACATTAATTAATACACATTTGAACCCAAAGATACATTTAAGAATTTTTCTGGAAGTAACACAACAGCTAAAACTAAGAAGTGACCTATACATCCATCCGTGAAATACAATCTCATACAGCAATGAAGAAGAACAGACTATTGAAGATGCCACTACCTTGAAAAATCCCATGGACAGAGTGTTGAGGCCTAAATTCCAAATGTAAATAGCATATACTTTAAATACTACTGAGAAATGTTCAAATCAAAGGCAATCTTTGATGAGAACTGAAAATAATAGTCACCACTGGAGTTACTGACTAAGAGGTGCCCACGGCGGCCTTCCAGGGTGATGAACGTGTTATGTGTTCTTGGCAATTACCTGGGTGTGCACATATGCTAAATTCATCAAGCCAAACATTAGATATTTGTTTTTAATTGCATGGCAAAGTTTTGGATGCTTCGTTCAGTTCTTAATAGTGTGCCACAGAATTTTAGGTGACCAAAAGTTATTAATTTAGGGTGTCACCTGTGGCTCAAAGGAGAAGGGTGCTGGCCCCATATATCAGATGTGTCAGATTCAAACCTGGCCCCGGCCAAAAATGCAAAAAAAAAAAAAAAAATTATTTATTTACTTTCTTCTATTAGTCTGAAACAATAAATATTCTGAAATGACTACTCATTACAATGATAAAATCCTGAGTACATTAAAATGTGCAACAAACATACTTTTTAATGTTTTGCTATTTATGCATTTTTGCTGTATTATATTAAGAAAAATCTAGTATAAAAATCATTACAGAAGATATTATGACCTTGGAGAAAGCAAGAGTTGAGATTGTAAAAGAGCAAATGACCACATGTGTCTAGAAGGTGTGGGCAAAATTTGTGTGCACATGCAAAATTTCTGTATTCAGCCAAATCATTAAAAAGCTAGAAATAGTACCAGGTTGGTATCATTTTAACTCACAAAGAAGTAATTACAAATCATCTTAGAAAAAGCAACCAAAATTTAAACCCTTAGATTTGCCACTAATTGACTTAATTCAAATATCAGCTCCCATTAAAGAATTATCAGATAAATAAGGGAATAAACAACAGATTAAGAACAATGAATAGAGTAGATACTCTTCGAACACTTCAGATATTAAATTTATCATTTCTCCTTTATACTAAAATTTGAATTTTATAATTATATAAAATAAATATTATTAAATTTATCATTTCCCCTTTATAGTAATATATGTTCTTCAATTTTAACATCAGGTGTACCCAGATCAACTAGAATGATTTTGAAGCATTTCTTCTTTTTCTATTGTCTATAAGATTTGGCATGATCTGTTTTTCGAAATTATCTGTTACTTTTATTTATAAATATTAGTTGTCTATTTTTTGAGACTCAAAAAAAATAAGAAGTTAACTGATGACTCCATACTGAACCTCAGAGTCAAAGCACTCTATAATAGACATACTCTTATTTGACAATGTGAATGTAACTTTCTTTGCATTATTATTATTATTATTGCTTAATATTTCAATGTAGCAATTGTCTGATTCCTTTTCTGAATGTATTTGTGTTCGTTTGTTCTTCAAAAGGTTTTTGTTTCTAGTCCTTATTTAAACATTGTTATTATTATTAAAATTTAAGCCTTTTTAATTTGTGAAGGCAAAAAATGGAAACCCAATAAACACATGTATATGTAAACATAAAAAATATATGATTTACTAAGTACATAAAATATAAAAACATAAATCAATTTATCATATATAGATTTTACTTTGCCTTATCTAAAATGTTTTTAAAATACAAACAAGAAATCAGAAAAAATCAGAGAAGCAAGAAGAAAGTATAAAAATGACTATATTGCACTTCTATAGCTAAAAAGTGTAATTTAAATAATATATTTGGGGGGTGGAGACAAGACAGCTGATTGAAGCCAGCTTTCCAAAGAGGCTTCCATCCAGGAGAGTTAAAGGACAGAAAGTTAGCAAGTAACCTGGCGGATTAGAGCTGCACCAAAAGAGAAGGTTGAAGAACACACATCAACCCCGCTGATGCGAGCTGCGACCCCAAGGATACAAACAAAAGGTACAAAATCCATCACCAAGCGGATGGGAGTCCCCTCCCCCATGAGAACTGCCGCGGACCACCCTGTCGGTGGGCTTCAGTCCGAGGGAAAGCAGGGAAACGGAGTCAGGTTGGTTGAAAGGTCGACGCAGGAATGACAGTCTGCCACACAGCACTTGGTGAAGTATGCAGCTGCGTTTTACTGAGTTCAGAAGTTGGTATTTATACATTTTACACAAAGCATTACAGGTTACACAAAGTATTTTTACAACTTGCTGACCTTTACAGGTTACATTTTAAGTTTGTGGGCGTGAATAGTTATCCATTACTACTTCTCAATATCTTGCCCTTAAGGAGAACAAAGGTTTTTAAGTTTGCAAACGTGGGTAGTTATCCATTACTATTTTTCAATGTTCTGTCCTTAAGGAGAACAAAGGTTTGTGGTTATCAGCGAAAACTACTTGCTTCCTCTTGCTTCCTCTTATCTGTGGAATGTTAGTATAGTGTAATTCTTTACATTTGTGTTTAAGTAATAGTAAAGGCATAATTTGTTTTAAGGCTCTTATTAGATATATAAATTTTAAGTTAATGTTGGTTATATATACTTTTATTATGTGCTTACTATTAATCATATGTGATTATTCCATTGTGAGTTGATTGACTAAAAAGTAAGTGAAGTAAGATGTTTTTTAAGGAAAGTTTTACTGTGGGTGGTGATGGTGTATATCGTGTTGGAACATCTTGTTTGCTGTGCCTGCATTGTCTTAGCCCACTGGCGTTTATGGTGGGGACTTGCTTTTGTGCAGGCTTACTTGGAGCCACTGAGTCTGGCACAGTCATACTTCTAGTGCTGTTTCTGGATCAACTATCATTGTGTTCATTCTGACAAGGACTTATTGCTTACTTATCAGGACAAACAGACATTCAGCTTAACATACACGTACACTGTAACAGAAAGCCATACCCTTAGGTTAATGCGACAAAAAACAGCATGCTGGGCAACATCTCTGTCGCTGCGCACACTGGGGGTGCTGGGGGCTTCGCTCCCGGGAGCACAGACCTCCTTTCCGTCGTTTTACAACGCGGACAGCGCCACCTCGCTGCGGCTTGGTGCCGAGGGTGCGGCAGAGAACGGCTCGAAGTGCCCCACAAACAAATGAGCAGAGTTCAAAGGTCCTCCCACTATACTCCATGGGAGAGACCCTCTAAAAACTGGACCTACCTCCCCTACTAGGGTGCCATGATGTTCTCTTGCCAGGCATAAAACTGTATAAAAATGTATATATTCTCTACCTGTAATTCTGAGCTCCAAGCACTCCCCTCCACTCTCACTCTGACGTCTTGAAGCCTGTCCCACAGGAGTCCAGATTCTTGGTGATTTCTTGATGGGTGTGTACAGGGCCTGGACTGCAGCTGGTCAGTGCTGACTCTGAGACATGGGAGTGAGGAGAGGACAGTAGGCTGAGAGGGAACCATGCCAGAGCGGCGGTTCCCCGAGGTGCAGAGCAGCAGCCGTTTTTGGCAACAATAGGGCTTAACCCCAGATATTCCGAAGCCACACCCCCTGTCTCTCTGGGCAACCAGAGGAGGCTGGGCATCTTCTCAGGTGGCAACCATCCCAGAACAGATCTGGGATGGAAACGCAGGCCCCGTGAGTAAAGGGTTTCCCTGAGGCAGTACCAGACTGGGTGGAGCCTGGGGACTAGAAAAATGCACACACAGAGCCAGGAAATTCCTAGGGTGGGGCTGACCCAGACTACTGCTTTACTGAGCCTAAGATACACCTGGCCCTCAGTGGATCGTCAGCCTATAGGCAAAAGAAGGCAGGAGGCTAGAACTGACAGCTAACATGCTGCTAACAAACCCACAGGAGCTAAGACAAGGCCTGAGCCACAGGTTCTGGGAACTCAAAACAGCTTCTCTTCTGCAGGGGAATTTAGTAGGGACAGAAACAAATTCCCACAAAGTTGTTCTGTTCTGTCAGTAACATAAATTAGGGGTGGGGCTGGCTCTGAATGGACACACCCAGCCTCCATCAAGAACTCGAGGTTGTCAGGCCTCACCTTCCCCTGCTGGATAGAGGCAGAGAGCAGCAGCCTGGCTGAGCAGATATGGATTTCCTTGTGATTTAGGCATATGCAAACCCCTGGAGTATCTGCTCATTGAAGGCAACTGGGTTACAGCCCTATGGGGCTATCAGTGACTGGGTGTGACAGAGGTGCAAGGTGGGGAAGGAGGCATCAACTTTTCCAGACTAATCTATTTGCTGGGTGGGTCCTCCTGACTTCATGGAGCACCGGAGCAAGTCATATTTGAATTGTCGGCCGACCCCTGTGATCCAGTTGCCAGAGACCTTTTTAACTCTCCCACCTGAGACAGGTGCTTACTGAGACAATTGATTTGGACCTTTTGAACTGAACAATCACCCGAGGACTATGCAAGTGGTGCCCTGGGTGTGTGGTTGTAGGAAAGTTTGATTTTCCTTTTCCAATTGTTGCCTGTGGGGGGAGTGGGGTGACTTAATTGCTGGTATGTCTCCAGAGCTGAGATTTCAACCCAGAGTAACTGTTTCACTAGGGTCGGACAGAGACCAGCTGAAAACAAGACAGAATCACTTAGCCCCACCACACCCAACAAGTCCCCAGTTTCTCAGGTCAGAGCACTGTACAGATCCTCGACAAAGCTCCAGGGGAAAAGTCAAATGGTGTAAAAATAATCAGGGGGAGGGATCAGCAGAAAAACTCTGGTAACATAAATAACCAGAATAGATCAACCGCGACAAGGAAAGATATGGCAGATGTAACTGAAGATCCCATTCATAAATGGCTAGTTGAGATGTCAGAAATCGAATTCAGAATTTGGATTGCAAACAAGATTAATAGAATGGAGGAAAACTTGGAATTAGAAATTCAAGGAGCAACTCAAAAGTCCAAATTAGAAATTTGAGGAGAAATTCAAAATTTTTCTCAAGAATTTAACAAATTTAAAGACAAAACCACCAAAGATTTTGATGCATTGAAGCAAGAAATGGAGCCCTCAAAGATCTGAAAAATACAGTAGAATCCCTCAGTACCAGAGTGGAGCAAGTGGAAGAAAGGATTTCTGACATCGAAGATAAAGCTTTTGAATGCTCCCAGACTCTCAAAGAGGAAGAGAAATGGAGAGCAAAAATGGATCATTCTCTCAGAGAACTCTGGAATAAATCAAGGAAGGCTAATATCTGCCTCAATGGAATCCCTAAAAGTGGTGAAGTGGCTTCACAAGGCACAGAAGCCCATCTCCATGAAATTATGAAAGAGACTTCCAGACATGCCAAGAGATTCAGAAATTTCGATAGCAGACAGTTTCAGAACCCTAGTATGACATCTCCCAGACACATTATAATTAACTTCACTAAAGTTAATATGAAGGAGAACATTCTGAAAATAGCCAGACATAAGAAAAGCATTACCTAGAAAGGGAAGAATATTAGAATGACTGTAGATCTCTCTGCTGAAACTTTTCAAGCCAGAAGAGGGTGGTCATCGACTTTTAATTTCCTAAAACAAAATAACTTTCAACCCCAGATCCTGTATCCAGCTAAACTGAGTTTCATTTTTGAAGGAGAAATTAAATACTTTAATGACATCCATATGTTGGAGAAATTTGCCATAACCAAACCAGCTCCTCAGGATATTCTCAGACCTATCCTCCATAATGACCAGCCCAATCCTCTACCACAAAAGTAAACTCACTCAGAAACTTTTGATCAAACTCCAACTTCTACAGTGGTGAAAGGGTTAAAAATATCCACTGGACTTTCGAAAAACTCTATGCCCAAAATTTTACCAGACTTATCAATATTCTCCATTAATGTGAATGGCTTAAACTGTCTTCTAAAAAGGCACACGTTAGCTGACTGGATACAAAAACTTAGGCCAGATATTTGTTGCATACAAGAGTCACACTTACCTTAGAAGAAAAATATAGACTAAGGGTGAAAGGATGGTCGTCCATATTTCAGGCAAAAAGTAATCAGCAAAATGCATGTGTTGCAATTCTATTTGCAGACACCATAGGTTTAAACCACCAAAAGTAAGGAAGGATAAGAATGGTCACTTCATATTTGTGAAGGGAAATACTCAATATGATGAGATTTCAATTATTAATATTTATGCACCCAAACAGAATGTGCCTCAATTTATAAGAGAAACTAACAGACATGAGCAAATTGACTTCCTCCAGCTCCATAATAGTCGGAGATTTCAACACTCCTTTGCTAATGTTGGATAGATGCTCCAATAAGAAGCTGAGCAATGAAATTTTAGATTTAAACCTAACCATCCAACATTTGGATTTAGCAGACATCTACAGAACATTTCATCCCAACAAAATGAATACACATACTTCTTATCAGCCCATGGAACATACTCTAAAATCGATCACTTCTTAGGTCACAAGTCCAACCTCAGTAAATTTAAAGGAATAGAAATTATTCCTTGCATCTTCTGGGAGCACCATGGAATAAAAGTTGAACTCAGTAACTACTGGAATCTTCATACTCATACAAAAACATGGAAGTTAAATAACCTTATGCTGAATGATAGCTGGGTCATAGATGAGATTAAGGACATTGCCAAATTTTTGGAAAAAAACCACAATGAAGACACGAATTATCAGAACCTCTGGAATATCAAAAAGGCAGTCCTAAGAGGGAAATTTATAGCACTGCAAGCCTTCCTCAAGAGAATGGAAAGAGGAAGTAAGCAACTTAATGGAACATCTCAAGCAACTGGAAAAGGAAGAACATTCCAACCCCAAACCCAGTAGAAGAAAAGAAATAACCAAAATTAGAGCAGAATTAAATGAAATTGAAAACAAAAGAATTATACAACAGATCAATAAATCAAAAAGTCGGTTTTTTGAAAAGGTCAATAAAATAGATAAACCTTTGTCTATCCTACCCAGAAAAAAAAAAAAGAGTAAAATCTCTAATTTCATCAAACAGAAACGACAAAGACAAAATAACAACAGACTCATCAGAAATTCAAGAAATCCTTAATTTATATTACAAGAAACTTTATTCTCAGAAATATGAAAATCTGAAGGAATTTGACCAATACACTTGGAAGCACGTCACCTTTGAAGACTTACCCAGAATCAAGTGGAAATGTTGAGCAGTTTTAAAGAAAGCCTTAAAGAAAGATAGAGACTTCACCTCTTTCATGTTTACATGGATGGAGCTGGAACATATTCTTCTTAGTAAAGTATCTCAAGAATGAAAGAAAAAGTATCCAATGTACTCAGCCCTACTATGAAACTAATTTATGGCTTTCATATGAAAGCTATAACCCAGTTATAACCTAAGAAGATGGGGAAAGGGGAAAGGGAGTGGCAGGAGCGGGTATGATGGGTGGAGGGAGGGTGATTGGTGGGATTACACCTGTGGTGCATCTTACAAGGGTATATGTTAAACTTAGTAAATGCAGAATATAAGTGTCTTAATGCAATAACTAAGAAAATGCCTGGAAGGCTATGTTAACCAGTGTGATGAAAATGTGTCAAACTATTTATAAAACCAGTGTCTAGTACCCCATGATCACATTAATGTATACAGCTATGATTTAATAATAAAAAAAAAATGGAAGAAAAATTATCCAATGTACTCAGCCCTACTATGAAACTAAGGTATGGCTTTCATATGAAAACTGTAACCCAGCAATAACCTAAGAATATGGCGTAGGGGGAGAGGCAGGGGAGGGAGGGAGGAGGATGGGCGGACAGAGGGTGACAGTTGGTGGGATTACACCTGTGGTGCATCTTACAATGGTACATGTGAAACTTAGTAAATGTAGAATATAAATGTCTTAACACAATAACTAAGAAAATGCCAGGAAGGCTATGTTAACCAGTGTGATGAGAATGTGTCAAATGGTCTATAAAACCAGTGTATGGTGCCCCATGATCACATTAATGTACACAGCTATGATTTAATAAAAAAGAAATAAAGAAAAGGTTAAAAAAATAAATAATGTATTTGCCAGAAAACAAGTTAAACACAACAAATAGAATTCTGAAGTTGAAATTCAAGAAAGTACTTGAAATGAGGCACAGGGAGATGGAAAATATAGAAGAGTAGCTGAAAAACATGGAGGAAAGCAGAGACTAAGAGGGAGTAAATATAAATAGACACCAGCCAAGAAGGACACAAATCCACAAATACAAAAAACACAGTCCAGGCGGTGCCTTTGGCTCAAAGGATTAATGGCCGGCCCCATATGCAAAAAACAATACAAAACAACAACAACAACAACAACAACAACAACAACAACAACAACAACACAGTCCAAGGGATAGCTCCTATTTAAGTTCATTGTAGAATACTGGAACCACAGAAAGTCAAAAACCAAAGAAACATCTTCAATTTAACCAGACAGAGAAGTCAGATAGCCTACAATGAACAAAGTAATATGGTCACACTCAGAGCAGTTGACAGCAATAAAAGTGTTTAGAGACTAAGAGAAGTTCAAAGTGCCAGAAAAGAATAACTCTCATTTTCAAATCGTACATACAGCAATATGACTTTTCATGAATAAATGTGAAAGAAACACATTCTTCTTCTTCTTCTTTTTTTTTTTTTTTGCAGTTTATGGCCAGGGCTGTGTTTGAACCTGCCATCTCTGGCATATAGAGCCCGTGCCCTGTTCAAATAAACACATTCTTTGTAAACAAGCATGGAGAAAATCTAGCCCAACAGTGATTCATTAAATTAATTTCTATGTATTTCAATAAGAAAAAAAAAATGTTTTCAGAAAATAATCTGCCAAAGAGGTGGGGAAATTGAGCAAAATAAATTAGTAGAGCTGGAGTAAATACAACCAAAAATCATATGCATAAAATAGTAATAGCAATTATAGTAAAACAATAATGCAGTTGATTATTCTGGGTAGTTTTATTCTGTGAAGTAACCATGAACACCAGAATAGTGAAAACTGAACCATTACTCCTAGAGGAAATACAAGTTCAGGTTTCTGGGAGCCCCAGGTCATAATGTTCATCAGCTGATCAACACATAACCTTGTTTTATATTTATTTTTGTTTGAAGATATTTTATTCAATATATGCATTTTTTTTTACAAATAATTATGCAGAAGGTGCCAAAAATTATATACATATTTTAAGAAAGGAAAAAACTGTATTAAAATCGTAATACTCCATATACAGTGATAGCAAAGCATGAATACAAGCCACATTTGACTTCTGCAACAGGTGCTCAAAGTGGTTACCATCAGCATCCAGATACATGTGATTAACACGAACTACTGCTTGAGCAATGGTGGCCCAAGTCCTCCCAGATCTTCCCTGTGCACATCACACATGGGACCACATGTCTCACACTTAGCATGAATGCACGCAGTTGTTAGCATGTTGGAGGCTCTGTTGCACACTTACACCTCCAGTGTCATTGTAATTCCACATTCTTGAATTTCAAATACCACTCAGGCCCTGCACTCCTCAACAAGCCTCTGCCATTTTCTTGGACTGTCCTGCCTGTAGCAAAATGATGCTGATATTGATTTGATTAACACCATCTTTTGAGTGAACATCAAGCCACACACTGCTTCCATAATTCAATTGAACCTTGTAAAGTAATAATACATAGATAACATATTTTAAAATGTGTATACATTTTTAGCATTTCTAGTAAGCAATATTTACTTAAAATGATAGTCCAAGAATAGCATTTTGTATGACACTTTGACTCTTGTGCTCACTTGCACACACACACACACATAGTACAGACACAGTTCCACAAGGAACACACACACTGTGCAGGTGCCATAGAGTCCACATATGCAGTGAACACTTACAGTGCTGTGAGCACATGGTTTCCATAGTACCATCATGCAAATACAGTCCTGAAGAAAACTGTGGAGAGTGGGCTGTGAGCAGCTGTGCCCCCACAGCCCGGGAAAAGCTCAGGGAGCAACCCCCAACCACTTCTCCTTTAACAAAATTCTCTCCACCCATCAGAAGTCACTTAGTCCATGTATATTTTCTTTATTATTGACAATCACAGATTTTTTCCCTGTAGGGTTGACCTCTATCCCATGTGTTAAGATTTATGTGACCTTGTTAAGACACTGTGTAAATAAAGTTGTTTTCCTGGTTCAGGTGTTGGCTGTAGCCATCAGCTGTGTCAGTCCTCCTGACGCCATTCTATCTGTCATCTCCGTCTTTGTCTCTCTCTGTCTTTCTTGGCTTTATTTTTCCATTTCCCACCATTTTCACTCAGGTTAACTCTTCCTGCCTCATGTAGGCTCATGAGAGAAAACCATTGAACAAAACCCAAGCATTTTCATTCTATAAAAAGTTTAAAATCTTATTTGAATGGAGCTGCAGTATGTGTTGTGGAACACTTATTTCTTTATCTTGCTGTGCCCCACACAGACCAAAGACGCTGGCGAAACTCACTCTACAGAAGAAACAAATGTTCAGCAAGGATGCTGTGTTGACGTCTCAGAGTTCTAGCTACCTCCAAAGTCTGACTCCTGTGACTTGTTTATGCCATTTGCTCTCCTGAGCTCATCTCTGGCTTTTGCCACAGGCCTGTCTCCTTAGCTTTTGCCACAGCTCTTTAGGCACCTTGGTTGAGAACATGGTGGAGGCAGGTGTTTAAAGTTGAGACAGTGTTTAGCACAGAGTCATGTCCCTCCTGTCTCGGGAAATGTTTTGCCAAGCAGAATTCATTCCAATATTCTGCATGTTGTAGGGATGATTCTGGAAGTCGTCTGCTGACACCTCCTGCTGTTCTGTCATTTTTACTCTGATGCATTGTTTCTGCGCCTCATTAAAACATTTGCTGGTGGGTTCTACATGCCTTGTCTGCCACTGTTTCTTCCACATCTTCCTCCATGTCACCGATGACTTCTTCACTTATTTATTGTGCAGTATAAATTATGTTCTGGCTCTTTTCTTTTATATTTTCTATAACACCTTCAAAATTTTCAAAAATTTTCATGCACTGCACCTTAAAAGCTTTTATTATTGGAGAAATAAAAAGATCTTCTATGTTGGAGTTAACTTTTTTGAATTTACAGCAATATTCTGGGGAATTATCCAAAATTCATAAAATCATGAAGGCAACATTTTTGCCCTGGAGATAGCATTCAGCTTCTGGGATTGTTCCACTGGACCAGCACACAGTACAGATTTTTCCATTTAAATGCTCACCATATTTTCTTTTATTTCTTCAAATGTCTCAGTTCTGGAAATCCCGTAGATTTTAATCTCTTAACACCTGGAGGGGTTAAAGTCTCCCTTGGTTATGGTGCACAGTAGCAGGGTCACACTGGTCTTTGGTCTTTGAAATATTTAAAGTGGGGACATTGGAGCTATTTGTGTGGTTTTTTTAATTAAAATTTAAAATGTATTGAAACTAAGATTTTTTTTTTTAATTGTTGGGGATTCATTGATGGTACAATAAACCAGGTTACACTGATTGCATTTGTTAGGCAAAGTCCCTCTTGCAATTGGAGCTATTTGTTTTATTATATATAGGTTTTTTGTTTGCCAATACCCTTGTAAGCAAGCCAATCCCATGGTTATTGAAACTTGCTCTTCCACATAACCCTTTTTTTATATAACACCTAGAAAGGATTTATCAAACTCTTCCCTTCCCCTCAGATCTTTAGACCCTGTCTCACTTGCAGGTTGAATATTTCCCTACCACATCACCTTCTGAAATGTGTGAGTCAGACAGCACCAGAGGAGAAATCTTTAATATTTTCATGACCCTGAGTATAATGACTAAATTTCTTTGGCTATTAGCTTCATGACAAAGCTATCTGCTACAATTTTGATTTTTTTTTTTTATATATCAGTAATCATCTCATGAATCAAAAAATTCAGCTGCTTTTTGATCTGTTCCGTAGGTTCACATGGTGCACTAGAGATGTTACCTCACCACTTTCCGCACAGGTCAGTGCATTTCCTCTACTGTTCCCTGGGTGTTGCCTATTAGTCCTTCCTTGACATTGCAATCACAGCCATCACCACGGGAGCTTCACCTGAATTCAGCACCTCCTGCATGTTTTCTCCCTGCAGTTCATCACAGTTTCCCTGCACTTAGGGACACAGGACAGCAGGTTAGCACCATATAGGGGAAAATTTAAAACAGTGAGAGTCGCAAAACAAAACAAAACAAAAAAACACCAAATTACAAAATTTATGGTGATAAATAGATCATGAGAAAGGTATTTATAGTATGAGAATTAAACAAGGAGGCAAAATATATATCCTTTTCACCTTCAGCTGGGAACTTGCAGGTGGAACAACAATTTTTTTGCCACTTTATATGTGTAGTTGGATGGCCGCACCAGGAGCGATGATTTAGCGGTTACAAAATAATTACTCAAGTAGACAAGTTTATAAATACAAAACCTGAAAATAATGAGAATAGACTGTACTTCAGGCAGTTAATATTTATTTCCTTTTGTTGCTGCAACAAATGACTACAAGCTTAACATCTTAAAGCTAACCATACCCTTTTATTATCTCCATTTCAATGGGTCAGAAATCCAGGCACAGAGAGACTCAGAGTTCCTCTGCTCACAGACTAATAAAACTAAAATCCTGATTCTGAACGTAGGCAGTCATAAAAAGATAAGACTGATGGCAAAGTGTCACCTGTGCAAGTCTCTTACCTTGAGTGTCTGGGGAAAATTCTGTTTGCCAGTTCATTCTGGTGTTTGGAAGAATTCAGTTCTTTTTCATGCTTACCACGTGGCTGAGGCCATCTTCAAGGCAGCCCAATCCTTCTCCGGTTTAATCCCTTCCATTGCCAGCCTGAGAAAGATCTCTGCCTTTAATATCTCATGTGATTCAATTAGGCACACCAGGATAATTTAGTTTTATTTCTGGCTTTGAAAGTCAAATGACTGATAACACTTTAACTTTGCAAAGCCTCCTTTGCTATGTAAAATAAGTTATTTATGGCAACAACATGAGGGTCCAAAGATCATGAAAGCCAAAGTGCTGCCTACTACACACTTTTAAAAATGCAAAACTAAAATATTGTACAATGGCATGTAGGTTTAAAAGTTTATAAGACTAGGCCAGGCCACCATGGCTCACGCCTGTAATCTCAGCACTCTGGGAGGCTAAGGCAGGTGGATCACTTGAGCTCAGGAATTCTAGAACAGCCTGAGCAAGAGCAAGACTTGGTGTCTACCAAAACTATAAAAGATATCTGGGCGAGGTGGCATTTGTGGCTCAAGGAGTAGGGCACTGGCCCCATATACTGGGGGTAGCTGGTTCGACCCCAGCCCTGGCCAAAATTACAAATAAATAAGTAAAAGATATCTGGGCATTTTGGTGAGCTCCTGTAATCCCAACTACTTGGAGGATCAGGCGGGAGGATCACTTAAGCCCAGGAGTTTGAGGTTGGTGTGAGCTATGATACCATGGCACTCTAGCCTGAAGAACAGAGTGAGACTCTGTGTGCATATGTTGACAACGCTGTATAAACTTTTAGTAAGGTTTCATAATATTGGTATATCAGTGTCTCACAACTGTGTTCATGTCAACATGTGGTGGTGTCTTGCTGAGTGGTGTTTGTTGCCGTTACGTGTTTTTGTGTTCTATACAACAGTTCTGATGGTCATTCCAGATGCAAAGTTCTAAAATTTCTTTAAAGGGTAGACTAGGTGCTGGCATCAATGCATACGGAAGTAGTTTGAAGTGGAATATAGTGATATTCAGCAATCACTGAATTCAGGATGAGTTCATGAACTTAATTGCCAGACTCTGTAATTTCAAAGTTTAGTACTAAAAGCAAGAAAAAATTAAAAACTTAAAAAAAAATTAATCATCTTTCATAAAATAAAAAGAGAAGGGTGGCACCTGTGGCTCAGTAAGTAGGGCGCTGGCCCCATATACTGAGGGTGTCGGGTTATAGCCAGGCATTGTGGCAGGCACCTGTAGTCCCAGCTACTTGTGAGGCTAAGGCAAAAGAATCGCCTATGGCCAGGAACTGGAGGTTGCTGTGAGCTGTGATGACATGGTACTCTACCAAGGGTGACAAAGTGAGACTATTTCTATAAAATAAATAAATAAATATTTAAATAAATAAATAAAAAGAGAGAAAAAGAAATTACACAAAATAAACAGAGCAAAAACTAAAGTATAAAAAATATATAGAGAAAAAAACAAAGTACAAAATAAAATTTTAGATATGAGTCCAATATTTCACAATCATTCACAAATTCAAATAAATTGTCAGGGCCAGGAACAGTGATTTATGTCTGTAAACCCAGCACATTGGGAGGCTAAAGTGGGAGACTGCTTGAGGCCGAGAGTTCAAGACCAGTTTTGGCAATATAGTGAGACTTATTTTCTAAAAAAAATTAAAAAATAAAATTAGCCGAGGTAGTGGTATGCAGATATAGTCTCGACTACTCAAGATTCTGAGGTGGGAGGCTTGCTTGAGACCAGGAGTTCAAGGTTACAGTGAGCTATAGTTATGCCCTTGCATTCAAACCTGAGTGACAGCAATATCTTGCCTCCAAAACAAAAATAAATAAATAAATAACTCTCAACTGTGACATCTTCACTTTCACCGCCTTAGTCCACCTCACCATTTTAAAAAATTGTCAAGATGGATACAAAGATACCATACAACTATGTATTATTTTTTTAGGAGATCAATTTAAAACCTAAGAATACAGAAAGTTTGAAGTGAGAGGATAGAAAAAGAAAGTTCAGAATAATACTAAAAACATATTTTGAGATAATGATAAAAGACTAATTTGAGTTCCAAAAGACAACATAGAAGCAAGCTGGCTTCCCTCCCACTCACAGAAAAACAAATATATAGCACTGACCTTATCACCAGTAATATCCCAAAATGCAAGTAAGAGAATAAAACAGTTCTTGAGGCCATATAAAAGTGAAAAACTCTGAGCAGATGGTAAGAGGATCAGACTTCCATACACCCAACACTCCTCACCTCAATTTGCCAAGCACCAATGCATGAAACATTACCCCAATGCGATTCACAATTTCTGTAACAGAAACAAATGAGATTGAGATGCTCAAGCAGCTTCCCCACTGTCTTAGGTTCCCTGACTCAAGTCATAGGAGGCATTGGGGATACCTAGAAGAAGACACATCCCTGAGGACAGAAAATGGCAAGGGAGAGAGGTGGGAAGACAGTTTCCAGCCCTAGAAAGACTGGTCTGTAATTCTGCCAAAAAGATGCTAAATTAGAGTGATTTTTTAATAGCACTACAGTGTAGGAGGTTTGTCCCACAGGTTGCCTGGGTAAGAACTCCTAGACAGCCTTTTAACACTGTCATGATATCTCCTTTTGGATCTCCCTTGTTCAGAAAAAGTGGCATGCTGATGGTTTACTAGAAAAGCCTGGGCTTAAGGAACTATCTAAGATCAAAAATAAGGCAGTAACCTGGCAGAAAAAGAAAAATTACTAACAGGTAAATTACAAAATATATATATATGTATGTATATATATATATATATATATATATATATATATATATATATATATATATATATAAAGTTTCCAATAACAAACCAAACAAGCCAGACAGAGGAAACTTTAATAAATAATCCTTTAGTGCTAAGATAAAGATTTCTTTACCATAAGAAACAACAGCAAGCAGGGAACCATGACCTCCTCAAATAGACAAAGCAAGAAATCAGTGATTGAACTAATGTGTAAACTCTCCATGACCAAGAATTCTAAATGGCACTTTTAAAGAAAACTCAGTAATCGTCAAGATAATACAGGAAAGCAATCCAGAAATCTATCAGAGAAGAGGTTGATCTATCTATCAAAGAGGTTGAAGTGATTTAAAAAAAAAAAATAGAAATCTTGGGACTGAAAAATACATTTGCTGAACTCAAAAATGTATTAGAAACTCTCAGCATCAGAATGGATCAAGCACAGAAAAAAAAAAAATCAGTGAGCTTGAAGACAAAATATTTGAAAATACGCAGATTGAGAAGAACAAGGAAAATAAATGAAGATCATCTCCAAAGTAAACTATCTCAAAAGAACAAATCTAAGAATTATTGGTGTTCAGGAAATAACTAAGCAACAGCATGAGGTATAAAGCTTACTCAAAGAAAGGATAACAGAAAACTTTTCAGAACTTGAGAAAGAGTAAATTATCCAAGTACAGGAAGATCAGAGAACACCCAACAGACTGGCTCCAGCACGAGCAGGGGGAGTGCACTATTCAAATTCTCAAAAGTGAAATGCAAAGAGAAGATCCTAAAAGCAGCAAGAGAAAAGAAGCATATGACATATAAAGGAACTCAAATTTATGTAGCAACAGAGTTTTTAAGGAAAATCATACAGAGGAAATCCATTAAGTGGGAGGGGAGGACATTTTCAACGTGCTGAAAGAAAAAAAAAGTCTACCATTCAAGAACACTATGTACTGCAAACCTCTTGTTATCTTTTTTTAAAATTTCGATTTAATATGAGGGTACAAATTTTTAGATTACATTGTTCTCACTTCCAGGGTAAAGTTCCAGTTGTAAAAGAGCCCCTCAACCAGGAGGAGTGTTATACACCCTCACAATGTGCACAACAGGCGAGATCACACCAAATGCCTTCCATCCTCCTTCTGCTCATCCTCTCCCCTCCCCTCCATTTTCCCTCCCCTTTCCTTCTCCCACTCCTCTCCCCTTCTTCTTGCTGGACTATGTTTGTGTTTTATCATTCGTATGAATTTGCAAGTAATTATAAATTAATTTTATAATAGTATTGAGTATATGAAATACTTTTTTTCCCACTCTTGAGATACTAAGAAGAATATGTTCCAACTCCGTCTAAGTAAACATAAATGATGTAAAGTCTCCATCATTTTTTATGGCTGAATAATATTCCATGGTATACATATACCACAATTAGTTAATCCATTTGTGGGTTGATGGATATTTGGGCTGTTTTCATGACTTGGTAATTATGAATTGAGCTGCAATAAACATTCTGGTACAAATGTCTTTGTTGTGAAATTATTTTTGTTCATCTGGGTAGATACCTAGTAATGGAATTGTGGGATCAAATGGTAGGTCAACTTTTAGTTCCTTGAGAATTCTCCATACTTCTTTCCAAAAAGGCTGTATTAGTTTGCAATCCCACCAGCAGTGTAAAAGTGTTCCCTTCTTCCTCATCCATGCCAGCATCTGCAATTTGGGGACTTTGTGATGTGGGCTAATCTTACTGGAGTTAGGTGGGTTTAGGTGATATCTCAGAGTGCTTTTGATATTCATTTTTCTGATGATTAGAGATGATGAGCATTTTGTCATTTGTTGGCCATTCATCTGTCATCTTCAGAGAAGTTTCTGTTCAAGTCTTTTGCCAACTTATAGAGAGAGTTGTTTGCTCTTTTATATGGTTTAATTTGAGTTCTTTGTAGATTCTAGTCATCAGGCTTTTGTCAGATTCATAACCTACTAAAATCTTCTCCCTTTCTGATGGCTGTCTATGTGCTTTGTTTTTGGTACCCTTAGCTGTGCAAAATCTTTTTAGCTTGATCAAATTCTGGTTATTTATTTTTGGTGTTGCTGCAATTGGCAGGGCAGTCTTCCTCATAAAGTTTTTTACCAGGGTGATATCTTCAAGTATTTTCCCTAGAGGCATCACATTGCCAGATTTCAGATTATACTACAAGTCTATAGTGATCAAAAAGCATGGTACTGGCCCAAAAATAGAGATACAGATCTATAAAATACAATAGACAATCTAGAGATGAACCCAGTCGCATATTGACATTTGATCTTCGATAAGCCAAACAAAAGCATGCACTGGGGAAAAAAATCCTTATTTAAAAAGTGAAGTGGGCGCTGAGAGAACTGATTATCCGCATGTAGAAGACTGAAACTGGACCCACACATCTCACCATTGGCAAAAATTGATTCTCTCTGTAAAAAAGATTTAAATTTAAGACATAAAACAATAAAAATTCCAGAACAGAAAATCTAGTCTTCAAATATTAAAGAGACATAAATCAAACAAGACTATGACCAGACCCATCTTACAAGAAATGCTAAATGGAGTTCTTCAACCTGAAAGAGAGAGAGAGAGAGAGAGAGAGAGAACTAATGTGAACAAGAGGGTCTAAAACCCACTGGTATAATTAAGTACCTGAACAAATTCAGACTGCTCTATACATTAATTGTAGCGTGCAGTCCACTAATAACACTAGCATGAAGCCCAAAAGAAAAATCTATCAAAGAATTTCATACCTAGAGAAACCTGTTCAGATATAGGCAACATAAAAATATGTAAATTAAGTCAACATAAAATCGAAATGAGGGATGGAGTTAAAGCATAGAGGATTTTTTTTTCATTTTTTTCTTTGTTTCTGTTATTTTCTTTCTGATCTAAGATAAGTTGTCATCTCTTTAAAATATGGCTGTTGTCAGTAGCAGTGGCCCCAGGTTGGCTGTGCTGAGATATGGGGCAGTACATGTTTTTGCTCCCTTGAGCTGGGGGCCACTTCCCTGGTGTGCTATACCACACCACCTGTTTCCCGGGGTTGAGGACACTGCATGGGCTTAGGACCAGATATTGACTCCAGCCAGCATCCTGATGCTGCATCAATATGGGTGAGTGTGGGGGGACATTAGCAAGTCTCCAGGGTTGTGAAGGAGTAGGAGCCGTTGGACCCCAGGGTAGAAATTAATTTACTGGTGGTTGGGCTCTCCAAATGGTGGCATGCTGCAGGCCTGCCCTTGGGCATGTGTGGCGCTGGGAACACACTCCCTTTCTGGAACTGTGCCTCTGCAAGTAGTGCAGGCAGCACCCTGGAGTAGTTTTGGGCCCACCAGGACTGGACAAGGGGTTCCCCAAGAGCTAGGATTGCAGGAGTCTGCTGTGGGAATGTGGACTGTCAAAGGCATCTCACTTGTCTTTTCTCCTCACCAGGGCATTCATCCCAGCTCTGAGTCTGTTCTAGCTGGGCTGCCACTGTGCTCCCAGCTCCATGTCTCAGAGGACCCTGCCAGTCTCCTACTGAATTCCCGTGTTTTCTCTTAAAGGTTCTATGAGATATGTGGTTTTCTATCAGCTGCTTTGGTATTTCTGTGTGGAGGACATGAGCATTTTGTTTTCCAGTTAGCCATCTTGGCCCACCCTCGTTTTGTGTATTTTAAATAGTATAAAATTCCCATTACAGAGGCACAAGGAAGAGAACTGAAATGAAAAGAAGGAGATTTAAGTCAATTTGTGTCACAAACAATGAAAAGATTGAATTTTACCCATCTTTTCCTGATTTCGTTTTACTAACTTCATGAGGCTGGCTGGTGATAGAGAGAAAATACATCCTGATCATTTTAAGAAAGGGAGCACACATACCAGGCTGTGCTCACAAGCTGCTGAAACAGTGATTCAGGGCTCGAGTCAGTACACTTGTAAATCAAAGTGAGCCTATCCCAGGGCCTTGCTCTTTGTTGGATGGAAGCACAAACCTGTCATAGATAGATGTAGCTCCATCTTTCTGATGGTGGTTCATGGTGACAAGTGAAAGGACTTCTGGCAGTTTTACTGAGATCCCCAGAGAAGAAGAGTCAAATTCAAGATACGAACAGTAAAAGAATGTTGCATGAAAGTGATACAGGACTTGACAGGTTGAAACACAGTCTCAGTAGGATTGGGAGGAGAAAATAAAGTAAGTCAGGTCCTATCAAATTAACTACAAGTCTCCAGGATTATAGTATTCAGGAGACAAAAGTCACAGAGCATTTGGGTCTTGGTTTTCTACATCAAAAATTCAGTTAACTTTTCTGATTGTGGGCAATTTCTGATAGTGGGTCTCAAACCTTATACCAGCATTGGCAATGGCTAACTAGTTGAGCAATATTTAGTAAAGTTACCAAGCCGAGAGTAAAATCGCTTATTTTGTTTGTCTGCCACTCATTAGTATGTGTGTTTGTGTGGTGTGTCTATTAATATTTGTGCAGGCTTTATCTCCTGAGAGCCAGTTCCCAAATAAGAATATTCTGAGAGACTAAAGAACACATGTTGGTGAATTAAAGTCACTCATTTGCTATGTAGGTTTTTATGACAGTTATTATTTAAGTGGCACAAATTAAACTGAGAAGAAAAACACTCACATTCTTTTATTGTGGGAATTATTGTGAATTTCTGTATATAGTGCAGTTCTAAGCCTCTGTGGTACTTCAATGCCTTCTCTCTTCTAACATGTTTGTTTTTCTTTTATCTCGCTTTGTTTGTGGGGATGGGGGCAGAGTGGAGATCCAGACTGCTCACAAACTGTATCAACATTCAGAAGACTTCATCACAGTAATGTGGCTAACTTTCTGGAAAATCCCATAAACAATTTCTACAGATGGACATCAATAGCATTGCTTTCCTGGTGTGCATAATGGCCTGTTATTATACTATTACAGAGAAGCAACTGTAGCTCAATCTTGCTATTAGACTCTGCAGTTCAGCCCACCTTTACTGTACATGGGTCTTCTTTTACAACCATTTAAAAAGTCTCCAGAGAGCAGTGGAGAGGAGTAAACCACACAGCTTAAAGAGGCATTTACCACAGGTGAACATTTAATTAGTCCCTTGTTCAATAGGATTGACCTTCATTATGGATCTACTGTATAAATTTCCCTGTAATGAAAAGTGGACTTGATGTTGTTCCAATTTCTGTATCAGGGAAGATTCACAATACATGTGGCATAACTGGAAAAGCAGAGGGAAGCTCTCCACGTCATGGGGAGTTGCTTCTGGTACACTGACATGTCTTATTTTAATTCTGGTTTATGTGCTCCAATTTACATGCTAAGCTTACATGCAAAAAAATATATGAGAGGAATTTTCCTGTTTGGGCACTAAAGAACTCATAACATTTACTGGAAATCATAACTTTTTGTGTGTGTGTGTGACAGAGTCTTACTATATCGCCCTGGGTAGAGTGCCGTGGTGTCAACCCAGCTCACAGCAACCTCAGACTCTTGGGTGTAAGCGATTCTCTTGCCTCAGCCTTCCAAGTAGCAGGGACTACAGGCATCCACTACAATGCCCAGCAATTTTTTTGTTGCAGTTGTCATTGTTGTTTGGCAGGTCCAGGCCAGGTTCGAACCTGCCTGCCTTGGTGTATGGCTGGCTCCCTAGCCATTGAGCTAAAGGTGCAGAGCCTGGAAATGACAACTTATGACAGGTCCAGTTTTAAAAGTTTAGAAAACATTGTAATAAAGTGTATTATTACCAAATGCTTGACATATTTTCTTACTGACTTCATTTTTTTTACACATATGTTTTAAAAGCTTCTTTCCCAAGATTTACACATTAAATGTATAAATACTTTATTAAGGTAAATAGCTGTATGAGAGAAAATAGGGAGGAAGCCATTATGTGTTGGGAGGGAAACCCATCAGGCCACAGAATAACTGACTCAGAGAGAGACTGACAATCGTGTGGTCTGAGCTCCGTGTGGGAACCCACTGGGAAGCCCTCACACCGACATCTGCTGAGGTGCCCACGTCTCCCAGGAGAGATTTGTTGGTCACTTGGCCACACTCAGTCCTGCTGAGAGTGCTCAACTTACATCTTCTGGTTCTAAGACATGGGATCAATTAGGTATCACTGCTATTTCCAGGAATTTTGTGATAAAATGTGGAGACTGTCCAAAAAGTTGACAAAGATTATGGCTTTTTATTTTTGACAAATTATATTCTCAAATAGTTTGCCTTTCTATATTTTGTATACTTAAGAACTAGAGAAGGATTTAAGATAACATTTAATAACATATACTCTATAGTTCTTAATTTGTGTGTATGTGGGGTAAGGGTACAAAGAGAGGTTCAGCTTATAGGTTTCAATTATGGAAACTATTCCTTAAACCTGTTTTATTCAATAATGATGTTTTTTTTAAATCACTTAGTTAAAAAAATCATAACAAAAATCCACATTCCAGTTGAAGACTGATGAAAAGTTATTGACATTGGATAAATATAATATTACTAAAGTTTCAGAAGAATATTTCTAGAATTCTTAGCAGGCAAAGTATTGCATGCATTTCAATATTCAGCTATTTACTACTGCCTTATTTGCTATTTCAGGTTTGTGGTGCTCTCCTCACTGTACATTCACATTCTTCGTTTCCATAGCTGCTTCTTCCAACGGTGTGATCCAGTGACCACCTCATACGTGAACTATAGTCTTTTTCTCTGTCTCCCTATTTTGTTAGGTTCTTCTGATAGTATTCGAACTGCAGGAGTCATCTTAAAGTGTGAATATATACATGTATGTCATCTTATAGGATAAATCTAACATAGTTACTTTAAAATTTTTCTGCAGGAAAATCTCGTAAATGATAGTTTTCTTTTGAGTTTGTTAAATTGCCCTTTATTTAAGGTCACATGAAAAAGAAATGTCTTGCTTTAGAATTTAAATTTGAAAAAAATTGTCTTCCTATGAAGTGAGTGTACAGAAGCTGTGGAATGTAAATGTCTTAGCAAAATAACTAAGAAAATGCCAGGAAGGCTATGTTAACTAGTGTGATGAAAATGTGTCAAACGGTCTATGAACCAAGTGTATGGTGCCCCATGATCATATTAATGTACACAGTTATGATTTAATAAAAAAAAAAATAGAAGACAGAGGGCCTGACAGTGAGTGGGTCTAATGAGATGCTCCAAGGTCTTGAATTTTGTTCCCAGGTCTTCTGCTAACAACCTCCATGGTTTTGAGCAAATCCTTGAACATTTCTGAGTCCCGGGCATTTTAACTGCAAAGTTATAACAATAAATTCTGAATGCAATTAACAAGACAATGTATAAAAGTTCTGACAACAATAAGACTCTGAGCAATTATTATGGGGCCTTTTATCATTTCATTTCTGTAGGAAGCACTGAATAATATAAAATCAATCTAGAAAATATTGAGTTATCACAACAGAAACATTGCAATTATTTTAGTCAATATCAACAGGTAGTACTCTATTACTCTCTTTTTCTTTCTTATAAATATCATCACTATCATAAATACATTTTGCTAGGGAATACACAAATTCAGGGCTACCTCCTCTTCAATTAGAAAAGTAATCAGAACACTCTTATTTGTCAGCAGCAAAGAAATATTAAGTACCTGAGGTGATGAAGACTTTAATTATCCTGATTTGATTAATTCACATTGTATGTCTGTATCAAAACATCACATAGTTGTATAGATACACAACTACGATGTGCCCACAATAATTAAAAATTAAAAAATTTAAAAATACACTACAATGAATTTATTTCTATGATGTTTGTGTGTGTGTGTGTTTTTTTAATTTTAAACTTCTTTTCTACCAATTCCTTTGCAATGGCCAATCTTTTGCAATTCCAGCTGGCATGCTCAAGGCTTAATATAATGTCTTTCATTTGAGAACTGTCATTGACATAACACAGCTCTGGTGCTATCTTCCTTATGTGACAAATTTGAACCAAACAGCTTTATTGAGGTCTCACCTATTTCTGAACATGCCATTTATTCTTTTCATCCAAGAACACTTTAAAATGCCTCAAATGTAATATAAATGTTTCTACCAGTTTATCAAATTATATAAATGAGTTGAGTTTATGCTGAAACATGTCATGAACAAAAACAGATAATAAATTAAGTGAAAACACTGTATTTATTTATTACTATTTATCATCATTTATTAAGATTAACTGACAAGTCTAATAATTTCCTGTCTCAGCACACTCACTCAGTGTAAGCACAGTGCTGTGTTTGTGTCAGTATAAGTCATCTGGCAAATAAAGAGCTATTTTTCTTGTGTGGAAGAATTTCATTCATACAGATAGAGCAAAGGTCCTTTACTGCCATCACCTGGAATAAATGAAAACAACAGAGGAACACCAATGAAGGAATATGCATCTAAATTTAAAATGTGTTCACTTGGTGACTATGAGCAAGGCACCGACAGTCATAGCCAATACACTATATTTATCAAGTAGAAACAAGAAAGACAGAGAGAAAGGACATAAAGTCTGGCTATAAAAATTTATAATCTCAAATACAAAATATCTAAACTATCTTGCAGCTTTATAAATACATCTCATAATCCAAGTGAAACATTGACTGTGGAGACAGCAGCTCTTTCTCTTAACTAATTGTGGTAAAAATATTTCCCAATAATTCTACCCAGGCAGGGCAATGGAGATGGGAATAGGAGGGAGCAAGCAAAGCAACACTGTTACAGGACAGAAATATTTTCTAGCTCTGACCCAAGGTCCACAATTCATTACTGTTTCCTAATTGGACAGAAAATCATATTGTGAAAGATACGTATTTAAATAACATATAAATATGGGAAGAAATTGTGAGGAAAAAAGCACCCACACAAAGATAATACATTCAGTTTTGCCCAACAATCATTTGAATAAATAATGTGCTGAATAATTTCTTTCTTGATTTTGACTCCAACATACATTGATTTTTGGAAGCTGGTTACAACCAATCATAGACATCTATTGTGAATTTTAGTAATATCACAAACTGGAAAGCTTTTAAATAACCAGAGAGGTAAACTATGGAAAACCACAGTAGTTGTCATTTTCAATTCTTTAGTAGCATTACCTTAAAAAATAACCTCCTAGTTTAATGTGAATTAAGCATATGGATCAAAGTGGAGCATTCAAACTTATTTTTTCACATTTAATATTTCTCATTGAAGATCAATATCCCTCTTCCATTTCCCATAAATGTTCTATAATGACAAAAATACCTTACTGGCTTTTGGTATGTTTCTTGAAATAAGCAAAAAATAATATTAAATTGAATATTTTAATGGTTGTATGATGTTTCAAAGGAAGTAATTCTCCAGCAGATTAAAATACTATTGAAGGGACATTCTGCTTCTAAAAAATACAGAACAGGGCTTTCTAATATTTACAAGTGTTTGGGAAAGACATAGTTTTTAATAAGTAGCCATACTTTAAAGGAAACTAATTTGGCTGCATAATGTGAAACATACTGAAAAAAAAAAAAAGATAATGCTGTCTGTGAGTAACATTTTATAGGATTCTAGGAAACAGAGACTTAATGAGGGCGTTAGCACATCATTAGTATTACAGCTCTGAAGTAAAAGGATTTTGTATTCAATTAAATGCGGGAATAGATTTAGAAGAGAAATCTGAAAATGACAAAGTTTCTGATAATTTAAGAAATAGTGAAAAATAGAGGAGATAGTGTTATATTTTTAAAAATCCTATTGATATTTAAAAAAAAAAAAAGAACATACAAAACAGCTGGGCACCTTAGCTCAGTGCTTAGCAAGCCAGCCCCACACACCAGGGGCGGCAGGATAGAACCTCGCCTGGGCCTGACTAACAAAAAGAAAAGAAAAAGATACTTGTTTTAAAAACTTGTTGGGCGGCGCCTGTGGCTCAGTCGGTAAGAAGCCGGCCCCATATACCGAGGGTGGTGGGTTCAAACCTGGCCCTGGCCAAATTGCAACCAAAAAAAAAAATAGCCGGGTGTTGTGGTGGGCACCTGTAGTCCCAGCTACTCAGGAGGCTGAGGCAAGAGAATCTCTTGGGCCCAGGAGTTGGAGGTTGCTGGGAGCTGTGTGAGGCCACAGCACTCTACCGAGGACCATAAAGTGAGACTCTGTCTCTACAAAAAAAAACAAACAAACAAACAAAAAACTTGTTTTAAGGTAAAGATAATGAAAAATGATTTTTTAAAATAAAAAACTGCTGATGAACTCCCCAGGTTGAAATAGTTAATAGGTCTTGACAATGATGAACTGGGAATTAGGATTCACCTCTGGAGGCATGGAAGGAGAAGAAATCTACAGAAGTAATGGTTCACATTTTGAAAAAGGATGATGTTTTCTAAAGTGACAAAAAGAAAAGTCAGCACAATGACTTGAGACTATAATCTCAGCAGTTTAGGAGGCTAATGTGGGAGGATTGCTAGAGACCAGGAGTTCAAGACCAGCCTGGGCAACATAGCCAGACCCCATCTTGACCAAAAATAAGAAGGAAGGAAGGAAGCAAGGAAGGAAGGAAGGAAAAAAGAGGGGGAGGAAGGGATAGAAGGAAGGAGGAGGAAGGGAGGAGAAGAGGAGGAAGAGGAAAAGGAGAAGGAAAGAATGAAGGAAGGAAAGAAGGAAGGAAGGGGGAAAAGCAGGAGAAGGAAAGAAGGAAGGAAGGAAGAGAGGGAAGAAGGGAGGAAGGGGAGGAGGAGAAGATGAGGAAGAGGAAAAGGAAAAGGAAAGAAGGGAGGAAGGAAGGAGAAGAGGAAGAAAAAGAGAAGGAGAAAGAAGACAGGAAGGAAGGAAGGGAGGAAGGAAGGAAGGAAGGAAGGAAAGAAGGAGGGAGAACAGGAGGAAGAACAAGAAGAGGAGTAGGAAGGAGAAGAAAGAAGCAGAATAAGGGGGAAGGAAAGTTAGTTCAAAGAGCAAGATGGGTAAAGGGAAAGGCAGGGAAGGTGACTGCACTTACAGAATTTGTCTATATAGGGCAAGAGAGGGAATACAAAAGAGAATCTTCATAATTTTAGAAAATGTCACACTAGACATTTTAAGGCTCATTTACATGGCATTCTACACAATGTCTCCTATATCTTGCATATAAATATGCTCAAGTAACAGGAAAAATAATTGCATTAACAGTCTCATTGTACAGTACTCACTATTCTAAATATTAGGGTTGTCTTCTGTCACCACCGCTTTTTGAAGAAAAAAAAGAATAAAATTAATGTTGGTCTTCAAATTGAAGTATGCATAGTAAATGCAGAAATCTTTCTCAATTCCGTTCTGAATAAACAGCTCACTACCTTTCAACACTGTCAACCAGTTCCTTCTTGAATGCTCTACACCAGGGGTCCTCAAATTACGGCCCGTGGGCCACATGTGGCCCACCAAGGACATTTATCCCGCTCGCTGGGTGTTTTTTGCCACCGCTTCCTGTCCTACTTAGCAGCCAACTCATCCCGGGCCCACAGTGCACATGTGTGGAATGTGAGCTGAACTCTCTGACTCCCCTGAATTTATGTTCTGATTGCTATTCAGTTGTGTATGATGTTGTATGCTGTGTGCTGTGTAAGCCCTGGTTCACACTGTTGCAATCTCTGAGCAATGTGAGTTCAGCCATACAAGCATTAGATTTGGAAGAAAAAAGGAATACATGCCTTCTTTTTTCCTGCAGTGGAATCTGATCGCATGGGTCTTCTCACCCATGCAATTGGATTCCTGTGTGAGTTCATAGATTGCAGTGCAGCTTGCACAGGGTAGTGTGAATTGGAAAGGTGGTGGAGGAACTGGCTCTGTAATCATGCTGGTTCCTGCACCACACTAGTGTGAGCCTGACGTAAAAGTGGACTTCCACCAATATGGGCACTGGTGAGACTGAAATGATGTGGACTGGCAAGGCTGCATTGATGGACACTGATCAGACTGCATTGATGGGCAGTGCAGTCTATATTTCTTTGTGTGGGCAAAGTTATTGCTGGTATATTGTTTTTGTAGCTATATATATATATATAGTATTTTACTATATATATATAACAATAGAATTGGAATCCCTAGGAAACAATGACAATAGAATAGCAATAGAATTTGGAATCCCTAGGAAACAATGACATCAAGAAAGAGAAAAATTGATTCGTAGTGTAGGATATTCAAAAAACAGTGGACTTATGATTACTTTTTCATGAAGTACAAAGAAAGAGCTGTGTGTTTGATATGCTAGAATATAGTATCTGTGTTCAAAGAATACAACTTGCATCAACATTATCAAACTCAACATAAAAATAAATATGATTGTTTGGTTGGAGAAGTGAGAAAAGATAAAATATTAAAACTGAAAAATACATTGACAACTCAGCAAAATACTTTTGGGAAGTAAAAGCAGCTAAATATTTCATCACTGAGAGCAATTTTTCAAGTTGCCAAGCTAATAGTGTGCACTGGCAGACCATTCATGGAGGGAGAATTTGTTAAAGAATGCCTTCTTTCTGTTGCCAAAGAGATGTGTCCAGAGAAGGCCAATTTATTTAGTACAGTGAGTCTTTCAGGACCTACAATTACACAAAGGATTGAGGAAATGGGAGACAATTTGCATCAGCATTTGCAAAACTCTGCAAAAAACTTTCCTATTTTTCCTTGGCACTCAACGAAAGTAATGATGTTCATGATTCTCCACAACTTTTAATTTTTATTCATGGGAAGAATGACTATTTCAAAGTCACAGAAGAGCTTCCTTCACTGCAAAGCATCAAAGGAATAACTACAGGAGAGGATATCTATGAAAAGGTTTGCCAAACTGTGAATGGTTTGGAGCTGGACTGGGCTACACTATTCAGTGTGACAACTGATGGTGCTCCTAGCATGGTGGGGGTCTAAGAAAGGAGTAATTGCTTGCATTAACCAAGAGATGGCAAACATAACCATTCTCATCCAATGGCCAAACATTGCCTCATCCACCAACAAGTGCTGTGTAGAAAATCACTGAAGTGGGACTCTTATGAAAATTGTGGTATCTTGTGTTAACTTCATTAGAGCTAATGCACTAAACCACGGACAATTTCAGGAATTTCTGTCTGAGCTAAATGCCGCCTATGAAGATGTTCTGTACCACACAGAAGTATGTTGGCTGATTCGAGGGAGAGTTTTGAAACATTTCTATGACTGACTTCCACAGATTACAGCTTTTCTGCTTTCAAAAAACAAAGAAGTACCAGAGCTCGATGATGCAGAATGGAAATGGGACCTTGCCTTTCTGACAGATGTAACAGAGTTACTCAACAGTTTCAATGTGCAACTTCAAGGAAAGGGGAAGCTCATCTGTGATATGCAATCACATGTAAAAGCACTTGAAGTAAAATTAGGCCTCCTCATCAAACAAGTGCAGGAGAAAAGTTTCTGCCATCTCCCCACAACTCAAAATCTGTTAGCAGAAAATCCATTGCTTGCATTCCCAAACAAAACATGTGTGGATTCACTGGAAAAGTTGCAAAAATAGTTCCAATTTAGATTTAAAGAGCTTTGTCTCCATGAAAACAGGACATACAGCTTTTCCGCAACCCATTTTCTATTGACATTGAAAACGTAGATACAATTTATCAAATGGAACTGGCTGAACTGCAGAATTGTGACTCTCTGAAAGATGCATTCAAGTCAAGCAGCCTTCCTAATTTTTTTTTTTTAATAGCAGAAAAGACATACAAAATTTATTTATTTATTTTTCCTTTTTTTTTTATTGTTGGGGATTCATTCAGGGTACAATAAGCCAGGTTACACTGATTGCATTTGTTAGGTAAAGTCACTCTTGCAATCATGTCTTGCCACCAGAACGTGTGGCACACAAAAAGGCCTCACCCCTCTCCCTCCTTCCCTTCTCTGCTTTTCCTTCCCCCCCATGACCTTAATTGTCATTAATTGTCCTCATATCAAAATTGAGTACATAGGATTCATGCTTCTCCATTCTTGTAATGCTTTACTAAGAATAATGTCTTCCACTTCCATCCAGGTTAATATGAAGGATGGAAAGTCTCCATTTTTTTAATAGCTGAATAGTATTCCATGGTATACATATACCACAGCTTGTTAATCCATTCCTGGGTTGGTGGGCATTTAGGCTGTTTCCACATTTTGGCGATTGTAAATTGAACTGCAATAAACAGTCTAGTACAATTGTCCTTATGATAAAAGGTTTTTTTTTCCTTCTGGATAGATGCCCAGTAATGGGATTGCAGGATCTAATGGGAGGTCTAGCTTGAGTGCTTTGAGGTTTCTCCAGACTTCCTTCCAGAAAGGTTGTACTAGTTTGCAGTCCCACCAGCAGTGTAAAAGTGTTCCTTTCTATCCACATCCACGCCAGCATCTGCAGTTTTGAGATTTTGTGATGTGGGCTTTTCTCACTGGGGTTAGATGGTATCTTGGGGTGGTTTTGATTTGCATTTCTCTAATATATAGGGATGATGAACATTTTTTCATATGTTTGTTAGCCATTCGTCTGTCTTCTTTAGAGAAGGTTCTATTCATGTCTCTTGCCCATTGATATATGGGATTGTTGGCTTTTTTCATGTGGATTAATTTTTTTATTTTTTTTTATTAAATCATAACTGTATACATTGATATGATCATGGGGTATCATACACTCGCTTCATAAACCATTTGACACATTTTTATCACAGTGGTTAACATAGCCTTTCCGGCGTTATCTCAGTTACTGTGCCAAAACATTTACATTCTACCTTTACCAAGTTTCGCAAATACCCCTGTAATATGCACCACAGGTGTGATCCCACCGATCCCCGTCCCTCTACCCACCCCCTCCCTTTCCCACTTCCCCCTATTGTTAAGTTTTAGCTGGGTTATAGCTTTCATGTGAGAGTCCCAAATTAGTTTCATAGTAGGGCTGTGTACATTGGGTACTTTTTCTTCCATTCTTGAGATACTTTACTAAGAAGAATATGTTCCAGCTCCATCCATGTAAACATGAAAGAGGTAAAGTCTCCATCTTTCTTTAAGGCTGCATAGTATTCCATGGTATACATATACCACAATTTATTAATCCATTCATGGATCGATGGGCACTTGGGCTTTTTCCATGACTGAGCTATTATGAATTGGGCTGCAATAAACATTCTGGTACAAATATATTTGTTACGTTGTGATTTTTGGTCTTCTGGGTATATGCCCAGCAGAGGAATTACAGGATTGAATGGCAGATCTATTTTTAGATCTCTGAGTGTTCTCCATATATCTTTCCAAAAGGAATGTATTAATTTGCATTCCCACCAGCAGTGCAGAAGTGTTCCCTTTTCTCCGCATCCATGCCAACATCTCTGGTCTTGAGATTTTGTGATATAGGCTAGTCTCATTGGAGTTAGATGATATCTCAAAGTAGTTTTGATTTGCATTTTTCTGATGATTAAAGATGATGAGCATTTTTTGATATGTCTGAAGGCCGTGCGCCTGTCTTCTTCAGAGAAGTTTCTCTTCAAATCCCTTTCCCAGCCTACGATGGGATCCCTTGTTTTTTTCTTGCCGATGTGTTTGAGTTCTCTGTGGATTCTGGTTATTAAACCTTTGTCAGACATATACCCTGCAAATATCTTCTCCCATTCTGAGGGCTGTCTGCTTGCTTTGCTTACTGTGTTCTTAGCTGTGCAGAAGCTTTTTAGTTTGATCAAGTCCCAGTAGTGTATTTTTGAAGCTGCTTCAATTGCCCGGGAGGTTCTTCTCATGAAATACTCACCCAGACCAATTTCTTCAAGGGTTTTCCCTGCATTCTCCTCTAGTATTTTTATAGTTTCATGTTTTAAGTTTAAATCTTTAATCCAATGAGAGTCTATCTTAGTTAATGGTGAAAGGTGTGGGTCCAATTTCAGTCTTCTGCAGGTTGCCAGCCAGTTCAGCCAGCACCATTTGTTAAATAGGGAATCTTTTCCCCACTGAATGTTTTTAATTGGCTTGTCAAAAATCAAATAGCGGTAAGTAGCTGGATTCATCTCTTGGTTCTCTATTCTGTTTCAGATATCTACTTCTCTGTTTTTGTGCCAATACCATGCTGTTTTGATCACTATCGATTTGTAGTAAAGTCTGAGGTCTGGTAGTGTGATTCCTCCTGTTTTGTTTTTATTTCTGAGTAATGTCTTGGCTATTCGAGGTTTTTTCTGATTCCATATAAAACGAAGTAATGTTTTTTCAAGATCTTTAAAATATGACAATGGAGCTTTAATAGGGAGTGCTTTGAAATTATATATTGCTTTGGGTAGTATGGACATTTTGATAATGTTGATTCTTCCCAGCCATGAGCATGGTATGTTTTTCCATTTGTTAACATTTTTGGCTATTTCTTTTCTTAGAGTTTCATAGTTCTCTTTATAGAGATCTTTCACATCTTTTGTTAGGTAAATTCCCAAATATTTCATCTTCTTTGGTACTACTGTGAATGGGATAGAGTCCTTAACCGCTTTTTCAATTTGACTGTTGTTGGTGTATATAAAGGCTACGGATTTATGAATGTTGATTTTGTAACCTGAGACGCTGCTGTATTCCTTGATCACTTCTAGGTGTTTTGTAGTAGAGTCCCTAGTGTTTTCCAGATACACAATCATATCATCTGCGAAGAGCGAGAGTTTGATCTCTTCTGACCCTATATGGATACCCTTGATCGCCTTTTCTTCCGTAATTGCGGTGGCTAAAACTTCCATTACAATGTTGAAAAGCAATGGAGACAATGGGCAGCCTTGTTTGGTTCCTGATCTGAGTGGAAATGATTCCAATTTAACTCCATTCAATATGATATTGGCTGTGGGTTTGCTGTAGATGGCCTCTATCGGTTTAAGAAAAGTCCCTTCTAGACCAATTTTCTTGAGTGTTCTGATCATGAAGGGATGCTGGATATTATCAAAAGCTTTTTCTGCATCAATTGAGAGAATCATATGGTCTTTGTTTTTTAATTTGTTTATGTGCTGAATTACATTTATAGATTTACGTATATTGAACCAGCCTTGAGACCCTGGGATAAAACAAACTTGGTCATGATGTATAATTTGTTTGATGTGTTGCTGGATTCTGTTTGTTAGGATCTTGTTGAATATTTTTGCATCTATATTCATTAGTGATATTGGTCTATAATTTTATTTTCTTGTTGAGTCTTTTCCTGGTTTGGGGATCAGGATGATGTTTGCTTCATAGAACGTGTTGGGTAGTCTTCCTTCTTTTTCTACATTTTGGAACAGGTTGAGTAATATAGCTACTAATTCCTCTTTAAAGGTTTGGTAGAATTCTGATGGGAAACCATCTGGTCTCGGGCTTTTCTTTTTAGGGAGGTTTTGTATAGTTGATGCTATTTCTGAACTTGATATGGGTCTGTTCAACATTTCTACTTGATTCTGGTTAAGTCTTGGAAGGTGGCGTCCTTCCAAGTATCGGTCTATTTCCTTCAGATTTTCATATTTCTGAGAATAAAGTTTCTTGTAATATTCATTAAGGATTTTTTGGATTTCTGATGAGTCTGTGGTTATTTCGTCTTTGTTGTTTCTGATTGATGATATTAGAGATTTTACTCTTTTTTTCCTGATTAGGTTGGCCAGAGGTTTATCTATTTTATTGACCTTTTCAAAAAACCAGCATTTTGATTTATTGATCTGTTGTATTATTCTTTTGTTTTCAATTTCATTTAATTCTGCTCTAATTTTGGTTATTTCTTTTCTTCTACTGGGTTTGGGGTTGGAATGTTCTTCCTTTTCCAGTTGCGTGAGATGTCCCATTAAGTTGTTAACTTCCTCTCTTTCCGTTCTCTTGAGGAAGGCTTGCAGTGCTATAAATTTCCCTCTTAGAACTGCCTTTGCGGTGTCCCAGACGTTCTGATAGTTTGTGTCTTCATTGTCGTTTTGTGCCAAAAAATTGGCGATTTCTTTCTTAATCTCATCTCTGACCCCGCTATCATTCAGCATAAGGTTATTTAACTTCCATGTTTTTGTATGGGTATGCATATTCCTGTTGTTACTCAATTCAAGTTTTATTCCAAGATGGTCCGAGAAGATGCATGGAATAATTTCTATTCCTTTAAATTTACTGAGGTTAGACTTGTGACCTAAAATGTGGTCAATTTTGGAGTAAGTTCCGTGCGCTGATGAGAAGTATGTGTATTCAGTTTTGTTGGGATGAAATGTTCTGTAGATGTCTGCTAAATCTAAATATTGGATGGTTAAGTTTAAATCTAAGATTTCTTTGCTCAGCTTCTTTCTGGAGGATCGATCCAACACTGCCAAGGGAGTGTTGAAATCTCCGACGATTATGGAGCTGGAGGAAATCAAGTTACTCATGTCTGTTAGAGTTTCTCTTATAAACTGAGGTGCATTCTGGTTGGGTGCATAAATATTAATAATTGAGATCTCATCATAGTGAGTATTACCTTTAACAAATATGAAGTGACCATTCTTGTCCTTCCTTACTTTTGATGGTTTAAAGCCTACTGTATCTGCAAATAAAATTGCAACACCTGCTTTTTTCTGATTACCATTTGCCTGAAATATGGATGACCATCCTTTCACCCTGAGTCTGTATTTGTCTTTTAAGTTGAGATGTGACTCTTGTATGCAACAAATATCAGGCTTGAGTTTTTGTATCCAGTCAGCTAACCTATGTCTCTTTAGAGGACAGTTTAAGCCATTCACATTGATGGAGAGTATTGATAAGTCTGGTGGAATTTTGGGTGTCGAGTTTTTCAAAGGTCCAGTGGACATTTTTAATCCTTTCGCCAATGTGGAAGTTGGAGTTTGATCCAAAGTTTCTGACTGAGTTTACTTTTGTGGTATAGGATTGGGTGGGTCATTGTGGAGGATAGGCCTGAGAATATCCTGAAGAGCTGGTTTACTTATGGCAAATTTTTTCAACATATGAATGTCATTGAAGTATTTAATTTCTCCATCATAGATGAAACTCAGTTTAGCTGGATACAAGATCCTGGGTTGAAAGTTTTTTTGCTTTAGGAGATTAAAAGTTGATGACCAGCCTCTTCTTGCTTGAAAAGTTTCAGCAGAGAGATCTGCAGTTATTCTAATATTCTTACCTTTGTACGTTATAGTTTTCTTTCGCCGGGCTGCTTTGAGAATCTTCTCTTTCATGTTAGCTTTAGTGAAGCTAATTATGATATGTCTGGGGGATGACTTATTGGGGTTGAATCGTGCTGGGGTTCTGAAGCTGTCTGCTATCTGAATTTCAGATTCTCTAGGCATGTCTGGAAAATTTTCTTTCATAATTTCATGCAGAAGGGCCTCTGTGCCCTTGGAGGCCACATCATCGTTCTCAGAAATTCCTATAATCCTTATGTTGCTTTTTTTCGAATTATCTGAGAGTTCTCTGAGTGAGTGATCCGTTTTTGCTCTCCAATTCTCTTCCTCTTTGAGAGATTGGGAGCATTCGAAGACTTTATCTTCAATGTCAGAAATCCTTTCTTCTGCTTGCTCCATTCTGTTACTGAGGGATTCTACTGTATTTTTCACATCTTTGAGGGCTGTAAGTTCTTGCTTCAGTGTGTCTAAGTCTTTGGTGGTTTTGTCTTTAAATTCGTTAAATTCTTGAGACAATTTTTGAATTTCTCCTCGGATTCCTAATTCCATTTTATTAATCTTGTCTGCCATCCAAATTCTGAATTCGATTTCTGACATCTCAGCCAGTTGTTTATGAATGGGATCTTCAATCACATCTGCCGTATCTTTTCTTGTGGGGGTTGATCTATTCTGGTTATTCATGTTACCAGAGTTTTTCCGCTGATTCCGCCCCATGGTTATTTTACTTCCTTTGGTTTTTCCCCTGTGGTTTTATCGAGGGCCCGTACAGTGTTGTGGCCTGAGAAACTGGTGCCCTGTCTGGTGTGGTGGAGCAAAGTGGTTCTGTCTTATTTTCAGCTGGTTTCTGTTCGATCCTATTGCAACTTCTACTCTGGCTTGAAGTCTCAGCTGTGTGGAAAAATCAGCAATTAAGTCACCCCGCCTGCCCACCTCTGGCCCCAGTTGGAAAAGGAGAATCAAACCTTCCTACAATCTCACACCCAGGGCACCGCCTGAAAAGCCCTCAGTCTATTAGCCCAGTTCAAAAGGTCCGAATCAACTTTCTGAATCGGCACTTGTCTCGGGTGAGAGAGTTCAAGAGGTCTCTGGAACTGGATCACAGGGGCCTGGTGACTCCTCTGACACGGCTCACCCCAGTGCAGCGTGGAGTCAGGAGGAGCCACCCAGCAAACAGAGCAGTCTAGGAAGGTTGACTTCTCCTTCCCCACTTTGCCCCTCCGTCAGACCCAGTCACTGGTATCTCTGCAGATGGCTAACCCAGTTGCCTGCAGTGAACAGACACTCCAGGGGTTTGCACCTGCCTGAATCGCAAGGAAGTCTGCCAGGCCCCCGCAGACTGCCGCTATCTAGCAGGAGGAGATGGGGCCTGACATCTATGAGTGTTTGATGCAGGTGATGGGAGGGAGGTGTTCACTCAGGCTTAGCCCCGTCCCTGATGGATGCTGCTAACAGAACAGAACCGAACAGAACAGACAACTTTGCGGGGTTCTGTCTCTGTTCCTGTCGAAATCGCCTACAGAAGACGAGCTGTTTTGAGTTCAAACGTCTTTGGTGTTGGAGGTTTGAGTCCGATCACCTCTCTGGGTCGGCCCCGCCCTGGAAGCTTCCCGGGTTTGTGAGCCGTGTCAGGAAATCCCCCACTCACCGGTGGCCTCCTCTGCTTGCCCAGGGAGACAGGGGGTGTGGCCTCAGAATATCCAGAAGTGAGCATTCTGCCGTTAAAGAAAAAACGGCTGTTGATCTACCTCCAGGGAACTGCTGCTCTGGTGTGGGCACTCAGGCGACCCTTTTCTCCTCTGTCTCGTGCCCCAGAGTCAGCACTGAGCGGCCGCAGTTTGTGCTGGGTCCACACCCCTCAAGAGATCCCCCAAGAATCAGAACTCTTGGGGGATAGGCCCCCAGATCCCGATTGGGAGTGGGGGGGGGAAACTAGAGTTTCATTCAGTTTTACGCAACAATACGGTCCGGGGAGGGCTCCTGCACTGCACCCTGGGAAGTGCCGCCAAGGCTTGATTTCCCCTCAGCAGAGTGCCCTCTCCTCGCTCACATGTCCCAGAGTCAGCGCTGACCTGACGCAGCTCAGGCACTGTGCACTCCCCTCGAGAAATCACCCAAGATCCGAACTCCTGGGGGATAGGCCCTCAGACCCCGAGTGAGAGTAGGGGCTCTCAGCTCTCAGCAGGGAAGCTAGAGTCTTATTCAGTCTTGTGCCCCGTAATGTTGCCCGGGGAGGGTTGCTGCACTGCACCGCAGGAAAGTGCCGCGAGGCGTGACTCCCCCTCAGCCCGGTGCCCTCTCCTCACTCTCGCGCCTCAGAGTCAATGCTGACCAGTCTCAACTCGGGGACGGTCCACTCCCCGTGAGAAATCACCCAAGGATCCAAACTCCTGGGGGACAGGCCTCCAGACCTCAGTGGGCGGGAGGGGAGCGATGGGAGGGTTGCCGGCGAAGGATTCCCAAACTTTTATTCCGTTTTATGCCTGGCAGGAGAACGCCACGGCACCCCAGTAGGGGGGGTAGGTCCAGTTTTTAGAAGGTCTCTCCCGTGGAGTGTAGTGGGAGGGCCTTTAATTTCTGCCCGCTTGTTTAATTGTGGGGCTCTTGAGCCGGTCCCATGGGGGAGGGGGACTCCCGTCCGTTTGGTGGTGGATTTTGTACCTTTTGTTTGCGTCCTTGTGATCGCAGCTTGCCTCAGCGGTGTTGATGTGCGTTCTTCAACCTTCTCTCTTGGTGAGGCTCAAGTCCACCAGGATACTTACTAAATTCCTGTCCCTTAACTCTCCTTCTGGACGGGAGCCTCTGTTGAAAGCTGGCTTCAGTCCGCCATCTTGTCTCTCTCCCCCCATGTGGATTAATTTGATTTCTCTATAGATCCTAGTTATCTCTCCCCTCTGAGACATACCCTAATCTCAGGAACCATGCACTCAAAATGGCAACCATCTTTGGCAGCACTTATGTCTGTGAACAGACTTTTTCCACAATGAAACATCTGAAATCTCCAACCAGATCTAGACTAACTGATGCACAGTTGCATCAGTTGTTACGACTAGCAGTGACAAATATGGAAATGGACAATGACCATCTCATTAGCCAAAAGCAGGCCCATAGTTCTCATTGAAATACTGGTAGTTTGTTGATTTAACTTTACTTGTTCTTCATTTTAAATATTGTATTTGTTCCCACTTTGTTTTTTTACTTCAAAATAAGATATGTGCAGTGTGCATAGGAATTTGTTCACAGTTTTTTTTTTTTTGTAAACTATAGTCTGGCCTTCCAACGGTTGGAGGGACAGTAAACTGGCCCCTGTTTAAAAAGTTTGAGACCCCTGCTCTACACCTTTGTTTTGTCAACTGAAAAAAACCCACACTCTATAAAACAATTTAAAGAGGTTTATTCTGACCCAAATTTGAGGGCTATTGGCCAGAGCCAGGCCCAAGAAGACTTAAGCAAGTGGACTTGCAGTTCACCGTTTGGTTTTATATATTTCAGGGAGGCAGGAATTGCAGATAAATTCATAAATCAATGCATGAAAAGCTTACATTGGTTTCGCCCGAATAGGTGGGACATTTCAAAAGTGGATTTAAAGATTCTTTAGCTAATAATTGGCTGAAAGAGTTAGTCTTTGTCTAAAAGATCAGGAGACAGTGAAAGAGAATCCTTGAGTTAGGATAAGGGTCTGTTAATCACGGACACACCACAAGACTAGCCCAGACCCAAGCGGTTTGTTGTGTATATTGAGGAACTGCCAGTGTGTCTTAAACAACCTTAGGCCTGTTAATGAGTGACCGAGGACATCTCTAAGAAGAGGAGGGAGGCATGAAGAAACAGCTCTAATCACCTTTCTCATGCCTAGAAACTCAGTTTTAGGGGATCCTGTTGAGTAAGAGAGGGTCCAGTCAGTCAGCTGCTGTGGGAGGAGCCTTAAGATTTTACTTCAGTTCACAGTTTTTTCTGTTTTCCTCCTGCCTGTTTTCCAGGTCCTACCCAGTCCCTTTTACCAGCCTCTTCACTGTGGAGGACACTCAGTCAAGTCTTTGTGCTGGGCCCCCCAGCATCTTATTGCTGCTACTCACTTAGGTCATTCACACAAGTCCATAGCTGTCCCTTTAGTGGATTTGCCCATGGCTTCCAAATGTACACCTCTGGGCACCTCAGACTGGATACTGTCATCTCCCTCCCTAAGTAATTCCAGTGGACTCCATCTTCAAACTTGGTTCTCCTCCAGAACCATCAGTAAACCCCACCAAGCTAGGAACTGTGCTTGATATTTCCCTCTCCAGGTCCCCACCTGACACTCTGCTTCTCAGTTCTCTATCCAATCTACCCTGCGTCTGCAGAGCTCCTGTCCCATACCCTAATACAATTTGTTTTCACTGCTTTAGCTTTCTGTTTGTTAAAAATCCCAAACACCAAGCCTTTATCCGTACTTCAAAAAAGCAGTCTTTTAAAAATACCTCTATGAACAAATAAACTCTCTTTAAAACACATGAGTGGTTTCCTTTCTCTCTTAATATAAAGAACAAAGTAATAAATACAAGAGATGCACCTAACTCGGTCTAACCCTCTGGCCTTTCTTATATCTTTTCTCTGTTGGCTTTATGATTTCTGGCCCTCTGGACATCATTTTCCAAAAGTCCCATCTGGCCTCCTATCCAGGACATCTGAAAGTCTTGTTCCCCTCAAACTGCAATATGTTTCCTTAACACTAAACCCCTCACCCAATTAGTTCTGCTATCAATGCAAACTTTTCCTCTGTAGGAAAGTACTAAAGTTTCTAAATAGGGTCATTTTCTTAGTATGTGCATCATGTATTTTTTCCTTCAGTACATCATACAGCTATGGAATGCTTCTTTTATTTGATTAATGTCTATTTTCACCACTATAATAGAACCCATTTGACAAGGGTTCTATGATTTTTTTTAACCTTGGTTAAATGAGAATGTCTAACTCCCAATAAGTTCTCATTTGTTGATTAATAAATAAATGCTATACCTTAAATTCAGTACATATGTGTGCATGGATCACATTAATTTGAGAAAAAAGGATAATTGCATGAGGACCCCACAAAGAGCATGCAAACAACTGAAAGTAATTAGTAGCTATCCTCTCAAACAGGTGGAAAGAGCAGGCCAAGAAAGCAAGCATTAGAAAAATACAGAATCCAATTGGAAAAATCATAGGCACCTAAGAAATAAGAGGAAACAACAGAGACGTCTACTCCTTTAGCTCCGATAGCATAATGTAATAGCTGATGCTACGTTGAGGACCACATGGTCTGAGAACACAGGGATGGTAGTGATTAGTACCTTCATGGAAGGTCATTGTGTAGATAAATAAATCATTAAGTATAAGTAAAGCACTTATAAAAATCCCTGGCAAATAGTAGGCTCACAGTAAGTGATTGCTTTAGAAAAGCCACTACACAGCCACATTGTACAATGTAAAGTGATAGTGGGCAATTCCACTATCTTGCTTTTATTATACCTTCAGAAAGCTGATGTTTGCTTACATAAAATAAAGAAAATGATGATCTGAAAAAACTCGTTGATTTAGGTGTCTTGGGACAAAACCACTAGAAGATACACACCCACATATGTATATACACATATACACACATCACACGCATACACACACGCATATCTACATGTATGCATATATATGTATACGTGTCTATATGTGTGTGTGTGAGAAGGGATTCATTAGGGAGGTTGAGAATTCCTGGGACATACCGTCTGCAAGCTGGAGACTCTAGGATGCCAACAGCATTGTTCAGCCCAAGCCCATGGTCTCAGCAACCAGGCTGTGCAGCTCTCAGTCTGAGGCTGAAGCCTGAGGACCTAGGAGGCCTACTTGTGTGTGTAAGTCCTGGAGGCTAAAGGCTAAACTGTGTGGATTTCTGATGTCCACACAGAAAAAGGGTGAATTCTGGCTCCCAGAGAGAGAGATCAATTCACCTTTTCTCTGTTCTTGCTCTGTCCAGGCCCCAGCTGCTCAAGATGGTTCCTGACCAAGTTGAGGGCAGATTTTTTTCACTTATTTCCTCTCAGACTCACATGCTAATTTCTACTGAAAACACCCTCACTCTAGGAATTTCTTAATTTATCCAGGTGATGCCTAAAATTAACCACCACACTGTTACTTATCATGAAGATGTAAGTGCCTTTTGTATTATTTTTTTATTTAATCAACCTATAACTCTTGGAAGTTAAGTATAACTATCCACATTTTTCAGATGGGAAAATTGAGGATTAATCAAGAAACTAATCATTTTATTCCAGTTCAGAAAAGCAGTGAGGGGGCTAGCTGAGATTGAACACAAATGTGCTTGACCTGATGTTTGCCCAGCTATTTCCATTATACCGTAACATTTTCCTTATAACTTACCAGCTTCCCCAAAGCACTGATTCCTTAAAATCTGAGGATACTATATTACAATAAATATTTTCAAATACTTCTATTTTTACTCACCTTATTCTCCCCCACAAAATCTGTAATACATATTTCTGCTCCGTGGATCAGGATTTTACTTCAGGAGATGTTAGACCTCCCTGTCAGAGTTTTCACGGTTCTCAGGAGTTTTCTTTTCTATGACCAGGTGTTCAGCTCTATGTAAAGCTGTCATTATTCACATCATTTGCAGATTTGAAAAGCATATACTATCTCTGGGATTTCCTTGATTAAGAAAATGGACATTGTATTAACAGTACTTGATTCAAAGGCAATCTCTCCCCCTTGTTAATAAGGTAATGAGTATTCTTGGAGGAAGAACCAAGAATTGTTCTGTATCCTAGCATTTAATATAAAGCCACTTATTGCTCTTAGATTAAAACCCAAGACTCTGGGAGGAGAGATTAAAGATGGCGGCCAAGTAACAGCTTCCTTGCAACTGGGAACAGCGAGTCTGGGGAAACAAGACTCCAGGCATCTCTTGCTGGTGGTATCTGCCTATAATCATCCCTTTGAGGATACAGGGAGCCAGCAAGGGACTTCTGGACCCCAAGAGGAGGACAAAAACAGTGGAAAACTGGCAAGTGGTTGCATGTGTTTGATCAACCTAATCACGCCGGCAACCGTAAGTACAAGCAGCAGTGAGACTGCAAACCGGAAAGGCCTTACCTGTGAACTGTTTTGGTGTTCTTGGACTTGGCACTCTGTTGAACTGCTGGGGGGGGGTTTGAGCAGGAGTGTGGAGAACTTTGGACATTGTCTAGTGCCCCAGACTGAGCCACTGAGCTGGGCGCAAGAAGCCATTGTGAAAGAACTGCCCCGGCAAGCTCTGCCCTCAGGGTCTCAGAGCAAGGATTGGGCAGGTCAAAGTAACCTACTGACTGAGCAGCCTAAAGGCGGGGACTGAGCTGCCTTACAGCCTTAATCCTTAGGGGAAGAGTGAGACGGTTTTGGCATACTGGAGCCTTGGGCTGTTGCCCTGGGTAGAGTGCCATGAAGTCACAGCTCATAGCAACCTCAAACTCCTGGGCTTGGCGCCACCCAGACCTCCATAAGAGCTGTGCAGCAACCTCTGACCTGTGACCCATACCAACCGGGCCTCCGCATTGCCTGACCAGGAACTGTGGGAGCCACACAACCCTGCATCCTCCCTCCTGTGTCCTCCCAGCTTCCATACTAGCCCGTTCATCTGGACAGGGACTCTGGTAGCTGCATGCCCTTTGGAGCCCTCCCTGCCTCTGCGCAGAGCTCTTCTCCTGGCCAGAGACTGCTGGAGCCTTGGGCTTTCTGTGTCAAAGTCACTGGGAGCCTGTCACTCCCAGAACCGTGCGCATCACCCCATGCCCTGTTGCTGGATCTGGGTGTGTCACAAACCGGAGCTGCTTCCACAGCCAGAACTCCCTAGCTAGAGCAGCCCCAGAAGAAATACACAGGGTCACTCCCTACAAAGATCCAGCAACAATAGAGTGATCCCGCTGGGGTCTAATCTTGGAGAGAAAACTCCCCAACTCTGAGGACAGCCAGAGGCAATGGTGAAAAACAATCATGAGGTGAAATCAACAGAAAAACTCTGGCAATATGAATAATCAGAGTAGATCAACTCCCCCAAGGATCAATGGGGCAGAAACAGCACAAGACTCCATGCACAAACAAATAGCTGAGATGTCAGAAATTGAATTCAGGATCTGGATAGCAAATAAGATCGAATTAGAATTCCAAAAGTTATCTCAAGAATTCAATGGATTCAAAGATCAAATGACCAAAGATTTCGACACATTGAGATAAGAAGTCACAGCCCTCAAAGAGCTGAGAAACACAGTAGAATCCCTCAGTAACAGAATGGAACAAGCAGAAGAAAGGGTTTCTGACATTGAAGACAAAGCTTTCGAATGCTCCCAAACCCTCAAAGAAGAAGAGAAATGGAGAGCAAAAACAGAACACTCTCTCAGAGAGCTCTTGGATAATTTGAAGAAAACCAATATTCATCTTATCAGGATCCCTGAAAGTGATGAACTGGCTTCACAAGGCACAAAGTCTCTTCTCCATGAGATTATGAAGGAGAACTTTCCAGACATGCCAAGAGATTCCGAAATTCAGATAGCAGACAGTTTCAGAACTCCAGCACGACTCAACCCAAATAAGACATCCCTCAGACACATCATAATCAATTTCACTAAAGTTAATATAAAGGAGAAAATTCTGAAAGATGCCAGACGAAAGAAAACCATTACCTACAAGGGGAAGAATATCAGAATAACTGCAGATCTGTCTGCTGAAACCTTTCAAGCTAGAAGAGGATGGTCATCGACTTTTAATCTCCTAAAAAAAAAAATAACTTTCAACCCAGGATCCTGTACCCAGTTAAACTGAGCTTCATTTATGACAGAGAAATTTAATACTTCAATGACATTCACATGTTGAAGAAATTTGCCACAACTAAACCAGCTCTCCAGGATATTCTCAGACCTATCCTCCATAAAGACCAACATAATTCTCCACCACAAAAGTAAACCCACCAAAAAAATTTTTGATCAAATTCCAACTTCCACAGTCGCAAAAGGATTAAAAATGTCCACCGGTCTCTTGAAAGGCTTATCAATACTCTCAATTAATGTGAATGGTTTAAATTGTCCTCTAAAGAGGCATAGGTTGGCGGACTGGATACAAAAACTCAAGCCAGATATCTGCTGCATACAAGAATCGCATCTTACACTAAAAGACAGATATAGACTCAAGGTGAAGGGATGGTCATCTATATTCCAGGCAAATGGAAAGCAGAAAAAAGCAGACGTTGCAATCCTGTTCGCAGACGCAATAGGCTTTAAACCCAACCAAAATAATTAAGGATAAGGATGGACACTTCATATTTGTTAAAGGTAATACTCAATATGATGAGATCTCAATTATTAATATTTATGCACCCAACCACAATGCACCTCAATTCATAAGAGAAACTCTAACAGACATGAGAAAATTGATTTCCTCCACTTCCATAGTAGTTGGAGATTTTAACACCCCTTTAGCAGTGCTGGATAGATCCTCCAAAAAGAAGCTTAGCAAAACAATTTTAGATTTAAACTTAACCATTCAACATCTGGACTTAACAGACATCTACAGAACATTTCATCCCGACAAAACTGAATACACATTCTTCTCATAAGCCCATGGAACATATTCCAAAATCGACCACATCCTAGGCCACAAATCGAACCTCAGCAAATTTAAAAAAATAGAAATTATTCCTTGCATCTTCTCAGACCATCATGGAATAAAAGTTGAACTAAATAACAACAGGAACCTGCATACCCATACAAAAACATGGAAGCTAAACAACCTTATGCTGAAGGACACATGGGTTATAGACGAGATTAAGAAGGAAATCACCATATTTTTGGAACAAAACAACAATCTAGACACAAATTACCAGAACCTCTGTGATACTGCAAAGGCAGTCCTAAGAGGGAAATTTATAGCACTGCAAGCCTTCCTCAAGAAAACAGAAAGAGAGGAAGTCAATAACTTAATGGAACATCTCAAGCAACTGGAGAAAGAAGAACACTTCAACCCCAAATGCAGCAGAAGAAAAGAAATAACTAAAATCAAAGCAGAATTAAATGAAATTGAAAACAAAAGAATTATACAACAGATCAATAAATTCAAAAGCTGTTTTTTGGAAATGATCAAGAAAATAGATAAACCTTTGGCCAACCTAACCAGGAAAAAAAGAGTAAAATCTCTAATTTCATCAAATAGAAACAGTAATGATGAAATAACAACAGACCCCTCAAAAATTCAAAAAATCCTTAACGAATACTACAAGAAACTCTACTCTCACAAATATGAAAATCTGAAAGAAATTGACCAATACCTGGAAGCACGCCACCTACCAAGACTTAGCCAGAACGAAGTGGAAATGTTGAACAGGCCTATATCAAGTTCGGAAATAGCATCAACTATACAAAATCTCCCTAAAAAGAAAAGCTCAGGACCAGATGGCTTTACGTCAGAATTCTACCAAACATTTAAAGAAGCACTAGTACCTATATTACTAAACCTCTTCCAAAATATAGAAAAAGAAGGAATATTACCCAGCACATTCTACGAAGCAAACATCACCTTGATCCCAAAACCAGGGAAAGATCCAACAAGAAAAGAAAATTATAGACCAATATCACTAATGAATATAGATGCTAAAATACTCAATAAGATCCTAACAAACAGAAACCAACAACACATCAAAAAAATTATACACCATGACCAAGTTGGATTTATCCCAGGGTCTCAAGGCTGGTTCAATATACGTAAATCTATAAATGTAATTCAACACATAAACAAACTTAAAAATAAAGACCATATGATTCTTTCAATTGATGCAGAAAAAGCTTTTGATAATATCCAGCATCCCTTCATGATCAGAGCACTCAAGAAAGTTGGTATAGAAAGGACATTTCTTAAACTAATAGAGGCCATCTACAGCAAACCCACAGCCAATATCGTATTGAATAGAGTTAAACTGAAGTCATTTCCACTTAGATCAGGAACCAGGCAAGGTTTCCCATTGTCTCCATTGCTCTTTAACATTGTCATGGAAGTTTTAGCCATTGCAATTAGGGAAGAAAAGGCGATCAAGGGTATCCACATAGGGTCAGAAGAGATCAAACTTTCACTCTTCGCAGATGATATGATCGTATATATGGAAAACATTAGGGATTCTGCTACAAAACTTTTAGAAGTGATCAAGGAATCCAGCAATGTCTCAGGCTACAAAATCAACAGCCATAAATTTGTAGCCTTTATATATACCAACAATAAGCAAGCCGAACAAACAGTCAAGGACTCTATTCCTTTCACAGTAGTGCCAAAGAAGATGAAATATTTGGGAGTATACCTAACAAAGAACGTGAAAGATCTCTACAAAGAGAACTATGAAACTCTAAGAAAAGAAATAGCCGAAGATGTTAACAGATGGAAAAACATATCATGCTCATGGCTGGGAAGAATCAACATTGTTAAAATGTCCATACTGCCTAAAGCAATATATAATTTTAATGCAATTCCTATTAAAGCTCCATTGTCATACTTTAATGATCTTGAAAAAATAATACTTCATTTTATATGGAATCAGAAAGAACCTCGAATAGCCAAAACATTACTCAGCAATAAAAACAAAGCAGTAGGAATCACGCTACCAGACCTCAGACTGTACTCTAAATCCATAGTGATCAAAACAGCATGGTACTGGCACAAAAGCAGAGAAGTAGATGTCTGGAACAGAATTGAGAACCAAGAGATGAATCCAGCTACTTACTGTTATTTGATCTTTGACAAGCCAATTAAAAACATTCAGTGGGGAAAAGAGTCCCTATTTAACAAATGGTGCTGGGTGAACTGGCTGGCAACCTGTAGAAGATTGAAACTGGACCCACACCTTTCACCATTAACTAAGATAGACTCTCACTGGATCAAAGATTTAAACTTAAGACAGGAAACTATAAAAATACTTGAAGAAAGTGCAGGTAAAACTCTTGAAGGAATTGGCCTGGGAGAATATTTTATGAGGAGGACTACCCAGGGAATTGAAGCAGTATCAAAAATACACTACTGGGACCTGATCAAACTAAAAAGCTTCTGCACAGCCAAGAACATAGTAAGTAAAGCATGCAGACAGACCTCAGAATGGGAGAAAATATTTGCAGGTTACACCTCCGATAAAGGTCTAAAAACCAGAATCCACAGATAACTCAAATTTATTAGCAAGAAAAGAATAAGTGACCCCATTTCAGAGTGGGCAAGGGACTCGAAGAGAAACTTCTCTAAAGAAGACAGATGCACAATCTACAAACACATGAAAAGAAGCTTATCATCCTTAATCATCAGAGAAAGTCATATATGAGATATCTGAGATATCACCTGAGATATCACCTAACCCCAGTAAGAGTAGCCCACATAACAAAATCAGCAAACCAGAAATGTTGGCGTGGATGTGGAGGAAAGAGCACACTTCTACACTGCTGGTCGGAATGCCCACTAATATGTTCCTTCTGGAAGGATGTTTGGAGAATACTTAGAGACCTAAAAATAGACCTGCCATTCGATCTTATAATTCCTTTGCTAGGTTTATACCCAGAAGACCAAAAGTCACGATATAACAAAGACATCTGTACCAGAATGTTTATTGCAGCCCGATTCATAATTGCTAAGTTGTGGAAGAAACCCAAGTGCCCCTCGAACCATGAATGGACTAGCAAATTGTGGTGCATGTATACCATGGAATACTATGCAGCCCTAAAGAAAGATGGAGAATTTACCTCTTTCGTGTTTACATGGATGGAGCTGGAACATATTCTTCTTAGCAAAGTATCTCAGAAATGGAAGAAAAAGTATCCAATGTACTCAGCCCTACTATGAAGCTAAATTATAGCTTTCACATGAAGACTATAACCCAACTATAGCCAAGACTATGGGGAAAGGGCCAAGGAATGGGAAGGGAGGGGGGAGGTTTTGGTGAAGGAAGGGTAATTGGTGCAGCCACATCTATGATGCATCTTAGAATGGGTACAGGCAATTGCACTAACGTACACAGCTATGATTTAACAATAAAAAAAAAAAGAAATTCTATGGATCTTCATGATCCAGGATAATACAAAGGCAAATTATTTCAAATCCTTTAACAGCTTCAAACCAGCAAACCATGGAAATTATAGAGAAGGGGAAGCTCTAAATATAAAAAACAAACAAACAAACAAAAAAACACAAAGACCCTGGGGGTGGCACCTGTGGCTCAAAGGAGTAGGGCGCCAGCAGCATATGCTGGAGGTGGTGGGTTCAAACCCAGCCCCAACCAAAAACTGCAAAAAAAAAAAAAAAAACCACCAACAACAAAAAAACAAAGACCCTGTATCCAGTCAGTCTACCTGGATTCACATCCCAGCTCTGTCACTATATAGCTGTGTGACCCTGGGCATTGCAATAGTCCTTAGTACACAGTAAGCTCTTAATAAATATTTGCAGTTATTACTATTATTTGAACTTTTCTCAAATGTCACATTTATTCTGACATTGGGGCCTTCCTAAAAACGGAAAAAAATCTGAATGCTGAGGCAAAGCGTGAAGCCAGTACACAGCCACATTGTACAATGTAAACACAGACGGTTACAAGCAAAATATCCACCTGAAATTGGCATAGGAAACTGGACCTTCAAACGGGGGTCTAGTTGAAGGCCAAGTGGGTTCTTGACTTTGCACAAGAAAGAATTTAAGACCATGCCAACAGAGTGAGGGAAAAGCAGGTTTTATTGAGCTAGAAAGGGAGAAGAAACGGACAGGGCAGCCGCCAGCTCTCAGAGCAACAGAGAGGAACACGTGAGTTTTGGGGGATCTGATTTTATATTTTTTATTTGATTTTGTGTTCAATGGAGGAAGAATTATTTAAGAGATTTCTGGGAAAGGGGTGGGGAGTTCCCTCTCCTTTTTAAACCATAAAGGGTAACTTCTGGTAGTTGCCAAGGTATTTGTGAACTGCCATGGCGCTGGTGGGAGCTTTTTAGCCCTTTAATACATTATAAGCAGGGTGTAGTGAGCAGCCAGGTAACCTCAGGAGGGGCTTAACCACTCTTTATTGAATGGAGCTTGCTGTTTCCTACCTCAGAATCATAGTGGATTTTGCCAACTATGATCTTATTGTTTAGAATATATTTTTTAATTGCTTTAAGTGTGTGAGTATCTTTGCTTTCCTAAGGTGTACTTAACTCAGATTTAGGAAACACAATTAGCGATGTTGGGCTGAATTCTGAAAACTATGCCCAGTCTTCAGCTGATTATCTTGCCCTATAGATTAAACATCAACGTATCCTATTCAAATACTATTCCACTGGAATAAAAAAATTGTCCTTAGAAATCTTAATATATCTTAAAAATTGAATCCATAATAATAACAAGTTTGGGTTAAATATTTAAAGAGTTAATATTAACTATTAATTGTTTTACATCACTGGTGCTGATCTTAATGTGATAAATTGTGCATAAGTGTGTATACAATCTTTTTTTGTAATCATTCAATTATAATTAATACATCAAAGAAGTGACTGATATCAACTAATATAAACTGTCAGATATTAATCTAGTACTCATTACACTTGTATTAATCATGTTATAGATATGAAATAATTTTTGGAGATATACATTAATAAATCTGGATTAATTATAGTACTTTAATATCTACAGTCTATAAAAGTTTATATTAATAATTTTTCTTCTCTGGGAATATATGTGTACATCAATGAATGAACACAATTTTTTTATAATCATATCTTTAAGTAGTCTCACAGTAGACTAATGTCATTAGGATTCATTAACTTGCAGTTGCTTCTTTATGATAGTCCTGCTGAGAATGAAATTCCCTTCATACATTTCAGGGTATGTTTGTTTATCTTTTAGTGGAAAATTGTGATTGCTCCCTTAAACTGCCTTAGGCATTTCATTATGATTGCAAATAAGCTTGAAGCCCCGCTTAAAATATGTTGCACATATATGACTTAAATGTACTTTGTGTATTTCCGTATTTTTGTTGGTTCATATTTTTTAGATAATTGTAATTGAAATGACTTTTCATTTGTCTATAACTTGGGGACTAAGCCACCACATAACTTCAATGCCATGTATTTGTGTATTTTTATCTCAAATAATTTTACATCAGAAATTCAGTAACATCTTTCATTACATATTTAAATACGATTAAACCAAATCAGGTGAACACATCTTTAAATTTAATATGCATTCTTACATGGCATATTAATTTTCTAGGGCTGTTTGACAGAGTATCACAAACTGGGTGACTTAAAACAAAAGAAATTTATTGTCTTTGGATTCTGGCAGCTAGAAGTTTGAATATATATTCTGCATATGTGTATATACACACATTTGTGTACATATAACTGTTCAGGCTTAGATATTATGTGTATAATATATGTAATATATATGCACATAATACATATATGAACCTAAATTTACATCCCCCATTTCATGTATATTTTATATATACACACACGCATATTTCTCATACGAGAGAGAATGAAGTACGTAAGTAAAATATAGGAGCTAAATTTTTTCTAACTAATCAATATATGTCCCTCATGAAGAAATGTAAGATGAATAGACTGTCTTCCCAAAGAATGCATTTGTAATGTGGAGCAAAGCATAAATTTGAGGTGTTATGTTAAAGTAATCAAATGAAGTGATGATTTGGGCTAATATTTTAAGCAACCAAATGTTTAAAAAAAAAGAACCCTACGTGTGATTTAACATCTCCAGTGAGAAATAATACGATAATTCCTCTGTCTACTTGTGAGTCCAATAAAAAGACAAGGACAGAGCTGATGACAGGGAGCTCGGCCATTTTGTATTCTAGTCCACTGGCTAAAATAAAATTTTGTCCTGTATAATCTTTGGTGAGAGTCTATTGGTTTCAATTCACTAGCCCTGCAATACTACAGAAGCACCTATTGAAATAACAGCATTACAAAACAGTGGCATATTGTTCATCAGCCCAGTTTCCAAGTGATCAATGAAAAGAGCCCCTGCTGATCAATGCCTGGACAAGTCCCAGGTACAGACTAAACCATTGTTTTGTTGTTTTATTTAAGGCCCTGAAAGATCAGAAAGGTGTTTGCTACTATAGCACGATGTTAACCTGGTTAACAATTTAGGCGACTTTCTTCAAATATGAGTGAATTTCTTCAAACTTGAGAGGAATTTCCTACCAGAAACATAGACATACTGCAAACTAAAAACCATAATGAGGAAGTTAGGCAAGAGCAGGGAAATAAATTAATGGCAAAAAAATGTGTGTAAAATTCCAATATATATTATATATGTACATGTACCTACATATGTGTACATGTGTGTGTATATATATATATCTTAGACACTTGACATATGGTTAAAATGGCACCAAAAATAAATAAGAATAAGAGATACTATTTTTAACAGATGTTTCAATTCATAGAGAACATTGAAATTAAAGCCCCTCTTACCCAATAACTAAAAATGATTCTAAATGTTCTGTGGTATAAATGTGAAAGGTAAAAACTATATATTTATAGGAGATAAAGAGAAAGACTATTTTCAGTGGAGGACAGAAATTCTAAAAGTAGACCCAAATAACCCAAACTGATGACTCTGGTTCCACCAACAAAGGATTTCTTGTAAACAAAAGGCATCCTAGCAAAATTAGCAGGGATGCGACAGTTTGGAAAAAACGTCTATGTCTGATGTGTATGTAAAATCTCATAATAAAATAGAATAAAAAAGGAGTCCTTTCATATCAACTTACAACATAGAGGAAAGCTGAAGGAAAAAAGGGCAAAGACTATTACCAGGAAATTAAAGTGGCTAACAAGTATATGAAAATATGTTCAAACTAATTTTAATGATATACACACAAATTAAGTCAGGGATGAAATACCATTAGGTTGGTAAAATTTAGAAAGTTTATAAGACCACATATTGGAAAATAAACTCAGGGAAACAGCAGAAGGTGGGCCCTCCTGACAGACATCTGTGAGGATGGTCTGGAGAGAACGTGGTGGTTCTCAAATTAAGCAATGGGGTACACTTTGACAAACCCACATCCAGATACACAGGCAAGGGTCCCTGAGGGAACAAATGTAAAAATGTTCACCAGGCAACTTGATCAATAATACACGTGTTATCAACCTAGCCATCACTGACAAGGAGTCCCCAAAATGAAAGTGTGAGTGGTACTTTATAAATCAACATTTTATGAATGGTGTAGACATAAAATAAAAACATCATGCTCCAAACAGGACCTCAGCAGTGCTGACAGCCTCGGCAGCGAGTGGGGGCCCCTCCTAGGCAGCGCTGTGCACGCCTCTCCACTTGGCTGTTTTGTGGCCCAGGCCTGTATCTCAGCCAAGCAATTTCTCATGAGCAAACAGTGCACTCCAGCATGGCTGAATTCTTGCAGGGCCAACGTTCCTTGTAAATTCCTTCCAATGCTGTTAGCTGTTTACTCTCCATCCACTGGGCCACTGGCAGATGAATCTGTAGCTCTACAGCCCTGCCCAGGGAAGGTGCCAAACTTGGGTAACAAGAATCTCTCTTCCCAAAGCTTGACAAAATTCCTTGAACTAGCTTGATACACATAATTTCCCAAACCAGAGCCAATCTAACATAACATACAGTCTGTCCTTGTGTCCCTTCTGTGCCCACTTAGGCTGCACTTGTGCCATGTGGCGTTGATTCTAGTCCCTGCACCTGTCTCTGCTCCTGGCCACAGTGTCAGTCCTTTTCTGGGTTCTCTGCATCGTGACAGTCAAATAACAGGAAGCTGACTGTGCAGCACGAGGGCTGCCTGTGGCTGTCTTCACCCGCCATGAAGCTCCTGGGCCACAGCTATTGTGTTCACATCTTTCAAGAGGCAGACGCCATGCTAAGGATAACATGGGAGAGACTCACTAGAGGAAAAAAACTGTGCAGATAAGTGATAAGGTAGCCAGTGGCGCTGAAGAGCTACCTGACCACAAAGGAATAAGTCTAGGTACAAAGAAAGTGATGCAAAGCAACTGCAAGGAGGTTCTAGGCTGCACTGCGGCCAGCTGGTCAGAATTCCAAGCCACGTTCAACCATGGTCTGCAGACAAGAGAGGTAACCTGTATCCAGAATAGCTGTCTGTTCTTGCAAGGAACCAGGATGGAGGGGCTCAATTTGGTTGATCTGCCACAAGATAGATGCTTGGTTTTCTTAAGCAATAGTGCAGTGTAAAGGGCAGAGCACTGATCTGTATTTCTGACGAGTGGGCATTCAGAAGGTGTGGTAGCCATGTCAGCCCTGGTGTGCGGGAGCCCAAGCCCTTGTGTCCACACAGCTGCATGTCTGTTAGCGTGGCAGGTTCATTCAGGCACCCTCAGGGCCAATTCAGGACATCTTGTCACAGGCTGGCTGACACTAACTGGCCACATTGTCTCGTCTGCCTAGGTGTTCAGTCCCTTTTCTTTTATGGTAGTTGTTTCCACGTAGGTGATAAACTATGACTTTGTTAGTTTCCTAATGCTACTCTAAAAACATTACAGCAAAATCAGTGACTTAAAACAACAACAAATTGCTCCATTACAGCTTTTCAGGGTCAGAAGTCTGAAGTGCAACTGCAGGGCTAACATCAAAGTGTTGTCAGGGCTGGTCCCTACTGTGGGCTCTGGAGGGGAATCATTTTCTTACCCCTTCCAGCTTCTCTCTACAGCCCATAAAGTCCCAGAATCTGGGTGCCTTCTTCCACCTTCAGAGCCAGCAGCTTAGTGTCTTTAAGTGTACCCCATCTTTCAGTGTCATGTTGTTACTAGAACTTCTTTCTTCAGTAGGTTCTTGGTCTCGGGGATTTGAAGAATGAACCCACAGACCATAGATTAGTGGTAAGATAGGATTTTATTAGGCAGAAAATAATACAGAGGGAGCAAAATGCACCAGAGCTTCTGGACAGAAGGAATAAAAAGTACCAGAACTGGGCAGCACCTGTGGCTCAACGGAATAGGGCACTGGCCCCATATACCAGAGGTGGCGGGTTCAAACCCGGCCCGGTCAAAAACTGCAAAAAAAAAAAAAATATATATATATATTTTTAAAAATACATATATATATACCAGAGCTTCTGGCAGAGGGAAAGACCCAAGTGGGGGGGGTCTCTACATGGGCTCTTTGTATAAGGGTATTAGGTCTTGAGAATTACACTTGGCAAATGGAAACATGTTTTCAACGATAAGGAATGTTATGGACAAGTGAATGAATGCAGCCTCCAGCTCGGGCAAAAGATTGGGGCATTCTTGTCATGAAATTGCCCAGGCCTAGGAAAACAGGGGGCTCTGCCCAGCCTGGAATGGGGTATCCCTGTATCCCTGTGAACACCTGTGGCACTCTTCACTCTATCAGGCCTTCATTTACCATCCAGCAGTTCCCACTATTCCTCAGCGGGAGACACAGACTTCTTGCTTGTCACCCAAGAACCCCCCAACTCTCCTGCTTAGTCTCTGCTCTCTAAGGGCTCTCAGAATTACTCTAATATTAGACAGGGTACCAATTCAAGTTAGTCAAACCTTTACAGCCTCTGCAGGATTCACCCCCTCCCTATCTCTCGGTCCCTGCACCTGCAAGAGCATCCCCTGCTCTGGAGTCATTTCCTCAGGTCACCTCCAGTGGAGTTCAACTAAACCACAGTCGGGGCTGGGCATTTCCTCTGTCCCAGATGCCACTCGGGACGGCCCAGTGGCATGTGCTTTGTTTTTCTGCCAGGCAATCAGTGACTCAGTTTCACAACCTCACTCCACTGCCCACTTTGCAGAGGCAGAACCAGCAGTTTGTGTTGGCTCAGCCCTACTAAGAAGATGCCAACAGGATTAGACGTCTCAGTAATTTACACCTGTGAGACACTATGGGGAGAGAACCGGGGAGATCCCAGAGCCATTCGCAGAGATACCCACCTGCTCCCTGTGAAGGGGAGAAGGACAGGAGAGGGGACTTTGTGAAGAGGCTGGGACTGCACCACGTTTCTGAGAAGGTTTAGCTGCTTCCAGTGGAGAACCCTTGAACTTTAGTTACTTGTCAAAGGAGCCTCCTGCCTTACGGGAAGGGACCTGCTTAGCAGCCCTGCCTCACCTGGTCATTGCCTTAGAGCAGCTTTGGGGAAGTGTGGCCACTTCCTAGGCATGGAGGTGGATTCAGAGTCATCAGTTAATTGAGACTTAGGGTGAATTGAGGAGATCTGAGAGCCCCATGTTAATGGTTACCAGTCAGCAGCTTAAAAAGAGGATGTAATGAAAAACATGCAGTTTCAGAATTTGTGGGGGATCTCTTTTGTTTTTGAAAAAAGGAGGGTTTTGAAGATGGAGGTTTTTCTGGAGGACTTTTGTTTGCATGTTGCATTCAGGTCCTGCAGCTGCTGAAACTGCACCCCTTGGCTCAGTATTAAGCAGTCTTTTCCTGGAAAAACAGATGTGTCAGAAAGGAACGAAAACCATTTCCTCATTCAAAGTTTCATTTGTCTGAGATATGTAATGGGTGTTTTCTTATGAATCCGCCCCTCCTCTTTAAAGCCATCACTTTTACTTACACAGTTCCAAGGAGAAGTGGAAAGGAGTTTCTTGTTGACCCCAGGTCATGTTCACTCACCCTCACCCCCTGCACAGCGGTGAGAACATAAAAGGATATGAGTCGGAAGTATACTGGCATGAAGCACCAATACATTCTTTGCCTATCTCCATCTCTTTGCCTAGACTTTGCAAAACTGTGCTGAATAGAATTAGCGATCTAGATTCTGCGGTGGGTAACTCCTGTGATACCTTTTTCTGTCTTCTCTGCCTTCTCAAGCACCATCAGTACCCTTTCCTGAGATCTTAGCTCTACCGTCATTGATGAGATAGATGTTAACAAGAACTTTTGTGGCTAATTTTTTATATGTTAACGTAAAAAATCTTCTTTAGAACATTGATTGAAGAATCATCATCTGAGGAAAATTCAGAGGATGAAATTGATTTTCCACCTTAATCCTCCCGTCAAGTATAGACACAGGTCCGTAGCCAACATATATTACTGTTCTGTATTCACGCTACCCATAATCCCAAATAATTATCAGTCCCCTACAGGTGTTGGGACAAAGAACAAGCAAATAATGCAAAATAAAAAGCAAATTATACTTTCCTTCCCCATTTCTCCATTGTCTCACCCAGCCACAAGCCACTGACTTGATGCATCCTTCCAAGGTACAGTCTATTTCCCAGCTCTTTATGACTGACTTGGGAAAAACTAATACCTCCAGGGAATATTCTGCCAGTTCACAGTAGTCTAGGATTTAATTGCCCTCCTAAGCTGCTTCTCTCTCTTTCTCCCCCCCCAACCCTTCTTCTGAAACCCTATCCAGCCTCCACGTGATCAAACCCCACATTACCGGCTGGAGAAGGAGAGACCATGTGTGTTAAAAATAATAGATTCTAACTGAAACTATCCTAGACCATCCATCTCCAGGTTCAGTGCAGCACCGGAGCAAACTTAGCTGAGAACAAGAGAATCACACAGCTCTGCCCAGGCTAAACTGCTGGTCAGCATGATTGTGAGTTAACAGCTAGATGTTGTTGTTGCTTTTTTTGTAGAGACAGTCTCACTTTACCACCCTCGGTAGAGTGCCATGATGTCACAGGACTCACAGCAACCTCCAGCTCTTGGGCTTCCGTGATTCTCCTGCCTCAGCCTCCGGAGCAGCTTAGGCGCCCGCCACAACGCCCGGCTGCAACAAAAAAATAGCTAGATGTTTTTTTTTTTTTTTTTTTTGTTGTTGTTGTTGTTTTATTGTTGGGGATTCATTGAGGGTACAATAAGCCAGGTTACACTGATTGCAATTGTTAGGTAAAGTCCCTCTTGCAATCATGTCTCGCCCCCATAAAGTGTGCTAGATGTTTTTTTTAACATGGCTTTTTTTTTTTTTCATTAAATTATAGCTGTGTATATTAATACGATCATGGGGCACCATACACTGGTAACATGGCTTTTTAGAAAGAAAGCCAAGGGCGGCGCCTGTGGCTCAAAGGAGTAGGGCACTGGCCCCATATGCCAGAAGTGGCGGGTTCAAACCCAGCTCTGGCCAAAGACTGCAAAAAAAAAAAAAAAAAAAAAGCCGAGTGACACACTGAGAGAAGAAACTTCCAAACAGTAGTTATGTCAAATGTCCTAAGGGAGTGTTTTAGTGAAGTGAAACAAAGGTCATGATGAGATCCTTAGATTCCACTTGCAATGTTATTGGAGACTGTTGAGCTAAATAGTGGGCCAACCAGCAAAAACGTGTTTTTAAATCACCATGAAATTGAATTAATGCCATCTGAGGAAAGGAAATATATCTAACAAAGGTATTGCTTTCCTCAAAAGGTTTTCCTCAAAGAATATAAAACATTTACGTGGATGTCATCGGTATGACACATCAGCATATGAAGATATTGGTAACATATCCTAAGGATTTTACTTGTTTTTCAAGGATAGCTTTGTAAATACTTTCCACATGAAGAAAGTTTTTGTGTAACATATTCTAATGATTTTACTCATTTTTCAAGCATACTTTTAACTATTTTTATCCCACTCAAAGTAATTTTTTTTAAGAGACAAACCCTACAAATGAGAATTGAATCCCCCTTTTGTTATTTTACATATTCTTACTATTGAAAGAAACATAATAAAAAGGAGATATTGACAAATACTTTGAATACTCTTTTCAAATAGATAATTTTTTTATTTTAATTTTTTATGAAGTCTAACTGTGTATATTTAGGGGGTAAAATGTGATGATTTGATACACAAAGTGGAATTCTTAAATCAAGCTGATTAAAATAACCATCACCTGACTTACTTATTTTTTGTGGTAAGAAATTTATAATTTATTCTTGTTTTGAAATGTACTCTTGCATCGTACACATTGTGCACATTTGTCCCACCAAATCCCCTCTCCTCCCCTTCCCTCCCCTCCCCTTCCCTCCCCTCCTTCTTGCTGGACTATATTTGTGTTTTATCATATGTATGAACCTGCAAGTGATTATATATTGGTTTCATAATAGTATTGTACATTGGATACTATTTTCCATTCTTGAGATACTCTACTAAGAAGAATATTTTCCAACCCCATCCAGGTAAACATAAATGATGTAAAGTCTCCATCTTTTTTATGGCTGAATAGTATATTATGGTGTATAATATACTATGGTGTATATATATATATCACCATTTGTTAATCTATTCATGGATTAATGGACATTTGGGGTGCTTCCATGACTTGGCAATTATGAAATGGGCTGCAATAAACATTCTGGTGCAAATGTCTTTGTTGTAAAATGATTTTTGTTCATCTGGGTAGATAACTAGTAATGATATTACAGGATCAAATGGTAGGTCAACTTTTCGTTCCTTGAGAATTCTCCATACTTCTTTCCCACCAAAAGTGTAGAAGTGTTCCCTTCTCTCCCCATTAATGCCAACATCTGCAGTTTTGGGATTTTTGTGATGTGAGCTAATCTTACTGGAGTTAGGTGATATCTCAATGGGGTTTTGATTTGCATTTCTCTGATGATTAAAGACAATGAGCATTTTTTCATGTGTTTGTTGGCTGTTCGCCTGTCATCTTCAGTGAAGTTTCTGTTCGAGTCTCTTGCCCACAAAGAAATGGGGTTTTTTGTTCTTTTCTTATTGATTAATTTGAGTTCTCTATAGATTCTAGTTATCAGACTTTCATCAGAATCATAACCTGCAAAAATCTCCCATTCCAAAGGCTGTCCATTTGCTTTACTTGTAGCATCTTTAGCTTTGTTGAAGCTTTTTAGCTTGATCACATTTCAGTAATTCATTTTTGGTGTTGCTTCAATTGCGAGGGGGGTTCTCCTCCTAAAATATTTTCCCAGGCCAATATATTCAAGCATTTTTCCTTCACTCTTTTCTAGTATTTTTATAGTTTCAAGTCTTCAATTTAAATCTTTTATCCAGTGAGAATCAATTTTTTGTTAGTGGTGAAAGTTGGGGGTTCCGTTTCAGTCTTCTACAGGTTGCCAGCCAGTTCTCCCAGCACCATTGGTTAAATGGGGAGTATTTTCCCCATGGCATGTTTTTGTTGGGCTTATCAATGATCAAATCACAATATATGGCTGGGTTCATCTCCAGATTCTCTGTTCTGTTCCATACATCTACCTCTCTATTTTGTGTCAGTACAGTGTTGTTTTGATCACATAGATTTGTACTAATATCTCAAGTCTAATAACATGATGCCTCCAGATTTGTTTTTTATTCTTTTCTTTCTTTCTTTCTTTCTTTCTTTTTCTTTTTGTTGAGACAGAATTTATAAACTAAATTCATTTTGTCTTGAGACTCTACCTCAGTAGAGTACTGTGGCATCACAGCTCACAGCAATCTCAAACTCTTGGGCTCCAGCAATTCTCCTGCTTCAGGCTCACAAGTAACTGGGACTACAGGCACCCACCACAATGCTCGGCCATGTTTAGAGATGAGATCTCACTCTGACGCAGGCTGATCTCGAACTTGTGAGCTCAGGCAATCCACCTGCCTCAGCCTTCCAGAGTGCTGGGATTATAGGCATGAGCCATGGTGTCTGGCCCTTGTTTTTATTCTTAAGTAATATATTGGCTATGCGAGGTTTTTCTGATTCCATATAAAATGAAGTACTATCTTTTCAAGTTCTTTGAAGTGTTACATTGGTGCTTTGATAGGGATTGCATTAAATCTGTAGATTGCTTTGGGTAATATGGACATTTTAACAATGTTGATTCTTCCCAGCCATGAGCACAGTATATTTTTTCATTTGTTAACATCTTCTGTTATTTCTTTTCTCAAGGTTTCATAATTCTCTGTATAGAGATCTTTCACATCCTTTGTTAGATAAATTCCCACCTATTTCTTAATGTGGACTAAATGTGACTTTATTTTGAGAATTGTTCAAAGTATAATTGATATATGAATCTCACTTATTGTATAGTAAGGTGAATTTCCCATTATACAAAATTATTAAAACTCTTTGCTGAGTGAGAAAAAGATTAAGAACATATGTGATATAGGACAGCAACCATAAATACTACCAAAAATATAATGATTCCTGGATATGAAAATGATAGCCATTTATAAACTAAATTCATCACTTTAAACTTGTTCTAGAACCAAAAATTAAAGTTTACTTTCTGTCAAAAAGCAGACTTTAATTGTGTGGTTTTTGAAATTTATTCCCTTCACAAAAATACAAAATTTTAATCTCACTTTGTAGGTACATCATTTTAAGACTGGTCAAATTACTAACATATACATATAGCCTTAATTCCTGCAAAGTCATTTTTATGACAATAATGATCAGTTGCTTTTTAATTGTGATCAATGCCCCAATTCCATCTTGCTGGGGTCTTTCAACACTCCTCCTTTAAGATACGAAGCTCAGCTGAAAGTGTTCAGTAATAACTTCAAAGCCCCAGCTTCCGTTTGTAAGGACTCCCCTTAGAGGGAGTTGGCTCTTGTCAAATTCAACTTTCATTAAGAATTCTCCCTCCCCGGGCGGTGCCTGTGGCTCAGTCCGTAAGGCGCCGGCCCCATATACGGAGGGTGGCGGGTTCAAACCCGGCCCCGGCCAAACTGCAACCAAAAAATAGCCGGGCGTTGTGGCGGGCGCCTGTAGTCCCAGCTACTCGGGAGGCTGAGGCAGGAGAATTGCTTAAGCCCAGGAGTTGGAGGTTGCTGTGAGCTGTGTGAGGCCACGGAACTCTACCGAGGGTCATAAAGTGAGACTCTGTCTCTACAAAAAAAAAAAAAAGAATTCTCCCTCCCCTACTGAAAGCCCCTTATAAAAGGTTTCCACCTCTGCTTCTAGGAGTTGAGAGACTTTGAGGCATGAGCCTGCTCTCGGACGGAGACCCTTGCTTAATTTGGTCTCAGTGTGCTGGCGTTTCTCTACTCCACTCACTTCAGGTATAACAATCACATGAAAATACACAATGTATTTTCTTTATCCAGATCTGAATTCTGTGCTTCAGTGACTTCTGTGATAATCTTTTCCTATCTTCCCTACCTCCTCTGTGTACTCTCAGGACCCTTTCCCTCAATCTCAGCTCAACTGTTATTAATGAGATATTAACAAAACTTTTGTGGTTAATTTTTTATATGTTAACTTAAAATATCTTTTTTAACAATGTTGACTAGAGAATCATCATCTGAGGAAAATTTAGAGGATCTAAACTGGTATCCTCATAATACAAGAGTTAATGCATAGTGTACAAAAGTTCATAGAAAACTACTTTTTATTTCAGTATTGAAAGCACATATAATATTGATAACTATAAACATGGTCTTTAAATATTAGCAATTTTTTATTATGTCATGATGTAAAATCAAGAAATATTCACTGAATGCCTAGTATATACAAAGAATTCTCAGATTAAGCTAAACAACCTAGGATTTAGTATAAAATAATTCCATTTAAAATTAAAAAATTTCATTTATTCCTTTATTCATTTATTTTTTGAGACAGAGTTTCAAGCTGTTGCCCTGGGTAGAGTGCCATGGTGTCACAGCTCACAGCAACCTCCAACTCTTGGGCTTAAGTGATTCTTTTGCCTCAGTCTCCCAAGTAGCTGGGACTACAGGTGCTCTCCACAACACCTGGCTATTTTTTGGTTATAATTGTCATTGTTGTTTGGTAGGCCCTGGCTGGATTTGAACCCGCCAGCTCCAGTGCTTGAGTTACAGGTGCTGAGCCAAATTTCCTTTTTAAAAGTACACCTTTGTCAAGTACACAGATGTTTAAAGTAAAGAAATAATAAACCTCAGCTTATTGTTTTCTTGATGAACTATGCAAGTTTAGCTAAACTGTAGTATTTATCTTCTTCCTGAGCACTCAAATAGACAGAATTTCCAGGTTCCCTTGAATGTAGAGCCCCATTCTTACCAGCTTCCAAGTGGGGATTCTTCTAGTTTCTAGGTGATAGAGAAAAGAATTTCAGGGTGCACTAGGTAAGCCAAAAACAGGCAGCTTTTATTTTATTTTATTTTATTTTATTTTTTATTTTTATTAAATCGTAGCTCTATACATTAGTATGATCATGGGGCACCATACACTTGGTTCATAGACCATTTGACACATTTTCATCACACTAGTTAACATAGCTTTCCTGGCATTTTCTTAGTTATTTTGCTAAGATATTTATATTCCACATTTACTAAGATTCACATATACCCTTGTAACAAGCAGCTTTTATTGAAAGCAAAAGTGAAAGGGAGAGGGCAAGTTTGAAAAGAGCAGCTGCATCGGGAGATGTGGACTTTGGTCTTTGAAGTCTTACTAATGGAAGGAAAGACTATTCAAGACTAATGGGATTGCCTTTTCCTAAGAATTTGGCTAGTAATTCCCAGAATTGGGTTCCTTCTAATTTTTATATTTTATATAATTGTCTTGGAACTGTCATGGTGATTTCGAGGGTGGAGAAATTTTAAAACTACAATCTAATTAATAAGTGATGGTGAAATATCTAAGGGTCATGTAAGGTGACCCAGACAGCTAATAAGATGGTGGAATCCAATTTTTGCCTGTGGGTTATCAGGTCCTCTAGAGAGACTTTAACACTTGCGCCCCCTCTGCCAACCCTACACCCAGCCTGAGCCCTGCCTTCACATCCCTGCTCTAACAATATGGGTGACTTCAGCTGGTAGAATAAGGGTGGCAATGATGTTTATCATTTCCAACTTGGTATATTAAACACTCTCACACATACTTCTCTTTTTGATCTTTCTCTACTCAAGTATGATGCCTTTGAGCACAATGTTCCCGAAGGGCCATAAAGTGAGGGACACAGGGTAGAGCGTGAAGTCCAAAATTTACCACTTGGGAAAGCACTGCCCACTGATAAACATTTACTTGAGTTGAATAGAACAAAATAATTTTGAGTGTTGGGTGGTGCCTGTGGCTCAAAGGGATAGGGTGCCAGCCCCACATGCTGGAGGTGGTGGGTTCAAACCCAGCCCCGGCCAATAATAATAATAATAATTTTGAATGTTATACATTTGAAGATGGACTTCTTTGAGAGGCTAATCTGTGAAATTCATCATTTTATTGAGGAAAATAAATACTTACAATTTCTTGGGGGAAAATCCTAATATCTGCATAATGTTAACTACACATATTTGGAATAGACAGACGTCATTACAGCACAGGATATATCTCAGATAGTCAAAACAGGTTAAAATAGCAAATTCACACAGATTCTTATACATGTCACATTGTTTCTGTAACTTTCAAGTATTAATTATCTGATACAGAAATTTCACAATTTTTTAGGTGCCAAAAATATATGTGCATGTGTGTGTGTTTGTGTAAGTGTATACGTCACTGGCTTAAGGTTCTCCTTGATGGTTTAAATAAGATTTAGACTTTTTCTGTATAAATCAATCATGTCCATGATTCTTCACCCTGCTGTCTCCAGTCATTTGAAGGAATAAAGATACATCCAGACAAATTTGAAATATCCGATGTTTATTTCACATAATTTCAATTCTTCACTTTATTTTGACTGTAATGTATGAAACCAATTTGTTCTTAATCCAATAATAAAATAGGGTTTTTACATATATATGGCGAGATATCATAAGAAACATGCAAACTAGTTCTTTTGTCACCAATATATTGATTAATATTTGAAGTTAAGAAAATATATAAGCTAATTATTTGGTGTTAAACATACATTACCTGAATAACAATAAGGGGAGAGTGGAGAGTAAAAATAATGGCTTTGGCATGTTTGCCATTGTAGAGAAACAAAAGAAATAAAGAAAAATCAGTTCCCTGTAGTTTCTACCAGACCAGAAAAGAAGCCCCATTGGTATCAGCACTGGCATTTCCCCAGCAGCAGCAGAGCCCGTGAAAAGCGTAAGTGGGAACCACAAGTGCTCTCTCGGCCCAGCTTGGTCGTGGCTGCTGTTACACCACTGAGGAGCCAAAAACTCCCACAAGTTTGCCATCTGCCACCGCTCACAGCACAAATTTGTTAAACATGCCTCTTAGCTTCAAAACTAACGTAAACTTCATTTGAAAAGTAATTTATACTTTATTCTCTGTACTATCACAGGGTCGATATGAAATTCAGTTCAGCATACAGCAAATGCCACCCGCTAACAAAGCTCTGTGTGGCCTGAACCTAACCGTCCTGGAGCACTGGGGTCACCTGCGCAGGCCTCTAACCACACTCGTACTCCAGTATGCACAGAGCTGAGAACCCCCATGGAAAAAGAAAGTCAGCATGTCCTTAATAAGGTTAAAAACCTCCTAAGCATATCTGAGAGTGTCTCTTAGCTGCCACAAAGCAGGGGTCTGAGATAAAAGCAGCATAAAGGAGGAAGGGCTATTGTAGTGGACACAAGAAGCTAGAGATCGCGCCTGAGACCCCAGACCCGCTGCCACCCACACCCCGCCACCCGCTCTGTGGTCACTGCGCACACGAGAGTGTTTTGGAAAGACCGAGTTACAATAGGAGTCAAAGAAACGCTTGCTTGTTGGCTTAACTCAGATACAAGGGAACTGGTTCAAAGACAACTAGACAAGAGAAAATGATTTTTTCTGACCAAGAGGCAGGTTCTAAAAATCTCAAAGCAGGTCCTGTGGAGTGAGGGCAGAGAGAGGAATCCGAAGGGGGAAATTCTGGGGTAAGAGGATGTTTCCCACCATCATACTCTCCCAACAATCACATTAATTCACTTCTTGGCAACATTGACCTATTTTAAGAACTAAAAAGTTTTAAAATATGTTTTATCAGATGTTGACATTTGTGAAATTAAGATTTGTTTGACGTTTTGTGCAGATTTTTCTCCACACAATTTACAAGACTTTTTACTTTGAGGGCAATATTTGTATTGGAAATACAAATTTGTATTTGTAAAACGAAGGTTTTTCCAGTTGTTTCTTCTCTTGGCCTAGCTGCAAACCTTTAAAATCCATTTGATTTCATTACCAAAGAGCACAGGTTCCTAAATTTTAAAAAAGAGATCAGGCTCTAAAAACTAACTTAGTGAATTTATTTATTTCTTTATTTGAGACAGAGTCTCACTATATCGACCTCAGTAGAGTGCTCTAGAGTCACAGCCCACAGCAACCTCAAACTCCTGGGCTTAAGTGATTCTCTTGCCTCAGCCTCCCAGGTAGCTGGGACTACAGGCACCTACCACAAAGCCTGGCTATTTTTTTGTTGCAGTTGTCATTGTTGTTTAGCTGGCTCTGCCGGGTTGGAACCCACCACTCTTGGCATATGTGGCTGGAGCTGTAACTACTGTGCTACGAGTGCCAAACCTAACTTAGTGAATTTAAAACCTCTCTACTTCACTTACGGCTGCGTTACATCAGACAAATTATATAATCTGAACTTGAACTTCCTCATAAGACTTCCAAGAAGATACAATGAATTAATACAGCTATACTTTCACCTTACCACCGGGAGAATAAAAAGCATTCCATAAATATTGACTATCTGTGTTAATATTAGATCTTTCAAAGGAAATCTGATGCTTTTAACCTTTATTCTAAGGGTATAAAGGAATAACTTAACAAATACTGGGTCTCAGGAGGCAGGACGAGAGAAGTGACAGAAGACAGACCACAAGACCACATTTTAAAATCAACCTCTTTTTGAGGTACAACTTACACAAAGTAAAATTCACCCAGTTTTAAATAAACAGCTCGATGAGTTTTGAAAGCTATCAAAATATGTAGCAGCCCGCAGGATCAAGATAAAGAGAACATTGTCATCAGCCAGCAAGTCCCTTAATGTCCCCAAGAGTCACCACCATCCACCCAGAGACCCAGGCAGCTGCCTCTTCTCATTGCAGGTTAGCTTTGCCTCTTCTAGAATATAAGTAAAATGGAATTATACATTATTCATTGATTTTTTTTAAAATCAGAATCATGTTTTACACGTCTAGTCATGTTGCGCTGTCATTAACTCATTGTATTAAAAAGCTAAGAAATATTCCATTGTATGGATAAACTGGAGTTTGTTCGCTCATTCCCCTGCCGAGGATATTTACTTGCTTTCAGTGTAGCCTATTAGGATTAAATATGCTGTTAAAACTTGTGTACAAGTCTTTGTGCGTGGACACATAACCCTTGGCCATGGAACGGCTGAGTCAGTGGTGAGCTATGATTCTACCACTGAACTCCAGCCTGGGTGACCCTGTCTCTAAAACAATAAAAATTTAAAAAACATTATTTTAATTGTGAAGGTGTGATGAGAACAGATCATCTTTCTTCCTGTTTAAGGACAAGATATTGATTGAGATTTTCATCTTTTAACTGCCTCTTTTATTCTTTAACCATTTATTCTTTAAAAATTCCCCTCTCTATTAGGTTTTAAGAGCTTTTATCATAAATTGATGCGGAATTATCTCCAAGTATTTTTCTGTAAATATTTAATAAATGCTTTTGCTTCACATATTTTAAAATTTATATGGAGTCAATTGTATTGATTAATTTTGTAATTCTAAACCAAGCATGTCATCTGAGATAAATTCCATATGGTTTGAGAATATTCTCTTTTATGTATATTGTTAGGCTGGATTTGAAAATATTTTCTAAAGATTTTTGCATCAGTGTTTATTAAGTGTATTGTGTGGGTTTCATTTTTTTTTTTTTGAAAACCTTTGTTTGTCTCTTTCAAGAAAATGCTATAACCATAAAAGAAGTTGAGAATTTCTATTTCTGCCTCTCTTTTCTGAAAATAACAATGTGTAGGATTGGTGTATTGTCTTAAACTTTGGATATAATTAAACATTGATGCCATCTAGAATTTTTGTTGTTGTTGTTGTTGTTGCAGTTTCTGGCCAGGGCTGGGTTTGAATCTGCCACCTCCGGTATATGAGGCCGGCACCCTACTTCTTGAGCCACAGGCACCACCCAATGCCACGTAGAATTTATGAGGAGATTTTTAATTACATATTTTTAGAACCATTCCAAGTTTTCACTTCTTCCTGTTTCAATATTGAGAACTTGTGATTTTCAAGGATTTCGTCATTTTTCCAAATGGATACATTTATTGTATAAATTTTTATCAGTATGTATGTTTTAAAAACCTTCTATGACTGTGTGTTTGTCTTGATAAGCACATTTTCATTTCTGACACTGAATATTTATCTTTTTATTTCTTGTATCATTTGATCTAGAAGTTTATTAATGTTATAGATGCCCTCAAACAGTCATGTTTTATTTTTAGTTGTTTTTTCTCTGTTTCTCATGTGTATTTATATTACACTGATATTCTTTCTTATCTTAATTATTTTGCCCTCTCCTTACTTTGGTATTAAATTTTACTTATTTTGTCTTTTAACAGTGGAAACTTGGCTATTTAGTTTAGAAATTTTTAATTTTATAATATAAACATTTAAAACATTTTTCCCAGCTATAGTATGTTTTTCTTTTGATTAATTTGGATATATATGTTCAAATATTTTCTGTACTATCCCCTTAATTCTGTTTTTACTTAGAATTATGTTGAATTGTTTCCAATGTTTTATAATTTTCTAAATAATTTTTTATTTATTTAAATTCATTGAGGTTATAAAGCATGTACTGTATAATTTCAATCACTTGAAACCTTTTAAGACATACTTTGTGACCCAGCATATGGGCAATCTTGGTTTATATTCCATGCTTACTTATGAAACGGGTAATTGTAATTGTAATTGTTTAGTATAATGTTCAAAGTTGTTGAAAGATGTTGTGTGTGTGTTAATTCTAAAGGATTTCAGGCTGGTTTATTGGAGTGACTTACTGAAAGAGGAATGATAAAATCCTTAACTGTAACTTTTTAAAAATTCTATTACTTTTTCTTTATATATTGGTCTATAATGAGGTTCATTCAATTTTAAAATTACTATATTAGCTAATGAATATATGCTTTCATTGTTACGTGTTTTTCTCTATCTCTGATGATACCTTGACCTAAAAGTTCACTTTGGCTGATATGAATATGGTCAGTCTAACTTTCTAATTTGTAATAGGATTGCAGAGTATATCTTGGAGAACATTTTATGTTAAACATATGTGAATTAACTCTTGCAGATTTTAATTATCTAAAATGTCTTTATTTCACATTTACTTTTTTTATTTCAGATTAATATGAGGGTAAATACAATTAGGTTACATTGCTTGTGTTTGTAAGGTGAAGTCCAAGTTTCATTTGAGTCTTTCTCTCAGAAGGTGTGCCGTATACCTCTCCTTACATTGTACGTGTTAGGTGGTAACTTACCGAACCCCTTGGCCCCTTTTTAAAGTCAATAGTTTTTCTCTCATGTAAGCCTGTGCTTGTTAATCTCCTAGTCTCAAATTGGTATTGAGTCCATGGATGCTTGCTATTCCAATTTTGTGATACATTCTGGTGCAAATACCCTTACGATAAAATGTCTTTTTTCCTATTGGGTATATACCTAATAAGGGGATTGTGGGATCAAATAGAAGGTCTACTTTTAGCTCTTTGAGGATTCTCCATATTTCTTTCCAAAAGGTTGTATTAGTTTGCATCCCACCAACAATTTAAAAGTGTTCCCTTCTTTCCACAAGCACACAGCATCTGCAACTTTGAGACGTTGTGATGTCGGCTATTCTCTCTGGTGTTAGATAATATCTCAGAGTGGTTTTGATTTGCATTTCTCTGATGATTAGGGACAGTGAACATTTTTTCATTCACAATCATTTTTAAATAACATAGATTCTAGATAGAAACATTCTAGTTTGGCACGTTTTTTTTTCTTCTAGCTCTTTGAAGATGCTCTTCTGTTGCTGTTTGGCTACATTGTTTTTGATGAGAAATCTGAAGGTATCCTTACCTTGGTTCCATTATTTGTACTATTTCTTTTCTTTCTGGCTGCCATTAAATTTAAATTTATATTCTCATTATTTCTGGATTTCAGAAAATTTATTAAAATGATACCATTATCATGTCTGTAATTATGCAGAATATTCATTAAGGTTTTTATTTTTTTTTTCCTTTTTTTAAGGTTTTTATTTTTTTTATTTTTGGGATATTGGTGTCTATCAAAATTATTCTTTTAAGTTGTTTTCTACCCTGATTCTCCCTCCTAGATTCTCAGAACTGCTAATTTATGTAGGCCAGACAGTCCTACACATGATAAAAAAACTCTGTTCAGAGTTTCAGTCTTTCAGTCATTTTTTAAAATCTCTGTAATTTGACCAGACTAGTGTCTAGTCCTATGTCTTTAAGTTCTGTGATAACTTTTCAGTGTCTTACATTATCTTTTGCACACTTAGTGCATTTTTCTTTTTCAATATTACATTTTTCATTTGGAAAAGCTCTCTTTGTCCTTCTGTCCTTTCCTACATATTCCATTTCTCTCCTAAATATGTTCTCTTCCTTCCCTCTGTATCTTTGAGGTTAACTATTATAATAGGTACTTTTAAATTCTTGTTAGGAAACCTATTAGCTATTTATTTACAGGTCTTTTTCTATTACTGATTTTCCTCCTGGGTTATGGGCACATTTGATCATTTCCTTATGTGTAGTAATTTTGTATTGGGTGCTCAACGTTGCATATTTAATATCTAGTTAGGGTTTAAGGCAGCCTTTACCTGGCTGAAAGGAACACAAGATAATTCCCAGCCCTGTGTGAGTCCTGGTAATTACTCTGCTTATAACTCCCCGAGAGTGGTTCCTATCTGGATTCCCAGAGGTATGTAAGTTTAGATCAGGGAATAGTAAAAGACACAGAGCAGAATTCCTATCCTGTTTCTTGAGCTCTTTTTGCTACATAGTTGCCTCCACAGGGTGTTCTGCTCTGCAAATTTCATCCACATCAGCCTCCCCTCCCCCAGCTCTCATATTTGTCTCCTCATCTTGAAAGACTGCTTTGCTCTGCCCCTTTGTAGTGTGGTCGGAAAAGTGGGAGGTGAGCATCCCAGTGCGATTTTAGGGCTCAACTTATTTATGCTCTTTCTTTCAAGATTTTCAGCCCTGTGCTGGCTTTTGTATCAATGCCTGAAAAAAGATGTTTTCATGTATTTTATCCTATTATTTGAGCAGAGAGTAAGTTCTGCATCAGGAATATTGCAGAAGCAAAAGTTTACACATGATATTTAAATAACAAATTTTGTCTGGCCAGCATTCTTACCTCACACTCAAAATATGAGTAATAATTTATATTTACTGACTCTCCCCTTTGATGCTTTCAGGTAATAATCTGGCACAAACTGAGAGCTGAGTCTGTAGTAATGGGAAGACGTGTGCAATTTCTCTGGTTTCCAAACTTCTTAATTCTGTTACATGAGAATCCAGAAAGTTAATCTCATTATTTCCATCACATTCTTCCTAAATCAAACTTTACTGACAGTTAACATACATTACTAAATCCACAAACCACATAAGCTTTGTTCCTAAGGTTTTTTTCAGCTGAGCATAACACTGCTGATGTCCCAGAATTATCAGGAAACCCTACATTATCTCAACGGTAAGCTTTCATTCAGGTGCAACACAGGAATCATTAAGAGCAAAAATGGAGGGGGGTGGAGACAAGATGGCTGACTGAAGCCAGCTTTCCACAGAGGCTCCCGTCCAGAAGGAGAGTTAAAGGACAAAAATTTATTAATTAACCTGGTGGATTTGAGCTGCACCAAGAGAAAAGGTTGAAGAACACACATCAACCCTGCTGCGGTGAGCTGCGACCACAAGGATACAAACAAAAGGAACAAAATCCATAACCAAGCAGATGGGAGTCCCCTCCCCCATGAAAATGGCTTGGAGTGCCCCACAAACAAACTGGCAGAGTTCAAAGTTCCTCTCACTACACTCCACGGGAGAGACCCTCTAAAAACTGGACCTGCCTCCCCTACTAGGGTGCCATGGCGTTCTCCTGCCAGGCATAAAACTGTATAAAACTGTATATATTCTCTACCTGCAACTATGAACTCCCTGCACTCCCCTCTACTCTAACTCAGAGGTCTGGAGGCCTGACCCCCAGGAGTTCATATTCTTGGGTGATTTCTCAAGGGGTCTGGACAGTGCCTGAACTGCAGCTGGTCAGTGCTGACTCCGGGACACAGGAGCGAGGAGAGGACAGTCGGCTGAGAGAGAACCACACCAGAGTGGCGGTTCCCTGGGGCATGGAGAGGCAGCCATTTTTAGCAGCAATACACCCAGGCATAAAACTGTGTAAAACTGTACGTATTCTCTACCTGCAACTCTGAGCTCCCAGCACTCCCCTCCACTCTCACTCTGAGGTCTGGAGGCCTGTCTCCCAGGAGTTCAGATTCTTGGGTGATTTCTCGAGGGGTGTGGACAGTGCCTAAACTGCACCTGGTCAGTGCTGACTCTGGAGCATGGGAGTGAGGAGAGGATGGTCGGCTGAGAGGGAACCACACCAGAGCAGCAGTTCCCTGAGGCTTAGAACTGTCTTTTAGCAGCAATACGGCTCACTCATGGATATTCTGAAGCCACACTCCCTATCTTCCTGGGCAACCAGAGGAGGCCGGCAACAACCCGTGAGTAAAGGATTTGCCTGAGGCGGTACCGACTTACAGACCTGGGAAGCTCCAGGGCGGGGCTGACCCAGAGGAATGCTTTACTGAGCCTAAGATGCACCTGGCCCTTAGGGGATCGTCAGCCAATAGACAAAGGAAGACAGCAGAATAGAAGTGACAGGTAACCTAATACAAAGCTACAGGAGCAAAGACAGGACTTTGGAACTCAAAACAGCTTCTCTTCTGCAGGAGAATTTAGTAATTCTGTTCGGTTCTTTCAGTAGCATCAATCAGGGGCAGGGCTGGACCTGAGTGAACACCCCAAACTTCACCAAGCGCCCGGGGTTGTCAGGCCTCACCTCCTGCTAGATAGAGGCAGAGCACAGAGGCCAGGCGGGTTTCCTTGTGATTCAGGCAGGTGCAAACCCCTGGAGTATCTGTTCACTGCAGGCAACTGGGACAGCCAACTGCAGGGCTATCAGAGACTGGGTGCGACAGAGGTGCAAGGTGAGGAAGGAGGCATCAACCTTCCCAGACTGATCTATTTGCTGGGTGGTGCCTCCTGACTCCACGCAGCACTGGAGTAAACCATATCAGAGTAGTCACCAGACCCCTATGATCCAGTTCTCAGAGATCTCTTAAACTCTCCCACCCAAGACAGGTGCTGACTGAGACAAATGATTTGGACCTTTTGAACTGAGCCAATCATCTGAGGACTATTCAGGTGGTGCCCTGGGTGTGTGGTTTTAGGAAAGTTTGATTTTCCTTTTCAAATTGTTGCCTGTGGTGGGTGGGGTGACTTAATTGCTGGTATTTCTCCACAGCTGAGACTTCAACCCAGAGTAACTGTTTCATTAGGGTTGAACAGAAACCAGCTGAAAAAAAGACAGAACCACTTAGCCCCACCACACCAAAGAGGGCCCCAGTTTCTAAGGCCACAGCACTGTACGGGTCCTCGTAAAAGCTCCAGGGGAAAAATCAAAGGGAATAAAACAATCATGGGGTGGAATCAGCGGAAAAACTCTGGAAAAATGAATAACCAGAATAGATAAACCCTCCCAAGGAAAGATATGGCAGATGTAATTGAAGATTGCATTCATAAACAACTAGCTGAGATGTCAGAAATCAAATTCAGAAATTGGATTGCCAACAAGATTGCCAATAAAGTGGAGGAAAATTTGGAATTAGAACTTCAAGCAGCAATTGAAAATTGGGAATTAGTAATTAGAGGAGAAATTCAAAAGCTGTCTCAAGAATTTAATGAATTTAAAGACAAAACCACCAAAGACTTAGACACACTGAAGCAAGAATTTGTAGCCCTCAAAGATCTGAAAAATACGGTAGAATCCTTCAGTAACAGAGTGGAACAAGCAGAAGAAAGGATTTCTGACATAGAAGACAAAGCCTTTGAACGCTCCCAAACTCTCAAAGAGGAAGAGAAATGGAGAGCAAAAATGGATCATTCTCTCAGAGAGCTCTAGGATAATTTGAAGAAGGCTAATATCCAACTCATTGGAATTCCTGAAACCGAGGAAGTGGCCTTGCTAGGCACAGAGGCCCTTCTGCATGAAATTATGAAAGATAATTTTCCAGACACGCCTAGAGATTCTCAAATGCAGATAGCAGACAGCTTCAGAACCCCAGCACGCATCACCCCCAATAAGACATCCCCCAGGCATATCATAATTAACTTTCCTAAAGTTAATATGAAGAAGAAAATTATCAAACCAGCCAGACGGAAGAAAGCCATTACCTACAAAGGGAAGAATATTAGAATGACTGCAGATCTCTCTGCTGAAAATTTTCAAGCCAGAAGAGGGTGGTCATCAACTTTTAATCTCCTAAAGCAAAATAGCTTTCAAACCTGGATCCTGTATCCAGCTAAACTGAGTTTCATTTATGATGGAGAAATTAAATACTTTAATGACATTCATATGTTGAAGAAATTTGCCATAACAAAACCAGCTCTTTAGGAAATTCTCAGACCTATCCTCCATAATGACCCCCCCCAATCCTATACCACAAAAGTAAACTCACTCAGAAACTTCAGATCAAATTTCCAATTTCCACACTGACAAAAGGATTAAAAATATCCACTGGACTTTTGAAAAACTCGATACCCAAAATTTCACCAGACTTATCAATATTCTCCATTAATGAAAATGGCTTAAACTGTCCTCTAAAGAGGCATAGGTTAGCTGACTGGATACAAAAACTCAGGCCAGATATTTGTTGCACACAAGATTCACATCTTAACTTAAAAGACAAATAAAGACTCAGGGTGAAAGGATGGTCATCCTTATTTCAGGCAAATGGTAATCAGAAAAAAGCAGGTGTTGCAATTTTATTTGCAGATACAATGGGCTTTAAACCAACAAAAGTAAGGAAGGATAAGAATGGTCACTTCATATTTGTTAAGGGTAATACTCAATATGATCAGATTTCAATTATTAATATCTATGCACCCAACCAGAATGCGCCTCAATTTATAAGAGAAACTCTAACAGACATGAGCCACTTGATTTACTCCAGTTCCATAATAGTCAGAGATTTCAACACTCCTTTGACAGTGTTGGATTGATTCTCCAATTAGAAGCGGAGCAAAGAAATTTTAGATTTAAACCTAACCATCCAACATTTGGATTTAGCAGACATCTACGGAACATTTCATCCCAACAAAAATGAATACATATACTTCTCATCAGCCCACAGAACTTACTCCAAAATCAGTCACAAGTCTAACCTCAGTAAATTTAAAGGAATAGAAATTATTCCTTGCATCTTCTCGGACCACCATGGAATAAAAGTTGAACTGAATAACAACAGGAATCTGCATACTCATACAAAAACATGGAAGTTAAATAACCTTATGCTGAATGATAGCTGGGTCAGAGATGAGATTAAGAAGGAAATTGCCAAATTTCTGGAACAAAACGACAATGAAGACATGAATTATCAGAACCTCTTGGATACTGCAAAGGCAGTCCTAAGAGGGAAATTTATAGCACTGCAAGCCTTCCTCAAGAGAATGCAAAGAGAGGAAGTTAATAACTTAATGGGACATCTCAAGCAACTGTAAAAGGATGAACATTCCTACCCCAAACCCAGTAGAAGAAAAGAAATAACCAAAATTAGAACAGAAATAAGTGAAATGGAAAACAAAAGAATTATACAACAGATCAATAAACCAAAAGTTGGTTTCTTGAAAAGGTCAATAAAATAGATAAACCTTTGGCCAACCTAATCAGGAAAAAAAGAGTAAAATTTCTAATCTCATCCATCAGAAACAACAAAGACGAAATAACAACAGACTCCTCAGAAATTCAAAAAATCCTTATTGAATATTGCAAGAAACTTTATTCTCAGAAATATGAAAATCTGAAGGAAATTGACCAATACTTGGAAGCATGTCACCTTCCAAGACTTAGCCAGAATCAAGTGGAAATGTTGAACAGGCCCATATCAAGTTCTGAAATAGCATCAACCATACAAAACCTCCCTAAAAAGAGAAGTCCGGGACCAGATGGTTTCACATCAGAATTCTACCAAACCTATAAAGAGGATTTAGTACCTATATTACTCAACCTGTTCCAAAAGGTAGAAAAAGAAGGAAGACTACCAAACACATTCTATGAAGCAAACATCACCCTGATCCCCAAACCAGGAAAAGACCCAACAAGTAAAGAAAATTATAGACCAATATCACTAATGAATATAGATGCAAAAATATTCAACAAGATCCTAACAAACAAAATCTAGCAAAACATAAAACAAATTACACATCATGACCAAGTCGGTTTTATCCCAGGGTCTCAAGGCTGGTTCAATATCCATAAATCTATAAGTATAATTCAGCACATAAATTAAAAAACAAAGACCATATGATTCTCTCAATCAATGCAGAAAAAGCTTTGATAATATCCACCAGCCCTTCATGATCAGAACACTTAAGAAAATTGGTATAGAAGGAAAATTTCTTAAACTGATAGAGGCCATCTACAGCAAACCCACAACCAATATCATATTGAATGGAGTTAAATTGAAATCATTTTCACCCAGATCAGGAACCAGACAAGACTGCCATTGTCTCCATTGCTCTTTAACATTGTAATGGAAGATTTAGCCACTGCAATTAGGGAAGAAAAGGTGAACAAGGTTATCCATATAAGGTCAGTAGAGATCAAACTTTCGCTTTTCGCAGATGATATGATTGTATATCTGAAAATCACTAGGGATTCTACTCAAAAACTCTTAGAAGTGATCAAGGAATTCAGCAGCATCTCAAGTTACAAAAATCAACATTCATAAATCTGTAGCCTTTATATATACCAACAATAGTCAAGTTGAAAAAGCAGTTGAGGACTCTATCCCGTTCACAGTAGTGCCAAAGAAGATGAAATATTTGGGAGTTGATCTAACAAAGGATCTCTATAAAGATCTCTATAAAGAGAACTATGAAACTCTAAGAAAAGAAATAGCTGAAAATGGAAAAACATACCATGCTCATGGCTGGGAAGAATCAACATTGTTAAAATGCCCATACTACCCAAAGCAATATATAATTTTAATGCAATCCCTATTAAAGCTCCACTGTCACAAATGGAAAAACATACCATGCTCATGGCTGGGAAGAATCAACATTGTTAAAATGTCCATACTACCCAAAGCAATATATAATTTTAATGCAGTGCGTATTAAAGCTCCACTGTCATACTTTAAAGATCTTGGTAAAACAATACTTCATTTTATATGGAATCAGAAAATACCTCGAATAGCCAAGATATTACTCAGAAATAAAAACAAAGCAGGAGAAATCACGCTACCAGACCTCAGACTATACTACATGTCGATAGTGATCAAAACAGCATGGTACTGGCACAAAAACAGAGAAGTAGATGTCTGGAACAGAATAGAGAACCAAGAGATGAATCCAGCTACTTACCATTATTTAATCTTTGACAAGCTAATTAAAAACATTCAGTGGGGAAAAGATTCCCTATTTAACAAATGGTGCTCCGTGAACTGGCTGGCAACCTGCAGAAGACTGAAACTGGACCCACACCTCTCACCATTAACCAAGATAGACTCTCACTGGATTAAAGATTTAAACCGAAGACATGGAACTAAAAATACTAGAAGAGAGTGCAGGGAAAACCCTTGAAGAAATCGGCCTGGGAGAGTATTTTATGAGGAGGACACCCCAGGCAATTGAAGCAGCTTTAAAAATACACTACTGTGACCAGATCAAACTAAAAAGCTTCTGCACAGCCAAGAATACAGTAAGTAAAGAAAGCAAACAGCCCTCAGAATGGGAGAAGATATTTGCAGGTTATGTCTCTGAAGACAAAGTTTTAATAAGCAGAATCCACAGAGAACTCAAACATATAAGCAAGAAAAGAACAAGTGATCCTATCGCAGGCTGGGCAAGGGATTTGAAGATAAACTTCTCTGAAGAAGACAGGTGCACGGCCTACAGACATATGAAAACATGATCACCATCTTTAATCATCAGAGAAATGCAGACCAAAACTACTTTGAGATATCACCTAACTCCAGTAAGACTAGCCTATATCACAAAATCCCAAGACCAAAGATGTTGGCATGGATGTGTAGAAAAGGGAACACTTCTACACTGCTGGTGGGAATGCAAATTAATACATTCCTTTTGGAAAGATGTTTGCAGAACACTTAGAGATCTAAAAATAGATGTGCCATTCAATCCTATAATTCCTCTACTAGGCATATAACCAGAAGACCAAAAATAACATCACAACAAAGATATTTGTACCAAAATGTTTATTGCAGCCCTATTCATAATTGCTAAATCATGGAAAAAACCCAAGTGCCCATCGATCCATGAATGGATTAATAAATTGTGGTATATGTACACCATGGAATATAATATAGCCTTAAAGAAAGATGGAGACTTTACCTCTTTCATGTTTATATGGATGGAGCTGGAGGATATTCTTCTTAGTAAAGTATCCCAAGAATGGAAGAAAAAGTATCCAATGTACTCAGCCCTACTATGAAATTAATTTATGGCTTTCACATGAAAGCTATAACCCAGTTACAACCTAAGAATGGGGGGAAGGGGGAAAGGGAGGGGAGTGAGGCGGGAGGTTGGCAGAGGCAGGGGGATTGGTGGGACGACACCTGCAGTGCATCTTACAAGGGTATATGTCAAACTTAGTAAATGTGGAATGTAAATGTCTTAGCACAATAACTAAGAAATGCCAGGAAGGCTATGTAAACCAGTGTGATGAAAATGTGTCAAACGGTCTATGAAACTAGCGTATGGTGCCCCATGATCACATTAATGTACACAGCTATGATTTAATAAAAAAAATAAATTAAAAAAAAAGAACAAAAGTGGAGGTGAGGAAGACAGTGATATGAGATTTTTAAGAATTAGATGAATTTCTGTGGGAAATTTGTAAGTCATAGGAATTAACAAATCCTCACCCTCTGTAATGTAATAAAATCATTCAAGTCCTAGATATTGCCACAAAACATCTTAATATAAAAGAAAAACAACCGAATGTATGCTGTAGAGAACACAAAAATGTATTTAAACATTTCAATAATTAGTTTCATATTAATTTATGGGAGTAGCTAATGGGTGGTAAACTGTTCTTTATTAAAGAAAAACGGTAATTACTAAAGGAAATTGTTAGTAAAAGATCTCCATATTGAACATGCACTACAGCAATGACGTATAGTCACTACAATTCTAGTTCTGCTGCTTTTTTCAGTTTTGGGGAAAATTTTTGAGTGTGAATGTTTGAATATGTGTAAGCAGGTTTTTGGCAAATGGAAAGCTTGCAGAGAACCTCAGAAGGAATATATTTTCCAGTATTGACAACAAAGGACTATGATTTCCATGCGTAATCAATTTTTTAAAAAGACTGTGTTTTTTACAGCTGAATGTGTATTTTGAGGAATGAGAGAGGGTTGAAAACACTCAAATTGTAAGGGACAACTTCATTAGCAAACATTTAAGACAAATGTTGAGATATTTTGTCTTTACTTGTGTATCTGCATAAGGATTTATAATCTGGCAATAATTTTACTAAATATCTAAGACAACTTTGTTAGTTCGGCATTAAATTAAAAGAAAAACTAATTTCTTTCTTTTTTTTTTTTTTTGTAGAGACAGAGTCTCACTTTATCACCCTCGGTAGAGTGCTGTGGCATCACACGGCTCACAGCAACCTCCAACTCCAGGGCTTAAGCGATTCTCTTGCCTCAGCCTCCCGAATAGCTGGGATTACAGGCGCCCGCCACAACGCTCAGCTATTTTTTGGTTTGTAGTTCAGCGGGGGCCGGGTTTGAACCGGCACCCTCGGTATATGGGGCTGGCGCCCTACCGACTGAGGCACAGGCGCCGCCCAGAAATTTCTAATAGCTACAATATGTGATCAAGCACATAATCTATGATAATGTCAAGAAAAGAAACTCAAATGTGAGTACAGCGTTCAAAGTAGACAGAGCGGAGAAAACGGTCAGCACCGTAAGATGAAATTCTTCTCAGCACAGACATTTTGGGGTGCATCTTATCTGCATTAGTAATATATTAGCACTTAGTGACAGTATAGGGAACTTGTTAGCTTTCAGTGTCATGAAATTAGAGAAATGAAAAACTGGGTAGGAAAAGGACAAGCCACCTAAAAAACTGAGGTTAAATGAATTCTAGTCACTTTACCAACTGACCAAATTCAATTCAAACAATTAAGCTGGATATTGCTTAAATCAGTTAGTTATTGGGTTCTCACGTAGAAAGTAGTAAGTGCTTGTGTTTCATCCTTGCTTATGAATAAGATTCTGAAGACAGAGATGTAGGCCAAGTAAGGCAGACTGGTCAGGGTAACTGATAAGTAAGGACCTTTAAATATTGCATTTTGCAGAGTCAGAGTGGGGAAGCAAAAAGAAAATTGGCTGCTTACTAATTCTACTTGTAGCAGCTTTGGGACGGTAATTTGCAAGCTCTTGCAAACCACATAGTCCTAATTTTCTCACATCCAAAATAAAAAGAGTTGATGTCTAGGCAATCTCTAGCATTCTTTCTAACTCTAAAAATTCAACTACATTTTTAAAAGAAGGAAAAATCGGCAGGATCAGCAGAAGGGCTGGTAGTTTTTTCCAAACAGAAATAAAAAATAATTTTGAATATTTTCTTTCAGTAAAAAGTTTAAAGCTTTGTCCAGTTACATTAAGCATTATTGACACCTGTGCAAAATGCTTGACTAGTATTGCTTCAGTTCAAGAAGATAGAAAAGTACTAATCCAAATCTGCAACTTGCAATAGGTTTTGAGATCACAAACCATTTGTAAGTGGCAGCATTACCTTTAATCTGTGGAACTAAGTTATACTTGTTACCAGGTGAAATTATTTGTTTATGCTCTATTTTTCATTAATATAGAAAATTGTGACAAAGATAGTTTATTGTCCACATTGTTTCACACATATAAAAAGTCACAATAATAATATATGATCATAGATTTGTTTTATCTAGGAGACAAATATCAATTAACTTAGGAGAAAATGATAAGTTCATTTATACTGGGAAGGCATAGTCTCAACACAAACAAGGTCAAACATGTAACCAATTTGGATAGAGGTTCACTAAATTATATTGTTGGGAAATTTGTAGAGAAGCATTCATTTTAATTATTTAGCTATTTCTAAAGTAACCCATCTGCTCCTTCTTTGAGCATTTCCAACACTGAGGAGTTATTCTTCTGTAGTGAAATTAGATGAGTCAGCAGTCAGGATGAATTTGAACCTCCCTATCATCTGTACTGCCATACTTCATGCCAACTCGACTCAGAACAATTCTTCCTTTATTTCCACCAGCCAATTCTCCCAGATCAAACACCAAATGACATTTCTCTCAATAGAAAAAATTTGGAAGCTCCAAGTGAAGTAGTTGACATACTTACATACTGAACATCACTCTGGACTTCAGGCATTGTGGTAGCTCATCAACACTGCTGCTGACCTATTGGGTCACTATCAATATGGGGTAGCATCCACCACTAAGCTCCTACAGTTTCTGCATAATAATTCATTAAACTTTCTGATATGTATAGCTCCATGGCAAAGAGATCCAGTCACTCTTCAAGCTTGTTCCTGACATCAAGGCTCAAGGTCATGAGAGAAAAATGTGAGTCCTGCTTTCCTTGTGGGTGGCAGTTGTCTCATGGGCTCTATTCATCTCCCTGAGTTCCAGTTTGTCCTCATTAAAGGTTCCACTTTGTGAATTCTTTTTTCCACATCTACCATTCATTTTTAACTACTCCATGTAACTTACCTGTGACGTGAAGCCAAACACTAGACACAAAGAAAATAACCTTGCACAAACTCATCTACCAGCTCCCACAATTGCCTAAGTTCTTATTACTATAATAATCATTTCAATCTATATTACTCAAATGGCTTTGCACATCTCATCAAATACCAACTGACAATAATATGCTATCAGAATTCAGTCTACCTCCAAAAAGCTAAATAGGTGCCCAGGCTTTACGACTAAGTAGTGAGGGGAGACGGAGCTGGAAAGGCATTGAGAAACCTATCTGTGAAAGATTAGCAAGCCTCACAAAGTGTGTTAGCAGAAACAGTAGCCAGTGGGCTTATTGACAGGAATGCCAGTGAAGTTTTAAAGGAAAGTAATGAAAATAGTATTGGAAGGTGGAAGAAAGAAAACACTTGTTAACTTTCCCATGGTGTGGAAAATAGGAAAAGTACTAATTAACTTGATTTATTTAAGGAGATTTCCAGGCAAAATATTGAGAGTACTGTCTTATTTTTTCCAGCTATCTGTAATGAAATGAGAGATGGGAAAGATAAAGATTGATTAGTTGTGAGTGGGATTCTGAGGCCCTGTAAAGGATCTGAGAGTCTATCAGCCAGCTAACTGTTCATGAATTAAGAATACATGCTGAGATACCCACTTAACTCCAGTGAGATTAGCCCACATAGCAAAGTCCTGAATCTGCTAAGAATTCATGCTGAGATACCCACTTAACTCCAGTGAGATTAGCCCACATAGCAAAGTCCTGAATCTGCTAAGAATACATGCTGAGATACCCACTTAACTCCAGTGAGATTAGCCCACATAGCAAAGTCCTGAATCTGCTGATGCTGGAACAGATGTGGAGAGAAGGGAATACTTCTACAGTGCTTATGGTATTGCAAATGAATACCACCCCCCTGGAAAGAAGTATGGAGAACTCTCAAAGAACTAAAAGAAGACCTCCCCTTTGATCCTGCAATCCCATTACTAGCTGCCTTCCATGAGGAACAAAAATCATGTTACCACAAGGACATTTGAGCCAGAATATTTATTGCTGCTCAATTCACAATTTCCAAGATGTGGAAGCAACCCAAGTGCCCATCCAATGAATAGATTAACAAGCATGTGGTATATGTATACCATGGATTACTATTCGGCCATAAGAAAAGATGGAGATTTGGGGGGTTTACCTGGATGAAGTTGAAACACATTCTTTTAGTCAGATATCTAAAGAGTGGAAAAACAAGTATGCAAAGTACTCAGCACTAATATGAAACCAATATATAAACAATTATACATCCATATCAAAGAAAAAACACAAATATAGTCTAGCAAAGGCAAGAGGAAAGGGGAGGAAGGATTGTGACTAATTAGGATCTCACCTACTATGCCTAATATAGGGATATTCCGCACACCTTCTAGGTGAAGGGCTCAACTACAACTTGAACTTAACCTTAGAACTGAAAACAATGTAACTTAAACATTTGTACCCTCATATTAATCTGAAATTTAAAAAAAAAAAGCCTTTTCAAGCAAAGATCAAATTTAAGAGGCGGCTGTAAGAATCTTATAAAAACCTAAGCAAGACCTAAGGCAGCACTTTATATTCCATTTCACATTGACAAAAGTCTAAGGTCTTATAGAATTGCTTACAAACCCACTTCATTAAGTAACAGAGCTTCTAAGAAACCCGGCAGCGCTGCTCCACAGTGTACACACAGGAAGCCAATAAACAGAACCTCTTAGCACAATGAGAGTACTTCTTGTCTACATGAATGGATAAGAAAGTGATATCTGTAATGTTTTAAAACTTCAGGCCCTGGACTGTACCCAGCTGTGGCCTATTCGGAACCAGGCCATACAGCAGGAGATGAACAGCAGGCCAGAGAGCAGAGCTTTGCCTGTATTCACAGCTATTCCCCATAATCCCCACCAGGGCATCATCACCTGAGCTCTGCCTCCTGTCACATCAGGGGCAGCTTTAGGTTTGCATAGGAGCGTGAACCCTACTGTAAATTTCACATGAAAGGAATCTAGGTTGTAGCTTCTTGTGGGACTCTAATGCCTGATGAGCTGAGGTGGTAAAACTAGTGCTGAGGAGTGGCTGCAAATACAGATTATCATCAGCAGAGGGTCTACCTGCACAGAGACCAGAATAAATCAATTGCTTGCAGACTCAGAGCAAAACTATCCCCCATCCTACCCTCAGTCCATGGAAAAAACTGTCTTCCATGAAATTGGTCTGTTGTGCTGAAAGGTTGAGGGCTGCTGCTTTAAACTAATTGTATTATATTATATCAAAAAGGGTAGAAAACATACGAAATGAAAAAATTACCTTTAGATTACTTCCTCCCTTTTTTACTGGCTAGTAGGCTGAGAAAGTAATTCAGTTGCAGAGACAAGCTATTCCTTACCAAAAAGAAAGGACATGACTAAGTGAAGAGTGAGAATTCCAGCGGGCAGAGCCAGAAGTGAAGAAAACAGCTCTCAGTAAAGACTGAAGCCTAGTCCAGGGACTGAGGGCCTGCCCCCAACTGGATTTCAGAATTTCTACGCACCACTGACTGTTCTATGCCTCCTATTTTTCCAGTTTTTGAACAAGATAGAGTAGATACCTATCCTATGCCTATCCTCCCATTGTATGTTAGGTGTGGGCAGATAATTTGTGTCCTTACTTCATAAAGCCTCTGATAAAAGAAAGAATATTCAAACAAACTAATGCATATGAGGGACCTTATAGAAGCCACGGCCTGGTTAAATGATGAGATCCTAGACCTTCAGCCTGAGCCTGACACAGTAAAAAATAAAACCTTGTATGTTGATGGGAGGAAGACATTGTGTTTCTCCTGAGGTACAGATGGGAGATATTGTGGCAAGTAAGTATATTGCAGAAAATTTACTTTCCAAATTTGAGTATAACAGTATTACCCATTACATCCAATATATTCTTCCAGAAACTTGCTATTCCGTCATCCAAGAGGAATATAATGATCTTCTTGAGTCTGAACAGGATCAAGACACACTTAATAGAACAGAATAGAATGTGGTCTATCTAAAGCTGGTCCATAAAAAACGATGCAGCCTTGGTCTTGAGAGATGGAATGTTCCAGTTTGTATGCCAAAACACCATGTAAGAAGTTCCATTGCCCTTAGAGTTCTATGCTTTGATGAAGATCAGGCAACTCAAAGAGGTCATAGGTGGTCCGGCCAATGAGTGCAGCTAAGATCTCAGTCAACACCCAGAGTTGTCCACAAACTCTGTGTGTGAAGGAGCCTCCTGACTTCCCCGGCCCAGTCACTAAATCACTCTGCTAGTCCAGGTTTCCCAGGTGAGGATCCAAGATCGTGGACTAGCTCTCCACAACCTGTGAGAATTCCTGACCTATAGAATCCAAAGACAAAATAGAATTTTATGCTATATTATTAGGGTATTTTTCTTTCATTCAGCAATGGTAGCTAGAAGAGTGTGTTAACTCTCAACGCGAAGGGAGACAAAGGCCAAGAAATAGAATGCTATATAAAAACAAGCAAGACAAACTTCATTTCAAAAAAATACACAGTAACCTCACTGAAAGGGGAAAAAGTGAACTAACCAAGTAATACCTTTTCCAAAGACAAAGATAGATACAACTGAAAATAAATACTGACCTCTAGTTAACAGATATCTCTTTCACAGCGTGGGATGACATTTCTGAATATCTGCTATATATTTCTGTGGAACCAACCCCATCAGTAAACATATTGGATTTATGGTGCCGTATTTCTCACTCTTAGAGAAACAAGTTATAAGCACAGAAAAGGTGGAACTAGAATCAACTATAAGGTATTGATTTGGAAATGAAAATATGAAAGTTAACTCATTTTTAATTTATACCTAGATTTTTTACAAATGTTATATAATTTCTGAACACTGTCTGCTAAGAAAGGCTAAAGCCATACATGGAGCAGGGTCTTTGGAGAAACGGCTGATTGGAAGTCCCAGCAAAGCAAGTGCAAAAGGATTATGAAATTCTTTGTGGCTTAAAGTAAGGAAGCTATAAAAGATGATGGGGAATTATATCAAGGGTACAGAAATCAGATTCAGGGACTCCTTCTGGTCAAATCTGAAAGAATTGGTGCATAAAATAAACAAAATTTGAGTAAAGTAATCTATGAGTTCATAGATAAATAAACAACAAAAATTTAAAAATGAGAGAGAAGAGTTTTTTCTTGCTATTTAAATACCAACTAATAAATGCAGAATGAATGATGGAGTTAGAAAGTAACCATTTGGCCATGCTAGTAGTTGTTTCAGGGAATACAGTAGAGTCTAGGGGATGAGTGTTTGATGAAGAACCGATTATTCACACAGCTTCAGACTCATGTCTTCACAAGTTGAATATTAATTACAAAATAAAAAATAAAACTTGGCAATGAAGAAACCTGGCAAAAACCACCAGGAGATCAAATTTAACAATGCAAACATTGGAACAAACTGAAATCATGCACATACTGACACTGTGTGGTTTGAAGAAGACAGTATCACTTCTCCCGCATTCCTAACAAAGGTGATTGAAGGGCGGGGTGGCTCATGCCTGTAATCCCAATTTTTTTTTATTATTATAAAATCATAGCTGTGTACATTAATGTTATCATGGGGCACCATACACTGGTTTTATAGACCATTTGACACATTTTCATCATACTGGTTAACATAGCCTTCCTGGCATTTTCTTAGTTATTGTGTTAAGACATTTACATTCTACATTTACTAAGTTTCACATATACTCTTGTAACATGCACCACAGATGTAATCCCAGTAATCCCAACTCTTTGGGAAGCCAAGGTGGGCGGATTGCCTGCAGTCATGAGTTCAAGACCAGCCTGAACTAGAAGGAGACCCTGTCTCTAAAAATAGCTGGGTGTTGTGTGCCTATAGTTCCAGCTACTGAGGAGGCTGAGATAAGAGAATTGTTTGAACCCAAGAGTTTTAGGTTGCTGTAAGCTGTGATGCCAGGGCACTCTACCGAGGGTGATAAAGTGAGACATTGCCTCAAAAAAAAAAAAAAAAAAAAACAACAGCAAGAAGAAAGGTGATTAACTTCGGTATAACCATGACAAATTCTCAAACACATAGTTTAAAATACTACCCTGTTTCCCTGAAAATAAGACATCCTCTGAAAATAAGTCCTGCTTACAGGAAAGATAAGACATCCACTGAAAATAAGACCTAGCGCATCTTTGGGAGCACACCTTAAAATAAAACGCTGTCTTATTTTTGGGGAAACAGGGTATATATTTAAAATAACTGGTCGATACCTTCAAAACTCTTAAAACATGAAGAAAATCTCAAGGATGTTTTCAGGTTAAAAGAAAATAAAAAGAGATTCATTATGACTGAAATCAGTGTTTGTCCTTCATTAGATCCTGAGCTGGGAACAAAATGGCCATAATGGCACTAGGTGGGCCAATGGGCAAAATTTTTATATGAACTGTGGATTACACAGCAGCCTTGTATAATATGAAATTCCCTAGTTATGTACTTGTACTGTGGTTCAGAAAGAAATTTCTCTTTGTCCTTGGGTAATATGGAACGAAATATTTAGAGATAAATGAGCATGTCTTGATGCCTGCAAGGTAATGTGCATGTGTGCCTGAGTGCCTGTGTGTATGTAAAAACACAAAGAAAGAGAGAAAGAGAACATGAGAGAAAGTGATTAAGAAAGGGAATGGGAGAGGGGCAGAGACAAGATGGCTGAGAGAAGCCAGCTTTCCACAGAGGCTCCCATCCAGAAGGAGAGTTAAAGGACAGAACTTTAGCAAGTAACCTGGTGGATTAGAGCTGCGCCAAGAGAGAAGGTTGAAAAATGCATGTCAGCCCTACTGAGGTGAGTTGCGACGTCAAGGATACAAACAAAATGTACAAAATCCATCACCAAGCAGACGGGAATCCCCTCCCCCATGAGAACAGCTTGGAGTACCCCATAAACAAATGAGCAGAGTTCAAAAGTCCTCCCATTGTACTTCACCAGAGAGACTCTCTATAAAATGGAATTACTTCCCCTAACAGGGTGCCAGGGCACTCTCCTGCCAGGCATAAAACTGTGTAAACTGTATATATTTGCTACCTGCAATTGTGAGCTCCCAGCACTCCCCTCCACTCTACTCTGAGGTCTGGAGGCCTGTCCCCCAGGAGTACATATACTTGGGTGTGGTACATATTCTCGAGGAGTGTGGACAGGGCCTGGACTGCAGCTGGTCAGTGCTGATTCTGAGGCACAGGAGTGAGGAGAGGACGATCGTATGAGAGGGAACCACGCCAGAGTAGAAGTGCCCCGAGGCACAGAACAGCAATCGTTTTGGGCAATAATAGGGCTCACCCCTGGATATTCTGGAGTCACACCCCTGTCTCTCTGGGCAACCAGAGGAGGCCGGACATCTTCTCAGGTGGCAAACAATGGCAAAACAGATCTGGGATGGAAACACAGGCCTTGTAAGTAAAAGCTTTGCCTGAGGTGGTACCAGTCTGGGTGGAGCACGGGGACTAGAAAATGCATGTGCAGTGCCAGGTGACTCCCAGGGAAGGGCTGACACAGAGGAAAGTTTTACTGAGCCTAAGACAGACCTGGCCCCCAGGCAACCTTTAGCCTAGACAAAGGAGGGCAGAAGGCTAGAACTGACAGCTAACTGTGCTGCGAATACAAACCTGCAGCAGCAAAGACAGGGCCTGAGGCACAGGTTCTGTGAACTAAAAACAGCTTTTCTTCTGCAGGGGAATTTAGCCAGAACAGAAATAAACTACAAAAAGTTGTTCTGTTTGGTCGGTAACATCAATCAGGGGTGGGTCTGGAACGGAACAAACACCCCCAAGCCTCCATCAAGCACCCAAGGTTGTCAGACCTCACCTCCCCCTGCAGGATAGAGGCAGAGAGCGGCAGCCTGGCTGAGGAGACATACATTTCCTTGTTATTCAGGCAGGTGCAACCCCCTTGAGTATCTGCTCATTGGAGACAACAAAGTCACAGCCCTGCGGAGTTATCAGTGACTGGGGGTGACAGAGGTGCAAGGTGGGGAAGGAGGTATCAACCTTTCTAGACTAATCTATTTGCTGGGTGGGTCCTCAACCCCATGGAGCACTGGAGCAAGTCGTATTTGAGTTGTCAGCAGACCCTGTGATCTAGTTGCCAGAGACTTGTTAAACTCTCCAACCTGAGACAGGTACTGACTGAGACAATTGATTTGGAACATTTGAAGTGAGCCAATCACCTGAGGACTATCCAAATGGTGCCCTGGGTGTATGGTTGTAGGAAGGTTTGCTTTTCCTTTTCCAGTTGTTACCTGTAGGGGGCAGGGTGACTTAATTGCTGGTATTTCTCGACAGATGAGACATCAACCCAGAGTAACTGTTTCACTAGGGTTGGAAAGAGACCAGCTGAAAACAAGATAGAGCAACTTACCTCACCACACCATACAGGTCTCCAGTTTCTCAGGCTATAGCACTGTAAAGGCCCTCAGCAAAGCTCCAGGGGAAAAGTCAAAAGGCATAAAAAAATCATTGAGCAGAATCAGTGGAAAAACTCTGGTAACATGAATAATCAGAGTAGATTAAACCCCCAAGGAAAAATATGGCAGATGTAACTGAAGGTCCTTTTCATAAACAGATGGCTGAGATGTCAGAAATTGAATTTCAGAATTTAGATTGCAAACAAGATTAATAGAATGGAGGAAAATTTGGAATTAGAAATTCGAGGCCAATTCAGAAGTTGGAATTAGAAATTCGAGGAGAAATTCAAAAGTTGTCACAAGAATTCAATGAATTTAAAGACAAAACCACCAAAGATTTTGACACATTGAAGCAAGAATTTGCAGTCCTGAAAGATATGAAAAATACAGTAGAATCCCCCAGTAACAGAGTGGAACAAGCAGAAGAAAGGATTTCTGACATTGAATAAAAAGCTTTTGAATGCTCCCAAACTCTCAAAGAGGAAGAGAAATAAAGAGCAAAAATGGATCATTCTCTCAGAGAGCTCTGGGATAATTCAAAGAAAGGTAATAACTGCCTCATTGGTATCTCTAAAAGTGATGAAATGGCTTCAGAAGGCACAGAGGCTATTCTCCAAGAAATTATGAAGGACAATTCTCCAGACATGCCCAGAGATTCTGAAATTGAGATAGCAGACAGTTTCAGAACCCCCACCATGACTCAATCGGAATAAGACATCCCCCAGAAACATCATAATTAACTTCACTAAAGTTAATATGAAGGAGAAAATTCTGAAAGCTGCCAGATGGAAGAAATCTATTACCTACAAAGGGAAGAATATTAAAATGACTGCAGATCTCTCTGCTGAAACCTTTGAAGCCAGAAGAGTGTGGTCATCGACTTTTAATCTCCTAAAACAAAATAACTTTCAACCCCGGATCCTGTACCCAGCTAAACTGAGTTTCATTTATGATGGAGAAATTAAATACTTTAATGACATTCACATGTTGAAAAAATTTTCCATAGCCAAACCAGCTTTTCAGGATATTCTCAGACTTATCCTCCATAATGACCAGCCCAATCCTCTACCACAAAAGTAAACTCACTCAGAACCTTTTGATCAAACTCCAACTTCCACAGTGGTGAAAGGATTAAAAATGTCCACTGGATTTTGAAAAACTCGATACACAAAATTTTACCAGACTTATCAATATTCTTCATTAATGTGAATGGCTTAAACTGTACTCTAAAGAGGCACAGGTTGGCTGACTGGATAAAAAAAACTCAGGCCAGATATTTGCTGCATACAAGAATCACATCTTACCTTAAAAGATAAATATAGACTCAGGGTGAAAGGATGGTCATCCATATATCAGGCAAATGGTAATCAGAAAAAAGCAGGTGTTGCAATTCTATTTGCAGACACAATAGGCTCTAAAGGAACAAAAGTAAGGAAGGATAAGAATGGTCACTTCATATTTGTTAAGAGTAATACTCCATAAAGTGTGATTTCAATTGTTAATATTTATGCACCCAACCAGAATGCGCCTCAATTTATAAGAGAAACTCTAACAGATACCAGCAACTTGATTTCCTCCAGCTCCATAATAATTGGAGATTTCAACACTCCATTGGCACAGTTGGATAGATCCTCCAATAAGAAGCTGAGCAAAGAAATTTTAGATTTAAACCTAACCATCCAACATTTGGATCTAGCAGACATCTATAGAACATTTGATCCCAATAAAACTGAATAAACATACTTTCCATCAGCCCACGAAACATACTCCAAAATCGATCACATCTTAGGTCACAAGTCTAAATTCAGTAAATTTAAAGGAATAGAAATTATTCCTTGCATCTCCTCGGATCACCATGGAATAAAAGTTGAACTCAGTAATAACAGGAATCTGCATACTCATATAAAAGCATGGAAGTTAAATAACCTTATGCTGAATTATAGCAGGGTCATAGATGAGATTAAGAAGGAAATTGCCAAATTTTTGGAACAAAACGACAATGAAGCCCCAAATTATCAGAACCTATGGGACATGGCAAAGGCACTCCTAAGAGGGAAATTTATAGCACTACAAGCCTTCCTCAAGAGAACGCAAAGAGAGGAAGTTAACAACTTAATGGGACATCTCAAGCAACGGGAAAAGGAAGAACATTCCAACCCCAAACCCAGTAGAAGTAAAGAAATAACCAACGTAAGCGCAGAATTAAATGAAATTGAAAACAAAAGAATTATACGACAGATCAATAAATCAAAAAGTTGTTTTTTTTGAAAAGGTCAATAAAATAGATAACACTTTGGGTAACCTAACCAGGAAAAAAAGAGTAAAATCTCTAATTTCATCCATCAGAAATGACAAAGTCAAAATAACAACAGACTCCTCAGAAATTCAAAAATTCCTTGATGAATATTACAAGAAACTTTATTCTCACAAATATGAAAATTTGAAGGAAATTGACAAATACTTGAGAACAGATCACCTTCTAAGACTTAGCCAGAATCAAGTGGAAATGTTGAACAGGCCTATATCAAGTTCTGAAATAGCATCAACCATACAAAAATCTCCCTAACAAGAAAAGCCTGAAAACCAGATGGCTTCAAGTCCGAATTCTACCAAACCTTTAAAGAGGTACTAGGAACTAGTACCTATATTACTTAACCTGTTCCAAAGTATAGAAAAAGAACGAATACTGCCCAGCATGTTCTATGAAGCAAAAATCACCCTGATCCAAAAAGCAGGAAAAGACCCAACAAGAAAAGAAAATTGTAGACCAATATCACTAATGAATATAGATGCAAAAATATTCAACAAGAACCTAAGAAACAGAATCCAGCAACACATAAAACAAATTATACATCATGACCAAGCCTGTTTTATCCCAAGGTTTCAAAGCTGGTTCAATATATGAAAATCTATAAATATAATTCAGCACATAAACATATTAAAAAACAAAGACCATATGATTCTCTCAATTGATGCAGAAAAAGCTCTTGATAATATCCACCATCATGATCAGAACACTTAAGAAAATTGGTATAGAAGGGACATTTCATAAACTGATAGACGACATCTACAGCAAACCCACCGCCAATACCATATTGAATGGAGTTAAATTGAAATCATTTCCATTCAGATCAGGAACCAGACAAGGTTGCCCATTGTCTCCACTGTTCTTTAACATTGTGATGGAAGTTTAGCCATTGCAATTAGGGAAGAAAAGGCGATCAAGGGTATCAATACAGGGTCAGAAGAGATTAAACATTTGCTCTTTGCAGATCAAATGATATTATATCTGGAAAACACCAGGGATTCTACTACAAAACTCTCAGAAGTGATCAAGGAATACGGCAGCGTCTCAGGTTACAAAATCATCATTCATGAATCTGTAACCTTTATATATAGCAACAATAGTCAAACTGATAAAACAGTTAAGGATTCTATTCCATTCACAGTAGTGCCAAAAAAGATGAAATATTTGGGTGTTTATCTCACAAAGGATGTGAAAGATCTCTATAAAGAGAACTATGAAACTCTAAAAAAAGAAATAGCTGAAAATGTTAACAAATGAAAAAACATACCATGCTCATGACTGGGATGAATCAACATTGTTAAAATGTCCATATTACCCAAAGCAATACACAGTTTTAATGCAATCCCTATTAAAGTTCCACGGTCATACTTTAAAGATCTTGAAAAAATAATGCTTCATTTTATATGGAATCAGAAAAAACCTCGAATAGCCAAGACATTACTCAGAAATAAAAACAAAGCAGGAGGAATCATGGTACCAGACCTCAGACTATAGTATAAATCGATAGTGATCAAAACAGCATGGTACTGGCACAAAAACAGAGAGGTGGATGTATGGAACAGAATAGAGAACCAACAGATGAACCCAGCTACTTACCATTATTTGATCTTTAACAAGCCAATTAAAAATATTCAGTGGGGAAAAGATTCCCTATTTAACAAATGGTGCTGGGTGAACTGGCTGGCAACCTGTAGAAGACTGAAACTGGACTCACACCATTCACCATTAACTAAGATAGACTCTCACTGGATTAAAGATTTAAACTTAAGATATGAAACTATAAAAATACTAGAAGAGAGTGCAGGGAAAACTCTTGAAGAAATCCGTTTGGGCGAGTATTTTATGAGGAGGACCCCTTGGGCAATTGAAGCAGCTTCAAAAATACACTACTGGGACCTCACCAAACTAAAAAGATTTTGCACAGCCAAGAACACAGTAAGTAAAACAAGTAGACAACCCTCAGAATGGGAGAAGATATTTGCACATTATGTCACCCACAAAAGTTTAATAACCACAATCCACAGAGAACTCAAATGTATAAGCAAGAAACGAACGGGGATCCTATCGCAGGCTGGGCAAGCGACTTGAACAGAAAATTCTCTGAAGAAGACAGGCAGAAGGCCTACAGACATGAAAAAATGTTCATCATCCTTAATCATCAGAGAAATGCAAATCAAAACTACTTTGAGATATCATCTAACTCTAGTAAGATTATCCCATATCACAAAATCCCGAGACCAGAGATGTTGGCATGGATGTGGAGAAAAGGGAACACTTCTACACTGCTGGTGGGAATGCAAATTAATATATTCCTTTTGGAAAGATGTTGGCAAAACAATTAGAGATCTAAAAATAGATCTGCCATTCAATCTTATAATTCGTCTACTAGGTATATATCCAGAAGACCAAAAATCACATTATAACAAAGATATTTGTCGCAGAATGTTTATTGCAGCCCAATTCAGAATTGCTAAGTCATGGAAAAAACCCAAGTGCTCATCCATCCATGAATGGATTAATAAATTGTGGTATATGTACACCATGGAATATTATGTAGCCTTAAAGAAAGATGAAGACTTTACCTCTTTCGTGTTTACATGGATGGAACATGAACATATTCTTCTTAGTAAAGTATCTCAAGAATGGAGGGGAAAGTATCCAATGTACTTAGACATACTATGAAACTAATTTATGGCTTTCATATGAAAGCTATAACCCAGTTTTAACCTAAGAATATGGGTAAGGAGGAGAGTGAGGACAGGGAGGGGGGAGGATGGGTGGAGGGAGGGTGATTGGTGGGATTACACCTACTGCATCTTACAAGGGTACATGTGAAACTTAGTAAATGTAGAATATAAATGTCTTAACACAATAACTAAGAAAATGCCATAAAGGCTATGTTAACCAGTGTGATGAAAATTTGTCAAATGGTCTATAAAACCACTGTATGGTGTTCCATGATTGCATTAATGTACACAGCTATGATTTAATAAATTTTTTTTTTTTCAGAAAAAAAGGGAATAGGAGGGTGAGCACAAGTGAGCAAAAGGGAAAGCAAACGGGGTATAAAGGTCACAAGAAATGATTCTGAGGCAAGGTTTGGTGGAAATTCTTTGTACTGTTCTTGTAAATTTTTTGTAAGTTTGAAATTATATTAATAATAAAAACTACCCCCTCACACACAAAAAAAAGTATCAGTAGTATCAGTGACCACTTGGAATTTTCTAGTCTTTCAGGCTGAATGCATTGCAAGCTTATGAGAATAAATTCCTCAATATTATATCTTATTATAAGAAAATAATATTTTCCCCTACTATCTACAATATGATATTATAAGCTTATATGTTCTCAAAAATACTGTTTTTCTATAGAATTTTAATCACTTTAAAATGAAGCGATCAAGTTAAAACTAAGGTATAAAAAAAGTTCCTGCTTTTAAAAACATTCTATATGAAACCTTAAATTATTAAAAGTAATGTTTCTGTATGATCACTGTAAGCATGGTAGAAAATATGATGCATTCTCAATGAATGCATCCAAGAGAGTAAAATTCCAGTTTACAGAGCACACACTATTATATAGTTTTTCATTTTCAAAATGCTCTATCTCTAATAATTTAAGTCCTAGCAGTAACTTTTATGTATTTAATTCTCTATATCACTTTGAAATATAATGCTGGGGCAGAGCGTGATGGCGGACAGGACGGACGTGTAGCCCACCTCTCCCAGGCCATCAGGTGAGAGGAAAGGCAGTCTGGACCTTTCCTGTGAGTGGATTATTGGAGTGGACAGACAGCTGGAGACACCCAGCGAACTGGCAGATTGCTATATATGAGGGGTAATTTAAAATCACGGACTCTGTTGTAGAGATTCTTCCCTGCTCATCTGTGCTGGCCAGCAGGCCCCTCCCCTACAGAAGTCAGCAGCTTGTAAATGCTGACAAACCCAATTGACAAATAATTATTCCTGAACTGAGGGAGGCACCCAAAAGGAGAGCCACTCAAAACCACGGGGAGCTGGGCAAACTGTTGGACAATTGAAGGGAAGGGATCCTGCCCGGGAAACAGAAATTTTGAACTACCCAAAAGGGCGGGCACCTTTCCCCCAGGCATTGGAGGGGGCTGGCAGTTTAGGCTGTGTGGAGAACTGGCGGGCACCAATCCAAATGGGAAATTCTGAACCATAAAACCCAGAATAAGTCCCCCGAATGCTCCAACTACGGGACCCGGCTTGAAGCCATAGACCTGGCTTTGGCTGCTAAAGCCGGGAAGCTACTGAAGCCCCGACCCGCTTTAGCTGCTGAGACTCCGAACTTGGCTTCAGCCCCGGGAGCCAGCTACAGCAGATAAAACCACAAGCCTGCCAACGACAGCGGGAACTCAGCACCACTCCCTCTACAGCCGATTGCAGTCGCCAGTTTGCAGGAGAACCTGGGAATAGAGTGGAAAGACTTGAGAAGCGTGGACACTTGCACTGAGTGGGAAGGTCGGTCGCAAGTGCTGTCTGGAAAAGAACAGCTAAGCTTACACAATTCTTAGGCGACAAACATTTGCAGAAATTCCAAAATGGCGATTGGCCATGGAAGGTGGTTACCATGGTAACAGTATAAACTGAAAATCAGGTATAAGCCTCTGAACCACTCACAGCGCCACCTGGTGTCAAGAAAGTATATTGCAGTATGAATATATCCCTATGAAAGTTGATCCCTACAGCAGACATATAGATATATATAGGTATATTTCTACACGCAAGAATATTTTTGTAGTTGGTGCCTTTGTTTTGTTTCTTTTTTTTTTGTTTGTTTGGTTTTCGTTATTTTTTTTTTGTTCGTTTTGTTTTTGTCTGTTTTTTCCTCACCATTTCCTTAGAGGAGATTTCGGTAATTTTTTATTATTACTTTATAAATAAATATATTTTTTATTTCTATGTTTTCTAATTTTAATTTCTATTTTCTTCTCATTTAACATTCCTACTAACACCACTTTTTTCTCTCTTTTTTTCCTTTCTTTCAATTATTTTATGATTATCACTATTTTTATTGCACTTGTTCTTATATTGCTGTTGTCGTGGCTGTTACCTGTATGTCTATGTGTTTCCATCTGTCTCTGTATCTAAGGGCCCATGTGCCTGGTAACCTTTGTATCTGTTTATTTGTTCATTTGGTCTCAATGAGCTTGGTGTTACAACCTGCAACTCTGAGCTCCTAACACTCCCCTCCACTCTCACTCCGTGATCTGGAGACCTGCCCCCCTGGAGGTCCAGATTATTGGGTGAACTCTTGAGAGGTGCAGACAGGACCTGGACTGCAGCTGGCCCAGTGCTGACTCTGTAGCAAAGGAGCGAGAAGACGATGGTCGGCTAGGAGGGAATTAAACTGCAGCGGTGGTGCCCCAAGGTGCAGAGCAACAGCCGTCTTCAGCAATAACAAGGCCCACCCCCAGATATCCCATAGCCTCTCCTCCTATCTTCCTGGGCAACCAGATGAAGCTGAGCATCTTCTCAGATGGCAACCACCATGGAACAGACCTGGGACTGAAACACAGGCCCCGTGAGTAAAGGGTTTGCCTGAGGCAGCACTGACCTGGGTGGAACACAGGGACTAGAAAACACACCCACAGAGCCGGGAAATTCCCAAGGTGGGGCTGATCCAGAGGACTGCTTGACTGAGCCTAAGATGCACCTGGCCCTCAGGGGATCACCAGCCTATAGACAAAGGAGGCCAAGAGGCTACAGCCAACAATTGATCGTGCTGCAAATGCAAACCCACAGGACTAAAGACAGGGCCTGAGGCACAGGTTCTGGGAACTCAAATCAGCCTCTCCTCTGCAGAAGAATCTAGCAGGGTCAGAAACAAACTCCCACAGGGTTCTTCTGCTCACCCAGTAACATAAACTAAGGGTGGTGCTGGAACTGAGTGAACACCTCTAGCCTCCATCAAGTGCCTGAGGTTGACAGGCCACACCACCCCCTGATGGATAAAGATAGAGAGTAGCGGCCTAGACGAGCAGACACAGACTACCCTGTGACTTAGGCAGGTGCAAACACCTGGAGTATCTGCTTACTGCAGACAACTGACTGGGTCACAGCCCTGTGGGGCTACCAGCGACTGGGTGTGACAGAGCTGCAAGGTGGGGAGGAGGCATCAATCATCCCAGACTGATCTAAATACTGGGTGGCTCTTCCTGACTCCATGCAGCACTGGAGCAAGCCATATTAGAGCAGTCACCAGACCCCTGTGATCTAGTTCCCAGGGACTTCTTGAACTCTCCCACCCAAGGCAGCTGCTGACTGGGACAACTGATTTGGACATTTTGAACTGAGCCACTAACCTGGGGACTATCCAGGTGGTGCCCTGGGTGTGTGGTTGTAGGAATGTTTGATTTTCCTTTTCTATTTGTTGCCTGTGGTGGGTGGGGTGACTTAATTGCTGGTATTTCTCCACAGCTGAGACTTCAACGCAGAGTAACTGTTTCACTAGGGTCAAATAGAAACCAGCTGAAAACAAGACAGAACCACTTAGACTCTCTACACCAAACAGGGCCCCAGTTTCTCAGGCCACAGCACTGTATGGGTCCTCGACAAAACACCAGGGGAGTAAAACAATCAGGGGGCAGAAGCAGTGGAAAACTCTGGTAACATGAATAACCAGAATAGATAAATCCCCCCAAGGAAAGATACAGCAGATGTAATTGAAGATCCCGTTCATAAACAACTAGCTGAGATATCAGAAATCGAATTCAGAATTTGGATGGCAAACAAGATTAACAAAATGGAACTAGGAATTCATGGAGAAATTCAAAAGGTGTCTCAAGAATTTAACGTATTTAAAGACAAAACCACCAAAGACTTAGACACACTAAAGCAAGAATTTGCAGCCCTCAAAGATATGAAAAAAACAGTAGAATCCCTTAGCAACAGAATGGACCAAACAGAAGAAAGAATCTCCGACATCGAAGATAAAGCCTTTGAACACTCCCAAACTCTCAAAGAGGAAGAGAAATGGAGAGCAAAAATGGATCACTCACTCAGAGAGCTCTGGGATAACACGAAGAAGGCAAATATCCGACTCATAGGAATTCCTGAAACAGATGAAGTGGCCTCACTGGGTCCTGAGGCCCTTCTGCATGAAATTATGAAAGAGAATTTTCCAGACATGCCTAGAGAACCTGAAATTCAGATAGCAGATAGCTTCAGAACCCCAGCACGACTCAAACCCAATAAGACATCCCCCAGGCATATCATAATTAACTTCACTAAAGTTAATACGAAGGAGAAAATTCTCAAAGCAGCCAGGTGAAAGAAAACCATTACCTTCAAAGGGAAGAACATTAGTTTGACTGCAGATCTCTCTGCTGAAATTTTTCAAGCCAGAAGAGGGTGGTCATCAACGTTTAATCTCCTCAAGCATAATAACTTTCAACACTGGATCTTGTACACAGCTAAACAGAGTTTCATTTATGATGGAGAAATTAAATACTTTAATGACATTCATATGCTAAAGAAATTTGCCATAACCAAGCCACCTCTTCAGGATATTCTCAGACCTATACTCCATAATAACAAACCCAATCATCTACTACAAAAGTAAACTCACTCAGAAACTTCTGACCAAACTCCAACTTCCACACTGGCGAAAGGATTAAAAATGCCCACTGGACTTTCGAAAAAATCAATACCCCAAATTTCACCAAACTTATCAATACTCTCCATTAATGTGAATGGCTTAAACTGCCCTCTAAAGAGACATAGATTAGCTGACTGGATACAAAAACTCAGGCCAGACATTTGTTGCATACAAGAGTCACATCTTAACTTAAAAGACAAATACAGACTCAGGGTGAAAGGATGGTCATCCTTATTTCAGGCAAATGGTAATCAGAAAAAAGCAGGTGTTGCAATTTTATTTGCAGATACAATAGGCTTTAAACCAACAAAAGTAAGGAAGTACAAAAATGGTCACTTCATATTTGTTAAGGGTAAGACTCAATATGATAAGATTTCAATTATGAATATCTATGCACCCAACCAGAATGCACCTCAATTTATAAGAGAAACTCTAACAGACATGAACAACTTGATTTCCTCCAACTCTATAATAGTCGGAGATTTTAACACTCCTTTGGCAGTGATGTATTGATCCTCCAACAAAAAGCTGAGTAAAGAAATTCTAGATTTAAATCGAACCATCCAGCATTTAGATTTAGCAGACATCTACAGAACATTTCATCCCAACAAAACTGAATACACATACTTCTCATCAGCCCACGGAACTTACTCCAAAATCGATCACATCTTAGGTCACAAGTAAAATCTCAGTAAATTTAAAGGAATAGAAATTATTCCATGCATCTTTTCGGACCATCATGGAATAAAATTTGAGATGAGTAACAACAGGAATCTGCATACTCATACAAAAACATGGAAGTTAAATAACCTTATGCTGAATGATAGCTGGGTCAGAGATGAGATCAAGAAGGAAATTGCCAAATTTCTGGAACAAAAGGACAATGAAGACACGAACTATCAGAACCTCTGGTACACCGCAAAGCAGTTGAAAGAGGGAAATTTATAGCACTGCACGCCTTCCTCAGAACGGAAAGAGAGGAAGTAAGCAACTTAATGGGACATCTCAAGAGACTGGAAATGGAAGAACACTCCAACCCCAAATACAGTAGAAGAAAAGAAATAACCAAAGTCAGAGCAGAACTAAATGCAATTGAAAACAAAAGAATAATACAACAGATCAATAAATCAAAAAGCTGTTTTTTTTTAAAGGTCAACAAAATAGATAAACCTTTGGTCAACCTAATCAGGAAAAAAAGAGTAAAATCTCTAATGTCATCAATCAGAAATAACAAAGACAAAATAACAACAGACTCCTCAGAAATCAAAAACATCCTTAATGAATATTACAAAAAACTTGATTCTCAGAAATACGGAAATCTGAAGGAAATTGACCGTTACTTGGAAGCACGTCACCTTCCAAGACTTAACCAAAATCAAGTGGAAATGTTGAACAGGCCCATATCAAGTTCGGAAAAAACATCAACCATGCAAAATCTCCCCAAAAAGAAAAGCCTGGGACCAAATGGTTTTACGTCAGAATTCTACCAAACCTTTAAAGAGGAATTAGTACCTATATTACTCAACCTGTTCCAAAAGGTAGAAAAAGAAGGAAGACTACTCAACATGTTCTATGAAGCAATCATCACCCTGATCCCGAAACCAGGAAAAGACCCAACAAGAAAAGAAAATTATAGACCAATATCACTAATGAATATAGATGCAAAAATATTCAACAAGATTCTAACAAACAGAATCCAGCAACATATCAAACAAATCATACATCACGACGAAGTCGGTTTTATCCCAGGGTCTCAAGGCTGGTTCAATATACGTAAACCTATAATGTAATTCAGCACATAAACAAATTAAAAAACAAAGACCATATGATTCTCTCAATCGATGCAGAAAAAGCTTTTGATAACATCCAACATCCGTTCATGATCAGAACACTTAAGAAAATTGGTATAGAAGGGACATTTCTTAAACTGATAGAGACCATTTACAGCAAACCCACAGCCAATATCATATTGAATGGAGTTAAATTGGAATCATTTCCACTCAGATCTGGAACCAGACAAGGCTGCCATTGTCTCCATTGCTCTTTAACATTGTAATGGAAGTTTTAGCCACCGCAATTAGGGAAGAAAAGGCAGTCAAGGGTATCCACATAGGGTCAAAAGAGATCAAACTTTTGCTGTTCACAGATGATATGATTGTATACCTGGAAAATACTAGGGACTCTACTACAAAACTCTTAGAAGTGATCAAGGAATACAGCAGCGTCTCAGGTTACAAAATCATCATTCATAAATGGGTAGCCTTTATATATACCAAAAATAGTCAAGTAGAAAAAACAATTAAGGACTCTATCTCTTTCACAGTAGTGCCAAAGAAGATGAAATACTTGGGATTTTATCTAACAAAGGACATGAAAGATCTATATAAAGAGAACTATGAACCTCTAAGAAAAGAGATAGCTGAGAATGTTAACAAATAGAAAAATATACCATGCTCATGGTTGGGAAGAATAAACATTGTTAAAATGTCCATAGTACCCAAAGCAATATATAATTTCAACGCAATCCCTATTAAAGCTCCACTGTCATACTTTAAAGATCTTGAAAAAACAATATTTTGTTTTATATGGAATCAGAAAAAAACTCGAATAGCCAAGACATTACTCAAAAATAAAAACAAAGCAGGAGGAATCACGCTACCAGACCTCAGACTATACTACAAATCAATAGTGATCAAAACAGCATGGTACTGGCACAAAAACAGAGAAGTAGACGTCTGGAAAAGAATAGAGAACCAAGAGATGAATCCAGCTAATTACCATTATTTAATCTTTGACAAGCCAATTAAAAACATTCAGTTGGGAAAAGATTCTCTATTTAACAAATGTTGGTGGGTGAACTGGCTGGCAACCTGTAGAAAACTGATACTGGACCCACACCTCTCACCATTAACCAAGATAGACTCTCACTGGATTAAAGATTTAAACCGAAGACATGAAACTAAAAATACTAGAAGAGAGTGCAGGGAAAACCCTTGAAGAAATTGGGTTGGGCGAGTTTTTCATGAGAAGGACCCCCTGGGCAATTGAAGCTGCTTCAAAAATACACCTTTTGGACTTGATCAAACTAAAAAGCTTCTGCACAGCCAAGAACACAGTAAGTAAAGCAAGCAAACAGCCCTTAGAATGGGAAAAGATATTTGCAGGTTATGTCTCCGACAAAGGTTTAATAACCAGAATCCACAGAGAACTCAAACGCATTAGCAAGAAAAGAACAAGGGATCCCATCGCAGGCTGGGCAAAGGACTTGAAGAGAAACTTCTCTGAAGAAGACAGGCACACGGGCTTCAGACATATGAAAAAATGCTCATCATCTTTAATCATCAGAGAAATGCAAATTAAAACTACTTTGAGATATCATCTAACTCCAGTGAGACTAGCCTACATCACAAAATCCCAAGACCAGAGATGTTGGCGTGGATGTGGAGAAAAGGGAACAATTTTGCACTGCTGGTGGGATTGCAAATTAATAAATTCCTTTTGGAAAGAGATATGGAGAACACTTAGAGATCTAAATATAGATCTGCCATTCAATCCTGTAATCCCTCTACTGGGCATATAGCCATAAGACCAAAAATCACATCATAATAAAGATATTTGTACCAGAATATTTATTGCAGCCCTATTCATAATTGCTAAGTCATGGAAAAAGCCCAAGTGCCTATCAATCCACGAATGGATTAATAAATTGTGGTATATGTACACCACGGAATATTATGCAGCCTTAAAAAAAGATGGAGACTTTACCTCTTTCATGTTTACATGGATGGAGCTGGAACATATTCTTCTTAGTAAAGTGTCTCAAGAATGGAAGAAAAAGTACCCAATGTACTCACCCTTATTATGAAACTAATGTAGGACCTTCACATGAAAGCTATAACCCAGTTACAACCTAAGAATAGGGAGAAGGGGGAAAGGGGGGATAGAAGGGGGAGTAGGGGGAGGGAGGGAGATTAATGGGATTACACCTGCGGTGCATCTTACAAGGGAATATGTGAGTCCTAGTAAATGTGGAATGTAAACGTCTTAGCTAAATAACTAAGAAAATGCCACGAAAGCTAGGTTAGCTATTGTGATGAAAATATGTCAAACGGTGTATGAACCAAGTGTATGGTGCCCCATGATCATACTAATGTACACAGCTATGATTTAATAAAAAAATAAATAAATAAAAAATCATTAACTCAAAAATAAAAGAAAAAAAGAAAAATCCACTTGTTAAGTGATGATTATAGGCTAAATTATAAGTGTGATATTGCAGATACGACAAAGGATAAAAAATAAATCCTGCCTTTAGTGAGCTCAAAATCCAGACAAGAAAATGAAATAGAAATAACTTTAATACAAAGTTATAACAATAGCATCATTGAAAAGACAGAATTTTAAACAACAAAGAAATGGCAGGAAATGAATCTTTAGTCTTCCACCAACAAAAAAACTAAAGCCTGCAATGGTTTAAATTGCTGCCTGGGAGTGAAAGCTCAGGGGTATGAAATTTTAAAAGAGATATTTCAGTACTACCTTGGGTTTTCAAGGAGCAAGACTTGCTATGAGGAGAAAGATGTGCACAAATGGAAAAGTGGCATTTTCAGCAAAGAGGATACCAAAGGCATAGAAGTAGAAAATGAGATTTGATATTTTGATTTTCTATGTATATATCAAGGTCATGATGTAAAGCATGATGTGACTCCATTTTCACTTAGCAAGTGTAGATAGTGAAGCATTATCTTGATTTTTTTCATAGATACTTTCTACAGCGATTTCCATGTGCATATGCCGAAACACTATTACCTCCCAAAGATATTGAGCTATTGAGGCCAAGTTCCTAAGTTATGTTGGATGGCTTCATTTTGTCTGAAAGTGATCCTGCTAAAGAGCTTCTTTGAATTATCTCATTAGTCACAGAGAAGCCCATGAAGAGGGGGATTTAATTGTATTTAAGTGTAAACACAATGGGACCAAGGGACTTACATGTTGAGCCTGCTTTCTGTGTGGTCTTATATTAATCAAAATTTGAAAATCATTACTTTCCTTAATGGTCTAACTCTACTATTTCCTAAACCAGTAACCTGAAGTTCAAAGCGGGGAAGTAACTTGGTCAGCATTACCAAGCAAATTACCTGCAGACCTCAGAGTTCTCTAGGTCTCTGAGATTTCAGTCTTGGGTTCTTTCTGGCACCAAAATTGTTTCCTCCTACTATAGGCCTGTCGTGCTACATATTCAGAAAAAAACACTTTAGAGATTAACTTTCAGTGTGTAATAAACTCATTTTGACATAAAAAAATGAAATATAATGCTAAGCTGAGAGTGAAACACTGAAAATTGCTAATTAGATATTGCATCATTCAAAAATAAATGATCTTGAAAATTATACAATATAAATTTAATGACATACTTCTAAGTAGGATAATCATATTAATTGGCATTATTAAAGATAAATATCGGAAATTTTTATAATAGATACAAAGAACATCAGCTGAAACAGTGATAAAATATAATAGGAAATGAATATTATGACAAAAATTCATATTACCCAGATGATATACTTCATTTTTTATTTAATGATAATGAATTTAATGATAATTTTAAAATATGTATATTATTTTACATGACATGATTTTGAAACTTAACAATTTAAATTTGTTTCTTATTTTTCAATAATAGGCTAAATCCATTCATTTGAGAAATTTTCCATTTTGATGCTCAACCTACCACACGGGAAGGGGCATATGAGCAAAGTGGTGAAGAATGAGCAGGTCCTGGTGATGGGAAAGAGAAAGGAAAATGCCCTTGGGGAGTACAGTGTACAGGCACCTGCCACGCTTAGACAACGAATGTGTCAGTAGCAGAAAAGTTACAAGTCCCGAGGAGAGGATTTTGGATCATGGCTAGACACAAGCCTGGAGTAATGAGTTAATGTTAGATTATAATTGGTTTTACAGAATTGAAAAATAAGAAATTTAGGTTTTATCCTATAGGCAAGAAAGGTATTTGCTGTAGTATGCTAAAAACTGACTTATTTTTTTGGTAGAAAAAATTGGGGGAACAAAATCCTGCAGCAATATGAAAATGGAGGGAATATATTAGCTAAAAAAAGGAACTTAGTGATGAGGGCAGTGAAGAGATGGTTTTGAGACAGAGGGAGCCAGTGCTGTCAAAGGCATAACTACAGTAAAGTAACAGAGAGTAGAATCTCCAGCTTTGGGTCAAGGGTTGAATGTCGGACACATGACACTGTGTCTGGCTTTGGAGACCAAGTGCCACGATTCAGATGCAGTTTGCACCCCCCTGCTCGGGGTCATGTTAAACTCTGATCTCCCGGGTGGGTATTCAGCGGTGAAGGCCAATGGGAGCTGCTTGGGGATCAGCGCGGCTCTTAGCGCGGCCCCGCCTTCCCGGAGCGAGCCTGGCGCCCCTTGCTTTCCCTGCCCCTTCCCCCTGGTGTTGTGAAGCAGCCAGGGCAGTGCCTTTCAGCTCCTCAGCTCGCTGGAAAACCTCCTTTCTTTATAAATTACTCAGTCGTAGGTATTCTTTGAAAACAACAGAACAAACTAGGGCACCAGGTTAATATCAGCACCAACAATACGCCTGCCTTAAATGAGTATTCCTGGCGTTGGGGAGTTGGACGCCTGGCTAAGCACAGCAGGAACTCGGCAGAGAGGCCGTGTTCACACCTCCTCCCGCAGAAGCCAAGCCACGAAAACTGCACTATCTCAGTTAACTGTGCCGTCCGCGTGGAGGAAGCTGAACCCTTGCTTTCTGACCTGGTGTTAAGAGCTCTGCTTATGAGTCGCTGAGAAACCCTACAAAAGAAGGCACACAGCCAGGGGGCTGCAGGCGGAGGGATGTGGCGAGCCCGCCCAGAATTGGAGCATGAAGTTAACTGCCCAAAGACACAGGTGAATTGCTCATGAATGAAGAACACTTCAAATGAAATTTACACACAGAAAGTGTTTTATACTGATACCAGAAAATTAAAATCCAAATTTAATGGTGTAATTTTGGGCCATTTATAAATATACAGAAGGTGCCAAAAAATGTATACACATTGTCAGAAAGGAAAAAAACTGTATTAAATTTGTGATATTCATGTCACATGGGGTATAATGTGCTGATGTCATATAGAATTAGGAGCGTTTACATCACATGTGACTTCTGCAATTGCAAGAGGTGCTTGCTGTGATTTGCATTCTTCTTTTTTATCCGTACATATTGAATATTACAATGTTAATAGGTACACATGGTGCATGTTGGGTCTGTGAAAATTAGGTCAACTTAAGGAGAAGGTCAGCGTAGGGAGGGAGTCCACTATCGACAGTCGACTGCATATGTACACACACATGCCAATTAAAGCAAAATTTTAAGACAATTTTAAATCATCTAAGATTATATTCAAATCATAAAAATAAAAATTTATAGTTGTTATGTGTAAAATAAATATTTTGTAATATTTAGCAGATACCAGCGACTTGAGAAGGTAAATTCTCAAAGATAAATGTAATATTTTGTGATTTCAGCAGAAGTCGCCATCAGGAGGGAATGATAAAAATTAAAATACATTTATGAATATATTGCTGTGATATACTGTACAATGGTTATTACTTTTAATCTCACAGTTACAAACAGGGTTTAGCAATTAATCTAATGCAATGACCAATTTTTGAGTCTGTGTAGACAAAACACCCTCCCTGCCTTCTCTTTTTAAAAACACTTTAATTATAGGGTGGGCATGGTGGCCCATGCCTGTAATCTGGCTGAGATGGGAGGATGGCTTAAGACCTGGAGTTCAAAACCAGCCTGGGCAACATGGCAAGAGCTGTCTCTACAAAACAAAATGTGTGAGGTGTGGTGGTGCGTGTCTGGAGTCCCAACAGCTAGGGTCGCTGGGGTGGAATCATCACTGAGTCCAGTTATTTGAGGTTGCCCAGGTGACAGAATGAGATCCTGTCTCAAAACATGCACACACGTAAAAAACCTTTACTTTATAAGCCATATTTTCTGAATGTTATTATTGGAAAACAGATGCTAATTAATTCCATTTTCTATTGAAAGGTAAAAATCACTATGATACAGGATTCCCCCCCATTCAAGTCTGGACAGGGGACCCCAGTTTTCCTAGGCTTGGGCAAGTTCATGAAGGGAACACCCTGACCTTTTGCCCTGAGCTGTAGGGACTGCATTCATTACTTTGTGGATAACACTCATACAGGATGAAAACATGTTTCTATTTGGCAAGTCCTGGCCAAGTGTAATTCTCAAGACCCAAGACCCCTAGATCAGAGCTTGCTTGTCAACCTGTGTGTCGCAACCTCTTTTTAACAATGAAAATACATTGCGGCATTAGGAAAGTTGAGAACCACTGCCCTAGATAAAAGAACCCACATAGAGAATCTCCAGTTAGTTTTAGTTCTTTCACCCTTCCAGCTCTGATGCATTTTACATCTTCTGTATTCCTTTCTAACGTCTTCTTTTTTTTTTATTAAATCATAAATGCATAGATCATGTATACATTAATGCATGTATGGGGTATAGTGTGCTGATTTCATATAGAATTAGAAGCGTTTACATCACACTGGTTAATATAAACCTCATCTTGTTTACTTAATTATTGTGTTAAGACATTTATACTCTATACTTAATAAATCCGACAAGTACCCTCCCATTATGCACCATAGGTGTGATCCCACCATTCACCCTCCCTCAATCTGACTTCTCTCTTCCCCTCCTCTCCCCCCATCCTCCCTCCTTCATCCTGGGCCATAGTTGTGATCTAATCTTCGTATGAAGGTGTGAGTGATTGTAAATTGGATTCATAATAGTACTGAGTACACTGGATATTTTTTTCTTCCATTCTGGAGATAATTTACTAAGTAGGATATGTTCAAGCCCCATCCGTGTATACGTAAAAGAGGTAAAGTCTAAAAACCCTATCTTACCACTGATCTATTGTCCGTGGGTTCATTCTTCAAATACCCGAGATCAAGGACCTACTGAAGAATAAAATTCCGGTATCAACTTCATACAAAATTGCACCAGAATGTCACCAAAATAAAAAATAAAATATTCATATAATAAAAAAGTTTTGTGTTACTTTGAGAGGACAAGAGTGACTCCATTTTGTACAAAGGCTGCCATTTTTTCCTTGTGTGAGCCACCTGCAAATACTAAGAAGAACCACAGCCTGCCAGTTACCTAACCACAAGCTGCCCTAGTTAGGAAGGTACCCCAGGCCCAGCCAATGAGCTAAGTGGCAAGCCTGCCTTAGAGGAAGGAGCCAATCCCAGAGTGACCTTGTTGGAAACACCCTTCTTCGCTGTAACCACAATAAAACCCTCCTGTCCCAATAGCTTGGGGCTCTTAGCCAGGACCTGCTGTGTTGGGGCCCTTGAAATTCCAGGCTCGAGCTTGCAGCAATAAAGGCTCTTTTGCTTTTGCATCAGACTCGGCTCCCTAGTGGTCTTTGGGACTTGATCGGGGCATAACAACTTCCATTGGATTCAATTTAATTAAGTTGTGGACATACATACATCCTTTGCACTTTACGTGACTGACAATCAGTGTTATAATGAAAAATTCCTATACTATTAAATTTGAAAGAAAAACTTACATTTGAAATAAAGGCAAATGAGTGGCACCTGTGGCTCAGTGAGTAAGGTGCTGGCTCCAGCCAAACTGCAACAACAACAACAACAACAACAAAAATAGCCAGGCTTTGTGGCGGGCACCTGTAGTCCCAGCTATTTGGGAGGCTGAGGCAAGAGAATCACCTAAGCCCAAGAGCTGGAGGTTGCTGTCAGCTGTGATGCTATGGCCCTCTATCCAGGGAAACAAAGTGAGAATCTATCTCTGAAAAAAGAAAGAGAGAGAGTGAGAGAGAGAGAGATAAAGAAAGAAAGGCAAACGTCCTTTGTGTAAAACCAAACAACAAAATGCTCTAAGTATTCAATTAATTGTTTGCTGGTTTGGCAATTATGTATATTTTTGTTTCAAATGATGACAAATTTCTGCAAAAAGAAGTAATGACTAAACCTACTAACTTCTACCTCAGTAATGATCAAGGAAAAAGCATTGTTCTTTTCTTTCTTTATTTTTTTTATTAAATCATAGCTGTATACATTAATATGATCATGGGGCACCATACATTGGTTTTATTGATCATTTGACATATTTTCATCACTCTGGTAAACATAGCCTTCCTGGCATTTTCTTAGTTATTGTGTTAAGACATTTCTATTCTACATTTACTAAGTTTCACATGTACCCTTGTAAGATGCACGGTAGGTGTAATCCCACCAATCATCCTCCCTCTGCCCATCCTCCCCCCTCATTCTCCTCTCTTTCCCCCTTCCCATATTCTTAGGTTATAACTGGGTTATAGCTTTCATATGAAAGTCATAAATTAGTTTCATAGTAGGGCTAAGTACATTGGATACTTTTTCTTCCATTCTTGAGATACTTTATTAAGAAGAATATGTTCAAGCTCCATCCATGTAAACACAAAAGAGGTAAAGTATCCATCTTTCTTTAAGGCTGTATAATATTCCATGGTGTACATATACTACAATTTATTAATCCATTCGTGGATCGATGGGCACTTGGACTTTTTCCATGACTTAGCAATTATGAATTGGGCTGCAATAAACATTCTGGTACAAATATCTTTGTTATAATGTGATTTTTGGTCTTCTGGGTATATAACTAGTAGAGGAATTATAGGGTTGAATGGCAGATCTATTTTTAGATCTCTAAGTGTTCTCCATACATCTTTCCAAAAGGAATGTATTAATTTGCATTCCCACCAGCAGTGTAGAAGTGTTCCCTTTTCTCCACATTGACGCCAACATCTCTGATCTTGGGATTTTGTGATATGGGCTAATCTTATTGGAGTTAGATGATATTTCAAAGTAGTTTTGATTTGCATGTCTCTGATGATTAAGAATGATGAGCATTTTTTCATATGTCTGTAGGCCGTGCGCCTGTCTTCTTCAGAGAAGTTTCTGTTCAAGTCCCTTGCCTAGCCTGAGATGGGATCACTTGTTCTTTTCTTGCTCGTATGTTTGAGATCTCTGTGGATTCTAGTTATTAAACCTTTGTCAGAGACATAACCAGCAAATATCTTCTCCCATTCTGAGGGCTGTCTGCTTCCTTTACTTACTGTGTTCTTGGCTGTACAGAAGTTTTTAGTTTGATCAGGTCACAATACTATATTTCTGAAGCTGCTTCAATTGCCCAAAGGGTCCTCCATAAAATTTTTGCCCAGACCGATTTCTTCAAGAGTTTTCCCTGCACTCTCTTCTAGTATTTTTATAGTTTCATGTCTTAAGTTTAAATCTTTAATCCAGTGAGAGTCTATCTTAGTTAATGGTGAAAGGTGTGGGTCCAGTTTCAGTCTTTTACAGGTCGCTAGCCAGTTCACGCACCACCATTTGTTAAATAGGGAATCTTTTCCCCACTAAATGTTTTTAATTGGCTTGTCAAAGATCAAATAATGGTAAGTAGCTGGGTTCATCTCTTGGTTCTCTATTCTGTTCCAGATATCTACTTCTCTGTTATTGTGCCAGTACCATGCTGTTTTAATCACTATTGATTTATAGTATAGTCTGAGGTCTGGTAGTGTGATTCCTCCTGCTGTGTTTTTATTTCTGAGTAATGTCTTGGCTATTCAAGGTTTTTTCTGATTCCATATAAAATGAAGCATTATTTTTTCAAGATCTTTAAAGTATGACAGTGGAGCTTTAATAGGGATTGCATTATAATTATATATTGCTTTAGGTAGTATGGACAGTTTGACAATGTTGATTCTTCCCAGCAATGAGCATGGTATGTTTTTCCATTTGTTGACATTTTCAGCTATTTCTTTTCTTAGAGTTTTGTAGTTCTCTTTATAGAGATCTTTCATGTTCTTTGTGAGATAAACTCCCAAATATTTCATCTTCTTTGGCAGTACTGTGAATGGAATAGAGTCTACACTGTTTTTTCAGCTTGACTATTGTTGCTATATATAAAGGTTGCAGATTTATGAATGATGATTTTGTAACCTGAGACGCTGCTGTATTCCTTGATCACTTCTAAGAGTTTTGTATTAGAATCCCTGGTGTTGGGCAGTGCTGTGGCTCAAAGAGGTAGAGCGCTGGTCCCATATGCCAAAGGTGGCGGGTTCAAACCCAGCCATTGCCAAAAAAAAAAACAAAAAAAAAAGAATCCCTGGTATTTTCCAGATATACAATCATATCATCTGTGAAGAGCAAAAGTTTTATCTCTTCTGACCCTATATGGATACTCTTGATCGCCTTTTCTTCCCTAATTGTGATGGCTAAAACTTCCATTACAATGTTAAAGAGCAGCAGAGACAATGGCCAACCTTGTCTGGTTCCTGATCTGAGTGGAAATGATTTCAATTTAACTCCATTCAATACGATATTGGCTGTAGGTTTGCTGTAGATGGCCTCTATCAGTTTAAAAATGCCCCTTCTATACCAATTTTCTTAAGTGTTCTGATCATGAAGGGATGCTGGATATTATCAATTTATTTTTCTAGATCAATTGATAGAATTATATGGTCTTTGTTTTTTAATTTGTTTACGTGCTAAATTATTTTTATAGATTTACGTATATTGAACCAGCCTGAGACCCTGGGATAAAACCGAGTTGGTCATGATGTGTAACTTGTTTTATGTGTTGCTGGATTCTGTTTGTTAAGATCTTGTTGAATATTTTTGCATCTAAATTCATTAGTGATATTGGTCTATAATTTTATTTTCTTCTGGGGTCTTTTCCTGCTTTTGGGATCAGAGTGATGTTTGCTTCAAAGAACATGTTGGGTAGTCTTCCTTCTTTTTCTACATTTTGGATAGGTTGAGTAATATAGGTACTAGTTCCTCTTTAAAGGTTTGGTAGAATTGTGATGTGAAACCATCTGGTTCTGGGCTTTTCTTTTTAGGGAGATTTTGTATGGTTGATGCTATTTCAGAACTTGATATCGGCCTGTTCAACATTTCTACTTGATTCTGTCTAAATCTTAGAAGGTGATGTGCTTCCAAGATTTGGTCAATTTCCTTCAGATTTTCATATTTCTGAGAATAAATTTTCTTGTAATATTCATTAAGGATTTTTTGAATTTCTGAGGAGTATGTTGTTATTTCGTCTTTGTTGTTTCTGATTGATGAGATTAGAGATTTTACTCTTATTTTCCTGGTTAGGTTGGCCAAAGGGTTATCTGTTTTATTGACCTTTTCAAAAAACCAACTTTTGATTTATTGATTTGTTGTATAATTCTTTTGTTTTCAATTTCATTTAATTCTGCTCTACTTTTGGTTATTTCTTTTCTTCTACTGGGTTTGGGGTTGGAATGTTCTTCCTTTTCCAGTTACTTGAGATGTCCCATTAAGTTGTTAACTTCCTCTTTCTGTTCTTGTGAGGAAGGCTTGCAGTGCTAAAAATATCCTTCTTAGGACTGCCTTTGCGGTATGCCAGAGGTTCTGATACTTCGTGTCTTCATTGTCATTTTGTTCCAAAAATTTGGCAAGTTTCTTCTTAATCTCTTCTCTGACCCAACTATCATTCAGCATAAAGTTATTTAACTTCCATGTTTTTGTATGAGTATGCAGATTCCTGTTGTTACTGAGTTCAACTTTTATTCCATGGTGCTCCCAGAAGACGCAAGCAATAATTTCTATTCCTTTAAATTTGCTGAGGTTTGACTTGTGACCTAAGATGTGATTTATTTTGGAGTATGTTCTGTCAGCTGATGAGAATTATGTATATTCAGTTTTATTGGTATAAAATTTTCTGTAGATTTCTGCCCTATCCAAATGTTGGATGGTTAGGTTTAAAATGAAAATTTCTTTGCTCAGCTTCTTACTGGAGGATCTATCCAACACTGCCAAAGGAGTTTTGACATCTCCGACTATTATGGAGCTGGAGGAAATTATGTTGCTCATATCTGTTAGAGTCTCTCTTATAAAATAAGGTGCATTCTTGTTGGGTGCATAAATATTTATAATTGAAATCTCATCATATTGAGTATTACCCTTAACAAATATGAAGTGACCATTCTTATCCTTCCTTACTTTTGTTCCTTCAAAGCCTATTGTGTCTGCAAATAGAATTGCAAGACCTGATCTTTTCTGATTACCATTTCCCTGAAATATGGCCTACCATCATTTCACCCTGAGTCTATCTATATTCATCTTTTAAGGTAGGTGTGATTCTTGTATGCAGCAAATATCTGGCCTGAGTTTTCATATCCAGTCAGCAAACCTGTGTCTCTAAATTTAGAGGTCAGTTTATGCCATTCACATTAATGGAGAAGATAGATAAGTCTGGTAAAATTTTGTATTGAGTTTTTTGAAAATTCAGTGGACTTTTTTAATCCTTCTGCAACTGCGGAAGTTGGAGTTTGATCAAAAGTTTCTGAATGAGTTTACTTTTGTTGTAGAGGATTGGGCTGGTCATTATGGAGGATAGGACTGAGAATATCCTGAAGAGCTGGTTTGGTTACGGCAAATTTCTTCAACACGTGAATGTCATTAAAGTATTTAATTTCTCAATCATAAATGAAACTCAGTTTAGCTGGATATAGGATCTGGGGTTGAAAGTTATTTTGTTTTAGGAGATTAAAAGTTGATAACTACTCTCTTCTGGCTTGAAAGTTTTCAGCAGAGAGATCTGCAGTCATTCTAATATTCTTCCCTTTGTAGTTAATGCTTTTCTTATGTCTAGCTATTTCCAGAATTTTCTCCTTCATATTAACTTTAGCGAAGTTAATTATGATGTGTCTGGGAGATGTGTTGTTCAGGTTGAGTCATCCTGGGTTTCTGAAACTCTCTGCTATCTGAATTTCAGTATCTCTTGCTATGTCTGGAAAATTCTCTTTCATAATTTCATGGAGAACAGCCTCTGTGCCTTGCAAAGCCACTTCATCAGTTTCAGGGATTCCAATGAAGTGGATATTAGCCTCCTTTGAATTATCCCAGAGTTCTCTGAGAGAATGATCCATTTTTGCTCGCAATGTCTCTTCCTCTTTGAGGTTTGGGAGCGTTCAAAAGCTTTTTATTCAATGTCAGAAATCCTTTCTTCTGCTTGTTCCACTCTGTTACTGAGGGATTCTACTGTATTTTTCATATCTTTCAGGACTGCAAATTCTAACTTCAATGTGTCAAAATCTTTGGTGGTTTTTCTTTAAATTCCTTGAATTCTTGAGACAACTTATGAATTTATCCTCAAAGTTCTAATTCCAACTTTTGAATTGCTCCTCTAGTTTCTAATTGAAAATTTTCCTCCTTCTATTAATCTTGTTTGCAATCCCAATTCTGAATTCGATTTCTGATATCTCAGCCATCTGTTTATGAATAGGATCTTCAGTGACATCTGCCATATCTTTCCTTGGGGGTAGGGGTTGATATACTCTGGTTATTCATGTTACCAGAGTTTTTACGCTGCTTCCGCCCCATGATTATATTACACCATTTGACTTTTCCCTTTTAGCTTTGCCCTGGACCTGTACAGCGCTACTGCCTGAGAAACTGGGGCCCTGTTTCGTGTGGTGGGGCTAAGTGGCTCTGTCTTGTTTTCATCTGGTCTCTGTCCTACCCTAGTGAAACAGTTACTCTGTGTTGAAGTCTCAGCTGTGGAGAAATACCAGCAAATATGTCACCGTGCCCATTACAGGCAACAGTTGGGAAAGGAAAATCAAACCTTCTTACAACCACATACCCAGGGCACCACTTGCATAGTCCTTGGGCAATTGGCTCAGTTCAAAAGATCCAAATCTATTGTCTCATTGTGGAAGTGTTTAAAAGGTCTCTGGCAACTAGATTGCAGGGGTCTGCTGGCAACTCAAATATGACTTGTTCTGGTGCTCCATGGGGTCAGGAGGACCCACCCAGCAAATAGATTACTCTGAGAAGGTTGATGCCTCTTTCCCCACCTTGTACCTCTATCACACCCAGTCACTGATAACCACACAGGGCTGTGACCCAGTTGCCTCCAATGAGCAGATACCCCGGAGGGGGTTGCACCTGCCTGAATCACAAGGAAATCTGTTTCCTCAGCCAGGCCACTGCTCTGCTACTGTCTGGCATGGGGAGGTGTGGCTTGATGGAGGCTGGGTGTTTTCACTCAGTTCCAGCCCTGCCCCTGATTGATGTTACTGACAGAACAAAACAACTTTGCAGAATTTGTTTCTGTCCTGGCTAAATTCCCCTCCAGAAGAGAAGCTGTTTTGCATTCACGGAACCTGCGTCTCAGGCCCTGTCGTTTCTGTTAACCTGGTATTTTGTATTTGCAGCACGGTTGGCTGTCAGATCTAGCCTCCTGCCCTTTTTTGTGTAGTCTGATGATCCCCTGAGGGCCGAGTGCATTTTAGGCTCAGTAAAGTGATCCTCTGGGTCAGCCCTGCCCTGGGATTCTTCTGCCACAGCACTTAAGTTTTCTAGTCCCCACACTCCACCCAGGCCAGCACCGCCTCAGGCCAACCCTATACTCATGGAGCGTGCATCTCCATCCCAGATCCATCCCCTGGTGGTTGCCACCAGAGAAGATGCCTGGCCTCCTCTGGTTGCCCAGAGAGACAGGTGGTGTGACTCCAGACCATCCAGGGGTGAGACATATTGTTGCCAAAAACAGCTGTTGCTCTGCCCCTCGGGGCACCACCGCCCTGGCATGGTTCCCTCTCAGCAGACTGTCCTCTCCTCACTCCCATGTCACAGAATTAGTACTGACTACCTGCAGTCCAGGCCCTGTCCATATCCCTCAAGAAATCACCCATGAATCTGGACTCCTGGGGGACAGGGCTCCAGACCTCACAGTGAGAGTGGAGGGGATTGCTGGGAGCTCAGAATTGTAGATAGAGAATATACACAGATTTACACAGTTTTGTGCCTGGCAGGAGAGCGCCATGGCACCCTAGTAGGTGAAGTAGGTCCAGTTTTTAGAGGGTCTCTCCCATGGAGTATAATGGGAGGACTTTTGAACTCTGCTCATTTGTTTATAGGGTACTCCGAGCCATTCTTGTAGGGGAGGTAACTCCCATCCACTTGGTGATGGATTTTGTACCTTTTGTTTGTAACCTTGGGGTTACAGCCTGCCTCATTAGGGTTGATGTGTGTTCTTCAACCTTTTCTCTTGGCACAGCTCTGATCTGCCAGGTTACTTGCTAAATTTCTGTCCTTTAACTCTTCTTCTGAGAGGAGCTTCTGTGGAAAGCTGGGTTCAGTCAGCCATCTTGTCTCTGCCCCCCGAAAAACCATTTTTCAAGGTTTTCCCATAATGACCTCTGCAGGTTTTCCAATGGATATCACCCCCTCTGGTGAGCTCATGCTTGTCACACAGGCAATAACTGAGAAAAATGTACTCAACACAACCTTTCAGACAAATCTCTTAGAGAAAATTGTGTAATTCTCCCCCCCGCCCAATTCTGCCCTCAAGCCCTCTCTCACCACAGTGCATGCACACACACATACACACATTTATAATAATTAACTCTTTCCCCCTCAGAAATTTCAGGGGGGAAAAAGAAAGCATTTGGTCCTATAAAACTGAGGTTTAGTTTAAACAGGTGTAAAACCATGCCATTTGCTCATGTAATGGTCTAAATGCCAACGGCTTTCTTCTTTATATCTTTACTGGGGAGGGCCATCATATCCACTCTTGGTATCTGAATTTTTTGGATATATAATACAACTATTATGTACCCATAATAATTAATGATAAAATTTAAAACATTAAAAATGCCACACAAAATAAAATATAGTATTCAGACACATGAATTCACCTTTTATATGTCTAGGAATAACCAAGGGGCCTAAATATCCTTTAAGGTAGTTTTGAGTTCAATGGATATCTAGAGCCAAATAAAATTTGTGTCATTTTTACTTAAAGTTATACTAAAAACAAATATCTCCTGGATTTTTTTAAATACTAAGTTCATCCCTGCTCAGTAGGATTTTTGAGTTGTCTGTGGTCCAACGTATTCCATGTATATGTACACCAACTAGATTCATCCACTTTACACATTCAGTGAAGAGAAACTCTTTAAGTTATTTGCATTTACATTTTAAATATATTTTTCATTTTAAATATATTTTAATGTGTTACATGAGCCTTCAGCTGTGTCTAACAAAATTATTTTTCCTTCATACATTTTTATAATCAACAATAAGTTAGAATATACCTTAAAAGAACTAAAAGAGTAGGCCTGGAATGTCCCTAACACAAAGAAATGATACATGTCTGGAGTGCTGGATTCTACAATTACCCTGATTTGATGAATTCACATTGTAGTCTGTTTCAGAACATCACAAGCACCCTATAAAGATATGCAACTATTATGTGTCCATAATCATAAAAAATTTTAATGGAAAAAATTATTTGTACAGTAATCATGCTCACAGAACACGAGAGCTGCTTGCCTTTGGAATATGATAAAGACAAAGAGCACACATTTCCCTTGATTTTTATTGTCTGTCTGGTTTTGAATTGCATTTCAGACAAAAAATAATATATACAATTGAATGCTTTTTAGTAAGCTGACAGATCTGTGCAACTGTCAACACAACCCAGGTTTTGAATGTTGGTATCTCTACAAAAGGAGCCCATGCCCAGCTGATTTTTCATCCATGTCCCATCCTCCCCACCCACCCTGGGAAAAAAACTGATCTTTTTTCTGTCTCTGTATACATGGATCATGCAATGTAGGGTTCTTTGAATCTGGTTCATAATAATTTGGGGGATATTCCATTTGTAACATGTACAAGTAGTTTATACGTTTTTATTTTATTGCTGAAAATGGATGCTGGGGCCAACATGAGTTGATGGACATTTTGACTGTTTTTACTGTTTTGTTATCATGAACAATTCTATTATAAACAGTCATGTACAAGCTTTTGTTTAGATACATGGTTTCATTAGTTGCAGGTAGAAACTGAGGTATAGAATTGCTGGGTTGCAAAGTGAGTGTACATTAACCATTTTTCAAAGATCACTGAACTGCTTACAAAATGGTTGTCCCATTTTACATTCCCAAGAGCAATGTAAAAAAGTTCCAATTTCTCCACATTCTTGCCAATATTTGTTATTTTACTAGTTTTAAAATTATTATTATAGCCGTCTTCATGGTTATGCAGTGGTACCTCACTGTGGTTTTAATTTGCATTATTCTCAGTAATAATGACAAATAGGTTTTCATTTGCTTACTGGCCACTGGTATGTCTTCCTTGGTAAAAAGGCTATTTAAATCTTTTGCTTATTTTTAAAATGGGTTGTTCGCTTTCTTACTATTGAGTTCTCTGAGCCTTATCACATTCTATATGCAAGTCCTACATTGGATTATAATTTTTTTCTCTGTAAGTTGTGGTTTTCTTTTCATTTTCTTAATAGTACATTTTGAAAGTTAAATATTAAGTTCGATTAAGTTCATTCATTTCATTTAATTATGCTTTGGTGTCCTAATTTAGAACTCTTTGCTTAACCCAGTTTTTTTTTTTTTTTTTTGCCAGGGCTGGGTTTGAACCCACCACCTCCAGCATATGGGGCTGGCGCCCTACCCCTTTGAGCCACAGGTGCCACCCTGCTTAATCCAGTTTTTAAAATTTATAACTGAAATTTTTGGTAGGAAATAGAGTCTAAATTCATTCATGTCTGTGAACATGCCATTATCCTATCACTACTTGTTAAAAAAAAACCTACCATTTGTCATGGCGCTCCTTTATTTCCTTTCTTAGAAATCAACTGACTATAAACATAAATATTTTTATGGACAATTCCATTTCATAGACCAACATGTTTATGCTTATACTAATACCACAGTGCCTTGATTACTGTAGTTTCATAATACATTTTGAAACAAGGTACTGTAAGTCTTTCTATTCGTTCTTTTCTTTAAAAATTATTGTGGCTATTCTGGATCCTTCTCATTTTCATTAAATTTCAGAATTAGCATGTCGATTTCTGCAAAATTCCTACTGGGATTTATATGGAGACAGCTGTTCTTTGTACACTGTTTTTTGTTTTTTTTTGTTGCTGGGGCCAGGTTTGAACCCATCACCTCTGGTATATGGGGTCAGTGTCCTACTCCTTTGACCCACAGGCGCCACCCAAGATAGCTGTTCTTAACAATCGAATCTTCAAATCCATGAACATGGAATGTCTCTCAATTTATTTCAGTTTTCTTCACTGTCTCTCAAGCATGATTTTATTTTTTATTTTTTAAATTTCAGATTAATATGAGGCACAAACAATTAGGTTACATTGTTTGCATTTGTTAGGTAAAGTCTAAGTTGTAGTTGAGCCCTTCTTCAATATTTTTAGATTTCAGTGTGCAAGTCTTACACTTTTCAAAATTTATTTCTACACATTTTATTCTTTTTGATGCTAATGTGAATTGAATTCTGACTTTTATTCTATTATTATTCATTGCTATGTTATGGAAATGCCATTGATTTTTTAAACATTGTTCTTATATGCTGTGAACTTACTGAACTTGTTCATTAGCTGTAGAAATAATTTTGTGGATTTCCTAGGACTTTTTATATATATATATAAATATATATATATATATATATAGCAATGTCATCTCTTATAAAGAAAGTTTTACTTTTTCCTTCCAATCTAGATATCTTTAGTTTTTTTGCCTTTTGTTTTTTTAGTGTGCGATAGAACCTCCAATTCAATGTTCCATAGTAAAGGTGAGAGCACGTATCTTTCCTTTTTTCCCAATCTTAAGAGAAAACCACATAGTCTGTTAGCATTAAGTATGATGTCAACTGTAGTTTTTCATAGATGCCAATTATCAGGTTGAGAAAGTTCCTTTTTGTTGCTAATTTGTTAACAGATTTAGTAATAAATAGGTATTAAATATTGCCAAGTGATTTTTTTCATTTCTATTGAGAGAATATGCCATTTTTCCTTTATTAATATAGTGTAATACATTAATTTATAAACTAATCTTGAATATCTGGGATAAATTCTACCTGGTTATGATATATAATATTTTTTGTATATTGCTGAATTTGATTTGCTTACATATTTTTAAGAGATTTTGCATCTATATTCATATTAGCCTATGGTTTTCTTGTGATTGACTTTTAGTAGTACTGATATTATAAATTAAGTTGAGAAGTGGTCTCTCTCTTTCTGTTTTCTGGAAGATTTGCAAAGTTATATTTTTATTTCTTCTTTAAAGATTTAATAGAATTGTATCTCTTTTAATTCCTCTCAAATTTCCACGTTGCCCAAAGATAATTGTGTTCTCATGTTATTTTATATACTCTTCTTCAATAATTTAATCTACACCCAAACTATCCACTTACAATTTGTATGCTGATGACATCCAAATTTGTATCACCAATCCAAATTTTCCTCTTGAATTCTGTAGTTCTCTTCTTACATGCCTCCAGGTGATTTGTTAGAAAATGTTCAAATACCAAAATTATCCTGTGTTAATTCAGTACTAGCAACCTAGTAGTACCCAGAACCACCAAATTACACTGACTTTGCACCACCATGTATTTGATGATTACCAATCTCATAAAAAACTACCTCCAAAATATGTCTGGAATCTTTTTTTTTTTTTCTTCTCCTTTTACATAGTCACTATTTCTTACTTAGATTACACTATTGATTCAACTAATTTTTTTGTTGTTGTTCCTATTTGGGGCCAGTTCCAAGTAAGTATTTTAACCAGGAAGATGATTCAACTAATTTTTTTGTTGTTGTTCCTATTTGGGGCCAGTTCCAAGTAAGTATTTTAACCAGGAAGAAACATTTGAAATATTAGAATTGATAACAAGAATATCCTTTAATTTCTGTGTGAAATCTTTCATCATTAGAAAAGCAATATCGTTCAATGCAACCTGGCTTTTACAGCTGTGTGTCAGAGTCATGAAGAATAATGACATGTCCCCTATTAGTATTTACTTTTGTTATTTTCCTATCCTTTGATAATGCAAATACTCTGACTTAAGTTAACACTGTGCTTTTGTCCATTAAGATGCATAATGCTGGGTTATTTCCTCTGAGGTTGTTGTAAAACTTACAAACTCTTCATCCAAACCTTAGATCCATAAGAAACATTACACATACTAATGTCAGAAACATAAACTGCAAGTAACCTTTGTATCATAATTTTCTTTTATTTGTTCATTAGAATGTCTATCCTTCCATTTTCCTAAAATACAATCTGCTAAAACAAATAGTGTTCAAAGAAAACATAAAAAAGTACAAATGTACATAAATGGTAAAATTGGGGAAATACAAAGATGACAAGTAAGAAAAAGAAATTATTTTCCAACTCTTAACCTTAAGAAAGTTAAGTGAAATACATTTGCTTGATGAACAGATCTTGTAGTTAACATCATAAAAAGCAATTACAGAGACATTTTCATCTATTTGCATGTACAATAACAAATGTGCTGAGATGCCCACAATTATATAAGATAACTGCTTTAAATAACAGGCATTATTTAAAAATGCCTGTTTAAAAAAAAAATCTGTTCTCTTTACAAATGAAATTAGAGGTAATACCAATTACCAGTTGTCAAGGTAACTGCTGAATGGTGGATTGCTTCTTTGGGTTGTTCAGTCTGCTTCCTAAATGGGGTCACAGGGTATGAAGTGAAACATTCCTGAGAATACAATACTGAGGTCACATATCCTCCCCTTAGCATTTATGCACTACCATTAAAATTACATTGCAATGCTATTAATTATGCGTGATTATCTCCTTGCATAGTTTTGAAAACAAATAATTACAGAGTGTTTATGTGCTGAAACATTTTTATATTACTAGTTTAAAAAATGTGCTTTTCAATACTGTGAGATTTCTTCTCCTTTCAAAAGAGCTCACTTCATTTAAAAATAAATAGAGGGTTCTGCGCAACCATTTCCCTTTCATATAAATCTTACATATGCAAAGTTCAAAAGCCAAAACCAACCTTCTATGCAAAAGCTTAGGACAATCACTTTATGGTAATTTTTTCTGATTTCTGATTTTCTGAACTTTAAAAATATATTTGTAGGAGAATTTGTGTGCAACCCACTTTTCCTTAGGTATGATGTTCTTCCTTTTATATAGTCTTAAATTTTAATTCTACAAAATACAGAATACTTTCTAGCTCTTATGTAGCAACAAATACACTCATTTTCTCATATTTACTATACGTTGAATACATTATATAAATTGACTTCTAAAATCTTGACAATCAAAAATCTTTAGTAGGTGGAAAGTATATATTTATAACTCTTTTTGCTATGACTTGCCTAAAATCAGTTATAGAAAAATCTGTATAATCAAAAAAGTTTGTATGGTAAGGATATTGGAACTTACCTAGACCCATGGCTCCCCAACTGTGGTCCTGAACAAGCAGTATCAGTTTCACACAGCATGATGTTAGAGATGCAGATTCTCAGGCTGCAGGTAGACCAGCTGGATGGGAGATGTGGTGGACGGGCCTTGTAGTCTATTTTTTTATTATTATTAAATCATAGCTGTGTACATTGATATATTCATGGGGCATCATTCACTAGCTTCTGTCACATGTGTTGTGCTGACACATGCACTTGGAGGAGTCACTGGGCTAGACTAGTTATTCCCAAACACTGTCGAGACTAATGCTGATTCATGGCAAAGTAATACCAGTTAATATCAAGGAAGAAAATTAAGATAAAATATGAAATTTTTTCTCTAACATGATATCATACTGGCACCTTTCAGAATAAAAATTTACTTCTCTTTATTAAAATGATGATTGTACTAAGTCTCTTTTTAAGGTCTTTTTTTAGCAAAAGTTAAAGTCTGCAACTCTACATTCATTCTCAGTATTTCCTTTGTATGCAGAGATGGGAGTGGGAGGCCAATTTGTGGTAGTGAGTAAACTACCTGGCTTTATCAGCTCCCTTTATTTGTAATTGGGGAACTGACCCAGAAAGATTAAGTGAACGTCTTTAAGTCAAATATCCATGTGTAGAGCTGGACAACCCCACTCCCCCAGATCTGTCCATTGTGGAACCTTGTGCCACTTTATTATGTTCTTTCTATAGGGCCACAGATGGCAAGACTGAATTTACACGTTTTGACAGGAGTTTGAAAAAGACATACCAGGACCTATGACGAAGCAGAAGTGACAAATAATCTATAAAGTAACAGAAGATTTTTGATCAGGAAAGAAAGGATTAAAGGGGTTGGCAAGTTCTCAAGGATCTAACAGGGCAATGCCAGATAATACACCAGAAATGATAAAACTGCTTGGACACTCTCATGTACCTTCACTACAATGTCATATTTTTGAGATTTAAACTCTCTTTTTATGCACATTGTGCTAACAAAATACATAATATTTATGTGAAATGCTTCTTTTTTATACTTCGTAAGTCAGGCTAAATTTCACATAAGGTTGAGATATAGTTGACCATAGCTAATGTCAGTTAACCAAATTGTGGATATATGAAAATCTGATTTTGAGTCATGGGATAGGAAGATATAAAGGAGAGAGGGGAGGATGATCACAGCTAACTAGCTGGTTCAAAACAACAAATTAGGGCTTTGTTTTACATTTAATTCAATAAATTTTCATATGTGAACAGAATTTTTATTTAGTGAAGACTGAGTTTGATGTACTACAGTGAAATTAAGACTGAAGCAGAAATAACAGTAGTAAATAAAGTGAGGAACAAAAGATGACATCCATTCACAGTACTTTTGCTTTATGGTTGTTTGTGGCTGAATTTCTTCCCCTTCACAAACTAAAGCGATGTTCTCTTTGTGGTTCTCAGAATGTAATGTTGCATATAACCTGACCAACAGGAGATACCACAGACTTAAATTGCAGCCAACCCATAGTTAGGTAAGACAGGAGAATATCTCCCTATTTGTAAAAAGCACTAATTACTAGAAAAGATTACATAACATGGGTATAATTACTTTATGCTTAGCAAGACAATGCCTGTTACAGGCCCTGCTTAAAAAAACTATGATTTTCAGTAAATAGTATCAACTGACCTACCATATTAACATAATAGACTTATTCAAACCCAAAGTATACTGAAATCTTTTCTAAGGGTGGTGCTCAAGCACATATTGTAAAAATCAAAGTTTAGTTGAACAAGTTGAATAGACTATATTCCTCACAGCTCTATAGAGGCCGAAAAAATGCAACTCTCATTCCTCGCCTAAATTAACTCCTCCCATTTTTTCCATCTAAGTTATTAAAAGATGATACACTAGACAGCTATCTTTAATTCATCTTTTCTCTACACCTCACATTTAATTTTCTGGAAATCACGCTGACACTACCTTCCAAATCTGAGTATCTCTCACCACCTCCACCATTTCCCTGTCTTGTCCTACAGCTCTAGTCTCTTGACAACTCTGCCTGCTTGCTCTTTTACCTCCTTTTGGTCTGTCATCAACCCAACAGTGACAGTCATTCAATTAAAACATAAGTCAGATCATGTTACTTCCGTTGCCCAGACCCTCCCAGAACAAAACCCAAAGACTTAATCCTCTCCTACCGTTCCCTGGGTGTGTGTGGAGCTTGCCTTGCACCCTGACCCACTCACCTGCTGCTTCTCAGTCTCACCTGTGTGCAGATCAGCCTGCCGCTACTTTTCTGAACTTGCCGTGCACATTAAGTTTACAGACTCTGACCTTACCTTTTGCTAAGCATAACACACATTTCCCCCAAATACCCTTACAGCACACTTCCTCACCTTCCCTAAGTCTTTGCCTGAAAGTTGTTTACTCAGTGAGCTCTCCCTTCTTCCAAGTACTCACTCAGCCTACTCTAATGTTAACAGAAACTTTCTTCACCCCTGGTCCCCAGCTTCCCTTTCCTGCTATGTGTTTCTCTCATTGTTTTACGTGTATTTCATTGTCAATCTTCCTCTTCCAGAATGTAACCTTATGAAGCTGGTGACTTGAATGCTTTAACCACAGCTGTATCCTTCTTCACTTCCGTGTACAGGAAGTGTCAATGATGTTTTTCGAATGAATTATTGAATAAATTATCAAGATCTTTCTGTGGAAGAACAATTCTTCTGGCAATCTGCCTTGGAAAGAATGAAGAAGGAAAAGTCCTTCTGCAGCTCCACTCAAAGGCTGAGCATCAGCTTGTCTCTCCGTGGCTTTCCTCTCACTCCAACCTTTCACATTAGAGAATGGATATTTTGACAAGTGACATCAAGAATTCCTATTTAGGTTGGTGCCTGTGGCTTAGTGGGTATGGTGTGGGCCCCATATACCCAGGGTGGCTGATTCGACCCCTGCCCCAGCCAAACTGCAACAAAAAAACAGCTGGGTGTTCTAGTGGGGGCCTGTAGTGCCAGCTACTCGGGAGGCTGAGGCAAGAGAATTGCAAAAGCCCAGGAGCTGGAGGTTGCTGTAAGCTGTGATTCTACAGCACTCTACCAAGGGCGATAAAGTGAGACTCTGTTTCTTAAAAAAAAAAAAATAAAAGAATCCCTATGCAAAATTCATTTAAAATCCTGTAAATACAATTGACCCTTCATACATGAAGCATCATTTCAGTTTCTTTCCATTAACATTTGGTCAGTAAAACGGTCCATTCACAACTGTCTCTGTATAAAGACACTTTTCTTTATTTATTTTGTTTTTGAGACAGAGCCTCAATCTGTTGCCATGGGTAGAGGGCCGTGGCATCACAGCTCACAGCAACCTCCAACTACTGGAGGGCTCAAGCAATTCTCCTGCCTCCGCCTCCCAAGTAACTGGACTATAGGCACCCGTCACAACACCTGGCTATTTTTTGGTTGCAGCCGTCGTTGTTTGGCAGGCCTGGGCTGGATTCAAACCCGCCAGCTCAGTTGTATGTGGCTGATGCCTTAGCTAAGACAGTTTTCTTTCTCTTTTGCTCCCTCCCTTACTTCCTCAGAGGGCCTTTTAAGACAAGATTAGACATATGTATTAAGACGTCTTTTCTTTTTTTTTTGTAGAGACAGAATCTCACTGTACCGCCCTCGGATAGAGTGCCGTGGCATCACACGGCTCACAGCTACCTCTAACTCTTGGGCTTATGCGATTCTCTTGCCTCAGCCTCCCAAGCAGCTGGGACTACAGGCGCCCGCCACAACACCCGGCTATTTTTTTGTTGCAGTTTGGCTGGGGCTGGGCCCAAACCCACCCCCCTCAGCACACGGGGCCGGCGCCCTACTCACTGAGCCACAGGCGCCGCCCAAAGACGTCTTTTCAATGATCCCTACAATAGGCAACATTATTCCTCTTTTCCCTAAACACCTTCTTTGAGATGCACTGTGGACACTTTTCCCACAGGGAGTCCACTGCAATTTAACTTGAAGTGGTTGCCATCTGTGACAGAATTGTTACATCAGTCAGGCTCTCAGCTCTCTGTGAGCCAGAATTCTTGACGTCTCCTCCTATTTACTACCACAGCTTTGATTTGTAAATAGTGGAAGCCATTGAAGATGAGCCCTTTTTAGAAGGTATCAGTATTTAGAGCTTCAAGTTCAATTAATTTTTGATTGACAATTCATGGGCTGCTCTTAATAGCCTAATAAATAGCTTCTTGTGCAATTTGCAATAGACTCCCTGTATTTGCTAGGGCTGTCGTAACAAAATATCACAGACTACATGGTTTCAAGTGCAGAAATTTATGTACTCACAGTTCTGGGGTCTAGAAGTCCAAGATCGACGTCAGCAGGTTTGATTCATTCCGAGGGCTCTCTCATTGGCCTGAAGACCTTACACAGAGCCTGTCCTCTGCGGATATGCATTTGGTATCTCTTTGTATGTACTAATCTCCTTTTTTATTGTAACTGAATTTTTAATTGAGATATAATAGTTGTACGCTTTGGGAATACATGTTATGTTTCCATACCCACAGACAACATAAAGTATACAGGTAGTTGGGAAGTAGAGTAGTTGGGGTAGCCATCATCTCCAGTGTGCATCTTTTCTCTGTGTTGGAAAGATTTTAATTCTTTTCTAGATATTTTGAAATGTACAATAAATTCTTATTAGCTACTATACCATTGAATTCTAGAACTTATTCCTTCTATCTAATTGTATTATTCATGGGGTCATTTGAATATTATTATTATTATTACTATTATTATTCTTACTATTATTATTTTGAGACAGAGTTTCACTATTTTGCCCCCGGTAGAGTTCTGTGGTGTCACAACTCACAACGACCTCAATCCCTTGGGCTTAAGAGAGTCTCAAGGGACTGCAGGCACCAGCCACAACGCCTGGCTATTTTTTTGTTGTTGTTACAGCTGTCACTGTTGTTTAGCTGGCCCAGGCCAGGTTAAAACCCATCAGCTTCTGTGTATGTGGCTGGTGCTGTAACCACTGTGATACAAGCACTGCCAAAAATAAAAATAAAAATAATTCAAACAGAAATTGTGAGCTCAAACTGGATGAAAATTTTTTACTAAAACCAAAAAATGACAGAAATATCAGAATCAGTTGGAGCTTTTTACTTTGAATAAGTTTTGCAATTTATAATAGATTAAATACATTAAACTACATGATTATTAAAATAAAGCTAAAGAGCCCACAGTAAGTCAGATGGAGAGGAACATAACAGTATATCCCTATAGCTATGGCAAAAACTCAAGAATTTGAAAATATCAATAAAAATAAAGAGAAAAAGATAAGAAAAAAAGTATCCAAAACCACACATCTCCAAATATAAAAGCAAATAGAACTTGAAATTTTCAATATAGAATTAAAAATGTATTTGCTGAGATTAAAAGCAAATAAAGCCTGGAAGAAAGAAGGGTCAGTGAACTGTAGGATACAATGATATTAACTATACAAATTGAAGCAGATAAAGAGAAAAAGCAGCCACCAAAGTCTGAGTAATTTATGGGGCAATATCAGGCTGGATAACAAACATATAATTGAAATTTGAGAAAAGATGAGAAGATAAGCCAAATACTAGAAAAATATATTTGAAGCACAGTGGCCTAAACTGTTTTAATTTGATGAAAACTACAAATGTATATATTCAAAAAGCAAAACAAATGAACAGAAAACACCAAGGCATTGTATTTGATTTACTGTGCATCGGTGATAGGTCTATTACTGTACATAAAAACGTATTTCAATATGTAATATTTACTATGTTTACTTAAATACTTAGCACAGTGTTTTTGAAAAGGTTTTAAAAATCTAGATGTCCATATTTCTGTAAGAGAAAAATAAAAATCAAATGTGCAGAAAATTTCTGCCTCCCAATGAAAGCACATCATGATTCACATGCCATTCTTCATTATTCGTCTCCTTTTTGTTTATTTTAGAGCAGTTAGTGATCAGTGAAACAAGAATGTCACTTCCAATTTGAAAAGTTAGTCTATAGCAGGCATCCTCAAACTGCAGCCCGCAGGCCACATGAAGCAGTGTGAATTGTATTTGTTCCCGTTTTGTTTTTTACTTCAAAGTAAGATATGTGCAGTGTGCATAGGAATTTGTTCATAGTTTTTTTGTTTTTTTTTTAAACTATAGTCCGGCCCTCCAACGGTCTGAGGGACAGCGAATTGGCCCCCTGTTGAAAAAGTTTGAGGATGCCTGGTCTATAGCAATTACAAAGCATCCATCAACCTGTAATGTCAAACATTTTATTATGACTAAGGAATAACTGCAAACACAAACTTGGGAAATCCTCAGGATTGAGACTGATTTGGAAACAACATAAGGCATTTTCATGCAGAGTTTCTGTGACTAAGTTAGGGCACTTTATTCATCAAGATTGTTTTCTTGTTTTATTGCTGTGCCCATTTTATTTCAATTGAATTAGTGAGTATAGAAGGGTTAATGTGTTTTCCAGATTTTCTCCAAGTTTCCAAATTTAACCAGATCAAAAGAACCTTTTTCACATTTTAAAAGTCTTCTTTTAAACAGATGTAATGATGATAAAAAGATTAAGTGGATGCTTAAATAATGAAAGTCTATGTGCCTATGGATTTCACAGGAAGAGTTAACTGACATACAAATTGATGTACAGAAAGTCAATTTAGGTTGATTTGAGCTCAAAGTTGCAGCCAGATTATCTTCATGCAGAGAAATAAGATTGTTGTTTATTTTATCTCTACCCTCAAAGAAAAAAAAAAAAAACCTGAATTCAACACATAACCAAATTCCTTTTTCTTAAAAATGATTATCCTAGGGCTGGGGTTCTGAGCTTGTCAGCCACAGCTGGGCTCCTGCTGCCCTCTGGCTGATCGTTTCTCTGGGCTCAGTGGGAAAAAAAAAGAAAGAAGGAATGAAAGAAAGAAAATAACGGGGTTGGTGGGATTAAAGATGGTGGCCGAATAACAGCTTCCCTGCAACTGGGCATGGTGAATCTGGGGAGATAATACTCCAGATATCTCTGGCTGGTGGGATCTGCCAATAATCATCCCTTTGAGGATACAGGGAGTCAGCAAGGGACTTCTGGACCCCAAGAGCTGGACAAAAACTGTGGGAAACTGGTAAGTGGTTGCGTGTGTTTGATCAACCTAATCACACCGGCAACCCTAAGTACAAGCAGCAGTGAGACTGCAAACCAGAAAGGCCTTGCCTGTGAACTGTTTCAGTATTTTTGGATTTGGCACTCAGTTGAACTGCCTTGGGGACAGCCTGAGCAGGAGTGTGGAGAACTTTGGGCCTTTTCTTGGGCCCCGGACAGAGCCACCGAGCTGGGCTGCAGGGAGCCATTGTGTGAGAGAACTGCCCCGGCAAGCTCCAACCTCAGGGTCCCAGAGCAAGTATCAGGCGGGACCTAGTAACCTAGTGACTGAACTCTCTGTGCCAAAGTCACTGAGCACCAGGCACTCCCAGAACCATGTGCACCATCTCCCACCCTGTTGCTGGATCTGGGTGTGTCACACACCGGAGCTGCTTCCACAACCAGAACTCTCTAGCTGGAGCAGCCAAAGAGGAACTACACAGGGTCACTCCCTACAAAGATCAAGCAACAATAAAGTGATCCTGCTGGGGTCTAATTTTGGAGAGACACCTCCCCAACTCTGAGGATGGCCAGAGGCAATGGTGAAAAACAATCATGAGGCAAAATCAACAGAAAACTCTGGCAATATGAATAATCAGAGTAGATCAACTCCCCAAAGGATCAACGGGGCAGACACAGCACAAGATCCCATGCACAAACAAATAGCTGAGATGTCAGAAATCGAATACGGAATCTGGATAGCAAATAAGATTGAATTAGAATTCAAAGCAGTAACCCAAAAGATACCTCAAGAATTCAACAAATTCAAAGACCAGATGACCAAAGATTTTGACACATTGAGACAAGAAGTTGCAGCCCTCAAAAATCTGAGAAACACAGTAGAATCCCTCAGTAACAGAATGGAATAAGCAGAAGAAAGGATTTCTGACATTGAAGACAAAGTTTTCGAACGCTCCCAAACTCTCAAAGAGGATGAGAAATTGAGGGCAAAAACTGATCACTCTCTCAGAGAGCTCTGGGATAATTTGAAGAAAACTAATATTCATCTTATAGGGATCCCGGAAAGTGACAAAGTGGCTTCACAAGGCACAGAGTCTCTTCTCCATGAGAATATGAAGGAGAACTTTCCAGATATGCCAAGAGATTCTGAAATTCAGATAGCAGACAGTTTCAGAACTCTAGCATAACTCAACTCAAATAAGACATCCCCCAGACACATCATAATCAATTTCACTAAAGTTAATATGAAGGAGAAAATTCTGAAAGCTGCCAGACGAAAGAAAACCATTACCTACAAGGGAAACAATATTAGAATAACTGTAGATCTCTCTGCTGAAACCTTTCAAGCTAGAAGAGGATGGTCATTGACTTTTAATCTCCTATAACAAAATAATTTTCAACCCAGGATCCTATACCCAGCTAAACTGAGTTTCATTTATGATGGAGAAATTAAATACTTCAGTGACATTCACATGTTGAAGAAAATTGCCATAACTGAACCAGCTCTCCAGGATATTCTCAGACCTATCCTCCATAAAGATCAGCGTAATCCTCCACCACAAAATTAAACTCACCCAGAAAATTTTTGATCAAATTCCAACTTCCACAGTCGAAAAGGATTAAAAAAGTCCGCCAGACTCTTGAAAGGCTTATCAATATTCTCAATTAATTTGTATGGTTTAAACTGTCCTCTAAAGAGGCACAGGTTGGCTGAGTGGATACAAAAACTCAAGCCAGATATCTACTGCATACAAGAATCGCATCTTACATTAAAAGACAAATATAGACTCAAGGTGAAGGGATGGTCATCTATATTCCAGGCAAATGGAAAGCAGAAAAAAGCAGGCGTTGCAATCCTATTCACAGACGCAATAGGCTTTAAACCAACCAAAATAATTAAGGATAAGGATGGACACTTCATATTTGTTAAAGGTAATACTCAATATGATGAGATCTCTATTATTAATATTTATGCACCCAACCACAACACACCTCAATTTATAAGAGAAACTCTAACGGACATGAGTAACTCAATTTCCTTCACTTCCATAGTAGTTGGAGATTTTAATACCCCTTTAGCAGTGCTGGATAGATCCTCAAGAAAGAAACTAAGCAAAGCAATCTTAGATTTAAACTTAACCATTCAACATCTGGACTTAACAGACATCTACAGAACATTTCATCCCGACAAAACTGAATACACATTCTTCTCATCAGCCCACGAAACATACTCCAAAATTGACCACATCCTAGGCCACAAATCTAACTTCATTAAATTTAAAAAAATAGAAATTATTCCCTGCACCTTCTCAGACCATCATGGAATAAAAGTTGAACTCAATAACAACAGGAAGCTGCATACCCATACAAAAACATGGAACAACCTAACAACCTTATGCTGAAGGATAGACAGGTTATAGACGAGATTAAGAGGGAAATCACCAAATTTTTGGAACAAAACAACAATCAAGACACAAATTACCAGAACCTCTGGGATACTGCAAAGGCAGTCCTAAGAGGGAAATTTATAGCACTACAAGCCTTCCTCAAGAAAACAGAAAGAGAGGAAATTAATAATTTAAAGGACATCTCAAGGAACTGGAGAACGAAGAACACTTTAACCCCAAACTCGGCAGAAGAAAAGAAATAACCAAAATCAGAGTAGAACTAAAAGAAATTGAAAACAAAAGAATTATACAACAGATCAATAAATCCAAAAGTTGGTTTTTTGAAACGATCAATAAAATAGATAAAGCTTTGGCCAACCTAACCAGGAAAAAAGAGTAAAAAAAATCGTTAACGGATACTACAAGAAACTCTACTCTCAGAAATACGAAAATCTGAAAGAAATAGACCAATACCTGGAAGTACGCCACCTACCAAGACTTAGCCAGAACGGAGTGGAAATGTTGAACAGGCCGATATCAAGTTCGGAAATAGCATAAACTATACAAAATCTCCCTAAAAAGAAAAGCCCAGGACCAGATGGCTTCACATCACAATTCTACCAAACCTTTAAAGAAGAACTAGTACCTATACTACTAAACCTTTTCCAAAATATAGAAAAAGAAGGAATATTACCCAACACATTTTAGATAGCAAACATCACCTTGATCCCCAAACCAGAGAAAGCCCCAACAAGAAGAGAAAATTATAGACCAATATCACTAATGAATATTGATGCTAAAATACACAATAAGATCCTAACAAATAGAATCCAGCAACAGATCAAAAAAATTATACACCATGCCCAGGTTGGATTTATCCCAGGGTCTCAAGGATGGTTCAATATACGTAAATCCATAAATGTAATTCAACACATAAACAAACTAAAAAATAAGGACCATATGATTCTTTCAATTGATGCAGAAAAAGCTTTTGATAATATCTAGCATCGCTTCATGATCAGAACACTTAAGAAAATTGGTGTAGAAGGGACATTTCTTAAACTAATAGAGGCCATCTACAGCAAACCCACAGCCAATATCGCATTGAATGGAGTTAAACTGAAATCATTTCCACTTAGATCAGAAACCAGGAAAGGTTGCCCATTGTATCCATTGCTCTTTAACATTGTAATGGAAGTTTTAGCCATTGCAATTAAGGAAGAAAAGGCGATCAAGGGTATCCGCATAGGGTCAGAAGAGATCAAACTTTCACTCTTCGCAGATGATATGATCGTATATATGGAAAACACTAGGGATTCTGCTACAAAACTTTTAGAAGTGATCAAGGAATCCAGCAATGTCTCAGGCTACAAAATCAACACCCATAAATCTGTAGCCTTTACATATACCAACAATAACCAAGCTGAAAAAACAGTCAAGGACTTTATTCCTTTCACAGTAGTGCCAAAGAAGATGAAATATTTGGGAGTATACCTAACAAAGGATGTGAAAGATCTCTACAAAGAGAACTATGAAACTTTAAGAAAAGAAATAGCTGAAGATGTTAACAGATGGAAAAACATACCATGCTCATGGCTGGGAAGAATCAACATTGTTAAAATGTCCATACAACCCAAAGCAATATATAATTTTAATTCATTTCCTATTAAAGCTCCATTGTCATATTTTAAAGATCTTGAAAAAATAATACTTCGTTTTATATGGAATCAGAAAAAAACCTCGAATAGCCAAAACATTACTCAGCAATAAAAACAAAGCAGGAAGAATCACGCTACCATACCTGAGACACTACTATAAATCCATAGTGATCAAAACAGCATGGTACTGGCACAAAAGCAGAGAAGTAGATGTCTGGAACAGAATAGAGGACCAAGAGATGAACCCAGCTACTTACCATTATTTGATCTTTGACAAGCCAATTAAAAACATTCAGTGGGGAAATGATTCCCTATTTAACAAATGGGCTGGGCAAACTGGCTGGCAACTTGTAGAAGATTGAAACTGGACCTACACCTTTCACCATTAACTAAGATAGACTCTCACTGGATAAAAGATTTAAACTTAAGACATGACACTATACAAATTCTTGAAGAAAGTGCAGGGAAAACTCTTGAAGGAATAGGCCTTGGTGAATTTATGAGGAGTACTCCCCAGGCAATTGAAGCAGTATCAAAAATACACTACTGGGACCTGATCAAACTAAAAATCTTCTGCACAACCAAGAACATAGAAAGTAAAGCAAGCAGACAGCCCTAAGAGTGGGAGAAAATATTTTCAGGTTATACCTCCGATAAAGGTCTAATAAACAGAATCCACAGATAAATCAAACATATTAGCAAGAAAAGAACAAGTAACCACATCTCAGGGTGGGCAAGGGACTTGAAGAGAAACTTCTCTAAAGAAGACAGATGCACAATCTACAAACACATGAAAAAAAGTTCATCATCCTTAATCATCAGAGAAATGCAAATCAAAACTACTTTGAGATATCACCTAACCCCTGTAAGAGTAGCCCACATAACAAAATCCCAAAACCAGAGATGTTGGTGTGGATGTGGAGAAAAGGGCACACTTCTACACTGCTGGTGGGAATGCACACTAGTACGTTCCTTTTGGAAGGATGTTTTGAGAATACTTACAGACCTAAAAATAGACCTGCCATTTGATCCTATAATTCCTTTACTAGGTTTATACCCCAAAGACCAAAAGTCACAATATAAAAAAGACATCTGTACCAGAATGTTTATTGCAGCCCAATTCATAATTGCTAAGTCATGGAAGAAGCCCAAGTGTCCATAGACCCACGAATGGACTAGCAAATTGTGGTTCATGTATACCATGGAATATTATGCAGCCTTAAAGAAAGATGGAGACTTTACCTCTTTCATGTTTACATGGATGGAGCTAGAACATATTCTTCTTAGCAAAGTATCTCAGGAATGGAAGAAAAAGTATCCAATGTACTCAGCTCTACTATGAAGCTAAATTATAGCTTTCACATGAAGGCTATAACCCAGCTATAGCATGAGACTATGAGGAAAGGGCCAAGGAAGGGGAAGGGAGGGGGGAGGTTTTTCAAGAGTGAGGGTAATGGAATGGGGCCACATCTACGGTGCATCTTAGAATGGATACAGGTGAAACTTACTAAATGCAGAATACAAATGCCTACATACAGTAACTAAGAAAATGCCACGAAGGCTACGTTGAACAGTTTGATGAGAATTTTTCAAATTGTATATGAAACCCGCACCTTGTATCCCTTGATTGCACTAATTTACACAGCTATGATTTAACAATAAAAATAAATAAATTAAAAAACAAAAACAAAACAAAAAAAGTCAAGTAAAGTTAAAAAATAAAAAAGCCTAAAAAAAAAGAAAGAAAAAAAAAAAAACAATTATCTTAGATTTAATAGTACACTGTTCAACCCTTGGCTTCATCTTTAGCATAGCTACACAGAGTAACCAAGGTAGGCAGCTCCCAGCATTCACCTGGCTCTGTGCGCTTTGCACCATTCCTCTCAGCTTAACACATGTTGCTTTGTGGGCCCAGTGAGGAAAGATAGACGCAAAAATGCTTGGCAAATAATAAAGTGTTGTATAAATAGATGTTAGCATATATGGTAATAAAAAATACATAAAAATGTGGGAGCTTTATATTTTAAATAAGCTCTGTAATTTACAATGGATTAAAGAAATGAAACTACATGATTATTTACATAAGGCTAATGAGCCTTCAATAAATCACCTCAAGAGATACACGATTGTACATCATAAAGAATTAGATTACTAAATCTAGAGATGTTACATTACATGAACAAAAATATGCAACCAGTAAGAGGCTGCAGGTTCACACAGTCTTCAGTGCCGGGACTTTGCCATCCCTCACGTCAAGTGCTTCTTGGAGTGTCTAAGATGCCCAGGTGAAGTTGAAAATAATAAGAGTAAGATAAACTTAAATTTCTCATTCTTTATTTATCCCATTTTCGCAGGTCTTGCTTGAAAACTAAAGCTGCTTCATGAAAGTATTGCCAGTGTAGAGACGTCACTCTTGTTTATCAGCTTTTCCAGCCCTCCTCACTCAGTCCAGAACACTTGATCCAACTCCAGTTCTCAGTGCCCACAATGACACCTGCACCACCCTCTGATGGCCAAGTTCAAGATGAGAAGACAAATATTCCAAGAGCTACAACATTGGGAGAATAGTAGAAAAGAGAAACCAACAGCAAGTTCTCTCACATTACAAATCACTACTTTTAGTGATTATTTTGGAAAGAACACCAGTCCTTTAAAGTTGTGCTTCTCCAACTTCAGTGTACAGCCAAATCCCTGGGAGTGCTGGCAAGCAGAGACGTGACCAGGTCCCTCCCACAGCAGCTTTAATTCAATAGCTCTGGGGTAAGATGAGGAAATTTGCATTTCTAACAATTTCTCAGGTGTTGCTGCTGCTGCTGGTTCAATTTTTTTTAGAGCCAACATCTTAAGGTGATATTTATTTGTTAGTGATTTGTGTACCTATAAGGCATCTTCTAAACAAACTTAGATGTACACTGGGTGAGAAATAAATACCGTATTGTTTGTTCTGCTTTATTATATGTTTTCTATATTCTCTTAGGAAATTTACTTCCAATGCAGCTAGAAATTATTAGGAGGAAATACGTGATCATATGCCGCGGACCGCCAGTCGAATGAGTCTCAGTCCGAGGGCTTTCAGGGCGAGAACGGCTCAGGTTGATTGAAAGGGCGACGCAGGAAAATGACAAACTGCCACACACCAAGGATGATGAAGAAAGCAGTTGTGTTTTACTGATTTTTAGGCATGGTATTTATACATTTTTGACAATGTCTTACAAACTACAAAAGATATTTTTATGACTTGCTGATGCTTACAAAGTTCTTATCGAGTTTTGTAAATGGGAGTAGTCAACTGTCTTTTCTTAGACAATGTTTCTGCCCGTAAGGGGGAACAAAGGACTGCTGCTTATCAGCAGTTACTCTTTTACTTCTTTTTATCTATGTTTAAACCTTCTTTCTTTGTAAAACTGCTTTGTTCACATTTTGTATTTTTATATTTTTATATTTGATTATGATTTTTATGTTGTTAGTGAATTGATAGTGAATTATGTATATGTTTTAAGTGTATAGTGACAAAATTATAGAGAAAGCAATTTCATAGAAAACTTATTTCAAAGAAACAGTTTCAAAGGGACATAAGGTAGAGATAAGAGACCGGAGGGAGCGGGTATCTGGTAGGAACATCTTAACTTATCATCCCTGCATTCTCTTGATACATTGTTTCAATTAACTGACTTTTATGGTGGGAACATGTTCCCTTGGAGACATTCAGTCTCTTAGAGTAGATGAAGTCATGGATTAGTAAATCATTATGTTCATTCTTAGTTTCTATAGGCATTCAGGCAACATTTAATCATTCAACTCAACAAACAAGTTTTAAACAGGTTTCAGGGTAAAGGTTATTCAGGCCTTTATGCCGCACCTCATGAATTCTTACGTTCACTAAAAGGCATGCTAGGCAACTTATGCGCTGCTGTCGCAAACCAGGGGGACTGGGGGCAACGCTCCGAGGAGCACCCACCGCCTTACCACAGTTTTTACAACGCGGACAGAGCCATCCCACCACGGCTTGATGCCGGGGGTGCGGCATTTCCCCCTTTTTTGTTAATGAAACGTAGCTCAAAGAGGTCTTGGCGAACAGCCTTTAAGGAGGAAAAGACACAACGAAGGAGACAAGGTAACAGTAAAACAACACAGAATATCAAGTATCCAATAATGACAATAAACACAATGTACTGAATCCAGGACACAGGATTTAAAGATTTAAGATTGTCAGAGAGGGATTGAGCCAGTGAATCAAGAGAAGTGCTAGGTAAATGAGCTTCACTGATGGCAGTGATATCTTTTTGAAGAGTATGTAAATCATGTGTAATATCATTGTCCTTCCAGACACCCTGTAGATGAGCTTTAGTTTTGTCCCAGGAAGTGGACATATTATAAGGTAAAGGAGTTACACAAATAGCAGGAAAGGCAGAATGACATCTGGTTTGAAGTTTATGTTGTATAAACTTTATATCTTGTCCTAAGGCTAAAACTACTTCTTCTAGGATGTTAAGTTTTGCTTCAAGTTTATTATCTATGCTGGCTTGAGTCATTAAAGCTAGAGTTATGTTGCTGCTGAGAGAATTCACAAAGTGAGCTGTATGAACTTCTTGAACTAAAGCAGTGGTGGCTACAGCAAATGTTGTAACTATAGAAATTAAAGCTAAAATACCAAGAATTAAAGCAGCCACGAACCTTTTAGGGCGGATTAACTGATTAACAGTATGTAGAACTTGTAAAGCAGAATTATCATACCAAGGATCATCTTGTAAATCAACAGGCAGTAATACATAAGAGGGTCTTTTAACAATTAAAACAGAATTAAACAAGCGTTCATTGAATAAATCAGTAGAAGTAAGACAATTTGTAACTTTACAAGCGGTACAAGAAATATGATAAGAGTTTTTAGATTGTGTAATAGTTAAATACTTATTTGGAGCTAAAAGTAGAGCATATGGATATCCAACACAAGTTCTTACTGACATTGCATTTGGTTTTGGCATATTAGGTTTCTTTTCTAAAATTAAGTTGGATGCAGTAACAAGTCTAAATAAATCATAGTGTATTTGAGTTTTATTTTTGTCTTGAGCTACCCATATGGGCTCAACTAGACCAGGTGTGAACCATCGTCGTATTGGTTGGGGAGTACTAGACCACTGATACTGATGAAATTTATCTAATTGATTCGATAAATATTGGTTATGATCATAGCAGGAGGTAGGAGAATAGTTCCAGATAATTATATTAGAATTAATGGGAGAATGTTTGTTAGCAGCGTCTGGGAATCCGCAAGAAAGCCAAGTAGGGGTTTTTGTTAAAGAGGATTCCCAGAATTGATTTTTATCTCTATATTTTTGTTTACAATTAGGGAGAGGTAACTGGTTAACAGCTAAGCAAGTTTCATTATAATTAGGCCTTCCAATAGTTTGTATCTCGTATTCCCACATATAACGTCTATTGGCATCATGGGGATCAGGAGCATCAGATAAAAAGACTCTGTAACTTGTAGGTAAACAAAAAGGAGGTGTATTGCCTTTTAAAGTAAAGCAAATAGGTAGTGAATCGGCTTTGCCAGTAAAGTTAATTAAGGCTGCGGCATGATGTCTAGATTCTGAGTCAGTTAAACTTCCTAAGCGGATAGAATCATTAGAAAGAATTTTTATGGGGTCTGGATCTAGCCAGCCCACAGGGTGTAGCAGTGGAGGATTAGGAACATAAGACCAATAAGCTGCAGTTTCTACCGTAGGAGTAGAAATTAATGATAAAAAGGCAACAAAGTACATTGTTGGAGTTAGAGGGTTGTTTTGAGATATGAGAAGTTGTTTAGTTTGTTTCACCAGGGTGCGGATCTGTGTCCACGTGATCTTGGAGGGTCTCGGTGAAACTGTCACAGTCGTCTTCATCTGTGCAGATAGGATCTTTATCCGCCGCAGGCGTTGTCTTCTGCGCCGGGGTCTCCGGAGGAGCCGGTTTGATGAGCCGGTCTGGAATCCAGATGGGAGAGTCGGCATCCTGTGGAAATATGCAAGCATAGCCTCGTCCGGAGGTTAACAATACATCAGGGCCCTTCCATTGGCCCGATAATAAATCTTTCCAAAGAACTTTAGGAAGGGTGGCAGCCGATTGTGGCTGCCAATGGGAAAGAGCAGGGGTTAAATTGTTGGAGTTTACATTAAGGTGATTTAGGACGAATAAAGCATGGGTTAAAATATGATGAGGAGAGAAATATTTATGAGCTTTTTGAAGGCGTTCAATTTGTAATTTTAATATTTGATTAGTTCTTTCAACAATCGCCTGACCCTGAGGATTATACGGGATCCCCGTAGAATGAGAAATTTTCCACTGTATACAAAATTGTTCAAATGCTCGAGAGGTATAAGCTGGAGCATTGTCTGTTTTTAATTGATGAGGAACACCTAGCTGCTGAAAGCAGTAAAATAGGTGCTGTACAACATCTTTGTAGGCCTCGCCAGGTCTTGCAGAGGCACAGATAAAATGAGAAAAGGTATCAACAGTAACATGTACATATTGTAATTTTCCAAAACTAGACACATGTGTTACATCCATTTGCCATAATACATTGGGGCGTAAACCCCGAGGATTAACACCAAATTTTAAAGGATGATGAGTAACAGGACAGGATTTACACTTTAAGACTATTTGTCTTGCCTGTTCTCTAGTAATTTGAAACATTTTTCTTAATGCGTTAGCATTTTGGTGATGTAAGGCGTGGCTTTCTTCAGCTTCAGCCACTGATGCCACCATAGTACGTGTTAACAAATCTGCAGTGGCATTTCCTTGGGCCAAAGGGCCAGGTAAGTTAGTATGTCCTCTTATGTGACCAATATAAAATTGATTATTCCTTTGCTGAATTAAAGTTTGTAGTTTCTTTAATAAAGGTAGAATAGTTGAGGTTCCTGTTAAAAGAGCAGTTTCAAGAGCTGGAAAAAGAGAAGCAATATATTTTGAATCTGTGTACAAGTTAAACCTTTGTTTGAAATTATTAAAGGCCGAGATTAGAGCCCATAATTCTGTTTGTTGGGCAGAGGCTTGTGTGACCTCTTTAATAAGAGGAGACAGGCCTGGGCCAAAAACTACAGCTCGACCTGTAGAGGAGCCATCTGTGAACAAGGTTATTGCGTCAGACAGAGGCTGTTTGGAACACATAAGAGGAAATATAAGTGAAACTGTTTTTGTAAATTTAATTAAAGGATGTTTAGGATAATGGTATAAGATTTGACCTGCATAGCCTTGTAAGGCCAATACCCAATCATCATTATTTTGAAATAGTTGTTCCACTTGAGTTTTATTATAAGTAGTTACAATTACATGAGGATCTTTACCAAATAATTCCCGTGATCTTTTTCTTCCTTTATCAATTAATAAAGACACCAGGTATGGATAATCAGCAACAATCTTTGTCTGAACATGTGGCAAATGAATCCATTCTAAAATACCTTCCTGCCATAGGCAAGCTGTAGGAGTATACTCAGTAGAAAAAATGAGTAAAGACCATGGGTTTTGATAATTAAGTTGTTTAACCCTAGCTTGAGTTAAAGCCTGTTCAACAACTTGTAAAGCCTGCAAGGCTTCTGGAGTTAAATGTCTAGGGGAACGGGGATTAGAGTCTCCCTGTAAGATAGTAAACAAAGGACTAAGGGTTCCCGTAGTAATCTTCAGAAAAGGTCGAATCCAATTTATTTCTCCCAGTAATTTTTGATAATCATTAAGAGTTTGTAATTTATCTCTCCTTATTTGCACCTTTTGAGGTGCAATATAGTCAGAGTGAATCCATTGTCCCAGATAACTTAATGGTTTATCTCTCTGAATTTTCTCTGGGGCAATGACTAAGCCAAATTTAGTTAATTGTTCTATAGCCTTTTCTAGCATTAGCTGTATTTTTTGCAGCTCAGGATGAGCTAGCAAGATATCATCCATATAATGAATTATGTAAGCACTAGGAAATTGTTTTCTCAGTGCTGCTAATGCAGCCGCCACAAATTTTTGGCATAAGGTAGGGCTGTTTTTCATGCCCTGTGGTAAAGTTTTCCACTGATATCTTTTAAACGGTTCCTGTAAGTTTAGAGAAGGAACACTGAAAGCAAAACGAGGACAGTCCTCAGGATGTAAATTAATAGTAAAAAAGCAGTCTTGCAGATCTATAATTATAAGTGACCATTGTTCTGGTACTGCTACAGGAGACGGAAGCCCAGGTTGAAGGGAGCCCATGTCTTCCATAATGGCATTTACTGCTCTTAAATCTTGTAAAAGTCTCCATTTGCCAGATTTTTTCTTAATGACAAACACAGGAGTGTTCCATGGACTAGTGGATTCCTCTAAATGACCTTTATCTAATTGTTCTTGTACTAAAATTTGTAATGCCTGTAACTTTTCTGTTGTTAGGGGCCACTGACTAACCCACACAGGAACATCTGTTAACCATTTTATCTTACAGGCATAGTTTTCTGCAGTGGCCCCTATGAAAAACACTGATCGTTCAGTTGATCCCCTGTGACTAGTTTCATGTCTAGGACATGTAAAAGATCTCGTCCCCATAAAGTATAGGGTAGAGAGGGTAACACATAAGGTTGAAAGTAAATTTTCTTGTCCTTATATTCACATAACAAATGAGATGTACTACGCATGACACCAGAAACAGAACCGAGACCAACTAAAGAAGACCCAGTTCGATGAACCGGCCAGGATCTCGGCCAGTCGGAGGCAGCAATGCAGGTTACATCAGCGCCTGTGTCCATCAGGCCCTTAATGGGCCTGCCTTCTATTTTCATTTTTAACATCGGTCTATCATATAAATCATGTATAAGAGCCACACAATCTTTATCAGTAAATCCAAACTGTCCCTCTCCCCTGGCATCATGTAAGTGATAAGTGGGGAGTGGTATATATGGCAACAATAGTAACTGAGCAATTCTTTGTCCCTTATGAATTTGTGTAGTTTCTACTAGAGACTTTACCATGACTTTAATTGTATTTTCAGTATCAGAATCGATTACTCCTGGAACAACTTCAAAATGTTTGGTGTAATTGGAACTTCGTCCCAATATAACACCAACAGTACCTGGTAATAACTTTCCTTTTATTCCTGTGGGAACTAACACAACACCATCATGTTTGGATATGATTATATCTTTAGAACTGGCAAGGTCTAAGCCTGCACTGCCAGGAGTCCCACGTGGGAGATCATGAATTGTCCATTCAGGTGGTATACAATTAATAGTAGATGTGGGCTCTAACTTAGGTCGTACTGCGGTAGGAGCAGGAGACTCTCCCTTGGAGTCGGGGCTAGGAGAACGCCCCTTATCTAGTTTTTTGTCTGGTTGGTATCAATAAAGTTAGCACCCTTGTCTGACAAGGGGGTTCCATCTTTATGAAATTTAGATTTACATTCATTTTTCCAGTGCCTGCCCTTCTTACAACGAGGGCATGGTCCCGGGGGTAATCCACGGGACTTATTATTATTATTATTAGCACCGGTGGATTTCTTACAATCCTTCTGTATATGACCTGGCTTCCCACAGTTATAACAAGTGGGTAAGTCATGTGGGGGATTACACCCAAAACATGTATTACTGGGGTCTCTATCAAAAGCACCTTTAACATATGAACTAAATTTTTGACCCCGCATAGCTGCAGCAAACGCCATTCCCTGGACAATTGCTGGTGAGGCATCCATGCATGCTTTAATATAATCTTGTAAAGTACCTGTTTTCCTGAGTGGACGTATTAAGTCCTGACACAGCGTATTTGCATTTTCCCAAGCCAATTGCTTGAGTAATAATTCTGTTCCCTCTGATGGTGGAAGCATTCTATTAATAGCTTCTTCCAGGCGAGAAATAAAGGCAGGATAGGACTCTTCCATATCCTGTTTTATGCCTGCTAAAGTTGTGCCCTTGGTTCCCGGAGGAGGTATTTTTCGCCAAGCGGAGACTGCGTTATGGCTGACTATTTCCAAAATTTGTCGGGGTAGTTTAATTTGATTTTCAAAAGAAGCAAATTCATCTGTCCCTAGAAGCATGGACAGCGTGGGCTGTGCTTTTCTTCCTACATGTTGATTAATACTTTCTCTACATCTATCTTCATACTCTGTTCTCCATAAAATATAATCACCTGGGGAAAGCGTGGCTTTGGCCGTTTGCTGCCAATCATACGGGGTAAGCCATTGACTGCTAATTGATTCCACAATTTGTAAAGTATAAGGGGCAGAAGCCCCCGATGTACGGACAGCCTGTTGCAGTTCTTTAAGCGTCTTTAATGACAGAGGTTCCCAGGTGGGTGGTGCCCTTTCCTCAGTGGGAAAGCGCACCGGGAAAGCAAATGTAAAATCTCCCTGCTGACGGGCTTCTCGCACCGCCGCCTGAAACCCCGCGGGCGGTGGAGGGAGACAAGGAGGCACACGGGGAAGCGGGGCTCGTGAGGATGTCTTAGATGCGACCTTTGGGACGCGAACTGCCGGATAAGCTCGGCGGGGGTGAATAGAATCATTCATTCCGTCCCTCTCATCTGATTTAGTAAGTTCATCGATCACATCCCACTCATCACTGTCTGAGGAATTATCAACCGGTGGGAGTGGCGGTAAAATGTCTTTGAGCGTTGGAGCTGAGGGGACAACGCTCTCAGTGTTTGGTACCGGTTCAGGATCTTTAAGAACCTCGGGGGGAACCTCATCACAAATAGGTGCCACCTTAGTTTCAGGATCACCAGCCTCCGAGTCAGTTTCTCTTATAAATGCTTCTAAAAAGGTATTGTCAGCCAAAAGTTCTCTAACTTGTAACCATAAAGGAAAAGCCTGAGGGGGCAAGACCTTCTCCCCATGTTCTTGCATGTATTTCCGCATTTCGCGTCCCACCCTTTTCCAGTCGGAGAGAGAGAGAGAGCCTTCCTCCAGAAACCAAGGACTAACCAACTTTATGAAATGCATAAGCTCCTCCAACCGTTTGAGAGACACATGAAAACCATTTTTTTCTAACAAACGCTGTATCATGACACTGAGCATGTGTTCTTCCTTACCCAATGTATGCCCCATGTTGTCCTGCGGATTACTCACACTTAACCGGTCAGCCTTTACCGGCGGGACTGCAGCTCCCTGGTGAGAGTCGCCTTCAATCTGAAAAAGAGAGGAAAGAAAGAAAAAGAAAGATCACCTGTCCTTCAGGTCCCTGTTCGAGGCGCCAGCTGCCGCGGACCGCCAGTCGAATGAGTCTCAGTCCGAGGGCTTTCAGGGCGAGAACGGCTCAGGTTGATTGAAAGGGCGACGCAGGAAAATGACAAACTGCCACACACCAAGGATGATGAAGAAAGCAGTTGTGTTTTACTGATTTTTAGGCATGGTATTTATACATTTTTGACAATGTCTTACAAACTACAAAAGATATTTTTATGACTTGCTGATGCTTACAAAGTTCTTATCGAGTTTTGTAAATGGGAGTAGTCAACTGTCTTTTCTTAGACAATGTTTCTGCCCGTAAGGGGGAACAAAGGACTGCTGCTTATCAGCAGTTACTCTTTTACTTCTTTTTATCTATGTTTAAACCTTCTTTCTTTGTAAAACTGCTTTGTTCACATTTTGTATTTTTATATTTTTATATTTGATTATGATTTTTATGTTGTTAGTGAATTGATAGTGAATTATGTATATGTTTTAAGTGTATAGTGACAAAATTATAGAGAAAGCAATTTCATAGAAAACTTATTTCAAAGAAACAGTTTCAAAGGGACATAAGGTAGAGATAAGAGACCGGAGGGAGCGGGTATCTGGTAGGAACATCTTAACTTATCATCCCTGCATTCTCTTGATACATTGTTTCAATTAACTGACTTTTATGGTGGGAACATGTTCCCTTGGAGACATTCAGTCTCTTAGAGTAGATGAAGTCATGGATTAGTAAATCATTATGTTCATTCTTAGTTTCTATAGGCATTCAGGCAACATTTAATCATTCAACTCAACAAACAAGTTTTAAACAGGTTTCAGGGTAAAGGTTATTCAGGCCTTTATGCCGCACCTCATGAATTCTTACGTTCACTAAAAGGCATGCTAGGCAACTTATGCGCTGCTGTCGCAAACCAGGGGGACTGGGGGCAACGCTCCGAGGAGCACCCACCGCCTTACCACAGTTTTTACAACGCGGACAGAGCCATCCCACCACGGCTTGATGCCGGGGGTGCGGCAATCATACATCGTAACCAAAAGCTACAGCCCTGTTCCTGCCTTTATACTTATTTAAAATAACATCATGGGCTTTCTTTTAAAGCAAAAAAGTACATTGCAATAAGATAAACCTGCATTATAAATGACATAGCCTCAAAAAGTTTATCAAATTGTCATGATTACTAATGACTATGATCATGCATTTATATCTCATCACACTAAAATAATAGGATTAGAAAATAATAATTCTGTTGAGGAGTAGAAGATGCCAACACACTAAAGTTGTTTTAACAGTTTAAATAAACTTAAACTTAGCTACAGGACTAGACCTACACAGAAGATGAAAGGAAATTAGGAACTAATCAGAAAGCTTTACTCAAAAACAAAGTGTGCCTGAAATTCAAAGACAATAGGTCTTGTTTATTGGGAGACTTCAATTGTCTGATTCACTTTTTGTTTGAATCCAGGCAACTATTTGCCTTTGCTGATGTACTAAGAAGGAGCTACAGGTGATAATTCCAAGGGATCTACTCCAAGTAGCAAGAAGCCCCACCACCTCAGGTGCAGGGATTAACCCATGAATCTGGTGCCAATTTAAACAACAACACAGAGCAAAGGGGCCCTACAAGGCCCACATCTTTCTGACTCTCCTCTGCTATGAGTTCACTGAAAGTTGGAATTGTCAGTGTCTTAGAATCTGTATAAGATGTTCAAACCCATTAAGATCCTTGCAACAAATCACTTGTCATAAACTATTTCAATGTTTTTTAACACTGTTCTAGGAATAATAAGTAATAATAATAATAATAGCACTAACTCCACTTAAGAAGTACAGCGTAGCAGTTTAGAGAAAGCACTGCAAATAAGCTACCCAGACTCATATTTTATTTTGTATAAGCTGCAGGTGGTCTCCACAATCGTATTAAAATATTTAGTAAACCATACTGTAAATAGAACTGCTGCCAGCCAGTCGGCCTGTCCTTTGAAGCTTTGAAGCCAGGCATGGACTTTTCTCTAGCTGTGAATGACTTAATATGACATCTTCTTCTAATGAAAGGCTGTTTCATTGACATTGAAAATACCTTGTTTAATGAAGCCACTTTCACTTGTGCTCAATCTTCTAGAGAATTTGCTGCAGCTTCTCCATCAGCACTTGTTGCTTTACTTTGCACTTTTAATGTTATGGAGACAGCTTCTTTCTTTAATCTTCATGAACCTCTTCCAGCTTCTACCTTTTCTTTTGTAGTTTCCTCAATTCTTTAAAGGCTGAGAGAAACTCTGGCTTAGATTTAGGATTGAGGAAATGCTATGGCTGTTTGATATCCAGACCACCAAAACTTTCATCAATAGGCTGTTTGACTTTCTTATCATTAATGCGTTTCATGGAGTAGCACTTGACTTTCTTTCAAAAACTTTCCCTTTGCATTCATAGTGTGACTGTTTGGCACAAGAGGCAACCTTTTGGCCTATCTTGGCTTTGGACATGGCTTCCACTAAGCACAATCATTTCTATATTTTATTTAAAAGTGGTAGGCATGTTATTCGTCTTTTCACTTGAACTCTGAGAGATCAGTCATTGTAGGGTTAGCTCATGGTCTGGTTTTAATCTTCTTGTGTCTCACGAAATGGGGAAGACTAAGGAGGAAGAAAAACATGGAGGTCATGGTGCTGCCTTGTCCTGTATCACTGTGAGCTATGACGATGTACTCTACAGCAAAGTAAGACTCTGTCTCAAAACAAAACAAAACAGAACAAACAAACAACAAAAAACCTTCCTTGATGCCCCCAAAGCCTACACTGGTAAAACTGTTCATGGCTCATACCTGGCATTTCCATTCAGATAGCCTTAGTGAATTACATGATAAGAAGCACAAACGATCCTGCTGGAAACTGAGGAAGAGACAGTATTTATTACACAAATCCTGGTGGCTCAGTGTGGAGGTGAGGTGTGTCCTGCGCCCCTGGGGGGAGTCCTGGAGAAGCGGGACCTGAAGCTTCTCTGGGACCTTCCCACCCTCTGGTGTCAGCTCTTTCCCTGCTCTGTTTCTGCTGTTAGCCAAACTCTCTCTCTGTATACTTCCTGGGAATCTGTGACTCCTTCCAGTTGTTGTGTCTGTTGTAACCTGTGCAGCTGGCTCAGCGTGCTCTGTAATTTTCGCAGTGGAAGGCTCTGTCCGGGAGATTTGAAGACCAGGAAGGCACGTTGCTGCCTGGTACCCGACGTGTGGTGGCTTGCGAGTGGGAAGAAATGCCGAGTGGGCGCTGGAACAGTAAGTACCTGGCTTTGGAATCCAGAAGCTATAGAAATTCAAATCTAGAGGACGCCACCCAGCAACACTAAGCCTTGGCTGCTCTTTCCTCTTCCAGAGAAATTGTTTTGTTTTTTTTTTTCTTTTTTTTAATTTTTATTAAATCATAGCTGTGTACAATAATATGATCATGGGGCACCATACACTTGGTTCATAGATCGTTTGACACATTTTCATCACACTAGTTAAAATAGCTTTCATAGCATTTTTTTATTTTGCTGAGAACTTTACATTCCACATTTACTAGGATTCACATATACCATTGTAAGATGCACCGCAGGTGTAATCCCATTAATCTCCCTCCCTCCCCCTACCTCTCCCTCCCTCCCCTCCCTTTCCCCCTTTTCCCTATTCTTAGGTTGTAACTGGGTTATAGCTTTCATGTGAAGGTCCTACATTAGTTTCATAATAAGGGTGAGTACATTGGGTACTTTTTCTTCCATTCTTGAGACACTTTACCAAGAAGAATATGTTCCAGCTCCATCCATGTAAACATGAAAGAGATAAAGTCTCCATCTTTCTTTAAGGCTGCATAATATTCCATGGTGTACATATACCACAATTTATTAATCCATTCGTGGATCGATGGGCACTTGGGCTTTTTCCATGACTTAGCAGTTATGAATTGGGATGCAATAAACATGCTGGTACAAATATCTTTGTTATGGTGTGCTTTTTGGTCTTCTGGGTATATGCCCAGTAGAGGGATTACAGGATTGAATGGCAGATCTATTTTTAGATCTCTAAGTGTTCTCCATATCTCTTTCCAAAAGGAATGTATTAATTTGCATTCCCACCAGCAGTGCAAAAGTGTTCCCTTTTCTCCACATCCACGCCAACATCTCTGGTCTTGGGATTTTGTGATATAGGCTAGTCTCAGTGGAGTTAGATGATATCTCAAAGTAGTTTTGATTTGCATTTCTCTGATGATTAAAGATGATGAGCATTTTTTCATATGTCTGAAGGCCATGCGCCTGTCTTCTTCAGAGAAGTTTCTCTTCAAGTCCCTTGCCCAGCCTGCAATGAGATCCCTTGTTCTTTTCTTGCCAATGCGTTTGAGTTCTCTGTGGATTCTGGTTATTAAACCTTTGTCGGAGACATAACCTGCAAATATCTTCTCCCATTCCGAGGGCTGTTTGCTTGCTTTACTTACTGTGTTCTTGGCTGTGCAGAAACTTTTTAGTTTGATCAAGTCCCAATAGTGTATTTTTGAAGCAGCTTCAATTGCCCGGAGGGTCCTTCTCATAAAAAACTCGCCCAACCCAATTTCTTCAAGGGTTTTCCCTGCACTCTCTTCTAGTATTTTTATAGTTTCATGTCTTAGGTTTAAATCTTTGATCCAGTGAGTCTATCTTGGTTAATGGTGAGAGGTGTGGGTCCACTTTCAGTCTTCTACAGGTTGCCAGCCAGTTCACCCAGCACCATTTGTTAAATAGGGAATCTTTTCCCCACTGAATGTTTTTAATTGGCTTGTCAAAGATTAAATAATGGTAATTAGCTGGATTCATCTCTTGGTTCTCTATTCTGTTCCAGACATCTACTTCTCTGTTTTTGTGCCAGTACCATGCTGTTTTGATCACTATTGATTTGTAGTATAGTCTGAGGTCTGGTAGCGTGATTCCTCCTGCTTTATTTTTATTTTTGAGTAATGTCTTGGCTATTCGAGGTTTTTTCTGATTCCATATAAAACGATGTATTGTTTTTTCAAGATCTTTAAAGTATGATAGTGGAATTTTAATAGGGATTGCGTTGAAATTATATATTGCTTTGGGTAGTATGGACATTTTAACAATGTTGATTCTTCCCAACCCTGAGCATGGTATGTTTTTCCATTTGTTAACATTCTCAGCTATCTCTTTTCTTAGAGTTTCATAGTTCTCTTTATATAGATCTTTCATGTCCTTTGTTAGATAAACTCCCAAGTATTTCATCTTCTTTGGCACTACTGTGAATGGGATAAAGTCCTTAATTGTTTTTTCAACTTGACTATTTTTGGTATTACCAATTTATGAATGTTGATTTTGTAACCTGAGACACTGCTGTATTACTTGATCACTTCTAAGAGTTTTGTAGTAGAGTCCCTTGTATTTTCCAGATATACAATCATATCATCTGCGAAGAGCGAAAGTTTGATCTCTTCTGACCCTATGTGGATACACTTGATCACCTTTTCTTTCCTAATTGTGGTGGCTAAAACTTCCATTACAATGTTAAAGAGCAATGGAGACAATGGGCAGCCTTGTCTGGTTCCAGATCTGAGTGGAAATGATTCCAATTTAACTCCATTCAGTATGATATTGGCTGTGGGTTTGCTGTAGATGGTCTCTATCAGTTTAAGAAATGTCCCTTCTATACCAATTTTCTTAAGTGTTCTGATCATGAACGGATGTTGGATGTTATCAAAATCTTTTTCTGCATTGATTGAGAGAATCATATGGTCTTTGTTTTTTAATTTGTTTATGTGCTGAATTACATTTATAGATTTATGAATATTGAACCAGCCTTGAGACCCTGGGATAAAACCAACTTGGTCATGATGTATGATTTGTTTGATATGTTGCTGGATTCTATTTGTTAGAATCTTGTTGAATATTTTTGCATCTATATTCATTAGTGATATTGGTCTATAATTTTCTTTTCTTGTTGGGTCTTTTCCTGGTTTGGGGATCAGGGTGATGTTTGCTTCAGAGAACGTGTTGGGTAGTCTTCCTTCTTTTTCTACCTTTTGGAACATGTTGAGTAATATAGCTACTAATTCCTCTTCAAAGGTTTGGTAGAATTCTGATGTAAAACCATCTGGTCCCAGGCTTTTCTTTTTGGGGAGATTTTGCATGGTTGATGTTTTTTCCGAACTTGATATGGGCCTGTTCAACATTTCCACTTGATTTTGGTTAAGTCTTGGAAGATGACGTGCTTCCAAGTAATGGTCAATTTCCTTCAGATTTTCGTATTTCTGAGAGTAAAGTTTCTTGTAATATTCATTAAGGATTTTTTTTTATTTCTGAGGAGTCTGTTGTTATTTCATCTTTGTTATTTCTGATTGATGAGATTTTACTCTTTTTTTTCCTGATTAGGTTGGCCAATGGTTTATCTATTTTGTTGATCTTTTCAAAAAACCAGCTTTTTGATTTATTGATCTGTTGTATTATTCTTTTGTTTTCAATTTCATTTAGTTCTGCTCTGATTTTGGTTATTTCTTTTCTTCTACTGGATTTGGGGTTGGAGTGTTCTTCCATTTCCAGTCTCTTGAGATGTCCCAAAAAGTTGCTTACTTTCTCTCTTTCCGTTCTCCTGAGGAAAGCTTGCAGTGCTATAAATTTCCCTCTTAGAACTGCCTTTGCAGTGTCCCAGAGGTTCTGATACTTCGTGTCTTCATTGTCGTTTTGTTCCAGAAATTTGGCAATTTCCTTCTTGATCTCATCTCTGACCCAGCTATCATTCAACATAAGGTTATTTAACTTCCATGTTTTTGTATGTGTATGCAGATTCCTGTTGTTACTCATCTCAAGTTTTATTCCATGATGGTCCGAGAAGATGCATGGAATAATTTCCATTCCTTTAAATTTACTGAGGTTAGACTTGAAGGAGAAAATTCTCAAGGCTGCCAGGCAAAAGAAATCTATTACCTTCAAAGGGAAGAACATTAGAATGACTGCAGATCTCTCTGTTGAAAATTTTCAAGCCAGAAGAGGGTGGCTTGAAAATTTTTTTCATCTTTTTTTCAATCAATTTTTTTTCATCAATTTTTTTTCATCTTTCCTAAGATGTGATCGATTCTGGAGTAAGTTCCATGGGCTGATGAGAAGTATGTGTATTCAGTTTTGTTGGGATGAAATGTTCTGTAGATGTCTGCTAAATCTAAATGCTGGATGGTTCGATTTAAATCTAGAATTTCTTTACTCAGCTTTTTGTTGGAGGATCAATACATCACTGCCAAAGGAGTGTTAAAATCTCCGACTATTATAGAGTTGGAGGAAATCAAGTTGCTGATGTCTGTTAGAGTTTCTGTTATAAATTGAGGTGCATTCTGGTTGGGTGCATAAATATTCATAATTGAAATCTCATCATACTGAGTCTTACCCTTAACAAATATGAAGTGACCATTTTTGTACTTCCTTACTTTTGTTGGTTTAAAGCCTATTGTATCCGCAAATAAAATTGCAACTCCTGCTTTTTTCTGGTTACCATTTGCCTGAAATATGGATGACCATCCTTTCACCCTGAGTCTGTATTTGTCTTTTAAGTTAAGATGTGACTCTTGTATGCAACAAATGTCTGGCCTGAGTTTTTGTATCCAGTCAGCTAACCTATGTCTCTTTAGAGGGCAATTTAAGCCATTCACATTAATGGAGAGTATTGATAAGTTTGGCAAAATTTGGGGTATTGAGTTTTTCGAAAGTCCAGTGGGCGTTTTTAATCCTTTTGCCATTGTGGAAGTTGGAGTTTAATCAGAAGTTTCTGAGTGAGTTTACTTTTGTAGTAGATGATTGGGTTGGTTATTATGGAGGATAAGTCTGAGAATATCCTGAAGAGCTGGTTTGGTTATGGCAAATTTCTTTAGCATATGTATGTCATTAAAGTATTTAATTTCTCCGTCATAAATGAAACTCAGTTTAGCTGGGTACAAGATCCAGGGTTGAAAGTTATTTTGTTTGAGGAGATTAAACGTTGGTGACCACCCTCTTCTGGCTTGAAAATTTTCAGCAGAGAGATCTGCAGTCATTCTAATGTTCTTCCCTTTGAAGGTAATAGATTTCTTTTGCCTGGCCGCTTTGAGAATTTTCTCCTTCATATTAACTTTAGTGAAGTTAATTATGATATGCCTGGGGGATGTCTTATTGGGGTTGAGTCGTGCTGGGGTTCTGAAGCTATCTGCTATCTGAATTTCAGGTTCTCTAGGCATGTCTGGAAAATTCTCTTTCATAATTTCATGCAGAAGGGCCTCTGCGCCCAGTGAGGCCACTTCATCTGTTTCAGGAATTCCTAAGAGATAGATATTTGCCTTCTTCGAATTATCCCAGAGCTCTCTGAGTGAGTGATCCATTTTTGCTCTCCATTTCTCTTCCTCTTTGAGAGTTTGGGAGCGTTCAAAGGCTTTATCTTCGATGTCGGAGATCCTTTCTTCTGCTTGGTCCATCTGTTGCTAAGGGATTCTACTGTATTTTTCATATTTTGAGGGCTGCAAATTCTTGTTTCAGTGTGTCTAAGTCTTTGGTAGTTTTGTCTTTATATTCGTTAAATTCTTGAGACAGCTTTTGAATTTCTCCATGAATTTCTAATTCCATTTTGTTAATCTTGTTTGCCATCCAAATTCAAAATTCGATTTCTGACATCTCAGCCAGTTGTTTGTGAATGGGATCTTCAATTACATCTGCCGTATCTTTCCTTGGGGGGGTTGATCTGTTCTGGTTATTCATGTTACCAGAGTTTTTCCGCTGATTCCTTCCCATGATTGTTTTACTCCCTTTGATTTTCCTCTGGTGTTTTGTTGAGGACCCGTACAGTGCTGTGGCCTGAGAAACTGGGGCCCTGTTTTGTGTAGAGGGGCTAAGTGGTTCTGTCTTGTTTTCAGCTTGTTTCTATGTGACCCTAGTGAAACAGTTACTCTGGGTTGAAGTCTCAGCTGTGGAGAAATACCAGCAATTAAGTTACCCCACTCACCACAGGCAACAAATGGAAAAGGAAAATCAAACCTTCCTACAACCACACACCCAGGGCACCACCTGGATAGTCCCCAGGTGAGTGACTCAGTTCAAAAGGTCCAAGTCAATTGTCTCAGTCAGCAGCTGCCTCGGGTGGGAGAGTTCAAGAGGTCCTTGGGAACTAGATCACAGGGGTCTGGTGACTGCTCTAAAATGGCTTGCTCCAGTGCTCAATGGAGTCAGAAAGAGCCACCAGTAAATAGATCAGTCTGGAAATATTGATGCCTCCTTCCCCACCTTGCAGCTCTGTCACACCCAGTCGCTGGTAGCCCCACAGGGCTGTGACCCAGTCAGTTGTCTGCAGTAAGCAGATACTCCAGTGGTTTGCACCTGCCTAAGTCACAGAGTAGTCTGTGTCTGCTCGACTAGGCCACTATTCTCTGTCTTTATCCAGCAGGGGGTGGTGTGGCCTGTCAACCTCGGGCACTTGATGGAGGCTGGAGGTGTTCACTCAGTTCCAGCTCCACCCTTAGTTTATGTTACTGGGTGAAGGGACAACCCTGTGGGAGTTTGTTTCTGACCTTGCCAGATTCCTCTGCAGAGGAGAGGCTGATTTGACTTCCCAGAACCTGTGCCTCAGGCCCTGTCTTTAGTAGTGTGGATTTGTATTCGCAGCACAATCAGTTGTTGGCTGTAGCCTCTTGGCCTCCTTTGTCTATAGGCTGGTGATCCCCTAAGGGCCAGGTGCGTCTTAGGCTCAGTATAGCGGTCCTCTGGATCAGCCCCACCCTGGGAATTTCCCGGCTCTGTGGGTGTGTTTTCTAGTCCCCATGTTCCACCTAGTTCGGTACCATCTCAGGAAAACCCTTTACTCACGGGGCCTGTGTTTCAGTCCCAGGTCTGTTCCATGGTGGTTGCCATCTGAGAAGATGCTCGGCCTCATCTGGCTGCCCAGGAATACAGGAGGAGAGGCTATGGGTTATATGGGGGTGGGCCTTGTTATTGCTGAAGACAGCTGTTGCTCTGCACCTTGGGGCACCACCACTCCAGTGTAATTCCCTCTCAGCCGACCATCGTCTTCTCGCTCCTTTGCTACAGAGTCAGCATTGGCCAGCTGCAGTCCAGGTCCTGTCTACACCTCTCAATAGTTCACCCAAGAATCTGGACTCTTGGGGGGGCAGGTCTCCAGATCACGGAGTGAGAGTGGAGGGGAGTGTTAGGAGCTCAGAGTTGCAGGTCATAACACCAAGCTCATTGAGACCAAATGAACAAATAAGCAGATACAAAGGTTACCAGGCCCAGGGGCCCATAGGTATAGAGAGAGACGCAGACACATAGACATACAGGCAACAGCCACGACAACAGCAATATAAGAACAACTGCAATAAAAATAGTGATAATCGTAAAATAATTGAAAGAAAGGAAACAAAAAGAGAGAAAAAAGTGGTGTTAGAAGGAATGTTAAATGAGAAGAAAGAAGAAATTAAAAGTAGAAGACACAGAAATAAAAGATATATCTATATAAAAAGTAATAATAAAAAATTATTGAAATCTCCTCTAAGAAAATGGTGAGGAAAAAACAGACAAAAACAAAACAAAACAAAAACAAAAAAACCCAGAAAACCAAAAAAAAATCAAAACTAAACAAAACAAAAAAAAAGGCACCAACTACAAAAATATTCTTGTGTGTAGAAATATACCTACAAATATCTATATGTCTGCTGTAGGGATCAACTTTCATAGGAATATATTCATACTGCTATATACTTTCTGGACACCAGGTGGCACTATGAGTGTTTCCAAGACTTATACCTGATTTACAGTTTATACCATTACCATGGTAACCACCTTCTATGGCCGATTGCCATTTTGGAGTTTCCGTAAAAGATTGTCACCTAAGATTTGTGCAACCTCGGCTGTTCTTTTCCAGACAGCACTTGCGACCGACTTTCCCACTCAGTGCAGGTGTCCACGCTTCCTAAGTCCCTCCACTCTGTTCACAGGTTCCCCTGCAAACTGGCAACTGCAATCGGCAATAAGGGGAGCGGTGCCAAGTTAGCGCTTTCGTTGGCGGGCTCCCGGCTCTATCTCCTTTAGCTGGTTCCTGCGGTTTCAGCATCCGAAGCCGGTCTGCAGCTTCAGTAGCTTCGCGGCTCCAGAAGCCAAAGCCGGATCCTAGGCTTCAAGCCGGTTCCCCTGGTTGGAGCGCTCGGGGGACTTATTCTGAGTTTTATGGATCAGAGTTTCCCATTTGGATGGGTGCCCCCCAGTTCTCTGCGCAGCCTGAACCGCCAGCCCCCTCCAACACCTGGGGGAAAGGTGCCCGCCCTTTTGGGTAGTTCAAAATGTCTGTTTCCCGGGCAGGATCCCTTCCCTTCAATTGTCCAACTGTTTGCCCAGCTCCCTGTGGTTTTGAGTGGCTCTCTTTTCGGAAGCCTCCCTCAGTTCAGGATTAATTATTTGTCAATTGGATTTTGTCAGCATTTACAAGCTGCTGACCTCCATAGGGGAGGGGCCTGCCGATCAGGGAAGAATCTCTACAACAGAGTCTGTGATTTTAAATTACTCCTCATATATAGCAAACTGCCAGTTTGCTGGGTGTCTCCAGCTGTCTCTCTACTCCAATAATCCACACCAGGGAAGGTCCAGACCGCCTTTTCTCTCATCTGGTGGCTTGGGAGAGGTGGGCTACACGTCCTTCCTGTCTGTAATCATGCTCCGCCTCCTCCTCAAACTTTTTAAACAGAGGGCCAATTCACTGTCCCTCAGACTGTTGGAGGACCGGACAAGTCAAAAGTGTAGTTGAAATGTTCCCAGATAAATATGTTTTCTTCCTTTGCTTCCTGTAAATTTATGCTTGTTCTATGTCATCCTCAGGTTTTAAGATTTAGGAGGATTAATTAGTTTCAGTGTTGCTGCTTAGAATCTTTGTGCTGGTTCTCTGGAAGGTTTCTCCTTCAGCGTTCAGGCATCATCTGTCCCTCACGAAGCGCATCTGACCACCAACGCCATCTTGCCAGGAATCTCTTCCAGAGAAATTGATAGGGGTAGAAAATCAGCTGGTGGCCTCCAGGGCCCCAGACTCAGACACGTGGTGCAGACGGTAATTAATACCCAAGGGAGGCGGAAGATACCTGTTTTAATCAAAATATGGTCCCCATATCAACAAGAATCACTGCACGTGTGCACAGATCTCATGAGGGAGGAATCGGGAAACCACACAAACACAAGGATACTCAGTTAATTGGCTGCACCACTTTGCAGGTGACCCAGAATTCACTCTGAGCCTCTGCTGAAATCAGCCTTGCGCATGGGAGGTCGTGGGGCCCTTTCCCTGGGGTCAGGCCTGTCCAGGCACAAGCACATTGGCCGGACCCTCAGTAACGGCAGCTTTTGTGGCAATATGGTTACAGGGGCAAACTCCAAATCTGTTACCCTGACTAAAATCAAAGGCAAATAATACAAATCTTTTTAAAAATTTTCCAAATTCGGGGCAGCACCTGTGGCTCAAAGGAGGAGAGATTCACTAATCCTTCACTATATGGGGCGCTGGCCCCATATGCCAGAGGCAGAGGGTTCAAACCCATCCCTGGCCAAAAATTGCAATAAAAAAAAAAAAGTCCAAATTCACCCTTACATTTTAAATATAATATTTCCAAGCCTGCTGAAATGTTGAGAATGTAAGTAACTTTTATTAATTCTACGGGTTCTAATAATTCTCCTGATTTAGTATTTTTGGTCACCATGTGGAGGATGCTTCCACCTCTGGGACTCGTTTTATGCCTTATAATCGCAGGGACAAGATAAAGGAAACAAAAGGAGACTCACTGCCCAGCTATTGCGAACGAGAAAATGATGATTTGATTCGAAAAAAAAAATTATATATATAAAGTGCTAAAAACTCACAGAAATTAAATTGAATGTGTCATAAGGTTCATTAAAAATATAATTTCTAGGAGGATATAGGTGGTATAACTATTGGAATTGTAATGAATAACAACAGGAAGATTAGGTGCCTCACCACTTTTCCAAACTGTACCAAGACTGTGACACAGTTGCTCAATTTACCATAATCTTAATGTTTTTCTTTAAAAAAAATCTGATCATGTATAAAAAGAAATTATAATCCCCTCAGAGCATATGCCCATTTGAATTGTACGGGGTAAAGGAGAAGGCTCTGACTCAGCAAGGGCTTGGGAGGAGGGCTTGGGCACTTTGCCTTGACTCTCAGCAAGGGCTTCATGGCTGCCCATGATAGTGTGAGTAAAATGGCCTGAGGTTGGTGAAGGAATTTTAGTCAAAATGCTGGATACTGGCATCCAATATAATGTCCTACAAGCCTGAGAATGAAAAATTAACAGGCAATATAATTAAATTGGGGAGATACGGTGAGCCATTGCAGAGGATAGCAGATGAAAGCATGGCTAAAATGCAGGGGTTTATTAACCAAAGTCATGTACAGTGGTCATCTCTCCCTGACAGAGATGTGAGTAGAATGAATCTAATGCTCCAATGGAGAGCTCTCACCTCACCTGCATTGTTAGGGAAAAGGCTGTCCTGTAAATCTGTTTTTTATCTTCTTTTAATGGAGCGTGGTAGATGGGAAATTTTAAAATCATCTAAGCCCATTCAAGTGGCTAATTTAAAACAATTAGGATATACTAGGGTTGGATACCTAGGTGCATAAGGAAGTTCTCATTTAATTAAAGATCTTTTAGATGCAGGCATATTAATACCTGCAGGTTCTTTGTTTAATGGCCCATGAGAAAAACTGATGAATCCTAGAGATTCACTGTAGATTATAGAAATAATAATAAATAATATCCCCCATTCCAGGAGTTGTGCACAGTACTGTATTAACTCTCTAAGCCGTGCAGCCGTGAGACTGTTAAACGCTGTGACCCACTGGGCTTATGCGCTCTCTTTTTCCACTTATGCTTATGAAGAAACCAAAGCCAATTCACATTCTCATGAGCTGGACAGGACGGCGCATATCACTGCACCCTCACAGACGTGGACATTTCCCTGACTGCTTTGCCTGTTAGGATGAGAATTAGACTTGACACAATTGGGAAGTGCTGTCATTCGCTGTATTAATGACATAGTGTTTATATATCAATCTGAAAAATTAACCCAAACTGTATTTCAGTTGTTGCTAATCATATGATCTTAGCCATGGATGATTAACTCAATAGAGTACCAGGCTCAGAAAAGTGGTGAAATTCCTGTTTAGATGCCTTCATTTGGACAAAGGTGACTAGGGCATCCCCCAGACAGCCAAAAAAAAAATTGTTTTCTCTGCTAACTCCAGCATGAAAGCAAGAAGCAGGGAGATTGGTTAGATTGTTTGGTCTAGAGAATCCACCTGCAATACCTGGGAAATGTATGAGCCCTTAGCCACGAAATTACCAAGAAAACAACCTGAATTTGAGTGGGGCTTTGAGCAACGGTAAGTCTTTTGTTTGTTTAGCTGGTTAGTTGGTTAGATTTTTAGAGTTGCAGAGAACCACAGTGCAATACAGCCCTTTGTGAACCCACTGCTCTTGGGGTCTCTGTAAGAGCCCACGCTCCCCAGTGATCACCACCAGAGGAAAGCAGCCGAGCTGAGTGGAGTATCTGACGAAAGCTCTTGACTGCCACCCAGTGGAAATTTACTGGTACTTTGACCTAGAAAGTAACCTATTAAAACTTAAGGCAATTCTTGGTGACTGGTTATTGAAACTTTAATAGAAATTGTTTCTTTTGTAGAAGGACATAAATTTATTTGGAAACATGAGGCACGCACTGTCCTGTGTTAAGTCATATTGTTACTCCTACATGAAGAGAATGAAGAGAAGAACTTCCTCAGGGAATGAAAATTGATATAGTCTCTCTGTGGCATTGCGGAAGGGCATAATCAAATGGTCCCCTCCCGAGGACATGTCACCAAAGGATGTGAAGCAAGAAGCATGATTTTTAGATGTCCTTGGAAGTGACAGACCGACCCATCTGGACTCTAGTCCACAGAGCAGCCCGCCACTGTATCCCCGTATCCGCTCATGAGGCAGAACCGGGTTGTGTTCCCTGCTGCGTCAGAGGAACCAGATAACAGCAAAAGTAAATTTTTCCAATTCTTGGATAGAAGCCAAAAGAGTTGAAAGATGGTCCATAAACGGGTCAGAGATATGTGGCAGGATTCTGTGTTATTAAATTTGGTGTGAAACTGGAGTTGGGTATCAAAAAGCAACATTCCTCTTGGGGTTCACAGGAGTCTTGTGAGTCCTTTCAATTATCTGAACCGAATTTTCAGTTTGTGCAGTTCCCATCTGTATCATGGAGTAATAATAATGCCTACTTCTGAGAGTTGTGTTGAGGAACAAACTAAAACATTACAGTGTTTAGAACAGAACTGGCACATCTAGTGCTTAAAAAGATTCCCTCTTAGCAATGGAACAGTAACTTCAGTACAGTAGTTTAAGTATAATCGTTCAGAGTAAAAGAGAGTACGATACTTGCCTCTATAAATATTTAATTTTTTATTATTTTATAGTCACACATCATAATGAAATTCAATATTTTACTGAAAATATATCTGATTTCCATAGATGTCAGATATATTTTCAATAAAATATTGAATTTCATTATAAAGTGTGACTATAATATAGTCCATAACATAAAATACCTTAACAAATTACCATATGTAAAAAGAAAAATATTTTCATATTATGATAAAAACTTTATTTACTGATTCTAAGAAAAGTTCAATAAAGATTAAGCCTCTACTTATGGCCACATTTGTTCCATAAAAACACTCTTCTCTATTAGAGGTTAATCATGTGGAAGATAAATAAGATGTGTTTTTAAAAAAGTATTTATAAATCAAAACTATATGTATTTCAGAGACATTTGGCACTGTTTTTAAATAGATTTTCCTTTTAATTTCCGTATTATCTATCAATAATATTCAGATGAGATTCGTTGAGCAGCACAGTTTTTTTTTTCTTTAATGATAATGATACTCTGATGTCTAGTCTGTGTGTGGGATATATGAAATTTATTATTCTAGGAATGGGAATTTTGTTTCAAATTAAATACATGACTAATATACTAGAATTTAATTTTCAAAGTGATGAAAATAATTTGACATTAAATTACCTTTTTCTTTGACTTTTAATTAAATTTCTTCTACTAGGATTAGGAGATATAATTTGAAAAATAATTAAAATTGAGTAATATTTATTCATGACTTCTAGCACTGCAAAATGGGAAGGGTCAGTGCAAATTTCCAATTAGAGTAAATCTTAAGCAGATTTCAGAATATCAGAACATGTACAAGATGCAGAAATAAAAATAATTTTTAAACCATATTTTGTTTATTTACCTAAACATGGATATTTAAAGTGTATCATATATAATTTGCCTGAAAAATTGCTTTAAATTGCAGCATCAATTCGCTTTAATGATCCATTAAAAAAGTGGCATTTTGAGTAAAACAAATGTGATAAATGCAATACCAGTCTATTGTTGTAAATGATAAGCAGTATAATTAAGGAAAGGTAATTTTGCTCTTTTGATTTAGAAGAAATCTTGAAGTATATAAAGAATGAGGGTACACATATTGCTAGCAAGGATGATCAATAATTTTTTTAAGTTCTAAATTCAGAGAAGTGCATAGATTTTGGTGACATGTAACATTGCTTCTTAAGATTGCAGATGCTCTGCATGTAAGCTGGAGATCAAGAGAAATGTCACAGAAAGCGGTCACCAGGGAATGCAGAACAGCCTCACAAATATGGTGCATGGTATTGCCCTCAGTTCTAAATTCTTAAAAAAAAAATTTGTTAATTCAAAACATATTTATTTGGTGTGTTTTTTTAATATATTTTATGCACTATTTTATGTATTGTAATTACAGTGGTAAACAAGACTAAAATTTTTCCTATATTCCTAGAGACACATTAACAATATAAAGAAAAAATATAATTTCCATTATTAAAAAGGTAAACTTAAAAAAGAGAATAAGGTAGAGAGAGTAGGGTAAGGGACATTCATAGTAAAGATGACTGAGAAGATAGGACCAGTGAAGTCAAAGTAAAGCCCAGTCTTAGCAAAATAACTAAGAAAATGCTACAAAAGCTATGTTAACTAATGTGATGAAAATGTGTCAAACGATCTATGAACCAAGTGTATGGTGCCCCACGATCATACTAATGTACACAGCTATGGTTTAATAAAAATAAATAAATAAATAAATAAAAAAGAAAAAAAATCATACACTTAAAAAAACAAACAAACAAACAAACAAAAAAAAAAACAAAGTAAAGCCCAGGGAATGTGGTGTTCTGGAAAATGTGTCCGAAGAGGGAGGGACAAGATAGCTACATCAACAGAGAGAACAAACAAGCTACTAGATCTGCAAAGATGACCATTATGCATGACCATGTCAGTTTCAGAGTTGTGGGGAAAAACTCCCCTGAAAGGGGATGGTGCAAGTGAAGGGGTTTGGGTCACCAGATGAGGAGATTTCTATGTGAGGAATAAAAAGGCTTGACATGGAGTCTGTGCCAGGGGCCTGAGGAACTCTGGGGGGAGCCTTCCCTGGCATATGGAACAGGGGTCCATATTTATTATGAAATGGGAGGAAGTGGACAAAACCTGCTTGTCCAATGTCAGCACTGATTGGGGAGGACAGGGAGACAGTCAGACAGAATGTCTCCACATTCAGTTTTGCAAAACCGCGACCTTGAGCACAACCTCTGCCCCCAGCATCCAGAGGCTTGTGGAGTCTAGAGAATCTTTACCATAACTGTTAGGCCTGCTATCGCCACACCTCACATAGACATTCTCACTTGAATGTCTTTTTTCCTGCACACACACAACTTACACACCATTCTCGTGATTCTCCAGATCTTTCAAGCAGGAAGCGAGTCTACACTAAGTATCAGGGCTCAATTTTCCCTACGAGCAAGAACAGTCAAAGTGGAGTGAAGGGTGTAGATAACCATCTGAGGAAGCTTTCCCTATGAAAAGGAAAAGAAAAATTAGGTTGTAGCAGGTGGAGAATGTGTAGTCAAGGGAATTTGTTTCTGTTTGGTTATTTTCTTTTCAAAATGAGAAATAATATAGCATGATTTTAGACTACTGGAAATGATAAGGGAAGAAAATGGTAATGTTATATAGAAATGGGATTATCTGGGGACTGAAATCCTTGGGTTAGAAGAATGCACCAGGCAAGTGCCTGTCTCTATGTGGGAAAGGGCTCTAAGCTAGGAGCAGTGTGGGTTGTCACTTGGGGTAGGAGAGGGGAAGGGCAGAACATGTAAGGATATAGGCAAACATTGCAGAAGGATAAAAAATGTCCAGTTACATGACTTAGCAATTATGAATAGGGCTGCAATAAATATTCTGATACAAATATCTTTGTTATGGTGTGTGTCCAACGATCTATGAACCAAGTGTATGGTGCCCCACGATCATACTAATGTACACAGCTATGGTTTAATAAAAATAAATAAATATATAAAAAAAAGTCCAGTTACAGTGTTTGTATTAATAGATATGTCCTCAATGAAACAACAAGAAAAGTGTCAGATGAAAAATAGATGGGTAGAAGAATATAGGGGGTTGGAGTTTGATAAAAAATAAAAATGTAAAGTAGGCATTCAAAAGAATAAAATAAAAACTGACAAGGATTGTCAGAACCGATTATCACACACTCAGAATCTGCTGTCACATCACACATTAAAACTGCACCACGTGAAATGTTTTTACTGCCTTTTTTCCATTTTTATTGTGACTTTATCATACACAGTCTCTGGTCATGAGCATTTCAATCATCTGCTGATTAGATTTAGATTTGTGTAACAGAAGTGTGAACTTCACAGTACACGATTCACTCACCAGAAATTATTAATGTACTTTGTAAGCCCTGAACTTTTGGCAGCCTAATGCTTACTCTCTTCATTACTGTTAATATTCACAAAGTAAACGAACATGCATTCTATGAAGGGCACTGACTCGTGTGCTTGTGGGGGGCAAAATGCCCTCTGCTGCATTCTGAAATGACGTGATACAGGATTTGTGGAAGCCAGCTCCATTTAATCAGGATCAATCACTTTCTCTCTGGTGTTGGTGTGCGGCTGTCCTTCTGTCAGTCAAAATTATAAACTGAATCACAGCTGACTTTGAACAACGTGGGTCTGAACCCTCCATGTCTGTTCATTAGCAGAGTTTCTTCTGTTTCTGCACCCTGAGATGGCAAGACCAACCATCCTCTTTCCTCCGCCTCCTCAGCCTCTTCAGCCTCCTCAATGTTAAGACCAATGAGAATACCTTTCTGATGACCTGCCTCCACTTAATGAATACTAAATATATTTCCTCCTCTTTATTACTTTCCTAATAACTTTTCTTTTCTGTAGCTTACTTAGCTGTAAGAATGAAGTGTATATAATGTAACACGCAAAATAAGTGTTAATCCAACTCTCACATTGTTTAAGGGGCCACTTTATTTACAAATGTGATAAGAAGTTACTAGTATACCTATATATTTCTAAAGTATCTGTGCTTCTATCCTTTTAAAGGGACTTTAAAATAAACAAAGAAATCGAACATTTGCATTAGTAGATGATAGAAACAATTTGACCAACACGATTTCTATTATAAGGTTTTTTTCCTATTTATGCCTATTTTTAACTCTGATCATTGTTGATGATAACAACTGAATAACAGATCCTTCTGAACCAGGTTTATTTGTTCAACTAATAAATTAATAAATATTTTAATGATAAATTAAAATGTTTCTATCACTCAAGATATCACAGAATTGAGTCATGTTTCTGCCATGTAATTGCTTCGGTATCTATCAAAATACTTAATTAAATATGCTTTTCAGAGCTTATGAATACTAAAAAAGTAAACCAGAATACATGCTGTAGTTTTCTCTCATTATAGGCATTCATGTATTTATGTACTCATTGAGAAAACATTTTAGCCATCTCATTACATTTATAATGCATTTTAAAGATATTATGACTTTTTTGGCAAATTGTGCACTATTAACCCAAGAAAATCTCTATCAGGAAAAAAACAATTTTATAAGAGGCTTATCTTTACAGATATTTTTAAAAATTAAATCACAATTTATAAAGGAATAAATTTCAGTAAAGGTACTTAAGTAAAATCACGTAAACCTTCCCACAGGTAACAATTATTAAAACTGCATAAAATAAAAAATCAATTATATAAAAGCACTAAAAGTTGTCTAAAATAAGATAGAAATAGTAGAAAATTTTACCCTTAAAAAAAAAAATCTTTAAAAAGACTGAGAAATGCGAGTTTGGGCCTTCAGGCCTGAATGTGGACCTTTTGCACTAAGGACCCTCTCAGTGCCCACGGCTGTGGCAACGCAGACAGGCAGTAGGAAACCCCATAATCCTACATGGTCAAAGTCCAGAACTGAGGCCTCAAGTTTGAAAGACCAGCTAGAAACTTAGAGGTAAAATCCTGGCAGCAAAAGGACTGCCAAAGAAATGAGAACCAAAATCTAATCACTGGCTGGTCCTGCGTACTTTCAACAAGGAAAACCAGTAGTATGGGAATAAGAGACAAGTAACTCAGAAAGAAATCCACTCTTTCAAGATTTGTGATTCTGCCGCTTATTTAACTGAGTGCCTTCTTTGACTGTAACTGACTCTGTCACTTAAGTGACATAATAAGAAGCCAAAAAAGTATCAGAAGACAGCTTGAGGCCAGAACAATAGTAGAACATTAGGTGTAAATTTCTAGAATTAAGTAAGTCACAGATATGGAGGACCACGTATCTAAATATAATCGCTGGCCAAAACCTTGTCTACTGAATGCAGACAAATGGAAACAATCTCCCAGGAACCAAGTAACAAAAGCAGCAGCTGGAAGTGGTAAGAACAAAGCCAAAAACCAGGACTGTAAGCACAGGGAAGATAAAGTCTTCTGTTTGAGCTTAGGCAAGTTAATTCCCTATTAGAACAAAATCAAGCTACCCTCCCAAGAATGAAGCAGTAGCCCGAGTTTATTGAACAGATTATTTCCTGGGCCAGGCTACTTGTAACCTGGGAGGGAGGAATACTTGTGCTCAGAAGTTCTAACCCAATCTGCGCAACACAGGGAGACCCTGTCTCTTAAAAAAAAAAAACTTAAATTAAGAATTACCACATGTCTTGTAGACTTAGCTATTCAGGAGACTTGAGGAGGGAGGACTGCTCAAACACAGAAATATGAAGTTACAATGAGCTGTACTCCAGCCTGGAGACAGAACTTTAAAAAAATGCTTATTTATTTCAAATGGTCAGCTTTAAAATAAAAATTACTAGACATTTCACAAAATAGTCAAATGTAACACCTATTAGGGAAGAAAAGTAGCCATAGAAACTGGTTCTAAGAGGGTCCACATTTGAATTTAGGAGACAAAACTTGAAAATACCTATTAAAAACATTTGAACACAACATGAAATAGGAATGTGAATGGCTATAGAAATTGAATCCATAATAAAATAAACCTTTTCACAAAGAACTCTGGATAAATGTGTTGTCACTGGTGAACTCTATCAAATATTAAAGAAATAACTAGCACTGACATACACAATAAAGAAAATATTTCACAAGTCATTTTATGAGCTGAAAATTACCCTAACAATAAATCAGAACAAAGTTATTATAAAATAAAAAGAAAAAATGCTTCTGACTAATATCATTTGTGAATATTAGATGCAAAAATTTAAAGAAAATATTAGCAAATTTAATTGAACAATATACAAAAAATCTAAGATATAATGACCAAAAGGAGCTTTGTCCAGGAATACAACATAAATATGTAGAATTCAATATTTACTCATTGGCATAAAATAATTAAGAAATAATAAATATATATGATTTTCAATGGATCAAAAATATAAAGCATTTTCTGATTGAAATAAATGTACTGAGAGGAACAAAATATTGAAGAAAGGAGACTTAACTAAATTGGGAGATATACTATGTTCATAGATCATAAAACTAGATATTGACATTTATACCCCCAAGTAAACCTATGTATTCAGTGCAATCCTAATTAAATTTCCAGCAAAAACTTTTTTTTTAAAAAAAGAAATTGACAAGTTTGTAAAAATTCAAAAATTAAAGTACATGACTTACATTAGCCAAAGCAATTAAAAAAAGAAAGAGAAAGAGGAAAAGAATACAAGCAACATTGCAGGATTCACATTGCTTGATTTCTTCACTCATTATAAATCTGCAGGGAAGACAGTGTGGTACTGAGGAAAGAAAGAACAGCTAGATCAATGCTGCATATGTAGATTGTGACATAGCCATTGCAGACGGTAAAATAAGTTTTGACTAATGTATGAAAGTAAATCAATGAGGAAAAAGAAAGTTTAAAACAAATGGTGCCGTGACAACTGAGTATTCCTATGTAACTAACCTATACTGTAATTCTTTCAGAATCAAGAAAACTGTCATCTTTTCTAATTGTTGCCTATTTTATTCCTTAACCCAGCATCCATATAGCATTGAAGTCATAAATTGTTGCACTGCCCAAGTTCAAATTCCACTCCACCACTTCAAGGGTACAATTTCAGGCAACTTTCTCAACTACTGACTACTTCAGTTTCCTCGTCACTAAAATATTGCTAATATTATTCCTAGGTCCATAGAGTTGTAGTAAAGATTAAATTAATTTGTACATGTATATTTATTTAAAAATGCTAGAAAAGATGGAATTTCTTATTTTATATTTTAGATAGTAGATACTTAAATTAAATTTAAACATCATTAAAATTAAATTTAATGATAAATTAAACCCAAACACTTACAATTTTTATTACAAAAATTTTCAAATATACAAACATACTTATCTAATTAACTACAATCTCCTCAATAGTTTTAAGATTTTATCACACTGTCTCATGTACCATTGTTTTGTGTGTGAAATATTATAAAGTAAACACCTGACATCATAGTTCCAACTAAAGTCCTGTTTTCAAGGCTGAATTACAAAATACTGATGATTGAAAAAAATATGCCGAGTAACCATTTCTGAGAGAAAATTAGGAGATATTATCAAATCTCTTTTCTCTGAGTGCCTTTATCTAGGAGTGCTAGGGAAAATATATCCACCTCAAACATTTTGACAATTTTTTTCACACTGACACATTTCATCTATAATGAAAACCATAGGTCCCGTAACATTTTTAAATAATCATAAAATACATTTCATTTTACTTGGAAACTTATTTTCCTTTGTTTCTAATTCTGAATCCTATATATTTGATAAGTGTAACTATTATTTAATAATTGCTATCTGCTGTCTAAATATGTACAAAGAAAGCAGTGTCTGAACTGATTCAGACACTTACAAACAGACACATGCTGGTGCACACAGTAGGACCTACAAGGTTATAACATCTGTGGACCAGGCAGTTTCTGTACGTGTGTCATAGCATCAAGTACCAACTATGTCAGTAGGTGAATTCTCCACCAATAATTCAGACTTTGTCCTGCTCATTATTTATATACACATATCATCAAGACAGCCTGCTTAGGGATTTTTATTCATATTTTAACATTGGGCTTATTTGGGATCAAGTAATTTTGGAGTTATGGATGCTGTTCAGTTAACACTTATCTTGTAATATTCTGTTTTTTCAACCAATATTATTTATGACCGATTATTCTTCAAGATCTCTTAAAATCTTATAGAGTAAATGAACACTATATTGTTCACTAAATGGCAAATAGCAGTAAAATGGTAGATTGCACATTAATTTTCTTATTTTTGGAAAAAATGTATAAAACTTTTAAGGATAGATGGTTTCTAATACTACCTAGGACTTCAAAGGTTTTTCTAAAATTTGTTTTCTTAAAATACAATAGAAACATAAGAATAATTGAAAAATAGAAATAGAAATATTAAAATAATATATATGTGAAAATTAAGTGCAAAACATGGTGGTGAATATATTTCTCAAACACTTTTATTTCTGAGTAACGAATTCTGTCCTAAATATGTCACTTTTTAACATGAGAGCATATCATACAGTATTCAAAGTATTTATAATGTCGTACAGTTGCACACAGAACCTAGCAATTTAAAATATGAAGCTAGAGCTGGAGGACCCCAAAGTGCCTGCGTATTAACAACAATTAAGCAAAATATAATCATTAACTTTGTAGTTAATCAACTTACCTTTCCTTAAGTCATCAGGTTTTTCAAAAGATTACACTTCTTTCATTGGTTGGCTAATTTATGTGTATTAAATCAACACACAACCAGGGCTTAGGTTAATGACTCTATTTATTTTGTGCAACCATTCTGCCCACTCACCTATGACTGATAGCAAGGTATAAATGCTCTATTCAGAATTGCTTGGACATTTTCTTGCCTGAGAGACTGAGAACGTTATTTAAATTTGATTGAATAGTGAACCTCAATTCGTTCTGGTTTCACTGCGAAAGAAGCCTGTGCAATCGTTCACTTATCGAAAGTCTTTTGATTTACTCTGAAATTATCCATTATCATCAAAATGTTTTGTGGGGACTATGTAAGTATAATGGTTATTTCTTTTCAGTATTTTGATATTTTATCCTTATTAATAAAGTTTTGTTTATGTTTGTGTTACTTGGCATTTTCAACAGGAAATAATGTGTTAATTTATTTGCATTAAATTTTAAGGCCTAGAAATTCCATCCATGAGATTAATTTTTTATGTTAATTTTGAAACAATATACTATCCCAGAGACCCAATTTAATTACCTCAACTTTTTTTTTTTTTTTTTTTTGAGGTTTTTGTCCGGGGCTGGGTTTGAACCCACCACCTCCGGCATATGGGGCTGGTGCCCTACTCCTTTGAGCCACAGGTGCTCCCCTAATTACCTTGACTTTTATAAGTAACATGACTCAGAATTCTGACTGAAGTTATAATAGAATTTTTTGTTTTCATATTTCTTTGTCTTTATATGAAATTAAAATAATTTTTTATTTTAATCCCATGCTTTCTTAAGGAAATTGTTCATTTTTTAATAGTTGCTATTGATGTAGTGTATGTCACAGTTGAGTCATTTGGGTTCTTCCTTGTCTGAATCATTTCAGTGCATTAAAAAGCCAATACAGCCATTGAGTTACCTGGATATACTGTTTTATTTGAGAGTTACCATAATTGTTTTATTAGTTGTGAGGCAGTTATATTTTACTACAGAGAAATAAAATGTATAAGATAATTTAGGCCCATGTGGTAAATAATTTAATTTGAAAAAGCCTATTGTTGTATCCCTTTCCATTCATTCAAGTACAGTTATTTAGAAGTAATCAACATTAAATTCTGTGTACTGTATTGTCTTATATTAATATTTATATGTCAAATTTTTAAATGAAACATTTAGAGAATATGTAAATTATATTTCAGGGATAATAAAACGTTTATCATGATAACAAGATTTTAAAGGTACACAATGATTTGCCATGCTTCCAAAGCAGATAAATAAAATCTGAGATTAAAGAGTTGGATTTCCCCCTTCTCCCTATTCTTAGGTTGTAACTGGGTTATAGCTTTCATGTGAAGGTCCTACATTAGTTTCATAATAAGGGTGAGTACATTGGGTACTTTTTCAATCTTAGTAAATGTGGAATGTAAAGGTCTTGGCAAAATAACTAAGAAAATGCCAGGAAAGCTATGTTAACTAGTGTGATGAAAATGTGTCAAACGGTCTATGAACCAAGTGTATGGTGCCCCATGATCATACTAATGTACACAGCTATGATTTAATAAAAATAAAAATAATAAAGAGTTGGATTTGAGCATACCTGAAAATTAATTTTAAGCTTTTCTTTCAGTTTTATTGGCAATAAACATTACACTTTATGTATAATCATAGCAAGTACAGACAGTAAAATGGCTTTATATAATCAATCTTGTTATATTTTAAAGCAATTTTCTATCTTAATTTATATGGCCCAAGTGGTTAGAATTTGGTGTTAAGAAGACCAATATGGGCAGCGCTTGTGGCTCAAGGAGTAGGGCGCCGATCCCATATGCCGGAGGTGGCGGGTTCAAACCTAGCCCCGGCCAAAAAAAAAAAAAGACCAATATTTGAGGCCAAGATTACTATCTTATCTGTTTTTGTTTCTGTCTGGTGTCCTTAAGCAAAGGACAAGCTCTTCTGTAAGCAAGAAAGTTCTCATTTCTTACCATGGATAATACTGACCAGGATGCTTATTAAACATAGATTCTCAGCCCCTCTGCTCAGCAGTTCTGATTCTTATATATGATATTTGAGTTTGACATAAATGGATTTGCACTGTTGAGAGCTCCTGAGGTGGTTCCTTACTGTCAGTCACAAAATGTAGGCAATTTACATATACATTAAGAAAAAGGCAGATATCATAGAAAAGTAGTTACATTTGGGTATAAAATAAGCATACACAGTATTTTAAAAAATTACTTTCTACAATTATGGAATTAATCAGGCATCAATCAATAAGGGTGTTTTTACATTAAGATGGTAAATTTACTTTTGGTACAACAGGCATATGTATTTTACTTACGTGCTTGATTCTGAGACCACTCCTTGAAAGCAAGATTTAATTAATTGATTACTGCAAGCCTGAAAGTGTTTTGATTCATTAATTAGTCAGATTTAAACCACGTTTCAGGAAGATATTGGTATAATATTCCTATTTGAATGGAGAAAATTTCATTACACAGTGCTAAAAAATTTGCCCACTCCAGGATCTAGACCCAAGTATCCCTAGTAGGGAAAATTCACAATCTTTCCTTTTCAGGATATTGCCCAATTCTTGTGAAATTGTTGACTGGTTTTTCCTGTTTTTTCATCAAGCCCCCTATTTTCTACAGCAGCATTTAATTTACTATAAATTCATTCCTTTGACAATGCCCTTCCTTTTGGCCTCTAAGGTAACTTTAATACTGGTCCCTTTTCTAACCTTTTGATACCTTTTCCTATTTCCACCATGTTTATTGGCTGGCAGACAAATGTTAATCACAGCACTATTAAACGCACTATAACATTGATAATATATTTCATGCCTGAAATAGCATAATATATTACAAACAAAGTAGAAAAATTAATATTATAATTTTCTGTCTTCTGTACGTCAGGGTCTTGTCCAATTTAATACACAAACTTTTTTAAAGAATACTATTTAACATGCCAAAATTTTGAAATGCTTCTTGGAGGTACTAGATATTCTACTGAGTGGTTTAACACACATGACTTTCAGTCTTTACTACATTCAAGGACAGTATTATCGTCCTATTTTCCATATAAAAGTACTGAGTTTCAGAGCACTTGTGTACTTTTCCCAGGATACATAAGATCCCATCTAACTCCAAAGCCACATCTAGAGAGAGAGAGAGAGAGAGAACATTATTTGTGAAACCAAGAAAAGAGGGAAAATTGCCAACAGTATGTGTACAAAGCTGCTTGTACTCATGAGTGTGCCCTGAAACAGCTCAAGAGCACATTTTTAAGTAATATTTATGCATTTCATAGGAGGGAATGTCTTCTGTGGGCAATGTGACATTCTGCATCTCATTCTACCTCGAGGGGAGTTAACCCATCAGTCTTTAGCAATGGATTATACACAATGAAGGGAAAGCACTTGGGAAATAAGAAGCAAATTTGGGGCATATTATATCAGAGCAGTTGCAGGCTGAAAACACATCTTGTGGGAGCAAATGTCGTTGATAAGGCACGATCATGTTCAAAGCAGGCTTCTTTTCTGGAGGAAGAAATTCCTGGGAGGAAAAACTTCTGTCCAAAGAAATCTGACTTTGATTGTTTATCTGCAGTATGACTTACTGAATAAATACTATTAAAAGGTTATTCATACTTTAGATTGCTTTTCACTATCACCAGGCTACACAGTCTGAACTTTACACACTTTGATTCAACAAAAGTTATGAGTTATGCTAGTTTATGACTTTGAGTTTTACCAAACTTCTGTGGAACTAATAAGTCTAGGACTGAAAAAATTAAATGTAGTAACTTTTTCCTTGAAGTGAAATGCATACTAATTTTTTTTAATTCCATTGTAACAACCATAGATAGTTTTTAATGTAGAGGCTGGACTAATGTGACTGTGAGTAATGTTAAACGTGCACTCAAAGCCAGCCTCACTGCTGGGATCCATGTGACTTGGGACAGTGGACTTAATCTCTTGGTTTCTTAATCTCCCTACCTGTTAAATGGGTGTGATAATAGCACCTACTTTGTAAGAGTCTCTTGAGAATTATTTGGCAGATAGAGTACTAAGAAAAGTGCCTGGAAGAGAGACAGCAGCACAGAATGTGAGTTGTTATTCAGTTTTATTAAGTACCAGTGCCAAAGATCGAATCCAATTTTACTTACTCAAAAGATCTGGTCTTCAACAGCCCAATGCACTGCTTCTAGGGAGGAGGTTAAGTTTATACCCATTACTAATGGAAAAAAATACATATATTATATGTTTATATATGTACAACATATGCACATATGTATGTGTGCATATAATTATTTCAAATGTTATGAATAAACTTGAGTAACATCAAAAGTTTCTTGAGTAGCAATATACTTTCTCTTAAACTCAGCATAATCTTTTATTCATTTATTTTATTTGAGACTGAGTCTTGCTTCCTTACCCTTGGTAGAGTGCCGTGGGTAGGTGCCGTGGCATCATAGCTCACAGCAACCACAAACTCTTGGGCTCAAGCCTCTTGCCTCAGCCTCACAAGTAGCTGGGACTACAGACACCCACCACAGTGCCTGGCTATTTTTTTTTAGAGACAGGGTCTCACTCTGGTTCAGGCTGGTCTTGAACCTGTGAGCTCAGGCAATCCTCTCACCTCAGCCTCCCGAGTGCTGGGATTACAGGGGTGAGTCACCACATCTGGCTAAACTCAGCATAATTTTTATTTGTAAGTAGATTCTGTCATGGTTGAAAATTTACATAGACACACTGTTCTCACCAATTACTGTCAACTTCTCCATGTTACGGCAAAACTCCTCAAAAGTGTATTGCTCTCCTTATATCCAGTTTTTCCGCCCCAGCTGTCTCTCAACCCACTCTAAGTGGGCTTCTCCTGCAAATGCTCCACCCAAACTGCTCTTATGAAGGTGAGCAGTGCCTTCCCAGGGCTGAATTCCATGCTCTCTCTTTGTCCTGTTAGGTGTCTGGGCATCTTTTGACAATCTCCTTTCCCTGCAGTATTCCAGGGCCAAATTCTGAAAACTCTCCTCTTTCCTACATATGGTCTCTCCTTTGCACATAGCATCTAATAGCATGGCTTTCATTACAATCAAGATACAGACTCTTTTGTTAAATTTCTATCTCAGCCCGGTGCCTACGCCCGACTTCAGTTTCATAGAACCAAGCGTCTATTCCATCCTCTTATTAGCTCAGGCAAAGGGGAAAAAAAGTTAAAAAAAAAAAAAAAAAGCTTGCCATTATCCCTGACTCTTTCTTTTATATCTTACATTATCATCACCTGCTGGTTTTATTTAGTACCATCCTACCAGCGTCTGTGATTTCGCTCCTAAGGTCTGTGGCTGAAGCAGTGACGTGATTGTTGAAAGCTCTCTCCTCTGAACAGGTTCCATCAGCATCCTAAAATATAGAAATGGGGTCAGAGGTAAAATCATCTGATATTTATATCAGAAAGCCATTAGCCCAGAGTCACAAGTTCTTAGCATACTTACCATGACAGAAAGAATAACAATAAGACTTGAATTTCATTTTTCCAAGAGTTTTCAGTACACAGAGAAGAGGTCTTATTCGGACACTTCTCTAGATATGCGGGTTTCTCTGGAATGCTACTTTTCCAGATGATTGTAAAATTATCTGAAAAGTTATTTTGTCATTCTACCTCTACAATAAAAAATGTACATATTTTGTTCATTTAAATAAGTAACATTTTAAACCTAGTACCCTTTTCAAATTTAAATATAATAACATTGGGATCGTAAAACTCCCAGTGAATAGAGGAAAGGTGACTATATATTTATTTCATTCTTCCTGGTTAATTAGCCCATTTGACAAACAGTACAGGGAGAAAGTCATGGGATGGCCACAAATTATAAGCTTTAAAACCTATACCTTATTCCATTAAGTCACAAGATAAAAGTCTTCAGAAATTATATTTGAACAATATGAGTCATGGTTATTCTAATGCGTCACATATTAGGGTGGAGAGAGCAGAAAGGAGCCACTTAGAGGGCATACTCGGATTTTTCATTTTGTACTTCAGCCTCACAGAGCAGCACCCACCCCTCTATCTACCTTGGCTTTCTTTTATCAGCAAAAATTCTTTGTAATCAGGAGTTGCTCAGCCTGATTTTCCAAAAAGGAGGGGATTATAAGAATTTTTTTTTTAATGAATTACAGAGTTCATGCTGTTAGTCTCCCAGCTTCAGCTTCTCTGAATTGTCTCCAATGACTGAAGAAACTTCGCTTACAGCTTGTGGACATGCTTTTCTCATCCAGCCCAGAGTAAAAATTGTTCTTTCTTTGCCAATATCACAGGTGTCACTGCACATTGTTACGAATCCACGCTTTCTTTTTTTCTTTTAATTTTTTTTTTTTTTTTTTGCAGTTTTTGGCCAGGGCTGGGTTTGAACCCACCACCTCTGGCATATGGGGCCAGTGCCCTACCCCTTTCAGCCACAGGACCCACCCAGGAGTCCATTCTTTCTTAATTACACTTTTATTTGTGTCCTGCAGACATTCTAGTAATTAAGCTAGAAGAAACCATAAAAAAATTTACAGAGTATGACACAAGTCACATACAAAACATAATAGTAACTTGTATACAAGATGATGTGTTTTATATACTTCTGCTCTGGGTAAAATCAATTTCACTCCCAGCTACTTGGGATTTTTTTTTTATATTTATTCTGTGGAAATTTGTAATAAAGCCAAGGGGTATCATATTGTATTTTATCATCCTATCTCTTAATTGAAAAAATTGTGCTATTTTTATTTTTAAATAAGCCAGAATTAAAAGCATTATGGTAATACTTTTTAAGTTATGAAAAAAGAAAACACTCTAACACCAACAGACACATCATTCTAAGGACTGTGTATTAGTAATGGGCTTTCTTAAAAACTTGTAAATCATATTGTATTTCACAGATGGGTTGTTCTTTCACTGTTTTCCTCTGAGCTATGAGTTTTCATGGAACAATCTCCACTCCATCTGCATCACTTGGATTTTTATGAATCCTGTAATCTAAATTCAAACATTTCAATTTTCTCTAATAAGATCTTAGTGCCTTGTTTGTGCAAAAAGCTTTGGTGGCAAGTACTACATTTAATTCCTGTGAATGACATGAATCACCCTCATACAATTATCTTTTCAGTTCCCATAAAACAATCTTTAATTCCTGAGGAAATAATTACTGTTAGTTAAGAAGAAAAATATTTTTAATTTGATTCTTAATGTTTCTACTATTGGTTCTAGTATCATGATTTCTTACTGAAAAATAAATGATGGAACAGTGGAGGCCAATGGACTGCTCTTGAAAATAAACACACAATTAGAACATTAGGCTTCTGTGTATGTAAATCAAACATATAGAAGCTACTTTCATTTAATTTATCTGGAAACAAATATGGAAACCTTTAATGTGAATTACCACAGTCTCCTTCTCATTCATTGTTCCCACCAGGTACAAGGCACCATCTTCCCAGCTCCCAATTTCAACCCCATCATGGATGCCCAGATGCTGGGCGGTGCACTCCAAGGCTTTGGTAAGTCTCATCATGTCTACTGGCTTTCATTGCAATTTTTTCTTGCTCCACTTTGTTGTCAGGCTATACTGTCAGTGTAAAATCTCTGATGCCTTACAAAAGGTAGACATAGATTTAACAAAAAAACAGGAAAAGAAGTGAAATGGGAAAAAATTACAGAAAAAGATAATACTGATGAACAGATTTTCTTTTAGAAATTGTAAACTTAATCTTCACATGTTTCGCTTAAGCACTTTGGTTGAGGATGAAAGCCTGTTTTGACTTTTGCCTTTGTTTTCTACCCTGTTTTTTTCCCCTACTTTTACTTCCAATTAAATCAAACTTCCAGTTATTCCCCAAAATGGTTTCTGCTTTTTTAAAAAATTATTTTTAATATCCCTATAAACTGGGCTAATAATCCCTCTGATTGGAATGGCATTTTCTTCCCTCATCTAATTTTCATCCGCATTCTCTTCTTTCAAGCATCTGTTCAAAAGCACCTCTGTTTTGAGCCCTTCTCTGGGCACTGACATTGCAGCCAGCTGGACAGTCTTGCCCCCAGCTCTGCTCTTCCAGTCCCTCGTCTCATTTGCTCTGGGCTTGTGTTTGTCTCACCTGACTTGATGGTGAACTCCCAGAGCTTGGAGTCTGGCATACAGGTGATTAATACTAACTCACATCTGTGTGTTGTATTCACTATTCAGCATCTCACAGGAAAACAGTAAAGAACTTTCAATATGCTCTCCAAAGTTGACTTTAGGAATTTGCAATGAGTTTATGCCTCTTAAAATACAAATCATCACTAGAAAAACAAAAAGACAAGGTAATGAAAAGTTATGAATTAACTTTTTCTTCTGGAGAGCAATTTTTGGTTTCAACTATAGAGCTCAGCAATCTATTCACTGAGAAGTTTTTCCTTCCTTCAATTTCAATGTTCTTATCATTGCAATTTTAGGGTCAGAATAGGGGTTCATTTTGACCATCGTAATTTGTTTCTTGTCAATGTTTCAGGCTGGGGTATTTCAAGAGGTTTGGGTTTTGATTGCGTTCCGGCCACTGTAGCACACCAGCGCGAGAACACAGCTCCAAAATGCTTTAAATGTCTATCCGTCTGTTTGACCCTGCAAAGTGCAATTGAAGAAGATACATCCCTCTCTAAGGTTTTCTCTGTCTACTGAGTTTTATTTAGAAAAATTCAAAAGCAAAAATGTTTTCAAAAGTAAATGAAATGAGTAGTTTCAACAGAAATTGTCTTAAGGTTATATGAAAATGTGCTGATGATCTAAAACAGAACACTTCTCAGTTTAACATTCCCTGGCACTGCTGTCTACTTTCCAATTCCTCACCACTAGAAGCTGCTTCCCTTGTCCATGTATTCCTAGAACTGTATTTGAATGAATGCAGGTTAAAAAATGATTCTAGTTGTTAAGGATCTCACAGGGCTCATCGGACATGTGGTTCATCAGACACAGGGTTCATCAGACACAGGGCTCATCGGACACATGAGCTCTGTGAGATCCTTAACAACTAGAATCATTTTTAACCTACATTCATTTTTAACCTACATTTCTAAATCTTGGAAAAAGAGCATACAAGTCAAAACGAATCTTTTTGAAACATTCCGTGCTGTTTGGAGTGGACATCCTCACCTTTTTCCTGATCTTTCTTACCATTAAGTTTGATGCTGGCCATAGGTTTTTTTGATGTTCTTTTATCAAGTTGAGGAAGGTCCCTTCTATGCCTAGTTTGCCGTGAGTTTTTGTGTTGAATAGTTGCTGGATTTTGTCAAATGTTTTTTCTGTATCTGTCAATATAATCATATTTTTTTCCTTTAGCCTATGGATGTGATGGATGACATTATTTGATATTAGAATATTAAGCCAGCCTTGTATATATATATAAATTAAAAAAATAAAAACCCACTTAATTGTGAAGTATAATTCTTTTTATACAATGTTATATTTGATTTGATAGTTTTTTGAAGAGTCTTGCATATGTGTTCCTGAGAGACATTGATCAGTGTTTTTTTATTTTTTCCTTGTAATTTCTTTCTCTGGTTTTGGTATTAAAGTAATGATTCCATGATAGAATGAGTTAGGAAGTATTCCTTCTGCTTCTGTTTTCTGAACGAAATTGCAAAGAATTGTATTTCTTCTGTTAAGGCTTATTATGTCTTCTTGGAGAATTGACCCCCCTGTCATTATGTAGTGACCCTTTTTATCCCTGGTAGTTTTCTTTGCTCTGAAGCCTCTTGCTCTGAAATTAATACAGCTACTGCAGCTTTCTTTATTTTGATAGTATGGTATATCATTCTCCATCTCTTTATTTCTAATCTATCTGTATCTTCACATTTAAAGTTAATTTGATGAGTAGCATCCAGTGCTATTTAGAAATAATTTGAAATTTTAGTAATTATTATTTTGTTGCCTAGTAGGCTACTTTTACCCATCTGCCATTTAGTCAATCCTCATTATTCATGGACTCCATATTTATGAATTTATCCACTCACTAAAGTTTACTTATTTATAACCACCCAATTAATGTTCACAATGACTTCATGGTCATTTGCGGACATGAAGAGATGGGAAAAATTTTCGTCACTAGAATGCACTGTTCCTAGTCAAGATCAAACAAGGGCTGACACTCTGCCTTCTTGTTTTAGCTCTCATCCTATAAACAAGTCCATTTTGCAGTCTATTTAGTGCCACAATTTTGCACTTTTATGCTTTTTGTTAGTGATTTTACTGCTTAAAATGGCCTTGAGCATACAGCTGAAGTGACGTCCAGCATTCCTGTGCACAAAAAAAGGATTCAGGAGAAAATACCTGTGTTACATAAGAAAACTCAAGTGTGACTTATAGTGCTGTTGGCCATGAGCATAATGTTAACATATTAATAATGTGATATAGCCAGAGAAAAAAGAGGAGAAAATTGATCTGTGCATGAGGCTGTTAAAGAAAATGCTAAAGTAACATTTTTCTATGTTATAAAGCTATGGGACAGATGGAAAAGTAGCTGAATTTGTAGATTCGTGGCATGAGACCTGATTAATACTAATAATAACTTTTTAAAAGGAGCTTAGTGGTCAGTTTTGTTTTGAAAGTAGTGGTAGTGGCTAGCAGGTGAGACAAGTGTTCAGACACCTTGCCCTCCCCGAGTTCTTTCTCCATCACCGCTCCTTCCTCTGGAGGTTCTGAACAAAAGCAGTCATTTTGCCTTAATATATATTCATTGTAAGCCTTCTCTCTCACATTGTACGATAAAAAGATGCTGTGCTCATTTATTGCTAAATTAGTTTTCATTTTTAATTGATATGTGAGACTTATACATATTAATGGAGCCCACGGTGATGTTCCCATGTAAGTGATCAGATCAAGGTCACTGGTGCACCTGTCACTTCAAACAGTTACCATTTCTTTGTGTTGGGAACATCCAATATCCTCCTTCTGGCTATTTAAAACCATATAATGTAATATATTATTGTTAACTATAGTCATCCTGTTTGTGCCCATGCAAATATTAATCAGCTGAAAGGTCAAGGAAGCCTTTTTTGGGAGGGGCAAAAAGGGATGAAGAAAGAGTATATTTTCTTTACCCCCCTCTACTTTTTATTCCATCTTTTTAAAGGAAGGGAGGAACTCTGTAGTAATAGCACTAAAAGTAGGGATAGGAAGAACCCAGGCTTCATCAAGGGTTGCTATGTTGTTGCAGGCTGATGAGGCCCAGTAGAAATAAAGAATACTGGAAAAATCAAGTTTAAAAGAGGAAGGGTTTTATTCCAGGTGGCAGAGCAAGGGCAGACTAGAGTCTAAAAAGGCTACACTCCCCGACTGGCTCAGTCTTCTACTTTTCATCTCCAGTCAAAAGTTCCAGCCATGGGTACCTTTCTCACTGGTCAGTTTGGTATTTGTTTGTTTGTTTTGAGACAGAGTCTCACCTTGTCACCCTTGGTAGACTGCAGTGGCATCACCGTCACAGCTCACAGCAACCTCACCCTCTTGGCCTCAAGCAATTCTCTTGCCTCAGCCTCCGAAGTAGCTGGGAATACACGTGCCTGCCACAATGCCCAACTATTTTTAGAGACCAGGTCTCGCTCTGGCTCAGGCTGGTTCATTGGTCAGTTTGAATCAAGCTGGAGAAGTGGACTTGGTTTTTATAGAAGCAGAAGCAAGTGTTAGTTCCAGGTCCCAGGAAGTTAGGTTTCTACAAATTCCTAAGAGCTGAGTCACTACGGCAAGGACCTCCAGGGGTGTCTTTGGGCTCTCCTTGAGAAGACCTCTGTTCTCTTAGACCCTACTTTTTCTGGGTATCCTCTTTCAATGTGATTTCCAGCATTGGTTTTAAATTGCTCTCTGCGTGAAAGGTAATGCTTGGACATTGATCCTTAGATAATGGGCTGAAAAGCAGCAACTTTACTAATCTTCCGATATTATTCTTTTTCAGACTGTGACAAAGACATGCTGATCGGCATTCTAACCCAGCGCTGCAATGCACAAAGGCTGCTGATTGCAGAGGCGTACCAGGGAATGTATGGTCAGGTTAGGCCTCTTTATCTTGACCTGTTTCTAGGGCAATCACCTGAGAGTCAATCACACTCTCAGAAAACCGATATTATTTTTCACAAAGACTTTCAGACTTTATTATCTGTCAGAAACAGTTCATATTCTTCTAACATGTTTCAAGGAGTAAGATATATAGCATGAAATGCATGTGTGTGTGAGGGATGTTCAAACTCACTAGTCCCATCCCCAAATCATTCAGCATCCCCACATGAAAAGTTGTGATGACCTTACACTGCCAATTGGTCCAATTAAGCTGAAAGTGTTGCTCTGGGCACAGAAAACAACTAATGATCACCAGGTAAAAAAATATCATCTTTTCCTGCAATTCCCTGAAGGTCTTCACCAAACTCTCAGCCAAAGACAATTCTGTAGTAGCTGTTCTTCTCTCCAGTGTGCAGTTACAGAGACCATTAAAAAAGAATGGCAGTTTAAAAATACTTTAAGGCAATAAAGCTATCCATAGTGTTTTAAAGTAATCACATTCTAATTTCAAAATAAGTACCATTAAAGATTCTTTGTTTTCATCATGCATTTCAATCACAGATTCAGAACAAAAAGTCCTCGGGGCAAAAGGGCCTGAAATAGCAATTACTTAGTCAACTGAACATTATCGATAAAACACTATCATAAAACTTTCTCTATAGAGTTAGTCCATACAAATTGAGTCCATCTCTAAACCCTAGTCTTTGAACAACTATATAAAAGCTGTCAGTTTTAGAAAGAATTAATAATATAAATGCTACTACTAGTAGTGCTATTAATTGAATTAAGCCAAAAAAAGACCAGTTATGCATTTTTTTACACATGAAACTGTTACCTTAACTTATGTTCCCATGATACTTGTGCTAGTTTTCTTTTGTAAAAGAACATAAAAAATACATATAAAAATAATATCATTGGCAATCTAATACTGTTTTAATATGTATAGTGCTATAAGGGATGTCATTTCATTTTTCAAGTACCTTTTCTCACTCAGAGGTTTACATATCTCATACAGCGGTGCTTTTTATATATCAGGTTAAGTTTAGGCTAAAATATTGTCAAGTTCTACAAAATTGCATTAAAGCACATTAAAGTAATGAAGAAATAAGGTATTTACACTCAAGGAAGTTAAAATCTATTAAAGAATTTATATTCTACTATAAATATACTTTTCCCCATACAGATAAGGTCTCAAAGTCTGTTAAATGCTCACTTCGGCTGAGGAATCCACACCTCCTGCAAAAGCTCAGTTGGGATCCTCTGGAGGTCAGGTGGTCTGTCGCCCCCTGTCCTGTCAATGCCCTACTCATACCACCAATTATCAAGTCCAGTACATCCCTCCTCCTCTCACCTCTTTCTTTCTCCTCGTTCACAAACTCTTGATTTGAGTCTTCACCGTTTTTGTGCCCAGATAATGCTAAAACCCCTCACTGGTTTTAGCATTTTGTGCCCAGATAATGCTAAAACCCCTCACTGGTTCCCTTAGCCCCTTACTCCTGTAATTCATCCCCAAGCTCAAGCCAGAGTCACTCGACATCTAAATCTTCATACCACTTGCCACTTTCAGCCTTGAATGTCTATCCCTTTCCTCCTTCCATATGCCTGGGCAATAAACCCAAAGCCTTCACAGGCTACAAAGCCTGGCCTGCCCGGTTTCTGCTCCCTCTTTCTCCCTCTGCCCTCCTCACTGGCCAGTAGCCCAGAGGAACTACTGAACTGTAGTTTGCTCTATGAACCCCTCCTGCTCCTTACCCTCCTCTGATCCAGCTTCATCTGCCTTCAGTGGCTTGATTCTCAATCCTACCTGCTATCCACCTGTCATCCTCCCACTGCCACTCCCAAATCAAGTGCAACAGACTCACTTGACTAAAGCATCATTTCCCTAACTTTCCTGTGTACCTGATGACAGATCTCTGAGCTTGTCTATATTTGTTTCACATTCCCAGAGCCTAAAACCTTGAAAGCTGATTTCTTGTTCATCCGCAGGCTTGGCGCAAATGTCTGTCCAACGTGCGGGGAGGTTGCTTAGCTAGTGTTTGCTGACTGACACTGTGAAGGCAGAGCTGACTGCGGGTCCTCCAATAGGGTGCGGCCAGGCTTGCTCGCTCTCGAGCCCCTCCCTGGCCTGCCACCTCCGCCTTCTGCTCAGGGTTAAGTGCTCAGTTGATTCCCAGAGATCACTGGGCATAATTCCACAGCAGCACTTGCAGAATGAGCGTGTGTCGATTCATTTTATGTCCTGCCCATGACACTGTCATCTCCTGGAATAGCAGGGACTGGGTTCTTGGCTACAGTCCCTCTGGAGCTCAGGGTCTCACATAGAAAAGGCAATTTGTTTATAGAATAAGTAAATATAAGGGATTATATTGTACTTGTTTATTACTTATTCCATTAAAGAATAAAAGAAAAAAAGGGACATGTCCTCTTGTTAGCCATGCGGTAGTTAAAATGAGCTCACACTTGCCCAGATTACCCTTTCCACTTGTTCCTTGCTCTGGCTGCGACCAGGTTCATTGCCTGGTGCCCGCCAGGCCCTCTTGACATCCGCTGTCACTCTTTTCAGAATCGCTTCTTCCATTTGGCTGATGGATAGCTCTTGCTACCTTCCCTTGTCTGCAGTGAGAATGTATACATTATCTTCTGTGTTAATAATCGACAGTTTCATTTTTTCTGAACACGAATAATTGAGAGTTGACAGAATTATTTTCTCAGCTGCTCAGTAAAGCATAATCCTCCCCCTGCTCCGTGCACACTTCCTCCTGGCCATTTCACATGGTGCAAAGCTGCTGCGTTTCATCAACTCTGCCTTCCCCATGGCAGAAACGAATCGCTCCACTCTGCTGAACAGCTGCTTAGAATGCCAATGATTGGCACATTTATCAATATTATAAACCCCGAAGCAAGTCTACTTGAGTTGAACCCAGGGAATGGTGGAATGCCTTTGTGAACGTGCAGGGGACACTTAGACAGCGATTCCCGAAGGAGTGCACATTCAGCAGTAAAGCAGTTTTCTCATTTTTCATCTAAAACAGGGATGACCCGCTCTGAAATATGTTGGTTTCTGTTGTGCATTTAATACCCAGCGGTAGTTATGCAACTTCGTGCAGAGGTGGACCTGCCCACAATGTCGAATTGAACCAAGATTATCTGACTCTAAACTGTCTCTTCAGTAGCTTCTCAGTAATCCTCTGAACTAAATAGATGCTGGATTTAATAAGACAGAAGTCAATACCACTGATCCTCTGGTGTCCAGCAAAGTTTTGCTCAAAGGTCAACCATGCCAATTCTATTTTAAATTGTCACCTTCCCTGAGGCCGAGGAGAGTGCTCCAGAGTCCCCTTGCCTGCTCTTACTGGCCCATGATACTTATTACCTTCTAACTCACCACATAATTTATTTACTCATTGTAATTATTATTTGTTTCTTGTCATCTCCTTCTAGAACACAAGGCCTACAAAACAGAGGTTCTTCTGTTTTGTTCTCTAATGTATCCCAGCACCTATCCCAGTACTCAGGCACACTATAGTTGGTGCCATGGACTGAATTGTGTTCCCCTAAAACTTATATGTTTAAAGCTCTAACCCCCGATGTGACTGTATCTGGAGGTGCCCTTTAGAGAGGTAGTTAAGATTAAGTGAGGTCACAATCGTAGGGACTGGTGTCCTCAGAAGAGGAAGAAACAGCAGGGATGTGCCACAGAGAGAAGACGACCATCTGCAAGGCAGGGGAAGGGACCTCACTAGAAAGAAAATCTACTGGCATCTTGACTTTGGGTTTCCATCTTCCAGAACTATGAAAAAATAAATTGCCATTGCTTAATCCACCCAGTCTGTATATGTCTGTTATGGCAGCCTGGGCAAACTAATATAATTGGTATATAATAAACAGATGTGAATGTGTAAATAATTCATTCTACAAACACATCTTGTTCTCATAACATTATTTTGCTATCACCCCTCTGCTCCCTGGTTAGAAATATTGATACTTGAAGTGTCAGCATAGCTAGGAAGTAGCTGGCTAGAAAATGATCTGCTTTCGAGATAGAATTCTTCTATCATTAATACTAGTAATAGGTATTGTATCTTCTCTACTCCTCACTTTTAGTTTGGAAGAAAGGGGGATAGATGTCGTTTTAGACCCCGAAGTTGAAATTCATTACATAGTTTATCACACATTAATTTTATAAACATAATTTAAATATAATTTTAAATGGTACAATTACAGCTACTTCCATAGTTGACAAGTTTCCTACACTGACAACCTTCTCAAGTTGACCTAATTTTGATAGAAAAAACACGCACCTCCACAGGCATAGGTACTGTAGGCCTGGTTCCTTATGTTGACCACCTCAGTGTGTTGAAAAGTTTGTCACAGTCCCTTGGTGGTTAACTTACTGAGTTTATAATGTATCATATTTGTCAAATACATAATGGGTAAATATACTCCCTTTGGTGAAACTGAAAACTTAAAAAAATTGAAAAAAAATTTAAAATTTGAAAACGGTTTTTCATAATCAATGGTAATTTTAGAAATTTAGGAAACAACCTGGGTAAATTTGTTACAGCCTAGGCAGTTATTTCTCCTTGGGATAACATATCAAATCTCTGTTGGGGAGGGAAGTAGGAACATAAGGAGGGTGAGAAGGATGGATGGAGGGAGAGTAAGGGAGGGAGGATGGAAGGAAGGAAATCAGAGATACTGATGAAGCCAGGCCTTATCAGGCTTCAAAATACTCTTTAAACAGTTCTATAAATTTACATTTTCACCTGTAATAATGCTTCCCATTTCCCTTAAATCTCACCAAGATTGGGTAATATGAAACTTCTTAACTCTGTCTGATCCTATGAGTGTAAATGGAATCCTTTTAACTTCTATTTTCCCTGATAAAAGGTAATGTTGAAGATCTTTTCATGTCTCTTTTATGTGCTGGTTTCTTCTTTTTTTTAAGTGAGCTCTTTATATCCATGTGTATTTTTATTTTGGTAGCTTGTGGTTTGTTTATTGATTTGTAGTTATTTATATAATTTTTACATCAGTCCTTTCTTGGCTTTGTAAACTACAAATATTTTCTTCAAATATATGGGCTATTTTTATACTATGTTGTATAATCTTGTGTCAAGAACTGTGACACAAGTATGAGACTTCAACCTACTTATGGGGTAGCAAGTTAATCGGCCTAGATGACACAGATGCTGGAAAGAGGCACAAGGCTCTTGGGTCAGAGACAAAAGACAGTCTGTGACTCACACTAACTATGGTGGTCAGAGTGTCAGCACTTCTGAAGTACTTCCCTGAGCTTCCGTTCCCATGATCAATGTGAAGATGGCCAGATAACACCTACAGTATGAAGTAGGTCTCACTGCCGAAGAGAAACCATGAGGGTAGGACGCCTGAATAATTTATAAAAGGAAAAACGAATGCCTGACTTTTGCTCATCAGAGAGACATCTCTGACTTCCAAGGCCATTGATTATGCCAAATTCCTTGGAAAGGTACTTTACATAACATTCAGAAATTGGAGACCCACGGAGAATTGTCTCCTAACAATATTACTCCTCATTTTTATGCTACCTCTACTACCGATACAATTTTCTATGAGTATGCTAAACCCCAGGCCCTCTTATTAGTCTGACCAACCCAGACTGGGAACAAATTCATCAATTTGTCTCAAACAACTAAATGTCCTACTAATAGGAGAAGAGAGAGGTAAACATACCCTTCCACCAGGGTCCTAGGCCCAATAGGCTGCATAAATCCCATAAATCAGTAGGCCAGGCCTAACCCAAAAAATCTGGGTTCTCTCTCCGTGTTGGTAGTGACCTTTCTACTTGGTTTGCAGTATTAGATACGGCAGGATATCTCAGCGATGGAGCAGACCTCACCTTGACTGAGAAGGAAGGAATTCCAGGATGATCGTATCATCCAAGGCAGGATTGGCCAGTGAGCCCAGGGGTCCTGCACACCATCTAGCGCCAACATGCTGAGACTGAGTGCTCCTCACCCAGTGCCAAGGTTGTTTTCCTGAACTCTAACACCAGAAAATTGGCCTCCATTCCAGCAGCTGTAATTTCACCTTTTTCCCTATTATTTTCCATTTAACACCTAGAACTTTTATTAGTGATCATTATATATAAGAGGAACAGGGACACTTTTATAAAAATTCCAGAAAGCCCCATGTCCCACACACTTATTAAATGTACTCATTAAAGTGATCATTGTTGTTATGGTCTGGAACTGTGAACGACCAGGAGAGTTGGGGTGGCAGAACCAGAACCGAGTTGAGTTCCTACATTCATCTTTGTTGGGCTGCCACCCAGCACACCGAGGGTGGTGTTTAGGAGGAAGCAGGGAGCCTCAAGCTCAAGATTGATCAGGGTGAAATTCCAAATTTTAAAGATAGGTCTGTATGTCTGACCCTCTTCCACCTTCATCATGGTCATTACTGAAAAGAGGCTGAAAAGACGTGATTCTTTCCCAGGGATTATATTGTATTTGGAAACAAAACACTGAGCTGGGTTGACCAGAAGTAGAAAAAAGAAACACAGTCAGAGATCTTACCAAGCTGATGAACTTGTAACAGTACCAGGAGCCAAGGGATCGTTGGGAACATGGAAGGGATCAAAAAAACATCTGGAAAAGTGTTACTGAAGCCAGAAATGTGAAAACCAATTTTAGAAGAAAAATTTACAAAAGACTCTAATGTGTTTTCAATAGCATTTAATAGCAATAAAAACCACACTGCACTTAGATTCCCAGTAGGCTGCACAGATAAAACATGCCATGGACTGGTTTCAAGGATCATAACTGTGCATCAGAAGTCAGCTGACTGAGCAGAAATGGCAGCACTGTAACTTAAAGAAGTGTCAACAGTCATGAGACCTTTGGGATCCCCGAGAAATAATCACAGTCTTACCAGGAGCCCTGAGATACAATCACAGTCTTATAGGAGCCCCGAGAGATGTAATAGTCTCATATAATTCATTTGCCAGAGCTGCAGGAGCAAAACTCTGCCCACTGTGCCTGCCTTCATCATGAAAAGGTGCATCAACTTCTGACAGAAGTGACCAGGCTGGAAAGTGGTGTTATCTTGGCATCAGATATTTTGAACACTCTCCACATATGGCTCTCGATGGCATGTGTGTTATGATGTGCAGTCTGATGACAAAGCAGGCACAGTGGCATAATTTGGGCAATGTGGGCTTGACCGGCAGCTGGCTCCAGTCAGTCCCTCAGAGAGTGAGGACTCACTGTGGATGAAGAATGACAGGAAAGCTATTATCAGCAGCCACATTTTTCCCCCCCACAGACAAAAGAAAGAAATCCTTCTCTAATATGCAGTTCATATTTTTCCAAGTGTTATGTCAAAGAGAATACTGGCCAAGGTTGTGAGAACAAGCTTGATTTCTGCCCCTGGGCCATAATCAACCATTTGTGGTTCTGCATAGCTGTTGCTGGGTTGACCAGTCCCGGAATCCCGGGCAATGCTCTCTGGTGCCAGCTTATCTGAGCTACACGTGAGCCAGGCCACTGCATTTACAGCAACAGACAGAGGTCTCCCAGAATCAGCACTTGCTTTGGCCGCAGGGTAAGAGTTGAAGTGTCCTTTATAGGAGTCCCTGCTATTTCTGTCCTGTAAACCCAAGATGCTCAGGGGCCAGGCCGGTGGTGTTCTTCATTGCACGGTTACCCTTTGACAAGTCAGACTGGTTGGTTTCTTCCCACCTCGCCAGTCACTGAGTCCCATTGCTCCACACCAAAGGGCATGAGAGGCCTCCAGAGGCTGGGAGTTCTGTTTCTATAAAAAGCCCTTAAGCTTGCAAAAGTGACTCACTCGGAAGCTGTGTCAGGAAGGCAACAGTTTTAAAACTGACGGGGCACCTTTGAGACGCTGCCTTCCCTTTCTGGAGGCTGTCCTCAGCAGAGCACCTGTCACAGAGGCTCCCAGATGGAAGTGGTCATTACGGGTTGCGGCACCATGGGCAGAAGCTCTTCTTCCAGGGGGCTGTTTTCCTGGAGGAACATTCCCCTCTGGCACTGATGAGCGTTCACAGGAGCAGCAGATGAAACATAAGTACCAAGAAATCTAACGGGGGAGGTTACGATAACAGTAGAGTGAATCAGTCCAAAGGTCCCCATCACAAGGTCCCTTGGCTTCTCTCCCCTCCCTCAAAGCCTTGCTCAGACCCAGCATTTGAATGTGGGTGTACCCTGGGTTTAGGGAGAATTCTGACTTGGGCACAAAGTTCATAAAGACTTTTCTCCACTCTGCTCCCCAAAGATAAAGGTGCATGGCCATGTACCACAGCGGGGACAGAAAGACTTTTGTCCTATCGCTAACTACTTTTCTCCTGAAAACAACAGAAGTTGGGTAGAAGGCAAAGATAGTTGAGGAAAGGAGGGAGGGAGAGAGTGGCTGTGCACCAGCAGGCACCCCACATTTGTTTTCTGTGTGATAGCTTTGCGCACTTCCACCAAATGAACATCAGTGTTTTTGGTTTACACAAAGTCCTGTATACGGGGCAAGTTCATCATTTCTGACAGCTTATGCTTCAGTTCAGTTTTGTCAATTCTTGACCTAGTGACCAGAGCCACAATTCTTTCTGGCCACAGCCAAGGGCTGTAGGCTTTGACTAACTTTGTTTTGACCCACATGTGGCAATTTTCTTTTTTTTTTATGAGTTAGTGTTTGAAATAGATTCTATGGCATTTTCTGCCCAATTCTTATGATAACATCTCTATCTTTTAAGTTTTTGCCTTTAAGAGTTGAGGACCATTTCTAGGCAGCATATTAATACTGCCCAATATTTTTATTTTACTTGTTTTCTGTTCCCCCAAATTAGTCATTATTATGCTGCTGTTTAAGTAAGTCAATGATTCTTTAGTTTTATTCATGACTTTTATTGTCTTTGTTCATATTTCTTTCAACATTGATTTTCATGTTACATTTTCCCAAAGGACATTCATTAGCAGTTATTTGTTTTTCTGGAAATAACAAATGAATGTTAAATTCATTTGGTCCTTTCCTGAGAATGTATTTATTTTTCCCTCATTGTTAGACATTAATTTACATAGTTATAGAATTCCAGGCTAAGTTCTAGTTATTTTTCTTTAGATCTTTGGAGATATAACTTCACTTTTATTGGCACTTCTGAGAAATCTCACAGTTAAGTTTTGCTTTTTTGTTTTTGTTTGCTGGATTATCTGTTATCCTCTGCTTTAAAGTTGTCTTTGGTATTCTGCAATTTCACTGTTGTAGTCAAGAAGTTTGTGTATTTTTATTTAAACAGCTGAGGAGTCACATATCATATGAGATTTGAAACAGTGTGTTTCTGGTGTTGACTGAACTTAAGGCTGTTGGGGCAGAAATAATTTGATAAATGGTTGTTGGAAGCCAAATGTGAAGATGATGTGAGAAGACACAGCAGCAAAGCTGGCTTAGTCCAGAGTCTGCTGCAATTTGGAGGCTGTTGTAAGTTCAGGAGAAGGGAGGGACTCCTCATAGCAGCGCTGTCCTGTTCCTTGGAGTATACATTATACAGGTTATAGTCATTGGCGGCAGTTTATAATGTGTGTGCAAAATAGTTGGTAAAACTTCATAATTCACAATTATACCAATGTCCTTTTCATTGTCAGTGGATCACATGTTAATCACAGCTACATCAACAGTTTGAGGAGCTCACAGTAAGTTTTGAGGAACTCACAATAAGGTTCTTTACTTAGGGAGGAAGGAGGCCACCAGGTGGTTAATTTGGAAGTGACCATGGATTATCACTGGGATTGCCTACATTCCCTCCCACTGAAAATCTATTTGACAAATGTCTTTCCTTCTCCTTCAGTCTTCCAAGTCTACTAACCTCGTGTTCATATTATCTATTTCTTATCTATGTCTTGTCTATTTCTGTGGAATTTCTTGTCATTTAAAAATTTTTTCCAGTTTATTAATTCTATTTCCAGCTGTTTATTACTACTCTTTAAAGTGTATATTGGCATTTTAAAATTGTATCTGCTCTTTTTAAAGGTTATTTTTTTATAGTATTCTTTGAAATTGTTATTAATTATTTCAAACTCATGGGTTTTGATTCTGCCATTTACAGATTCTACTATTTATCACCCAGGGAAATTGTCTCTAAGTATATTTCATGGTATTTTCATCATGGCAACTTTGAAAATTGGCTTTTCCAAAGTGAGACTCTTTTATTTTGTTCTGGAAAGTAGTGGGAGGATTTCTGAAGATTGATTTGCATTTACTCAGGACTGACTTTCATATGGTGGTTTCTTCTCATAGAGGACTCAGGTCGTAAGGGTAGAAGAAAATTGAACTTCAAGCTCAGGGAAGTTTTGAATTTTCAGGGAAAAAGTTCTTCTGCTCAAAACCCAGGCAGAGAGAGGTGAAATTTTTGTCAACCTTATGTCACTGGTGAATGATAATTTTTCCTTGTTCCTGTTACTTTGGCCGGTGCAATTTTTTGAAGGTCCTAACCTCCTATGTGAAGTTTCATACTTAATTTCTTGTGTTACACTGTCCCAAAAAATATTCTCCTGTCCTCTTATAATTCCGTAAGTTGGGCATTAAACCCACAAACAAATAGTTCTCAAAGCCTACTCATTATCTGTAAGATCATCTCCAAGGTCAGCTCACTTGCTTATTCTCCAGTTTTCATTATTTTCATGGTTTTCATACCGAGGGATTTCTCTGTCTTCTAAGATCATATGCACTGTTGGAAAAATGGTTGTTATATTTTATTCTAGTGTTTGAAGGGGGCAAATTTTAGCTTTCATATAGCATGTTTATCTAGAAGACCAAAGTATCATCATCATTATTATCAGCCAAAAAATAAGAATCCACTAAACATGGAACAATTAAATAAACTGAAAATATCTGTAAAATGAAACTGTTTGAAAGACTATTTATTCACCACTGCAAGGTAACAAAGGAACCCGTGCAAATATTTTTATAATGTAAAATAGTGCAAGTGTTTGCACAGTGACTGCTGGGGTGGGTGGAATGAAGATAAATTCTAAGTCTCATTTTATATGGTTTGCATCATTGTTTAAACAGTAAATATCATTTTTTATAATAATAAGAAAAGGCATATTTGTTAAATCACATGAAACCGTTCCCGAGCATATTCCGACAAGTGAAATGTTAGTCATAACTTCGATTCTTGCCCCAAGTATCCATAAAGAGAGAAAATGAATATGCCCCAAGTATCCATAAAGAGAGAAAATGAATACGGTTTAAGAAATTGCCTTTTTATTTGTGACTTAAATGAAATGGTCAGAATAGCTGGAACTGGGTAATCTGCAATTCCAACAGTGGCACAGAACAGCTCAATTTGCAAAGCAAACACTCATTAGCTTAATGCAAGGCCACCCTGTGACTCCAACAGAGTTCCCTTTAGGGCAAGTCTTTAGAAAACTGGGGGGCAGAGGCAGTCACACTGGGGAAAGTCACACTCAAAAGTTTGAATTTTTAAAGTTGCCTATACAACTCCAAGTGAGAATTTAAGACTGTAATTACAGAGGTTATTTGAAGGCTCTTCTTTGAACTTGCCAACGTTCAGTTATTTAAACACATTACTCAATATTGATCTTCCCAACTGAAAGTAATATCTCCTTGCAGATGTCCTGATGGGAACATTCCCACTACTGCAGCCCTGCCCACATTTTGCAATGTGTTGCCATTGCTATTCCTGTATTTCTCTGCCTTCTCCAGGAAAAGGAGACTGCTTAAGAGTAAGGACAGCCTGATGTTTGTCAGGAATGCCTCCAAGCAAATAACTGTTCAGTTACAAGTGGTCCTCATTTATTCATTCACTTATTCATTTATTCCGTGCCTGTTTTTCAAGTACTTAACTATGTAGCAGGTGCGGTTCTAGGGGCTGGTGAAATAGCCATGAAGAAAACAGACCAAAAGCTCTGTTGTTATGGAGCTCATGCTCCACTTAGGTAAGACACATAATGTGTCAGTAAAAAATGTCACGTTAGGAGGCAGTAAGTGCTTTGGTAAAAATAAATAAATAAAATTAAAGAACAAAAAGCCAGTGAGAAACATAGGAAGCACTGGAGTTCAGGTGTGTAATTTTAAATAAGGTGACCATGGCAGGTTTCACTGAGATGGTAGGGAGGGACCCGCCATGTGAATACCTAGAGAAAGAACCCCAAGGGCAAAGTGAGGGAAGTGAAGGGCTTAAGGAAAGAGACTGGAGCATATCTGTGATTCCAGGGTCAGGAAGGAGCCTGCTGTGGCTAAAGTAGAGAAACCACAGGCAAGAGGAGCTAAGGCTGAGAAGTGAACAGAAACATTTGTGTCTTGTCAACCAGTATAAGGACTTTAGCATTTTTCATGGAATAAACATGTGAAGTACTCACTTTCTTCTGAGATCAACTGTATAAAACAACAGTTTACTCTGGAGTTTGGAGTGAGAAAGAACATCCTGAGCACATGAGTATCTAATCTGATTTTTATTGTTAATGTGTTGAGGAAAAAACATAGGGTACAAGGCCGGAAGAGAAAGTCATTTGCAGGGTCCTGGGAATGATGATGGCAGCCTGGACACGGCTGCAGCAGCAAAATTGGTGACAAGTCCTCAGTTTGCGGATATTTGTAAGGTGGAGGCAACAGAATTCCTTGACAATCGGACATAGTAAAAGCTGGAAGAAACATAGTCAAAACTCTGAGGTAGAAAGACAGAGAAACACACAGAAAGAGGAGGGGAGAGGTAAGACACTCTAGAATGCCTATTATATACCAGAAAATATTTTAAGAATTTTATGCGAGTTAAGTCTCTTCACATTTCTACCAGCCCTGTGAGGTAGGTGCTGTTCATTATTTCCCCTTTGGAGACAGGGAAGCTGATAGGGAGGTCAGGTAACAAACTTGTAATCAAAACACCCTACCTCGGCACCTGTACATACTAATGCCATTAGATCATATCTGATATTGTTTACATTCCTGAAATTATATTATTTCATAATTTTTTTTTCTTTTTACCCAATCAGTTCAGTCTATGTACATGCGCGTGCCCATCCGCGTTACAAGACAAAGGCTCCAGCGCCACCTCCTAGCCATGCCAACTTCAGTCTGCAGTGGGCTCCGCCATGAGCACTCGGTTTTGGTACAAAATTGTGTTAACACACAGACACTGAAGATGCCGTGGTAAATGCACTGGGGGTAGTGATCAAAGAAATGTGACTAGAGATTAAGAGACTTTTGCAATGCTTGACTCATTTTCTGCTTGAACATTACCCTTCTTTAATAAGTAAGTCAGGGTTTTACTTTCCACATTCATTCATTCATTAGTTTTCCCATTTGTTTTTATATTCCTGTTGTGTTATGTGTACTCAATACTCTGCATATTTTGTATGCTCAGAGCTGTGCTAGAGCTAGATGCTGAATTTGGAAGAATTTTTGAGAAAGTCCATGCCCTGATAGGCTTTGAGGAGAAATTCACAGATATAATACGTTTATCATACCGTGTGGTTATCAAAATATAGTACAAAAAATGCAAAAAATGGTTGCAAATAAATAATAAGCTTTACTTGGGGACAGAGGAAGGCTTGTGGAAAAGATGATAATTTTAATGTTTCTCCCTTTCCATCAATTGCCAGGTACCTTGGCCTCTTGAGATAAAGGTGTATTGAATTGGTTTGTTTGCATTCACGTGCTCAACACCCTGCCACAAGATTTCTTTTCTAAGAATTCTATAGTCACCACCTATATGCTATATTCATCACCTTGCTAGTGTATCATCAGTAGCTTTGTGTGGACAAAATACCATAAGAAAAAAGCCTGAAATAAGAGAGCCCGGGGTGCTTGATTTCAAGTCCAGGCTTCATCACTTACTTGTAGTTCACGGAACTCCTTATGCAAACTTTGTGTGCAGGGTTTTCCATCAGCATGGCGGGATGACTGCGTTTCCTAGGGTGGTTGTAACAAGTTACTATAGTATTACATTAGTTATTATACTTATTCTAATACTAAGAATACTGTCTGGCAGGTATAAGCACTCAGTAATTACTAGTGATTGTCATAGTCGTGACCCCCTCTGACCAGCCTGGTCAAATTTTATTATTAGGGCCTTTCCTCTCCGCACAAGGAAGGTCAGAATGACTGAGATCCAAAGTCCTTTGTAAAATAATTAGATTTCAAATCAATTCAACATTTATGTAAAGCTAACTGCAAATTTCATATGCACAGTTTATTCTATACCCAGAGTGTACTTTCTCTGTCTTTAAACATTGTTGATTGTTGATACCACCTAGGCCTTTGTCTGACCAAAGCTCACTTCATCTTTCAAGGCTCAGCTTATAACGACACTTTTCATGAACCCTCATTTTATTAACACTGTCTCTTTTATGAATTTTACAATTATGTAGGTTTCAATGCCTCACCCCCAAGGCCTCATTTGGGCCCTTCATAGCAAAGGAGATGAGAACCCAGCCTTACGTGCCTGTGTCCTGTTCTTACCATTTCAGGGATGTTAAGTTGGAGTAAAGAACTAAAATCCACATGTACGCATGTAATATTCTGAAATTTAAAAAAAAGGAAATTACAAAAAGAATTTGTAGTTACCAATGATATCATTGCGACAATATATTCACTATGCTTGTTCAAATAAAAACACCAGAACTAGTCGAGGGCGGAGCAAGATGGCAGCCGAGTAACAGCTTCCTTGCATCTGGGCACCGTGAGTCTGGGGAGATAGGACTCCAGGCATCTCTGGCTGGTGGGAACTGCCGATCATCACTCCTATGAAGATACAGGGAGTCAGCAAGAGACTTCTGGACCCCAAGAGGAGGACTAAAACAGTGGAAAACCGGCAAGTGGTCGCGTGTGTTCAATCCGTCTAAACCCACCCACAACTGTAAGTTCAGTAGCAGCGAGACTGCAAACCAGAAAGGCCTTACCTGTGAACTGTTTTGATGTCCTTGGACTTGGCACTGAGTTGAACTGCCTTGGGGAAGGCCTGAGTGGGAGTGCGGAGAACTTTGGCCGTTGTCTAGGGCCCCAGTCTGAGCCGCTGAGCCAGACGGAGCTAATAGTGTTTGGCGGTGGGTCACACGGATCCATTGTCAGTGATCTGCCCCGGCAAGCTCCGCCCTCAGGATCGCAGAGCGAGAAAAGGGTGGGAGCTGGTAACCCAGCAACCAAGTAGCCTAAGGGTGGGGTTTGAGCCTCCTTGCAGCCCTAACCCTCAGGGGCAGAGTGAGACCGGTTTTGGCACACTGAGTAAGTGGATAGCCACTTCAGCAGCGATTCCAGCAAGAAAGCTGGGAAAGCTTCTGCTCAGCAAGTTTACAAGTTCAAAGTGCCTTTTAAGTAGGCTGAAGAGAGATTTAGGGTGTCTACCTGCTGGGGTTTGAGAAATCAGCAGCCTCCAGTCGTATCAGAACTGTGACTAACATCTCATACCCCAGAAGACCACGTGTTGCCCAGACAATATTCAATAACATATACAAACTGCTTTGTTTTTGGTTGTGTATTTTTTTCTTCTTTTTTTTTTTTGGTTTGGTTGTTTTTTTTTTGTTTGTTTATTTTGACGTTGCTGATGTTCTTTTGTTTTTTTAATTTCAATCTTTTCCACACAGATCCCTTTGTCTTTCTCAATTTTCCTAGTTTAATTATAATTTCCCATTGCTGCCTTTTTTAATAACTTCAACTTCATTTTTGCTAGTGTTTCTACCGATATAATTTGGTTTTTCACCCAATTTTATCCCCATAAAGTTTTCTGTTTGCTTCTTTTGGTTTGATTTATAGCATTTTTGTCTTTCCTCTCTACTTGGTGGAGGTGGGGTACTGTGTCTGATCAGGTTAGCAAAGAGCTGCTGACCTCAAGGGAACCATGCAACTGGGCACCCCCAGAAGGTGGGGGTTTTTTAAGGTTGTGTCAAAGTACCCTGTTGTACACCTATATTGCCCTGTCTCCCTCTTTCTGTGCCTCTCTTCTTTTTGTCAATATTCCTTATACCCACCTCCTCTCCTTTCTCTATCTTTCTTTTTTTCTTATCACTCGGTCCTCCTTTCTTTCATCCCCTTTTTTTGCTCTTCAACCTTCTCACCCTTCTGGTCCTGTAACCCTTAGTCCACAGGCACAAGAACTTAAAGAGCAAGAGGAAGTGAAAGGAAAATTAGGGCAAGGAAACAGATAAAAGAAATCACTCATGAGGAAGAATCAGCAGAAAACTCCAGGCAACATGAAGAACCAGTCTAGAACAACCCCACCAAGGGACCATGAGGTAGCTACTGCAGATGATTCCACCAGTATAGAAATGTTAGGAATGACAGAAAGGGAATTTAGAATACACATGTTGAAAACAATGAAAGAAATGATGGAAACAATGAAGGAAATTGCTAATAAAGTGGAAAATAACCAAAAGGAAATCCAAAAACAGAATCAAATAAGAGATGAACGATATGAAGAATATAAAAAGGATATAGCAGACCTGAAGGAACTAAAACAGTCAATTAGGGAACTTAAAGATACAATGGAAAGTATCAGCAACAGGTTAGACCATGCAGAAGAAAGAATTTCAGAGGTAGAAGACAAAGTTCTTGAGATAACTCAGACAGTAAAAGAGGCAGAAAAGAAGAGAGAGAAAGCAGAACGTTCACTGTCAGAATTATGGGACTTTATGAAGCGTTCCAACATACGAGTTATAGGAATTCCAGAAGGGGAAGAAGAATGCCCCAGAGAAATGGAAGCCATACTAGAGAATATTATAAAAGAAAATTTCCCAAACATCACCAAAGAGTCTGACACACTGCTTTCAGAGGGATATCGGACCCCAGGTCGCCTCAACTCTAACCGAGCTTCTCCAAGACACATTGTGATGAACCTGTCCAAAGTCAAGACAAAAGAAAAGATTCTGCAAGCTTCCAGGAATAAGCGCCAGTTGACCTACAGGGGCAAATCCATCAGAGTGACCGCAGACTTCTCTAATGAAACTTTCCAAGCAAGAAGACAATGGTCATCTACCTTTAACCTACTTAAACAGAACAATTTTCAGCCCAGAATTCTGTACCCTGCTAAGCTAAGCTTCAGAATTGACGGAGAAATCAAATCATTTACGGATATACAAACATTGAGGAAATTCGCCACAACAAGACCAGCTCTACAGGAAATACTTCAACCTGTTCTGCACACTGACCACCACAATGGATCAGCAGCAAAGTAAGAACTCAGAAATCAAAGGACAAAACCTAACCTCCACACTGATGCAAAAGATAAAACTAAGCAATGGACTCTCACCAAATAAGACGAATAGAATACTACCACGCTTATCAATTATCTCAATAAATGTTAATGGCTTGAATTCCCCACTGAAGAGACATAGATTGGCTGACTGGATTAAAAAACACAAGCCATCCATTTGCTGTCTGCAAGAAACACACCTGGCCTCAAAAGACAAATTAAAGCTCCGAGTCAAGGGTTGGAAGGCAATTTTTCAGGCAAACGGAATTCAGAAGAAAAGAGGAGTTGCAATCTTATTTTCAGATACATGTGGATTTAAAGCAACTAAAGTCAAAAAAGACAAAGATGGTCACTTTATATTGGTCAAGGGAAAACTACAACAAGAAGACATTTCCATTCTAAATATTTATGCACCCAATTTAAATGCTCCCAGATTCTTGAAGCAGACCTTACTCAGTCTGAGCAATATGATATCTGATAATACCATCATAACAGGGGACTTAAACACACCTCTTACAGAGCTGGACAGATCCTCTAAACAGAAATTAAACAAAGATGTAAGATATTTAAATGAGACCCTAGAACAACTATGCTTGATAGACGCATATAGAACACTCCACCCCAAAGATAAAGAATATACATTCTTCTCATCACCCCATGGAACATTCTCCAAAATTGATCATATCCTGGGACACAAAACAAATATCAACAGAATCAAAAGAATTGAAATTTTACCTTGTATCTTTTCAGACCATAAGGCACTAAAGGTGGAACTCAACTCTAACAAAAATGCTCAAGCCCAACCAAAGGCATGGAAATTAAACAATCTTCTGTTGAATAACAGATGGGTGAAGGAAGAAATAAAACAGGAAATCATTAACTTCCTTGAGCATAACAACAATGAAGACACAAGCTACCAAAACCTGTGGGATACTGCAAAAGCAGTTTTGAGAGGAAAATGCATCGCTTTAGATGCCTACATTCGAAAAACAGAAAGAGAGCACATCAACAATCTCACAAGAGATCTTATGGAATTGGAAAAAGAAGAACAATCTAAGCCTAAACTCAGTAGAAGAAAAGAAATATCCAAAATCAAATCAGAGATCAATGAAATTGAAAACAAAAGAATCATTCAGAAAATTAATGAAACAAGGAGTTGGTTTTTTGAAAAAATATATAAAATAGATAAACCATTAGCCAGACTAACTAGAAATAGAAAAGTAAAATCTCTAATAACCTCAATCAGAAACGATAAAGGGGAAATAACAACTGATCCCACAGAGATACAAGACATCATCTCTGAATACTACCAGAAACTCTATGCCCAGAAATTTGACAATGTGAAGGAAATGGATCAATATTTGGAATCACACCCTCTCCCTAGACTTAGCCAGTTAGAAATAGACCTCCTGAACAGACCAATTTCAAGCACTGAGATCAAAGAAACAATAAAAAAGCTTCCAACTAAAAAATGCCCTGGTCCAGATGGCTTCACTCAAGAATTCTATTAAACCTTCAAGGAAGAGCTTATTCCTGTACTGCAGAAATTATTCCAAAAAACTGAGGAAGAAGGAATCTTCCCCAACACATTCTATGAAGCAAACATCACCCTGATACCAAAACCAGGAAAAGACCCAAACAAAAAGGAGAATTTCAGACCAATCTCACTCATGAACATAGACGCAAAAATTCTCAACAAAATCCTAGCCAATAGATTACAGCTTATCATCAAAAAAGTCATTCATCATGATCAAGTAGGCTTCATCCCAGGGATGCAAGGCTGGTTTAACATACGCAAGTCCATAAACATTATCCACCATATTAACAGAGGCAAAAATAAAGATCACATGATCCTCTCAATAGATGCAGAAAAAGCATTTGATAAAATCCAGCATCCTTTTCTAATTAGAACTCTGAAGAGTATAGGCATAGGTGGCACATTTCTAAAACTGATTGAAGCTATCTATGACAAACCCACAGCCAATATTTTACTGAATGGAGTAAAACTGAAAGCTTTTCCTCTTAGAACTGGAACCAGACAAGGTTGTCCTCTGTCACCTTTACTATTCAACGTAGGGCTGGAAGTTCTAGCCAATACAATTAGACAAGACAAGGAAATCAAGGGAATCCAAATGGGAGCAGAGGAGGTCAAACTCTCCCTCTTTGCTGACGACATGATCTTATACTTAGAGAACCCCAAAGACTCAACCACAAGACTCCTAGAAGTCATCAAAAAATACAGTAATGTTTCAGGATATAAAATCAATGTCCACAAGTCACTAGCCTTTGTATACACCAATAACAGTCAAGATGAGAAGCTAATTAAGGACACAACTCCCTTCACCATAGTTTCAAAGAAAATGAAATACCTAGGAATATACCTAACGAAGGAGGTGAAGGACCTCTATAAAGAAAACTATGAAATCCTCAGAAAGGAAATAGCAGAGGATATTAACAAATGGAAGAACATACCATGCTCATGGATGGGAAGAATCAACATTGTTAAAATGTCTATACTTCCCAAAGCTATCTACCTATTCAATGCCGTTCCTATCAAAGTACCTACATCGTACTTTCAAGATTTGGGAAAAATGATTCTGCGTTTTGTATGGAACCGGAAAAAACCCCGTATAGCTAAGGCAGTTCTTAGTAACAAAAATAAAGCTGGGGGCGTCAGCATACCAGATTTTAGTCTGTACTACAAAGCCATAGTGCTCAAGACAGCATGGTACTGGCACAAAAACAGAGACATAGACACTTGGAATCGAATTGAACACCAAGAAATGAAACTAACATCTTACAACCACCTAATCTTTGATAAACCAAACAAGAACTTACCTTGGGGGAAAGACTCCCTATTCAATAAATGGTGTTGGGAGAACTGGATGTCTACATGTAAAAGACTGAAACTGGACCCACACCTTTCCCCACTCACAAAAATTGATTCAAGATGGATAAAGGACTTAAATTTAAGGCATGAAACAATAAAAATCCTCAAAGAAAGCATAGGAAAAGCACTGGAAGATATTGGCCTGGGGGAAGACTTCATGAAGAAGACTGCCATGGCAATTGCAACAACATCAAAAATAAACAAATGGGACTTCATTAAACTGAAAAGCTTCTGTACAGCTAAGGACACAATAACCAAAGCAAAGAGACAACCTACACAATGGGAAAGGATATTTGCATATTTTCAATCAGACAAAAGCTTGATAACCAGGATCTATAGAGAACTCAAATTAATCCACATGAAAAAAGCCAACAATCCCTTATATCAATGGGCAAGAGACATGAATAGAACTTTCTCTAAAGATGACAGACGAATGGCTAACAAACATATGAAAAAATGTTCATCATCTCTATATATTAGAGAAATGCAAATCAAAACAACCCTGAGATATCATCTAACCCCAGTGAGAATGGCCCACATCACAAAATCTCAAAACTGCAGATGCTGGCGTGGATGTGGAGAGAAGGGAACACTTTTACACTGCTGGTGGGACTGCAAACTAGTACAACCTTTCTGGAAGGAAGTATGGAGAAACCTCAAAGCACTCAACCTAGACCTCCCATTCGATCCTGCAATCCCATTACTGGGCATCTACCCAGAAGGAAAAAAATCCTTTTATCATAAGGACACTTGTACTAGACTGTTTATGGCAGCTCAATTTACCATTGCCAAAATGTGGAAACAGCCTAAATGCCCACCAACCCAGGAATGGATTAACAAGCTGTGGTATATGTATACCATGGAATACTATTCAGCTATTAAAAAAAATGGAGACTTTACATCCTTCGTATTAACCTGGATGGAAGTGGAAGACATTATTCTTAGTAAAGCATCACAAAAATGGAGAAGCATGAATCCTATGTACTCAATCTTGATATGAGGACAATTAATGACAATTAAGTTTATGGGGGGGGGGAAGCAGAAAGAGGGATGGAGGGAGGAGGGTGGGGCCTTAGTGTGTGTCACACTTTATGGGGGCAAGACATGATTGCAAGAGGGATTTTACCTAACAATTGCAATCAGTGTAACTGGCTTATTGTACCCTCAATGAATCCCCAACAATAAAAAAAAAAAAAAAAAAAAAAAAAAAAACACCAGAACTCAAAAAAATTAAAAAAAAATTTCATTGAAAAATTTAAAATATTTTTTTAATTTAAAAAAATTAAAAAGAAAAGAAAGGAATAAGCATTCTACCTTCAGAGAGGATACTATACTAAACTCACCTGAACAACTTTACAAATTCTTCCTCTCACCTAGAATTCTCATGGGCCTCCATCCCCTGCCCTATGGTACCAATGCTAATGATGGCCTTTATACTTTTTCCAAGGCATACCTATGTGGAAAAAGGCTAAAAATTGCTAAGTTACTTGGATTAATAATATGAAACCAGGGATGAAGTAGTATGGCACATAAATACAGTAGGAAATCTATTTGAAAGAAACAAATAAGTTGAGGATTTAGACCATATATATTCACCTAATAGATTTCAAAATAACATTGTAAAATAAAAAATACACAATATGGAGTATAATTTCTATAAAATAAAATGCATTCACTTTAGCACAGTGTGATCACAAGCACAACCAAGACACCAAGCATTTCTAATGCCCCTAGACATCATCCCTGTCCCTTTTCAGGCCATGTCCCTCCATCCTCCTGAAAGTGACCACCTGCCTGCTTTCCCCTGGTCTTTATAGATCACCTTTGCGATATAAATGGATTCATTTAATACATGCTCTTTTGTGTCTGAATTTACTTTCTCGACATAGTGTTTTTAAGATCCCTAGTTGTTGCTATGGGTGTTAGTAGTTCATTCCCTAGTATTGCTGAGTATTTTTCAAGCATATGAATACATGAATATTTTTTTAATTATTCATCTCTTGATGTAATTTGAGTCATTTTTAATTATCAGCTACCATGAACAAAGTTGCTATAAACACACATGTGCCACATGTTCATAAATTTTCATACTTGTTGATTTTAGCTAAAAGTGGATTTCTTGTCCATTTTTAAGTACATTTATAAAAAACTACAAAACAGTTTTCTAAAGTGGCTGCAATATTTTACATTCCCATTAATGACAAAATGACAGTTGCAAATAATCCATTTACCAACCTGATATCATCAGTCTTTTTAAAATTTTAGCCACTCTAGAAAATATGCAGTGATATTTCACTGTGGTTTTAATTTCTATTGGATTAATCACTACTGTCCTAAGTATCATTCCATGGGCCTATTTCCAAATTATCTGCTTTATTAGGTGAAATATTTGTTCAAATCTCGCGTCCACATTTTTATCAGGTTGTTTTATTATTATTGAGTTTTAGGGGTTTCTTTTATCTTCTAAGCACAAGACTATTATCAGATATGTGAAGTAACAATATGTGGCTTTTCTTTTACTCCCTTAAACATTCCTTCGAAAGGATTAAAGTTTCACTTGCCATACAAATTCATCACTCTGTTCACTTATGGTTTGTACTTTTATGTATTGTCTAAAATTTTTTTGTCTACACCAAGTTGCAAAAGTTTTTTCCTATTCTTTCTTCCAGATGATTCAAAATTTTAACTGTTCTTTTTTAGGTGTCTACCTCTAATACAGTTTAAGTAGGAATAGTAGGAGCAAATATCCTTGCTTCGCTCTTGGCGCCTGTGGCTCAAAGGAGTAGGGCACCGGCCCATATACCGGACTTGGGGGGTTTAAACCCAGCCCCTGCAAAAAAAAAAAAAAAAAAAAAAAAAGAAGTAGAATTTAGTTCTCAATAGTATCATCTCAGGTATGGAAATTTCACATATGCCCTCCATCTGCTTAAGGAAGATTCCTTCTATTCTTCCTTTGGAAAGAGTTTTTATTATGATTGTGTGTTAAAAATTCTCAAGAGTTTTTGCCGTATCTTTGATATCATCATGTACCTATTTTTCCTTATACTGCTAAAATTGTGAATTACATTTTTTAATTTTTAAATACAAACCAAACTTACATTCATGGGAAAAACCCTATTTGATCATTATGTGTCATATTTTTATGTATTGCTAGATGTGATTTTTAAATATTTGAGAAGACATTTTTTGTGTCTATGTTCATAAGGGATATCAGTCTTCAATTTCTTTGCTTGTGAAGTCTTTTTCTGATTTTTGCATTAGGGCAATGAGGCCATATCCGATAAAATAAGAAATCTTCTAGCCACTATTTTCTGCAAGATTTTGTGTAGGGTTTATTTTACTTCTTTCTTAAATGCCTCATAGATTATATCAGTGATTCCACCTGAGAGTTAGGGGAGGGGCATTCATTACACATTTAATTTATTTCACTAATATTGGGTAATCCAGATTTTCTATTCAAGTCTGAATCAATTTTAGTCATTTATGTCTGTCATATAATTTGTCCATTTCAACTAAATTTTTAAAATATAGTGGCATAAATGTGTTTGTGATATTCTTATCCTTTAATGCCTGTAATACACGTATCTGCCATGCAAATGTGTCTCCCTTATTGGTATTTGTATTTTCTCTCTTTCTCTCTTTTTTTTACCAATCTAGAGTTTGACCAACATTACTGAACTTTTCAGAAACTTTGAATTTGATTTTATTGACAGTTTCTAGTTTTGTTAATACTATATAATTCTATATCATTGATTTCTGCACTTATAGATATTTTCCTTTCTTCTTTTTCTGGATTTAATTTACTCTGTTTTTCTGATCTTTTGAAATGAAAGCTAAGGTAATTTATTTTATGTTTCTCTTCTTCTACTATAAATGTTTAAAAATTTATCTTCAAGCATCGTCTCAGCCACATTTCATAAAGTTTGGCATGTTCTGTCCTTCCATTGAATTTGAAGCACTTTCTAACTTCCTTGTGATTTATTCTTCGATCCTTGGGTAATATACAAGTATGTTGTCCAATTTCCAAATATCTAGGATGCTCCAGATATATTTTTATTATTAATTTTACGAGAGATTATACTGGAGATCATTTAAACTCTTATAAATTTATTGAGATTACTTATTTTCACATTCACATGATGAATGTTTTATGTGTGTTTGAGAAGAATGTGTATTCTGTTGTGCTGGTCAGTGTGCTATAAATATCAATTTGTTTGACATTGAAAACTATGTCTTATTACCATTTACCTATTTTCTAACTTTTATATCAGCAATGGAAGATTTCTTTTGTCGGTTTCTTCTTTCAGTTTTGTCATTTTTTTCTTAATATATTTCAAAATTCTGTTGTTTGGTAAATATACATTTAGTATTTTATTCTTATTTATGAGTTGACACTCTATCGGCATGAAATACCCCTCTTCATCCATAGAAATCTTCTTTTCTCAGAAGTGTACTTTTTTTGATATTCAAATAACTCCAGTGTTCAAGCTATCCTTTTACCTCAGCCTCTCAAGTAGCTAGGTTGCTACAGGACCAGCCACTATGCTCAGCTGAATTATTATTACTTTTGGTTTTAGAAATGGGAGGACACTCTTTTGCCAGGCTGGACATGAACTCCTGGTCCCATGTTCCAAAGCAATAGAAATACATGTATAAGCTGCCACACTCAGCTGCTTTGGAATCTTGCTCTATTCCAAAGCAATAGAAGTACATGTATAAGCTGCCACACTCAGCTGCTTTGGAATCTTGCTCTATTCCAAAGCAATAGAAGTACATGTATAAGCTGCCACACTCAGCTCACGGTTAGCTTTTACTCAACTGTCAAATGGTTGAGCAGACCCACCACCATCTATTACTTACTTTAAATTTAAATTTCATATTGTCTCTTCTCTTTTCTTAGCCTCTTTTAGACTAATTCAACTTGTGTTTGGAGCTCATTTTAGATGCCTTATTACCTGTATTTTTGTGTTTAGCTTTTTAAATTTTGCACTGTGGTTTGTAAAATGTACCCTTGATTTATGAAAGTCTATCTTTAAATAATATAACAATTTTATGTAAGTTGTATACCTATAATTGTGTTTATTGTACCTGCAATCGCTAGAATTTTGGATATTGTTATGTTTATAATTTATTTTAAATTTGGTAGATGTTTAGCTATTATGCTTTTGATATTTTTAATCTCTTATGCCTTCCCATTTTATCAGACTCCAATAACATGTGTTAAATTGCGTGACATTATCAGAAAGTTTTTGTAACAGTTATATCTTCATTTGGCAAAAATTTTTTTTAGAGTGAAATATCTATCCAATATTAAAGAGTTTTATATTTTTGTTCCTGTTAAATTGGGAAATTTTTACCAATTAAAAGTTAGTTAATAACAAAACAGTAATTCTGAGAAATATTAAAACACTAATTGTCTATATGAAAAAGATAATTCCTTGGCTATAATTTTTGATACAATGACTTGTAAGGATAATTCCAGGAGTTCTTTAAAATTATTACACAAATGATGTTAAAAGCAATAATTATATACTGCTGCACACCCACCAGTAATCTAAAATTTAAAAAATAATAATAATACAAAGGGTCAGTGAGGAGATGCAACAACTCACTGATATACTACCGGTGAGAATATAAAATGGTTCAACTTTTGAAAACTCTTTGCAGTTTCTTAAAAAGTGAAACATTCAATTATTATTTAATCCAGCCATTCCACTTTTAGTGATTTCCTAAATAAATATAAATAAACATGTTACTTTATGAAGATGAAGGCTGGGTGTTGTGGCTCATGCCTGTAAATCCAGCACTTTGGGTGGCCGAGGCAGGTGAATTGCTTGAGCTCTGGAGTTTGAGACCAGCCTGAGCAAGAGGGAGACCCTGTCTCTACTAAAAATAGAAAAACTAGCCAGGCATCGTGTTGGGAACCTGTAGTCCCAGCTACTCAGGAGGCAGAGGCAGGAAGATCAGGCAGCTATTCAGGAGGCAGGGGCAGGAGTTTGAGGGTGCTGTGAGGTATGACACCCAGCATTCCACTCAGAGTAATAGAGTGAGACTCTTTCTCAAAAAAGATTTGTACATGAATGCTTACAGCAGATTTATTATGATAGCTAAAATCTTGAAACAACCCAATGTCCATCACCATGTGAATGATTTAACCAGTGATACAGCCACACAGCAGCAGAATATTACTTGTCTAGAGATAAAAATGAAATACTGAAGCATATAAAACATGTGGATATCAAAAGTTATTATACTGAGTTATAAAAATGGGCAAAAATAATATATAGTGCTTAATTTCAGTTATAAAATACTCTAAAATATGCAAACTAATTTATAATGACACAAATCATAGTTGCCTGGAGATCTCAGTTGAAAAGAGGAATAGACAGCACAGAGGCACAAGAATTTCTGAATGTTATGAAAATATTTAATATATTGGTTGTTTTAATGGCATCACAAATGTATAAATATGTGCATTTCATTGTACATATGAGTCTCAAAATTAAGTTTCCAAACCCATCCTAAAAAAATTGCCACATACTTCACTGCTGAATGTCACTACCATCACCTTTGAAGTATCCCCTCGGGAAGCTGTACACTGACAGTGCCTAGTTCACCTTTCAGAGCAATTTTGGAACTCTTTTTCTGGAATGGTCCTCAGAGCTGTTGTCATATTACCTTTGATGTCCTGAATGTCATCAAAATGTCTTCTAGCTGTGAATATTTCCTTTAACTTCAGGTAAAGAAAAAAGTCATTGTGTGGGCAGATCAGGTGAGTAGGGAGTGTGTTCCAATACAGATATTTGTTTACTGGCTTGCAGAAAGTGCTGTGTGCATTGGTGCATTGTTGTGATGCAAGAGCCACACCTTTCTCATGCCCAGATTCTCAGTTAAGATTTTCCTGTTTATCTATTGATTTAATTGGCCTGCTATGATTTTCACAGGCAGCTGAAGATTTTGACTCACAATTCAATGAATTTTTGTAACGTTTTTATCACTTCTGCTCATTACTGGCAGCCCTGACTTCTCTTCATTGGTGATGTTTTTCTCTCCCCTCAGAAACACGTTTAATCCATTTGTACACTGCTGTTTTCTTCGGGCCGTTATTCCCATGAACTTGGGCTAGTGTGTTCCTGATTTCACTTTCATTCTTGCTATGTTTAACAAGAAATTTACTGTTTGTTGCTCTAATTCAAGCTCTGACATTATCACAAACTCACACAAAACACACAACAATAGCGAATGCCTCTCAGAAAGACACCGCCACATGACAACATGAACACAGCTGAGAGACAATGATTGACTGATATACCAAGGTTATGAAACATCACTAAGTTGTTTGTACAGTGCTTCCAATGTAAGTGCACATGGCAAATTCACAAACTTAATTGTCAGACCTTGTGTATTGTATCTCAATAAAATAGAAACTCTTTTAACTCAAAAATAAATTTAAGACATAGGAAGTTTTTAACAGATGACAAAAATGTTATATTTATTCTCTTGCTTCATAAATTATTTAGATAACCATACAACTTTAAAGCATCTTTTCTGAATAATACATTGATTGCTAATCAAAAATGACATAAAAAATAGAATTGCAGAAATTACTAAACCCTGGAAAGACCACAGATTTGGATTTGCTCAGTTTTGGCCCTAAAAACTTAATCAATGAGAAATTCCAGATTCTGGCTTTCACATTTATGTAAAATGATGTGGAAAAGTAAATCTTCCTAGAAAATTTTCTCCAATTATCCCATCTTTGGTTTAGGAACTGATGTAATAAAAATATTTATTTTTTCCTCCATAGGACCTGATTGGGGATCTGAAAGAGAAGCTTTCACATCACTTCAAGGAGGTGATGGTTGGTCTCATGTACCCCCCACCATCTTATGATGCTCATGAACTCTGGCACGCCATGAAGGTGATCTGACCCAAAAGTAACCTGTAACAGCTATTGGCCAATATTCCCAGAGGGGAAATTATTCCCTGACACTCCTATACATGTACGAGATTAAAGAGAGCAGAGGGAATATCTAAGCAGTGATGTAACAGTGAAAATAACATGGTCAGAGGAAGTGGCCTTGTTAGCAAGTGGGGCCTCCAGAAACTAGTGGCTGGAGTCAGCAGTTCTGTTTACAGACTCAGACTTCCTGAGCCAGGTCCACGTTAAGCTACCAAAAGGAAAGAATCATTAAGCCTCCAAGGCTATTCAGATCTGCCTGTTCTCAATATGTATTTTCATATTGAGAAAAATATGTTAAAAATCATGTAAATCTTTTAAAATTATGTGTTAAAATTTAGCTCAAGTCAAAATAGGGTATTGATTCAGATAGTGTATAGGTAACATCTTTATTTTTATGAACTTCAGTTAGTCTTTTACAAAAACAATTGCTCAAATCTATCACAGTTTTACTTTTGTAGGATTATAATACCCCTTTCTTATGGGAAAGTCATGTCCATGAAATAAATTGGCTACGGATCTGTTAAGATTTTGTTAGATAGGGACGGGGAACAGCGAGGGAGGGTCTTTACTTCCAAATGCTGATATGAAACTCCTGCACAAGTGTTGAAATATTCCACTATGATGCTTGCCAATGACCAGATCCATGATAGGTGAACAGTGTGTAACAGGAAAGTGGCAACAGGAAAAAATTTTTACAGGAACATGGATTTCAGCCATCACGCTTACTGATCAGAATAGGAATTGCCTAAAATTCATGTGAATTTTAATCACTTTTTTTTTCTTTTTTTTTTGTAGAGACAGAGTCTCACTTTATGGCCCTCAGTAGAGTGCCGTGGCCTCACCCAGCTCACAGCAACCTCCAACTCCTGGGGCCAAGCGATTCTCTTGCCTCAGCCTCCTGAGTAGCTGGGACTACAGGCACCTGCCACAACGCCCGGCTATTTTTTGGTTGCAGTTTTGGCTGGGGTCGGGCCTGAACCCGCCACCCTCGGTATATGGGGCCGGCACCCCACCAACTGAGCCACAGGCACCACCCGAACTTTAATCACTTTTAATAAATATCTCATTGATTTCTACCTCTTGCAAAATTATGTGACTAAATATTACAAGAATAAGGTCACATGTTGTTGTTTAGATGAGGCTGGTATACTTTATCAACAGTTTGTAGAAGGCTAAGGATAAATGTGCTTTTCTGAAAAGGTGTGTTGTCTGTAAAATCGCTGTCACAAGCCACTACATGCACATGACTGTAAGACACCACGGAAAGCAAATGTTCAGGCAAATGGTACAAAATTCCACATCTAGGGAGAAGAAGAGACAGATCCCTAAAATGTTCTTGGAAAATGAGAATATCTATATTCTAATTGCATCTTACTAAAAAACTGATATTCCGACAGCAAATGGAAATCCTCACTGCCGTGAGCATTGCTTAAACATTTTTTTCACATTGTTTAGAAATACATATGCAGTTTTATTGTAAAGGAAGGAACAGTGTCCTTCAGATAATAAATGTATTATCTCCTAAGTAAATGGTATAGCCAGACTGACATTGAGTCTTTGTCCCAAACATCCTTTCCTTTCTGCCATACTCAGCAGACCCTGAGTATGCTGGGTCCTGCTGCTCTTCATAAGGTGCGCTGTTATTCCCAATAAAAATGCTTTTATATTTCTCTCTTCTTTTATTTTTCCAGGGAGCAGGCACAGATGAGAATTGCCTCATTGATATATTAGCCTCAAGAACAAATAGAGAAATTTTTCAAATGAGAGAAGCCTACGGTTTGCGTAAGGAAATATATATATATATAAATGAATATATTTCACTCATATATGAACTTCATATTTTTAAATAGCACATAAAATATTCTAGTTCATATATTTTGAAAAATTTTCTTATATTTGAAATATAAGACCAATTAACACACAAGACCAATTAACCTATTAAGTAAAATTGATGGTCAGTGTGCTAAAATGAAACATTTCCCCAATCAAGTTAAGCAAATTATTCAGGAAAAAAATTACAAGTCTCTCTGAGGAGAATGTTTTCATTACGACAGGGAAGTTCCCTGCACCTCAGCTCAGGGGAAGTTTTTATCTCTAACACAAAACAGACAAAATAAAGCAAAGTGCAGAGATCTCTCAGTGAAGTCTTTCTTCATAAATATATTTACTTTGCTTTACATAAATTTCATTAGCCTTGTAATATTCCTCAAAACCAAACTTTTTCATATTCAAAAGTTGTCAGGGCAATTATATTGATTTTCACAAAAAACTTAATGCCTTAAATTCCATTACATTCTGGTTATATAACCTTGAATGTTAAGAAAATGTTTCAGACAGTCACCTCTGTTGCATTTGGACAAAAAGAAGACTTTTTCAAGGGGAATGAAGTAACAACTTTCCCTTAATATATTAAAATGAGTACCGGAGAAAAGTGCTGGACTCTGTCGAAGTCTATGGCAACAGAACGCAAAGCTCTGAACTTTGAGAACTGGAGAATATAAAATGACTCTCAAGTCTGTTTTTTAATTTTGGAGTAAAGATAACTTTTTAAAGAATAGACCTATGGCTACATTGCCACTAGGTGGCACCTTTCTTTGGGGACAGTTTATTTACAAAGAAATGTCAAGAGATTGGCAATATTTCCTGCACTTTGTTGGAGAACATTAACTTATCCAAAGCACATTGATTCGTGGTTCCATAACAAATCACATCTTTAACGTGGTTTCTTATACAGAATACAGCAGTAACCTTCAAGAGGACATTTACTCAGAGACCTCCGGACACTTCAGAGACACCCTTATCAATTTGGTCCAGGTATGGCATTCCAAAATTCATGCCATTTTGTACTATTAAGAACTAGATATATATCACCTCCAAAACATAGAAGAGAAAATTCAAGTATATTATAGTTTGGTAGTAAATTCTGTGTAATGACTTTTACTGAAGCCATGTTGAAGTTACTCAGCTAGAAACTTGAGTTGGCTTTAGAGAAAGCATGCCTAATGTACCAGCCCTAATTCTCAAAAAATTAGAAGTCTCCCTTACTTAAAATGGTTTCAAATATTATATATATATATAATTATATATTTCAGAGGAATTAAATGATTAGAATTATAAAGTTACAATTTATTACTGTAATTAGCAATTAATTCCATTTTTAAAAACTACCAAATAGGGGTATACTAGCTTTTCTAGATCCCTGCTACGCGCCTCATATTGTGCAGGGAGACAAGCATATTTCCCACTTAATAACAACAAGACACTTGCAGTATAAATACTCAGGACCATTTTAGAAATGAAGAAACATAGGTTCTAGCTCTCTGATTGTCTAAAGAGCTACTAAGTAGAAGTCCAGAATTTATCTGAATCCTACAGACTCCAAATGCCATTTATGATCCTCGGTGCTACTGGTAAACTTTGGTGGCACTGGAATATATTATCCCAAATAGGAACATTACTTCAAATTAAAATTAGGTTTTGGTTTTGACATAGATCTTATTCATCTGTATTGACTAAATGGTATGTAATTATTTCCATTCAATTAACGTTGCTTTAAAACAGTCTACATATTATTTAGCATTGTAATATGAATAATATTTTTAAGATATAATTTTCTGTCATTTTCAGCACACTCTCATATGTGCCTACCATTCTGTTTAGCAAAGATATTCAGGAAGGCAAAGCCAAAGGGAGTCAGTGTTCAGCTTTTAATTACTGAAAGAGATCTAGAAGCCCACCTCTGGGGAAAATGTCTTGAAAGCCGATATTTTGGTTTGGTGTGTGTGTGTGTGTGTGTGTGTGATGTATGTTTAAAACGAAACAAGTAGTTACGCATCCCTAAATCTTACCTTTATACATCCAAAATATAACTGAGTATTTACAAAAATTTCACTGAAAGGCACAAGTAGAATTTTGTACACGAGCATGTGAAATTAAAAAAAGTAAAATAGTTGCCTTTAAAGAAAAAGAATAAATTATTCGCCCTTCAGTATGAATAAAGGTGGAGAAGTAGTACCTTCTACAGAGAAAGGTCCAAAGGGTAGCAGGGGGAGGCGAGGTGAGCGCCCCGCGGTCCTCAGGAACAGGTGGCGCTGGCGTGAACAGCACCCAGGGCACCGCTATTTACTGTTCCTTTTTCTGCCCTGCGCTAGTCCCAATAGTCTCCATACCTGAGTTCCTGGGATTTTTTTACCCTACACATTTCTGTGGCTCCTACTGACAAGCTTTGAGAGGTCCTTCCTGTTCTTCATCATCTCGGTCTCACAGGAACAGGTGCGGGGAGCGCCCACGGCTCCTGACCCCGCCCTGGCTGTTTCACCTCCCATTTTCCTACTTCACCATAGCGCGTGGTCGTCAGAGTTTCAGTGTTACGGACAGTATTCAGTAAACTACATGAGACACTCAGCTTTTCAACACTTCATTACAAAATAAGCTTGGTGCTGAAGTAGTCTGTCCAGCTGGGGGCTCATCTGAGTGTTCTGGGAGGCCAGGCTAAGCTGCGGGGTTTGCCGGTTAGACGCATGAACCGCGTTTTCAACTTCACAGCGGAAGGAAGGGCGGCATTCATCAACGTGTGAGTCAAGGGGCAGAGCCTGTAGCTCAGGGGTTACCGCTAAAGTGTGTGAACCCAGCCTGGCCGGCCAAACAACAATGACAACTGCAACAATAAAATAGCCTGGCGTTGTGGCGGGCGCCTGTAGTCCCAGCTACTCAGGAGGCTGAGACAAGAGAATGGCCTAAGCCCAGGAGTTGGAGGTTGCTGTGAGCTGTGACTCCACCGCATTCTACCCAGGGTGACATAGTGAGACTCTGTCTCTTAAAAAAAGGAAGTCAAAGAATACCTTTATGTCTTCCTTGGGAGCTATACCTGTTTCACAGCTCAATTTTTGGAAATTTAGAAGCCTCACAGTTTTTCTAAAGCTTAAGTAGTCTGCTTTCCTTTAATCTGGGTTTGTGATATCTTTGAAAATGAGAATCCCTGAAAGACTTTAAAAAGTTTCATGCGCTGCTTGCTTCCACTTAGTTCCTTGTATGACCTCACATCTGAAGTTTTTTCCCAGATATAGTTCTCAAATGTGATTTATTTCTTTGCATCCTTGCACCCCTCACCTGCTGTGCTCCTTCTTGTTTTTTACAACTCAAAGGCACTACCTTGGAGGCTCTTTGAGACAATAAAATTAGCTAGGTCTTTCTGCAGGGTTGAGCCATGAAGGCCTTTGCCTTTGAAATGACCTTCAATCTGAGCTCACATTGCTTAGATTAGGAAGTGGTTCTCCTTTCTAACTCTCAGAACCTACAGATTTCTAAATGTTCTCTCCCCCTCTTTTGTTTGTACTTGCAAACTAGCCAATTACTTTCTAAGCTCAGCTCTTTCTTTTGATGTCTGATGTCTTAGCCCATGTTTGTGTTGCCAAAAAGGAACACCCAAGGCTGGGTAGTTTTATTTTGGGTGACTGTCCTGAAGGCGGCACAAGAAGCCTGGTGCTTGCATCTGCTTCTGGTGAGGACTTCTGGAAACTTCCAGGTGTGGTGGAGGTGATGGATGGGAAGTGGGCACTGCGTGGCTAGAGGAAGGAAGCAGGCGAGAGGGAAGTGGGTGCCAGACTCCTTTCAATAGATGAACTGTCATGTGGGTTGTATTTAACTTACACTAGTTTTGAGCCAGGGGGTTATGAATCATATATAACTCATATGTCTCTTGACCTAATAAAACACTGTGGCCCAGAAGAAAAAAAAATTTTTTCTTGTGTCACTATCAGTGTGCTAAATGAGCAGCTTTCCAGGGAGCTCCAGGGGCAGGAGACTCAGAAGCAACAACTCACCCATCACAGGGAGGACATCACCAAGGTATTCGTGAGCCAGCTATCCTCTTGACCCAGACTCTTCCAACCAGGCCTAACCTCCAACACTGAGGATGGAATTTTAACAGGAGGCCTCTCCTCCTCCTTCTCCCCTCTCCCCTCTTTTCCTCAGGGCCTTCTGGGTCCTGTATTTGTTAGCCACCTTCCCTCCTGATTGAGAGATCAACTGGACCCTATCTGTGGTTTACATGATAAAAGGGGCAGGAGCTAAAAAAAATCTACAAAGTATTCTCTCTCCACAAAGTCTGGATTTCTGGATTTTGTTGTTGCATAAATCAGACTTTGTAAATTAGAGGAAGACTTCTTTCTCTGTGCCTTTTCTGTCTAATAATGTTAAAACCTATTCCTGTTGCCCACTACCAGCCAGTGGGTGCTTGATTTGATGGGAAAGATACTGCATTAGTCCCCCTCCTACAAGGGTATATGTGAATCCTAGTAAATGTGGAATGTAAAGGTCTTAGCAAAATAACTAAGAAAATGCTACAAAAGCTATGTTAACTAATGTGATGAAAATGTGTCAAACGATCTATGAACCAAGTGTATGGTGCCCCATGATCATACTAATGTACACAGCTATGGTTTAATAAAAAAAGAAAAAAAAAAAAAGGAAAGATACTGCAGGGAGACTTGGAAAAGTGAAACACCTTGGCTTCTTTCAGAGAATTTCACAGTTGCTGTACACATACACCAAATTAGGTCGGGCATGAGGGCTAGCACTCTAATCCTAAATACTCTGTGGGGCTGAGGTGGAAAGATCACTTCAGGTCAGGAGTTGGAGACCAGCCTGAGTAAGAGCATCACCCTGTCTGTCTCTACTAAAAATGGAAAAATTACCTGGGTGTAGAGGCGGGTACCTGTAGTCCCAGCTACTCAGGAGGCTGAGGCAGGAGGCTGAGACCTCCTTGACTGAGCCCAGGAATTTGAAGTTACTATGAGCTATGACACTACAGCACTCAAGCCAGGGAAACAGAGCAAGACCCTGTCAAAAAAATAAAATAAATTTCCTAGTTTATTTAAGAAATGGTAACTATCTTATTCCAAATAATGACAGAACTTTCTTAGGATGACCACAGTTTGGTTCAAAGATTTTCGTCCCAGTAATCCTGTCTGGTATTAAGAACATTTATGAGGGAAACCTGCGTTTACTTCACAGGGAACCAGAGAAGAAGGCTATGCAGACCCTGCCTCGGCTGCCCAGGATGCAATGGTAACTAGAACCCCCTCAGCCCGACTGTAGAGAACCTCTGTACAGTGGTCTGCGTGCTTCTTTGCTACTGCCTGGGTGTGCCATTTCAGGTCTTGTGGGAAGCCTGCCAGCAGAAGACAGGGGAGCATAAGACCATGCTGCAGGTAGTCCTGTGCAGCAAGAGCTACCAGCAGCTGTGGCTAGGTAACTATTCAGGGGGGTTCTTTTAAGCCATTCAGCTGATTATATAATGAAAAGCAACTAGTTAAATATTGTTTTTTAAAAATAAAATTGTTGCATAGAAATAGAGAAAAAAGTCAGTCATCTCAAAGGTACTTACGGTATTTTTGAATTTTATTTATATATCTCCAATGGCAAGACACAGTAGATGCCATCAGAGAATGTTACAATTGATACTTTCGGGAGCTGCTAGTTACAATTGGTGACACACACCATTTATTGATGTCACTAAGGGATAAAATTTTCTCCATCATTTTTTCCAGTGACTGAATTATGTAACATTCAAATACTGAGCACATTATCTCTTTTTTTGATGAAGAACTTACTCAAATATATAAGCTACTTTTGATCATGCATATTATATGTTATCTTGAAAAGTGTGTAGTAGATACAATTTAACACATCAAGGTTATTATTATTGATTTGTGGGTGTAAGTAGTGACTTGTTGGTCTTAGAGGATGCAGTCAGATTACTTTGTACTTTGCTTGACTTTCTTAAAGTGTTGCATCTTTCTTTTTCCCTTATTTAAATTTTTTTTTGTATATGAAACACACAAAATTCTATAAATAAACCCTAAAGATAGCCTCCTCTAACCTAAGTCACACTGCTTTACTTTATATATGAATAAGAGGTAATAACATCATCATCATCATCATCATCATAACAATAAACCTCCTTGCTTCTAATTTGCTGTAAGAATGAATGTGAACTAAAAGTTTCCTGGGATAAAGCCGGATAAGTAAGTTCTTGGAATGAGGAAGCTTAGTTTAGCAAAATTTTAAGAAAATAAACTGTGGGGCGGCGCCTGTGGCTCAGCGGGTAGGGCGCCGGTCCCATATGCCTGAGGTGGTGGGTTCAAACCCAGCCCCGGCCAAATTAAAAAAAAAAAAAAAGAAAAGAAACTGTAATCTATGCCCTAAAGATGATTGATGATTCTCCATTTCTCAGAATCCATTTCTTGGAATTTATGATCATTCTTTCAATCATTGCTCTGAGGACTTTTATACTTAATTGTAATATTTAAGCTATAGTAGAAAGTTTACTGTTGACATAAGTCTATTATATACACCCTAAAAAATTGGTCCTTAAAGTTTTGACACCTGCTTCCCCTCAATTTAAATTAAATGAGGTAATGGTCTCCCTAGAAGTAGCAGTTGCTCTCCAGGGGACCAGAGTAATAACATGTCTTTGAATTTCAGGATTTATGCTGACTCTGCTGATTCAGAGTTCATGTGTTTGTTTCAGACAATAGTCCTATCAAACAAAACCAATAGCTTTAGTGTTTTTCAGTTAGAGAAAATATCTTCACTATGTATAGCAACCTAATGGATATTTGCTAATGGATATAAATTTAAATTTATAATATTTACAAAACCTCCTTTGACTTACCCAATATGGTGAAGTTTTCCAGGAATTTCAAAGTATTTCTGGGCGAGACATAGTAGATACCATCAGAGAATGCTATGATGGATACTTTCAGGAGCTGCTAGTTGCAATTGGTAAGTGATAATTTATTTGGAGTACAGCAGGTCTTTTTATTTTATTAAATCATAACTGTGTACATTATTGCATTTATGGGGTACAATATTCTGATTTTATGTGCAATTTGGAATACTTACAGCGTATACTTAACATAGCCTTAGCTCACTTAATCACTTATTGAGTTAAGACATTTATGCTCTACTCTTAATAGATTTGACATGTACCCTTGCATATGCACAAAACTGCCTGGCTCTCACTGAATGAAAAGTACATGAGTAACATCTTGACTGAGGTCATTTTCCCCTGAATTTCATTATTTAAAAGGAGTGCGAACTTTATAGAAGAAAAGTTCACCAGCTCCTGATACAAGACACAGACTGATAACTAGGACTGTAATGAACGGAGACTCTTCCCTGCCAACTGGGTCAGAGGTCACACACGGAAATGGAGGTCTCAGACACTCTGTGCCTGGCTGCTCACAGTTCAGTACACAGAGTGTTCAGTACACTTTGCATTTACTGACTTCCATTCCCTTGGCCAAGAGCAGAGAAATGCTAGCCATGTGGTTTTCTTCTGTGCAAGAAGAAAAGTGCTTTTTGTTGTCTGTTTTTGTTTTTGTCACTGTCTCTTATATATTTACTTTTAGGAGTAAATCCTACCATAGAAGAGGTTTGGCACATAATGATTCCCTCAGACTATTAGGAGAGCTGCACCATTATTGCCACCCCTATTCTTTCCTAAATGAAAAAAGATGTCTCTCCATAGGTGATATCAGAAAAACTACAGCAAAACTACCTGCCTTTTATCTTGTGCTGCACGGTGGCTTGACAGCACACATTTTAGGGATTAAGTTCAGGAGTCCTTGTGAAATATCCCCATAGTAGATGAATAATCTACTATCGTAAGAATATCCCCATAGCAGATATTTGTTGAATAAATGAATATTGGGACTTTCCCTTCCTAGAATGACAGAGACAGACATGAACATGGAAGCTGAGAGACGACAATGTGATAGCTTATCTGATGGAGGAGTTTTAGAAATGGTTCCACAAGATTGGTTGAATGGGTTTTGGGAAAACCCTAAAATAACATACAAGATATGACTATTTATGTCTGTTTTGTGAGAATAACATGGACATTTCCAGCAAATTGTCAACAAAATGTAATTATATACATGTATCACATCAAAATTGCTCATTTTACAAGCAAACCATAAGGCAGTTAAGTGATTGCTCCAGAGTCTATCAGCTTCTTATCAACAAAGTTATGGCTAAAAGTCAGGTTTCTGAATCTCAAGATTGCTCTCTTTCCACTGCCATAAAGCAGTGGGCATAAGAGAGGAAAAGTAGACATCAGAAATACTAAGAAATGTTTTAACTGGTTCATTTAGTTATTCAATAAGCATTTCGAGCACCTACTGTTCTGGTCACTGATTTAGGCACTGCAGAGAGAACAGCAAAACAACAATAGCCCCTTCCCTGGAGAAGTTTACTTTCTAACAGTAACTTAAGAGCAATTATGGGGTTCTATCAAGAAGAGAAAACATCATTATCTAAAGTTATTACTTGAACTACACAGAAAACACCCTTATGGTGATTTTGTTTTGGCCGGAAGTTATAGCCTCTGGTGTATTACTCATTCAAGTATTACTTTGTTTATTGATTCAGATAAACACTATTGAATGTCTATGACCATCAACTGACCTTCGTCAACAACATTTGTTGATTACGTGCTAGGTGCTCCAATGCCATAGCAGTTCTTCTAGATGACGTCTAAAACTGGTCCAGACCAGTTATGATCCATATAGTTTCTCCTTAAGAGACTTCAGATCTACTGACAAATCTATCAGGAACTTAAAAATAGCATTCAAGAAGAATGAAGTGTGTGGGGGCTGCATCACACTGACTCCTACGCTAATAAAAATCTGTAATAATGCTGAAATTTAGATCTCTTTGAAGCTTTCAGATTAAGAGGATAATTTTTTTTCATTAGACCATATGAAGGAATTGAAGAGGTGAAGATAGACCAAGTGAAAATCTTCTTGAAATATTGTAGTATTGTTGCTTTATATTTTTCTCTGGTTAAGGTGTTAATATTATCATAAGAGTTGAAGTTGCAATGCAGTGCGAGGTTCCTAACAGACAAAAAAGTGTTTTTGTTGTTTCTTAAGTTGTTAAAGAAAAGAAAATGCATAATATCATTCTCAATGTTTCTTCTTTACTCTCTGATTTCTTCTAGTTCTTTGTGTTCGAGACAAACCAGCCTATTTTGCTAATAGATTACATAGTGCAATCCATGTAAGTAAGAAACATGCATATGGTTAAAATTTCTCCAGAAATTATGACTATTTTCTCGAAAGATTAATTTTATTTCCATTACTTAACTTTTGATTTCTTTTTTTGAACTTGAATATAAACACATGCATGTCTAAGGAAATACACCCAAGGTAGAAAAAAATTATGTTCTACACCAAAAATAATACCAGTCAAATAAGCATGACAGTCTGTTTTCTATATCAAAATACAGAAAGTATTGAAATATGGTTCTCTGAGGTCTATTGTCCTATGTAGTCTAGAGCTTAACTCCTACAGGAACTGGTAAATTCAAATGTTTTTGCGTATTTCCAAAGCCCCATTAGATCACACATATGCAAGTACAAAGCATGGCATCAAGTAGAAAATTCAAAACATTGCTAACTCTAAGCAAGAAATTGCTGTATTCCTCAAAATAATGTCGCTGGGTTGAAACATAAAGTGTTATTTTTCAAAAAGTGCTTAAAGAGATGGCTAGACTACAATAAACTCTGAAGCTATTTTTGCAAATAAATAGGGATGTTTTCCATACTTTAGTATGATAGTCAGTCACACATCCTTTGGAGCATTCATTTTACCTAGGGCAATAGACTGAGACTCTATCCAAAAAATAAAAAAAAAGGCCAAACTAAACCAGAGTGTTTATTTCTCAAACTGATTTTTGCAGGAAAACTTCTGGAAAGTAGCCAACATGCTGGGAAAGAATGCTACTGGTCAAGAATCTTTTTTTTTTTTTTTTTTGTAGAGACAGAGTTTCACTCTATTGCCCTCGGTAGAGGGCCGTGGCGTCACACAGCTCACAGCAACCTCCAACTCCTGGGCTTAGGCGATTCTCCTGCCTCAGCCTCCTGAGTAGCTGGGATTACAGGTGCCCGCCACAATGCCCGGCTATTTTTTGTTGTTGTTGCAGTTTGGCCGGGACTGGGTTTCAACCTGCCACGCTTGGTATATGGGGCTGGTGCCCTGCTCACTGAGCCATAGGTGCTGCCCAAGAATCTTTTATTATATATCTTATGTCCAGATGACCTTATGCAATCTCAGAATGTAGGAGGATGATCAATGGTGGTCACAGTCCTCTGCTTTTCTTTTTTTCTATTTCCAAGTAGAAAAGGTTAATTTGATTAAAAATGTATGTGAAATAGTGTATTGAGCAATGCTACAGGATGATTTCAACAGTTTCCTTCTCCAAAGAGCCAAGTACTGCGATGACAGAATAAAGCTTTACTTGTGAGTGACTACCCAAATTCAGGGCTACTTACTCTAATAATAAAAAAAACTGCATCCTTGCCATGTGCGTGTGATATAAGGCAGAAAGTAAGATGTGTATACTCATAAATTGTTTGGAGATAAACAGAGGGATTGTACATTCAAGAAATCAAATTTTTGAAATATAAAGACTTTCAGGTGTCAAATATTAGTTGAAAAGCTGTTTTCAGCTGCCCCCAAACCAAAGAAAACATTCATATTTTTCTCTAGTTTAGTCTAAATGAATAATATATAATTTAAATTTTGACACTTGGCTATATCATTCATTTCAATCACTTCAAGTTATTAAAAGTTTTTTAGTAGATCTGCATCCAAACATTCAAACTTTAAAAAGTAGAGTATGTTTTCTGGCCGCCAGATGTCATCATTCCTCCATTTGGAAAGATAATTTGAAACTGAATGTATCAGGCTACATTACTTCTGGGGTAGGTGCACAAACATTGAGTTTGCATTTTTTTAGTATTTGAATTTAAATAAACAAATATTTGAAGAGCCTGGACTTTTTTTTTTACAATTTTTAAATAATGAATAGAATAACGAAAATATAATTGCAGTTTTAGACCTATCAATGTGCATCTAACTGAGGTTCAGATTTCTCACGCCCCAGGAAGAATTTTCACCTGGAAAGCCCACATGATCAGGTTTGCACGTTGTAATGTAGTGTGAAGGTTGGCAAGGCTGAAAAGAGGAAGTAACTACTACAGAATAGGGTGAAATGGCACTGGTCAGAGTCGAGGTGGTGGCACTAGAATAGAGATTAAAAAGCATTTAAATAGTAAAATAGAAGAGAATCATTTATTTTCAATACATAGTAAGGGAGAGAGAAGAATCACAGAGGTGGCTCTCAGGATCTGACTTGGGTGCAGGGTGGACAATGATGCTAGTGGGTGAGGGATACAGTGAGAGAAGCTTCAAAAAAGATGTGCGTCCACTGGGCACTTACTTAAGGGCATCATGTTTTCATCCCCACTTTCTGTATTTTGTAGGACTTTGGTTTCCATAATAAAACCATAATCAGGATTCTAATTGCCAGAAGTGAAATAGACTTGCTGACCATAAGAAAACATTACAAAGAGCAATATGGAAAATCTCTATTTCATGATATCAAAGTAAGTCTTCTATACATAATTTATTTTGGCTGTGTTTTATCTCTTTTGTAACTTAGATATGAGCTTCATTTAAACTTCATGGTGGAATCTGAACAGTTAAATAAATATTTAGACAGGGATAATTCACCTTAGTTTTGCAGACACTTTCCAGACCAACAGGTGCCAAGTTAGAAAAATGCTTCACCTCAATGTCAGAAATGATTCCTCTTTGATGTGTTCGAAGCAAAATAAAAGAGTCATGTACAGTATTCATGCCCAGTAATTGTCTTGAAGAACTGAATTCTGAAGTATGATCAGATGTTAAAGAAGGCACAGTGACCTAAGAACATGTCCTGACTTATATTTTGCACATAATTAGGTGCTGTTACTTTGTTGACATTGTTTTCCGCTGAAATTTTTAATCGCAAGGAATGGCTTTTGAGTTTAGTGAAAAAGTGATCCAGAAACAACTCACTGACCAAAGAACCAAGATGCCACATGATCCAGAAGACTTTGTAGGTTCTTGGGAAGGTAAAGTGGTCTCCAAGAGTAAGAAGTGATGGAGCAGTGAAGAGAAGTCTACTCTCCTCACTTGCACCTTCAAAGCCCCGAACTCTTCAAGTGTTAATAAATATTTTCCATTGAGAAATCCTTGTCATACAAAATGTATCCTCTAGATGATTAGTTTTCTGTAATTAAGCACAACTCAGTGTCTGCTAACATTTGGATATAACTAATGCACTTGCCATATGCATTGAAAGTAGTGAATTATAATTACACAACTTTGTGTAAAAGAACACTTTAATCTGATAGTTGATTTTTGACAAAGATCAGTTTTATAATAATATGTACTTTTTTCTGTGAATTTTTGGGAAAATATAGAAACCGTAGAAGACAGCAAAAAGAAAATACAAATTTCTTTAATTTTCTATCATAGACAATCACTGACAAAATTTTTTGGTAGGCGCTGCTATGGTCTGAATATTTGTGTGCCCATAAAATTGACGTGCTGAAATTATAATCCCCAAGGTGACAGGACCTTAAGGAGATGATTAAGTCATGAATGTGGATACCATAAATGGAAGTATGGAAGTATTTATTTTATAAGATAGGCCCAAGGCAGTGCCTTCGTTTCTCTGCCCTGTGAATTTAGAGTGAGGGGGCAGCTGTCCACAGGAAGCAGCCCTCGGGAAACACCAACTCAATCTGGTGGACCTGGACCTGGACCTTGCCACCCTCCGGACTGTGAGAGATAAATTCCTACTGTTTCTAAGCCACCCAGATTATACAATTGTTACAGAAGCTTGAATCTTCTTTTTCTTAGAACACATAAATAATAATATGTTTTACTGACTACCGGGATATTTTTATTGAACCATGGTATCCCATTGTATAAAACTGTAAAGTATATAAACTACCTCTCATATTTATATATTGCTTTTCAGTTTTAGCTATTACTCATAATATTATGCTGTACATATTTTTAGTGTAAATATTTGTTCTCATCATTCATTAATAATAACTTTCTTTAATATATTTCTTGAGGTAGAATTGCTGCATTAGTAAATATAAACTTAAAAACCTTTTAAGTCGTAGTGTCAATTTTCTCTCTAGTAATTACAATTACTGATTTGTTATAATAATCATCTTAAGGCACTTCCTTATTAAGTTGAATAAAAGATTAAATTCTCATTCAAATTATTATTCATATAAATATACAATGATATATAGTCGATTCAATCAACTTTATATAAACTGCATACTATTACTTATAACTGCTATTATTTTTCAACAACTTACATTGAGACTAATGTTTAGGAAATACTAAATGTTTCAATGAGAAAAATAAATAATTCTGGCAAGGCTAACAGCCCATGGTTCTGTCATAATGCAGCTCAGAGGAATTGAGTTTCTTTTAAAGAAACACTATGTCCTAATGCTATAATTGGGTAAATGAGATGAAAGCTCTGCTGTTTAGTATGATGTAAGCACTCCAATTTGTACAAATAATCAACACACGGAAATGGGCATAAATGTATTTATGATCTATGTACAAAAGACTTAATAAAAAAGAATAAATGACTTTATTTCAAGTGCATCATATTTTGTCTTTTCAGAACTTTGCTTCGGGGCATTATGAGAAAGCACTGCTAGCTCTCTGTGCTGGGGACATGGAAGACTACTAAATGAAGAGGAGGGTCTGAGGGACTATTCAGTCCTCTTCATCAACACATCCAAATGGAGATTTTATGACAAATTTCAGTTATAACTAGCAGCATAATTAAAATATAGAATCATACTCTCTCTTTTTTGTGAAATTATTCCAAGCTAAAAATAAAAATTATCGATGAATGTATATGATACTGCATTTGCCTATTATCTAATCAGCAATTATATATACAGTGCATAATGAAACGATGTAATAGTTGCATTGGAATAACTTTATCTAAATGCAAACCATCAGGAAGAGGTAAGATGGCTGACTGAAGCCAGCTTTCAGCAGAGGCTCCCGTCTAATGGGAGAAGTAATGGACAGAACCAACTCAATAAAGTGGAAGATCAGGAGAGAGGAGTGATAGGTTTGCATTATTCCTATCCATTATCCCAAGGAAACAAATTTCGAGTACAAAAATCATCCCAAAGAGGATGGGAACCATTCCCCTCCACCATGAGAGATGCTTGAGGTGACTAGTGAACAGAGGATGTTTTGTTTCACTGAAGGGGAGAGAACGATTCAGGGCTGGACTCTCTCCGCAGCGAGATACCACTGCAAGCTCAGGCAGTCTCTTGCCTGGGACAAAAGTTGATCTAATATTCTCCCAACCAGTCCACCCTCCCCCCCTCTCCAGTAGTCTGGAAGACTACGCTCTGCAGAATCTGGAGGGTCTGGCAGATTTTTGCTAGTGCAGGCATCTCATGGGCTGTGGAGCAGTTTTGTTGAAACTGTAACTTTAATAGAGGTGTGGAGTCACAAGGGGAAAGAAACTTGCCCTGTGTTGGAAAGAGCATAGCGCAGGACTGTGCCACCGACCACCAGGGACTGCCGGGATTCCGCCCAATTCTGCTCCCAGCAGGCACTGCCCACAAGCTCCCTGATTCCCTGCCCAGCTTCTGCAACTGGCATACAGCAGTACCCGAGATCGGCAGCACCACCCCTGACAGTGGTGGCAGCTCTACAGTCCCTCTCAAGGGGTCAAATTTGGGAGAGACACCTTCACAATTCTGTGGAACACAGAGGGAACCTGACCTGACCTGCAGGAATTCTAGAGGTGTAGTGTGGCCAAGGCAGAGGCATCGTCTCTGAGGGAGAGAACCACACTCCTCCACGGTAACCCCCAGCTGGGTACAGACACACGTGGAATACTCCCCAGTTTCTAATGATCACTGGAGGGAATTAGGACTGAACTCTTCCCACCTCCAGATCACACAGTGAGATGACCGGGTCAGGGAGGCCTTGTCTCCTCTTTGACTTAGGTGCAAATACCTGGTGTACTTGAGTATTAGAGAGAGCTTGGCTGCAGCCCTATGGAGTAAACAGTGACTAGGGATGACAGTGACGCACCAGCCTCCCTGGAATAATTCTTTTGCTGGGCAGGCCTTTCAGACTCCACAGACCACTGGGATGAGTCACACTTGAACTGCCAGTGGATACCTGCTGTCAGTTGTTGGAGACCTTTTGAAAACTCCCACTTGATCTGTGTTTGTGCTGAGCAGGACATTTGGTTTGGAACTCTTAATCTGGGGCAATCAACTGGGGACTCTTCAAGGTTATACCCTAGTTGTGTTTTAGAGCAGGGTCTGATTCTTCTCTCTCAGTTATTGCCAGTAGGGGGCAGGGTGTCCTAATTGCTTGTATTCCTCCACAGCTTGAGATTTCAACCCAAAGTCACTGACCCACTGGGATTGGTCAGAGTCTAGCTAAATACAAGAAAGACTCAGCTAGCCACATCATACCAAGTGGGACCCCAGAGTTTCAGGCTGTAGTACTGAATGGGACCTTGGTAAAGCCATAGGGGGAAAGCTGCAGTCGACAGTCCCAGAACTCTGGTAAAAGGCTGGTTAATTACATCTCCAGGAGCCCTCAATTTAATTCCACCTTACCTGTCTAAACAAATGGTGAAAAATAATTATGGGGTGGAAACAGCAGAAAAACTTGGGCAACGTGAATAACCAGAGTAGATCTATTCCTGCAAGGCATGACAAGGGAGACACACAGAAGATCCATTCTTAAACAAATAGCTGAGATGACAGAAATTGAGTTCAGAATTTGGATAGCAAATAAGATTAACAGAATTGAAGTAAAATTGGAATTAGAAGTTCAAGAAGCAATTCAAAAGCTGTCTCAAGCATGCAAAGATAAAATCATCAAAGATTTTGACAAATTGAGGCAAGAAGTTGCATCCCTCGAAGACCTGAGAAATACAACAGAATCCCTCAGAAATAGGACCGAGCGGGCAGAAGAAAGGATCTCTGATATTGAAGGCAAAGCTTTTGAATGCTCCCAAGTGCCCAGAGATGAAGAGAAGTGGAGAGCAATGATGGATCATTCCCAGAGACAGTTGTGGGAATGCTCCAAAAAATCAAACATTCACCTTATTGGAATTCCTCAAGGAGATGAGAATGATCTGAAAGGCACAGATGCTCTACTCCAAGAGATTTTAGAGGAAAACTTTCCAAACATAGCAAGAGATACTGAAATTCATTTAACAGACAGCTTCAGAACCCCTGCATGACACAATCCAAATAAAGCATCCTCTAGACACATTATAATTAACTTTGTCAAAGTTTATATGAAAGAGAAAATCCTGCAAGCAGCCAGACACAAGAAAATCATAACTTACAAAGGGAAGAATATTAGAATGACTGTAGATCTTTCTGCTGAAACTTTTCAAGCAAGAAGAGGATGATTATCAACCTTCAATCTTCTATAAGGAAACTAGTTTCAGCCCAGGATCCTGTATCCAGCTAAACTGAGTTTGATTTATGATGGAGAAGTCAAAAACTTTAATGACATTCACACGTTGAAGAAATTTGCCATAACTAAACCAGCTCTTCAAGATATTTTCAGACCCATCCTCCATAATGACCACCACAATGCTCTAGCACCAAAGTAAACTCACTCAGAAATTATTGATCAAAACCTAGCTTCCACAGTGGCAAAAGGATTAAACATCCACTCATCTTTCAAAAAACTTGACACCCAAAATACCAGCAGGCTTACCAATACTCTGAATTAACGTGAATAGCTTAAATTGTCCACTAAAGAGGCACAGTTTGGCTGTCTGGACACAAAAACTCAGGCCAGATATCTGCCACATACAAGATTCTCATCTTATCTTAAAGGATATATATAGACTCTGGGTGAAGGAATAGACATCTATAGTCCAGGCAAATGGAAAAGAAACAAACAAAAAAAGGGTTGAAAATATATTTACAGATAGATTAGGCTTTAAACCAACAAAAGTAAGGAAAGACAAGGATGGTCACTTCATATTTATTAAGGGAAACACTCAACATGATGAGATATCAGTTATTAACATATATGCACCCAATCAAAATGCTCCTCAATTCATAACGAAGACCCTAACACCCCTTTTGCAGTGCTGGAAAGATCCTCCAAGAATAAACTAAACAAGGAAATTTTGGAATTAAACTTCCCAAGACAACAATTGAATTTAATAGACATCTACAGAGCATTTGATCCTAACAAAACTCAATACACATTTTTCTCATCAGCCCATGGAACATCATCCAAAATTAATCACATCTTAGGCCCGAAGGCTAGCCTCAGCAAATTTAAAAGAATAGAAATTATTCCTTGTCTTTTCTCAGATCATCATGGAATAAAAATTGAACTCACCAATAACAGGAATCTTAATATTTATACAAAGACATGGAAATTAAACAACCTTCTGCTGAAAGATAGCTGGGTCAAAGACGAGATTAAGAAGGAAATAACCAAGTTTTTGGAACAGAATGATAATAAAGACAGAAATTTTCAGAACCTCTATGATACTGCAAAGGCAGTCCTCAGAGGGAAATTTATAGTGCTGAAAGCCTTCCTTAAGAGATCTGAAAGAGAGGAAGTCAACAACTTAATGGGACATCTCAAGAAACTGGAAAAGAAAGAACACTCCAACTCCAAACCCAGCAGAATAAAAGCAATAACCAAATTTGAGCTGAACTCAATGAAATCGACAACAAAAGAATTATTCAAAAGATCAATAAACCAAAAAGTTATTTTTGGAAAAGTTTTACAAAATTGATAAACCTATAGATAGCCTAACCAGAAATAGAAAATTAAAATCCATAATTTCATCAATCAGAAATGACAAAGACGAAATAAAAACAGACACCTCAGAAATTCAAAAAATCTTAATGAATACTACAAAAACTTCTATTCTTGAAATATGAAAATCTGAAAGAAATTGATCAATACTTGGAAGCATGCCACCTTCTTAGACATACCCAGGAAGAAATAGAAATGCTGAACAGACCTATATCAAGTACAGAAATAGCATCAACTATACGAAGTCTCCATAAAAGAAGGTTCTGGGACCAGATGGCTTCACATCCAAATTCAACCAAACCTTAAAGAGGAACTAGTACCTATATTACATAAACTTTTCCAAAGCATAGAAAAAGAAGGAATATTTCCCAACACATTCCATGAAACAAATATCCCCTGATCCCCAAACCAGGAAAAGACCCACCAAGAAAAGAAAATTATGACCAATATTTTTAATGAATATAGATGCAAAAATATTCAATAAGATCCTAGCAAACAGAATGCTGGAACACATCAAACAAATTATATACCATGACCAAGTTGGTTTTATTCCAGGGTCTCAAAGATGGTTCACTATATGTAAATCTATAAATATGACACATCACAAAAACAAAATAAAAAACAAAGACCATTTGATTCTCTTCATTGATGCAGAAAAAGCTTTTGATCATATCCAGCATCCTTTTATGATCAAAACACTTAAGAAAATAGGTGTAGAAGTGACATTTCTTAAACTGATAGAGACCATCTACAGCAAAACCACAGTCAATATCATATTAAATGGAGTTATACTGAAATTATTTCCACTCAGATCAGGAACCAGGGTAGGTTGCCAATTGTCTCCTTTGCTTTTTAACACTGCAATGGAAGTCTTAGCCATCACAATCAGGCAAGAAAAGACAATCAAGGGCATCCAATTAGGAACAGAGGAGATCAAATTTTCACTCTTCACAGATGATATGATTGTATATCTGGAAAACTCCAGGGATTCGACTACAAAACTCTTAGAAGTGATCAAGGAATGCAGCAGCATCTCAGGTTACATACTCAATACTCATAAATCTGTAGACTTTATATATACCAACAATAGTCAAGCTGAAAAAACAGTCAAGGACTCTATTCCTTTTACAGTAATGCCAAAGAAGATGAAATATTTGGGAGTTTACCTAACAAGGCACGTGAAAGCTCTCTATAAAGAGAACTATGATACTCTAAGAAAAGAAATAGCTGAAGATGTTAACAAATGGAAAAACATACCATGTTCATGACTGGGAAGAATCAACATTGTTAAAATGTCCATACTACCCAAAGCAATATACAATTTTAATGCAATTCCTATTAAAGCACCACTGTCACATTTTAAAGACCTTCAAAAAACAATACTTTATTTTAAATGGAATCAGAAAAAAAAAAAGACCTCAATTAGCCAAGACATTACTCAGAAATAAAAACAAATCAGGAGGAATCACACTACCAGACCTCAGACTATACTATAAATCGATAGTAATTAAACAGCATGGTACTGAAACAAAAACAGAGAGGTAGATGTATCGAACAGAATTGAGAACTAAGAGATGAACGCAGCTACTTACCATCATTTGATCTTTGATAAGCCAATCAAAAACATTCACTGGGGGAAAAAACCCTATTCAACAAATGGTGCTGGGTGAACTGGCTGGTGAACTGTAGAAGACTGAAACTGTACCCATACCTTTCACCTTTAACAAAGATAGACTCTCATTGGATAAAAGATTTAAACTAAGACTTTAAACTATAAATATACCAGAAGAAAGTACAGGGAAAACAGTTGAAGAAATCGGCCTGGGAGAATATTTTATGGGGAGGAACTTTCAGGAAATTGAAGCAACACCAACAATACATTACTGGGATCTGATCAATCTAAAAAGCTTCTGCACAGCCAAGAACCCAGTAAGTAAAGCAAGCAGAATGGGAGAAGATATTTGCAGGTTGTGTCTCCGATAAAGGTATAACAAGCAGGATCCACAGAGAACTCCAACGTATTAGCAATTAGCAAAAAAGAACAAGTGATCCCACTTCAGTGTGGGCAAGGGACTTGAATATAAACTTCTCTGAAGAAGAGAGACACACGACCTACAGACATATGAAAAAATGCTCATCATCCTTGATCATCAGAGAAATGCAAATCAAAACCACTTTGAGATGTCATCTAACTCCAGTAAGATTAGCCCACATCACAAAACCCCAAAACCATAAATGTTGGCATGGATGTGGAGAAAAGGGAACACTTCTGCACTGCTGGTGGGAGTGGAAACTAATACGTTCCTTTTGGAAAGATGTTTGGAGATCACATAGGGATCTAAAAATAGACCTGCCACTCCATCCTGCAATTCCTCTACTAGGTATATATTCAGAAGACCAAAAAAATCACTTTATAACAAAGATATTTGCACCAGAATGTTTATTGCAGCCCAATTCATAATTGCTAAGTCATGGAAGAAGCCCAAGTGCCCATCGACCCATGAATGGATCAATAAATTGTGGTATATGTACACCATGGAATTTTATGCAGCCTTAAAAAAGATGGAAACTTTACTTCTTTTATGTTTCCATGGATGGAGCTGGAACATATTCTTAGCAAAGTATCTCAAGAATGGAAGAAAAAGTATCCAATGTACTCAGCCCTACTAGGAAACCAATTTATAAGCATCCACACTTCCATATGAATGCTTCAACCCAACTACAGCCCAAGATGAAGGGGAAAGATGAAGGGGAGAGAACGGGAGGGGGTAGGTTGTGTGGAGGGAGGGTAATTGGTGGGACCACACCTATGGTACATTTTACAAGGGTACATGTGAAATCTACTAAATGTAGCATATAAATGTCTTAACACAATAACTAAGAAAATGCAGAGAAGGCTATATTAACTAGTTTGTTGAAAGTATTTCAAATTGTATATAAAACCCTCTAATTGCATTAATGTACACAGCTATGATTTAATAAAAAATAAAAAGAATAAATGCGAACCGTCAATACCCTACACTAAGAGGCAGGAGCTCAAGGTTGTCCTTAGCATGATTTGAGAAACCAACAAAATGCAGCTTGTGACCATTCTTATTAGAGGAATTTTATGACTCTTTTACAAATACAATAAAGTTGAACTGAACATCTAAATCAGAATTTAAAAGAAAATCAAGATATAAAAAAGCAAAATGCTGCAGATGTTTGCCTTGTCTGGACAAGATGCATAAGAGATTTGCATGTAAAAACACAGAGAAGGGTGTGGGTGTATTTGGCAGGCACTCTGGGAAAGGCAGTTTATCTCCAGATAATTTTTGGAGTCAGTAGGTAACCACTTGCCTAGGCTGTGACTGAAAAATCACTGCTGTCTGTCTCGATTTCACTTTTTAACATGATCATCAAAAACTCTTGGCAGTTGCTTATGAGCTTGGTGCCATCAGGAGAACAGGGTCTCTTCTGCTCTCAAAATTCAGCAAATTAAGAGTGACAGAGGAACAGTAGTCTCTGTGGTCATATTTGGGGGAGAACCTAACTCGATGCCATAGTACACTCGGGAGTAAAGGCAGAGGAAGGATGGGTGGACCAGTCACCGATGTGAGCAAGGGGCACAGACTGAGATCTCAGGCAGCAGTGGGAGCAGGTGTTGGATGCATTTATCCCATGTGGCCATTTTCAGTGGCCTGAGACCTGCATCCTGGGAGTCTGCCTCTTGTCTCAGGGGAAATAAAAATACTCAGTATCTGACAAGATACAAATACCTAGTATCTGACAAGAGTGAAATAGGATGCATAAAACATAAAAAATAAGCACAGCATAATCATTTAAGGATAATTAGACTTCTGAAATCTCTTTCAATATTTCAACTTACTGCTATGATACATGATGTTATGTCATTTTAATTCAGGTTTGATTTCTAACATTCAAAAAGTCATATTAACATTTCAAGCCAAAAATATTGACTGCTTGAGACATTTAGCATAGAACTTTTGCCAGCTAAAATTCTTTCTTTCTTTCTTTCTTTCTTTCTTTCTTTCTTTCTTTCTTTCTTTCTTTCTTTCTTTCTTTCTTTTTATTAAATCATAGCTGTGTACATTAGTATGATCATGGGGCACCATACACTTGGTTCATAGATCGTTTAAAAGAAAAATATTAGAATTCCTTTGGAGAATTTAGGTATTTTCAAAAAGGCTTTCTATATACAGTTCATTACTTGTGAAATCTATAGACTGGGCACAGTGGCTCACGCCTGTAATCCTACCACTGTTTGAAGCTAAGGCTGGTAGATGACCTGAGCTCAGGAGTTTAAGAGCAGCCTGAGAAAGACTGAGATCCTGTCTCTATCAAAACTAGAAAAACTAGCTGGGTGTTATGATGGGTGCCTGTAGTCCCAACTACTAGGGAGGCTTAAGAGGATGATTTCTTGAGCCCAAGAGTTTGAGGTTGTTGTGAGCTATGATGACACCTTGGTACTCTACTCAGGGTGACAGAATGAGACTCTGTCTCAAAAAAAAAAAAAGTATAAAACCTATATTTTATCTAGGTAATATATTTCATTTCTTTCACAGCACAGCTTTCTCTGAAACTCAAGGAACTCAAATTTAATAAATTTTTAAAAAATAACTGGACTTAGGTAAGAGGAAATAAACTATTCAAAAAGCCTGTTTGCAATAAGGAGTCTGGAGGCCTTTGTATTAGAAGAGGGTATTGTAATAGGGAGAATACTTTGCTCTCCCTATTAGAGAATGCTCTGCCTGTTACAGAATGCTCTGCCTATTACAAAATTCTCTACCTATTACAGAATGCTCTTTCTATTACAGAATGCTCTTCCTATGAGATAATGTTATCCCTGTTATTGAATGCTCTGCCTATTGCAGAATGCTTTGCCTATTACAGAATGTTCTCCCTATTATAGAATGGTCTCCCTATTACAGAATGCTCTATTACAGAAATCTCTATTACAAAATGCTCTTCCTATTACAGAATGTTCTCCCTATTACAGAATGCTCTACCTATTACAGAAAGTTCTATTATAAAATGCTCTCCCTATTACAGAATGTTCTGCCTATTATGGAATGCTCTCCATATTACAGAATGCTCTATTTCAGAAATCTCTGCCTATTACAGAATGCTCTGTGTATTACAGATGTTCTCCCTATTACACAATGTTCTCCCTATTATAGAATGCTCTATTACAGAATTCTCTCCCTATTACAGAAAGCTCTGCCTATTATAAAATGTTCTCCCTATTACATAATGTTGTCCGTATTACAGAATGCTCTGCCTATTACAGAATATTTTCCCTATTACAGAAAACTCTGCTTATTTCAGAATGTACTCCCTATTACAGAATGATTTGCCTACTATATAAAACTCTGCCTATTACAAAATGCTCTCCCTATTATAGAATTCTCTGCCTATTTCAGAATCTTCTCCTTGTTAGGGAATGCTGTGCTTATGATATAATGCTCTCCTTTACCCAGGATGGTCTCACAGCCTGTCCCATGAACAGACTATATCCCTACATAGCAAAACCTTTACTAGTTTATCTTCTCAAGAGTGTCTTTAAAGAAAAACCTTAGACACATTAAATTTAATAGTGTTTAGCTGAGGAGAGGATGACTCACATATTATAAGGCAACCTTCTGGACAAGGAGAGGTTGCCTTGTACAACTTACAACTTCCTCTAGGGGCTATTGGCCAGAAGGACGTCCTCTATAGTTGTACAGGTGTGTGTCAGGTGCAGTGGGAGTGAAGCTAGACCCTGTTGACACAGACCATGAGCAAGTGACAATTGTTGAGCCTCTCAACAATATCCTCTCAAAAATTCTTGAGGTATGTATCCCTGGCCTTCAAATGTGAAGGTGATCTGTGTCTGATCTTCCTCTAAAGTTCATGCAGAATAAAGCATGTTTGTCAGGTCCATAACAGCAAACCAGAGGCTGAGGCCCTCTGAACTTTTCCAGATGTTGACAATGTCCCCTAAAAAGCAGTTGCTTTAAGAAGGAATGAAACTACGTTGAACATGCAACTTGCCTGAGCAGACCATCCACATCAAGGAAAAATTAACCTCATGCCCTTCTTCAAGAGGATTGATGATTGACTGTAGAAATAATATCTACCATCACAAGGATCTCAACTCGTTCAGCTTTCACAATTCTGACTGGAAAATTAAAGTTGAGCAACCTTTCCACTTGATGGTTGCCAAAACCACTACACCTAGATCAGCTATAGACAAGAGCGGAGCTTTCAAGGGAAATTTGAAACAGATGGAATAGGATCCTGACGCATTTCTTCAAGGAAGTGCAACACACCATGAAACATGGCTTCCCAAGCAAACTGATGGCTACTAAGACAAAGGAGCACAGTTAAGTACACAGGAACGCAGAGAAGGCCATGGCCCAGTCCCAGCAAAAGCAGGCCAGCGGAGGAGAAAGGGCATGACGATAGTATTTTGAGCTGCTCAAGGCATTTCATTGATTGGCTTTCTAGAAGGCTAAAGAAGACATCTGCTTATTATAGGAGTGTTTGGACAAAGGTAGCCAAAGTTTTAACAGAATAATGCCTAGAGGTTTCACTACCTGTCTATCTCCACCACGACCCTACTCCGCTCTGTCCACTCATCAAGGATATGCATTTCATGAGTTTTAATGGGAAATGTTTAAGCAACACTTTCCTGGTCCCAATTTAGCTTCTAATTTTAAAAACAAAATCTAGTGTGGGGGCTCTTGCCTGCAGTTCAGGTACCCAGAAGGCTGAGAAATGAGGAATACTAGAGCCCAGCAACATAAAGCTCTGTTTAAAAACAAACAAACAAACAAACAAACCTTTGAATCTCTGAAGAGCACCCATTTTTCTTCAGATAAACAATGAATTGTCATGGTTACATTCCCAGGACCTTCAGTTCTTTAGGGATGGGCTAGATCATAGTTTACAAAAGTGTCATGAAATTAATAAAGCTTATGTAAGATATCTTAGGAAGAACAGGTTATATCGCAAATCTCAGGCTGCTTTGTCCTGTATAAACTGGTATATGGCACTTTGCATAATGTTCTCTAGGTCCATCCATTCGGATAAAATTCTATTCTATACCCACATCACATTTTCCTTACCCATTAATCTGCTGGAGCAGCTTCAATAGTTCCCCTATCTTGGCTACTGTGAATTATGCTGAAATGGACATGGAAACGTAGGTAACCTATTAGAGATGGTGATTTTATTTTCTTATTTCCCACCCCAAAATGGGATTACCACATCATACACTAGTTTATTTTTATTGGAGGATTCTCCATATTGTTTTCCATCCTGTGAATTTTTCAGTATTCCCCTTTCTTCACATCCTGATAGCACTTATCCTTTACCTTTCTAAAAAGCCCCCTTCCAGGTGTGAGTCCACACCACAGAGGTTTTGATTTGCAAAATCAACAACCCCCTGATGAGGAGAGCTGTTACACATGCTTTGTGCTTCTGTGACAACTCTCCATTTGTCATGGGAACATGTTGCTTCAGTTCCTTTCCCTATTTTTCAAATGAGTCTGCTTTCCCTAAGCATTTGAATATTACCCCCTTAATGGATGTGTGGATTGCAAATATTTTCTTCCATTCCTTGGCTTGTCTTTCCATTTTGTTGGGTGTTTCTTTTGATGTGTAGAACCCTCTTGGTTTGATTCAGTCCTCTTTATTTCTGCTGTTGGTGCCTGTTCTGTTGGTGTCATAGCCATGACATCCCTGCCAATACCAGTGTCTGTGACGTTCCCCTGTGCTTTTTCCCCAGGAGTTATATGTCCTCATGTCTTACATGTAAGTCTGTAATCCATTTTGAGTTGATTTTTTTGGTATGATTTAATATATGAGTCCAAGTTCAATTTTTTTTGTATGTGAATATTAGGTCTTAGCAACACCATTTATTGAAGAGACTATTCATTCCCCATGTACATTCTGTTCTCAAAAATTAGGGATGTATAGGCACACATATTTTTAAATATTTTTAGATTTTTGTATTTTGACTGCGCTATCTTTAATCCCTGTGGCTTGTTTTGTTAATAGAATGAACAGAAAACTAATTGTTTATCTTCACATGTGTAGTACCTATTCTCTGTACTTTGGCTGAAAAATAATTTAGACTTTTATTGCCATTTTTATGCATTTATTTAGGAATTTTATCTGTAATATTTAACTTTAGGTCAGTGATTCCTTAATCTTTCTCTACCCTGACTAAGACATGCACACAGTTCCTAGCACCCACCAGAAACCTGACTAATCACCTCATGTTCTGCACCCAAGCTGACAGCAGGAACTTCTGATCAGACACAGTGTGTGGCCACTTCTCACTCCCTGGATGGGTCCACACGGGTCTGGACCACATCTCTAGGACAGTGTCTCCTGACTGGGCTCCTGCTGGTCTCTCTTCTCTAAATTGACTTTACTTCCCACTTATTAATGCCATTAGCCTAAGCACGGAGCATATGTTCATCATTTGAGGTAAATGTGGTACCTCAACTATGAGACAGAGAGGAAGAGAGCATAATTCCACTTTCCATGAGGTTTAGGGATAGAGTCCTGCCAGAGTCCGCAAGGAGAGGAGGCCAGTTCAGGGATGAAAGACAGGTTTTATTTTACTGGAGCAGAGTGGAGTCTGACCGGAAGTCAGCCCCTCTCACACAGTTTCGAGGGACCCTTGTTATGGTCATGAGGATTTACAGGAGTATGGGAAGGGGTGGCTGCAAGCATGCAACTTGGTTTCTGCCTTTCTTTCTTTCTCTGTCTTCCAAATAGCTGTACGTTTGTCAGAGTTCTGAGGGTTTCTTTCCCACTTTTTATTTTAAGGAATGAGGGTGCTGTAATCTCTGAAAACTGCTTCCTACTGGAGAGGAAGGGGTACAGAAAGGAGTTTAGGGGTTGGAGGTATTTTGGTGTTGTCTTCAACGAGTCTCCTTTAGAGGAAGGACCTGGGGGATGTGTTGTTGGGTGAAGCTCCGAACTGTGTTCCGAATGAGCTGGATTACAGTTGGTATAAGGAGCTGACCTAGGGAGACACAAAGAATAAAGGAATTAAAGGGGTATTTATAGGTAGGACCCCAGGGAGCCAACTTTGTGAGTCAAACAAGATTGCCAGGAGTTCTCTTTTTGTCTTCAGAGGTTAGCAGACCTTTCTGACGTGTCCTGACAAGCAGCATTCCTCATGCAGGAACCAACACAGCCTCCCCTCTCTGCAGTGAGGAGGTCTCGGCCATATCCGTTTTGGAGGGGTATGGCTGGGGAGGAATCTATCTGGTCTTGCAATTTTACAAGGGTCTGGGATATTTCTTCCAGGCTTTCTTGTAGGTGTTATGACAATACATGGAAAAAATGCAGAGAAGCCCCTCCCTTCCCAGTCCTGTTCCGAACCCTGTGGGTATCTATCTGCAGAGCAACAAGGAGTGGGATTAGCATGGGGGTCTTTTGGGCCTGACGCGTGTTTTTATTGGAGCGGGTACAGATTAATTAGGAGGCAAATCTCCTAAAGTGCAGGTGCCTGTCGTGTTGGTGGGTAGGCAAGAATGTGCTTTGTTTCCACAAGTACAAATTAGATCTTCTTTTGTTAAAAATGAGGTAAGGTGGAGAAAACTGTGAGTTCCCTGATGTTATCCTGGTTCATTACCCCAGACTGAAAAAAGAACCAGCAAGTGGCCCCCCTCATAAAAGAGGAGATCTGCCCATGGGTCTGTGGAAGGCAGCCAACAGTGTGTACCCAGGGGAAGGGGGTTTGTTTAGGGCAAGAAAAAGTAGGAACATTATGAAGTTGGGGGTTCCTGAGAAGAAAATGGGTTATAAAAACAATCCATTAGCATGAGGCAACAGAGAATAATGGGCTTGCAGGATAGACCACTGTTGGGAGGATGGATTTGTTGGTATGGTTGCAGAGCCTTGGGGGTAAAGTGCCCAGGAAATACCAGAGCCCCTGTGGGTCATACAAAGGGGCTGGGTTGTTAAGGTTTATGGTAGATGCCACAGCCGCAGAGATGGTAGTTGATCTGTAAGGGAGGGAGCGGGTGTTTCTGAAAAGTTTTGGAACAGTTTAATTGTTCCTTTGACTACAGTGGTGGAGTGATTCCCCAGAAGCATGTCTGCTGGGTTGGCTGTCTCTTTGTGGTAGGCTAAGTGTACAGCAGATATTTCCCAGATGTGATCTGGAGCTGAAATGGCAGCATACGCATCAGAGGAGAGAGACAGGCACATCTAGCATTGGTAAGACAAGGGTGAAGAGGACTGGTCTAGTAGGCTTTGTGTGAGATTGATCGTGCTGAGCAGATAGTGAGGTGTAATGTCTGGGAATTTTAAAGGGATTGAGAGCGGTATTAAGGTGAGGAAGAAAATGATTCTGGTGAATCCTGCCATGAGAAATTAATAACATCTCCTTGGAGGTGAAGACCCATAGAAATGTGAGGATGTCTTTGCAATTAGAAGATCAGATCCTATAGCTGTTCTGAAGGGGGCAAGAGAGTTCTGTAATGGTGGTTTACAACTCAGACTCAGGCTGTGAGATGGATTTATGATTCTCACAACTGTGAGACTGGTTTTTGACTTACAGCTTGGAGATGGTTGGGGTTAAGTTCTTCTTCTTCTTCTATGATTTGGGTCCAGAAAATGCAAGTTGAGGAGAGGAGGGTAGATTTCCACTCTTGCTTGGTAGATTCTTCTGGTACTTTCTTATGTCTGGAAAAATGTATCCATGAGTTGATGCCCTGTAATCTGGCCACTGTGCGAGGAGTGAAGAGGATTAAAAGGGGCCATCCCATTTTGGGGATAGGGGCTTAGGTTGGAGGATTTTGAGATATAGCCAATTGCCTGGCTGGAGGGAGACCTCTTTGAAGGGGAAGGTTGGATTAGATAAGATAGTATGAACTATCTGCTGCAGCGAGACTCTCATAGAGGCCAGGTTAGGGAGGTAGTCCCCTAAGGGGCATGGGGAAATGGAAAGTTTCCCATTATGAATGGCCTGGTACACATTAATTGAAAGGGGCTATGGGAGTGGGGTTTTCTGGGACTAATGTGTAGCTGCGTGAAGGCAATGGGTTCTGCCCAGGTTTGTTGTGTTTCCATCATGAGGCAAGTGAGGTGTGTTTTAATGAATCCATTCATTTTTTTCTACTTTCCCTGAGGCTTGTGGTCAGTAGGATGAATGTAATTTCCACTTTATGAACACCCTTGTGGGAAATAAATGCTGGGCCATTATCTGACTGGACAGTGGTGGAGAGACCAAAAGGAGGGATTATTTCACTGAGAAGGGCTTGAATGACAGTTTTTGCCTTTTCATGGAAAGAAGGGAAGCCTTCTATCCATCCTGCAAATGTTTCCACAGGAGATATTTTTGGCATCTGACTGGAGACATGTGAGCAATATGAAGGGGCTAATTTTATCCAGGAATGAGTCCTTGTAGTTGGTGGGAATATGTAATCAGAGGTTTGAGGGGAATTTGAGGATTGGTTCTTGAACAGACCATGTAGGGAACAGTCATTTCAGTTAGGTCCTTAAAGTGAGTTGGGTGATGCATGAACAGACTTAAAAGCGGTTCACAGACCAGAGTTCAATGTGAATTTGATTATGTAGAGTTGTTAAAATGGAAATGGATGATCGTTGAGGAAGATTTTATTATTTAGGATGTACCAGCCTTCATGCAGGGTTGCCCCTTTTCCCTTTAAGCAGATAGTTGCTCAGGGAGAGTATTATCATGTCAGGGTTGGTAGGAGGGGCAAGATCCTTTGGGGAAAGGAAAGAGAGGCTTGGGCCTTGCCTTGCACATCAGCTTTGTGGTGCTCTTGGAAATGTTCAAAGTGAGTTTTTGACATTCCAATGCAGTGTAAAGCTGCTACATTGATGGAGAAGGCAATGGCTTGCAGTAATTTAAGAATAAGGTTTTGTTGATAAGAGGGGATGCCTGAGTGGTAGAGAATCCACTTTCTTTCCATACAGGTATGTGAGAATGAAGGTTATGGAAAGTGTATTTAGAATTTGTGTAAATGGTGATGTTTTGTCCCTGTGCCAATGTTAGGACACAGATGAGGGCAAGGTGCTCAGCCTGTGGTTCCTGGGTGTGAGGGGCTGGCCTCAGTAAGTGTTGAGAGGGAGATGACTGCACAGCCTGCTGTGGTACTAGTTTTTTGTTTGTTTGTTTGTTTTGTTTTGTTTTTGAGACAGAGTCTCACTATGTCACCCTCGGTAGGGTGCTGTGGCATCACAGCTCACAGCAACCTCAAACTCCTGGGCTTAAGCATTTCTCTTGCCTCAGCCTTCTCAGTAGCTGGGACTACAGGCACTACTGCCACAATGCCTGGCTATTTTTTGATTGCATTTATTGTTGTTTATTAGGCCCCGGCTGTGCTGGAACCTGCCAGCTTTGGTGTATGTGGCTGGCACCCTACTCACAGAGCTATGGGCACCAAGGCTCTGGTACTGTTTTAAATGCAGGTGGAGCTGCCATCTGTGAACCAAGTGGTTGCTGATGGAATGAGTGTGTCTTGGAGGTCAGGGAAGGGGTGTAAGATTTGAGAAAGAATTTCTGAGCACTCATGTGGTGGTGTGGTCCATTATGGGTTGGGGAATGGCAGAAGTGTGGCTGGCTTTAAAGTGGTGCACTGATGCAAGGACAAGTTTGGGTTTTCCAGAAGGGTGGGATGAAAGACCTGGAGGTGGGCTGAGGAAACGATCATTATTGCTTGGTGTGTTAATCTCTGGAGGGAATAAGAGGTGTAGACACGGAGGGGCTGCGTGAAAGTGAATTTGCAGCTTTCCTGGAGTGAAAGTGAAGCTGCTAGTACAGTGTGGAGGCAACAAGGACATCCTTTTATTGCTTTGTCAAATTGTTGAGAAAAGTATGTTAAGGGAAGAAAATCAGGTCCTTTGGTTGGAGTCAGTGTGCCAAGGGCAAATCCCTGATGTCTGTCAAGAGAGAGGAAAAGGATTTGGAGGGATTAGGAAGGAAAATGGATGAAACTCGGAATAGCGGCTGCTCGAGTGTCATAAACAGTTGAGAAAGGGAGGGCTCAGGGAGGTTCATCAGGGTCTCCAGTGGCTTTCTAAAAATGCTAAAGTCGGGAATCCACAGAGGAAAGAAATTAGCCAAGCCAAAAAAGGACAAGAGAACCTGTTTAAGAGGTGAGAGGGGTAAGGTGGCAGTAAGTTTTTTCCATTCCAGAGTTAGGCTCTGGGTGAAAAGGGTAAGAGAGATGCCAAGGTGAGTGACTTGAGTTTTGACTAATGAGCTTCTTGGATGACACCCAGTAGCCCAGATTCCCAGGGTAATTTAATAGAGAATCAAAGACAGAGTCAGCGAGGGAAGAACTGCACAGGAGTAAGTCATTGACATATTGGAGAACAGATGATGACCTTGGCTTGAACATTTTGTGATCTGAGGCTAAGGCTTGGCCAAAAAGGCTATCTCTAAAGCCCTGGGGGAGGACTGCCCAGGTTAATTGTTGAGTTAATTGGATGTTTGGGTCTGTCCAGGGAAAAGTGAGTCTTAGGAATTCGGGTGGAGAGGAATGGTGAAAAAGGAATCCTTTAAGTCCAGGACTTTAAAGTGTGTGGTGGAAGGGGGAACAGTGGAAAGGAGGGTATAGGGCTTTGGGACAAGGGGAGTTATTGGCACAGTGGCCTCACTGACTGTCCATAGATCTTGGACAAATCTGAAAGAGGGTTTAGGTTTGGAGACTGCCAGGATAGGACAGAGCCTGGGGAGGAGGTGGGTTGGAGAATATGGTATTTTCGTAAGCGATTAATAATTGGTTGTAGAAACTTTATAGCATGGGTTTTAAGGGGATACTGAAGTCGACTTGGGAGATATGAAGGGTCAGAATGGGTGACTGTTATGGGCTGATAGTATAGAGGGCTTGAAGAGGTCACGTTATACCAAAGTTTAGGATTAACCTGACATAAAGCCTTTGAGAGGGGCATTAGCACAGAGAGGGGAGAGGCTTTGGAGGAAAGCAACAGAAGTGTGGGGACCTGAATGGGATCCTTGGTTTTGGGTGATGGGTATAAAGTAAAAGTTTCTTTGAGTATAGATAGTGGGTTTCAGCCAAGCAGGGGAGTGGGGCATCTAGGAAATATGATGAAACAGGTGCAGTTTTGAGTCAAGTAGAGGTGATTCATTCCATGACCCCAACCACAGAGATGTTAGAGTAGTGGCACTGAAAAATCAGGCAGTTATACATGTGGCCCCCCAATTCATGAGAAAGGAGATTCTCTTACCCACTACCACAAGACAAATCTAAGGCTCTGCTAGTGAGATGGAAACATTGGGGGCCTGAGAGCCAGGCCCCTTTAGTCCTCAGGGGCTAGTCCCAGGAGTTCAGGCAGCTCAAATCCTGGCTCAGTCACTGTCTTGCAAGGGGTGGCCCCAGGCCCTTTGGCTCAGGGACACTCATCCTTCCAGTGACCCTGAACACTACAGATCAGCAGGGTCTGAGTGGAACTCGAGGATTAGCACAGTGGAGGGCAAGTGACCCTGTTGGCCACACTTGTAGTAAGGACCTGGAGGCTGTGAAGAGCGATGGGGTGTTCAGGCTTAGGGCTAGAGCTCTTCCTCTGCCCCTGAGGGTGGAGGCCAGCGTCTGGTACTTAGCCTGTTTACTTCTGGCCACTTCCTCCTCTCTGTTGTTACAGACTTTGAAGGCCAATTGAACTAATTGCTTTGGGGGCATCTAGAGTCCAGGTCCTTTAGGAAGAGGAATAGGAGAATTTGGAAGGTGGTACAGGTTTGGCAGAGTGAAGGGCAGCCTTAAAGGAGAAAGAAAGCTTAGATATAGGAGACCTCAGACCAGTTGCCATTGCCATTTATAAATTTTCAAGACCTCTGGGAATGCTTAGATCAAAATTGCCATTTTCAGGCCATTGGTTTCCATTGTCTAATTTGTACTGGGGCCAGGAATGTTGCATAGAAATGTTAATCCTTTGGTCTGATGTCTCCTTTTAGTCCCAAGAGGCCTAGGTTTTTGAGGAGACAGCCCAGTGGGTGTCTTGATAGGGAGTGAACAGCAACTGCCCATGGCCTATAAGGTGAGGAGAAGGAGGAGTGGGGCTGAGGCTTACCAGGGGAGAGGCAGGCATCCCCACCTCACCTGTGAAGCCAAGAGGACAAATTCTAGAGATTCCCAACACTGTCCCTCAGGCGTCTTCAAGGGAAGGTTTGAGGGGATTGGAACACCGAACCTAGATGCCAGGGGAAATCTTGACCTAACGCTAGGATTTTTGGAGGAATGAAAGAAGAGAGAAGCAGCCCCTCTCCACATCCACACCCGCATCTTCAGCTTTGGGACTTTGTGATGTGTGTTAATCTTGCTGGGGGTTAGGTGATATCTCAGGGTGGTCTTGATTTGCATTTCTCTGATGATAAGAGACAATGAGCATTTTTTCATGTTTGTTAGCCATTCATCTGTCTTCCTTAGAGAAGGTTCTGTTCATGTCTCTTGCCCAGTGATGGATGGGATTGTTAGCATTTTGTTGTTGTTGTTGTTGATTAATTTGAGCTCTCTGTAGATCCTAGTTATCAAGCCTTTGCTCAATTTGTAATGTGAAAATATCTTTCCCATTCTGAAGGTTGTCTCCTTGCTTTGGTTATTGTCTCCTTAGCTGTACAGAAGTTTTTCAGTTTATTTACTTCCTGTTTATTTCTGTTGTTCACTGTGCCTGGTTTGAACCCGACAGTTTTGAGGGTCCTGTGTGATGTGACTGGTCCCTCTCCTCTAAGGTTCTGGGTGTAAATTGTTCTTTTGTACATTCTCTCCTGAGATCTGATACAAATGAAGAGTCACCTGATTTCTAACACTTGAGGTTCTTCATTTCCTCCACTAGAGAGTTAGTATCTTCTGTTTCTCATCATCTCAAGGGATCTCTGTCACGTGACAAGAGGATGTCGGTCATCAACTCCTAGTCTGCTTTTTCCTAACAGATTCAAGGCTGTTCTTTCTGATGGGGTCTGACTTCTTCTGTGGCTTTATCTTTATCTCTCCCTTTCTCTATGCTCTTTACTCTAATGTCATGTCCAATGGAGCCAAAATGTTGATTAAACACTGCCAAAATGTTGATTAAACACTTGCTCTTTGAAAACTGAGCAAGATTTGCATCCTGTCTTTATATACATTATAGTCAAGATTCTATATACCTTTGTTCTGGCTCGTAGCTGTTTTCAGAAGAAAGTGGGGTGAGATAATCTATTTGATATTTTCATCACCAATCATGGTCTTTGGCCTCTTTAATAAAATATTACATTTTGTCACTTTGAGTCTCTAAATTATATATTATTTACAAAGTATTAGGTGGGTCATGCAGAATGTCTGTTGTTGCAGATCCAAAGAATTTCAACCAAAAAATTGCTAAAATTGAATTTTTGTTTGATATTAAGAAATTAATACATGTTTAGGTATGATACCAGTATTTATTTATTTATTTTTATGTATCTATTTTATTTTATTTTTATTAAGTAATAGGTGTATACATTAATGCATTCATGGGGTATTATGTACTAATTTTATATGTGATTTGGAATGGTTAAATCAAACTGGTTAATATAACTTTCATCTCAATTATTGTGTTAAGACATTATACTCTATGCTTAATAGATCTGACATGTACCCTTGCAAATAGCTACAAACTAAATGTGGCATGCTGCATTTGGTTGAAAATACCACTATAATAATTAAAATGGGTCATTGAAAATGATGGAAAAATAATAAAAATATGGATGATTTAATTGGTATTACCAATGGTAATTTTTTTTTGTGTTTTGTTTTTTGTTTTGTTTTTTGTTTTTTTTTGTTTGTTTTTTTTGTTTTTTTTTGTAGAGACAGAGTCTCACTTCATGGCCCTCGGTAGAGTGCCGTGGCCTCACACAGCTCACAGCAACCTCCAACTCCTGGGCTCAAGCGATTCTCTTGCCTCAGCCTCCCGAGTAGCTGGGACTACAGGCGCCCGCCACAACGCCCGGCCATTTTTTGGTTGCAGTTTGGCCGGGGCCGGGCCTGAACCCGCCACCCTCGGCATATGAGGCCGGCGCCCTACCGACCGAGCCACAGGCGCCACCCCCTTTTTTTTTTTTTTTTTTATGTAACCACTCCCAGGTGTTTCTGTGCGGGAAAAGTTCTCTGTCCTAAAACTTGGGTCTTTTCTCTAATTTTAAGTTTGCTTCCAAAAAGTTCATCATAAACAAACAAAATTGTGAAAAGTGTTAAGCAAATCTTATTTTTCCATGAGGAAAGATGCATATAAATTATCCCTTAAAATCAAACTGCATTGGACAGTGCCTGTAGCTCAGTGGGTAGGGCGTCGGACCCATATACCAAGGGTGATGGGTTCTAACCCGGCCCTGGCCAAACTGCAACAAAAAAATAGCCGGGCATTGTGGTGGGCACCTGTAATCCCAGCTACTCAGGAGACTGAGGCAAGAGAATCACCTAAGCTCGGGAGTTGGAGGTTGCTGTGAGCTGTGTAATGCCACAGTACTCTACTGAGGGTGATAAAGTGAGACTGTCTCTCAAAAAAAGACCAAAAAAAAAAAAAAACTCAAACTGCATATTTTGGTGGCACTATAACAACTGTAACACAGCCAAACATCAACAATGAACTCAGGGGCTGTCTACCGAAATGACGTCTGACTCTAATGACGTCTGAATCTAATTCTGTCCTGATGTAGTGATAGGTTAAAAACTGTAAAATACAAACAACCTGTCTATTAACTCCACTGAATTACCAAGGAAAACCTGGCTGTTTGGCCATTTAAATATTAGGGTCCTTTGAATATGTAAAACTCAATAATACTGGTTTCATTTGCAATCTCAACTTAAAAGATAAAAAGTACAAGAAATATTAAACACTATATGAATCCCATCAGACATATATATGATACAAAAACTGTCTTTTAATGCAAAAGGTTTCCACATGCCATATATTTCTTTTTTTTTTGTTTTGAACTTTTTTTTATTAAATCATAACTGTATACATTGATATGATCATGGGGCATCATACACTCGCTTCATAGACCATTTGACACATTAAACAGTTCAAATGCCACATTGACAGCCCAGTGTGTTATCTTTTTGCTTGCTCACATAATTTTTCTTTCACATCTGTACATATTCTTGGGGCTTTTTACTTTATTTTATTTTTTTTCCTTAGAAAACACTGAGGTTAACACATTTACTTTTGTATATAGAGTATTATGTAAGAACGACAAAAAGGTAAATCGAAGAGTTCACACTGTAGGCAAGACTTTCCTTCTGGGCTTGAGAAAGATGTGGAAACTTCACCTGAAGAAATTTTTCTTTCTTTTTATCCAGACTTTTCTTCCTTTCTCTGAAAGGCTTTCTTCCTTCCTCTTGGCTTCCTTGTCAAGTTTCAGTCAGACAAAATGTTCCGCATAAGGCATGTCAAGGAATCATTTCTTTCTGTCTCTTTTCTTTAGCTTCCAAGGTTTGGGCCCCTGCTTGAACTCATGACTCGTGACTCTTTCAAAGACGTCTCTTCTCCGAGCACCAGGTCTAGCCTCCTCTTCACCATGCTGAAGAAGCCTGAGAGCATCTTCTCTTTCTGGACAACTTTGTAGACTGCATCTGTGGAATCTGTTGCTCTGGACTCGGCATTGGCAATATCCACTGCCCAGCCACCTGCTCTAGAGTGAAGAGCATGTTTGTTTCTTTCAGTAGGATAAAAATTATTTTTGTTCCTTAATTGCTGCCAGGTCCATGATGCTGCAGATTGTCCTTTTTCTTCTTCCCAATGTTTTTGGTCATGAAACACTTCCTCTGGTGCTTGTCCTGCTGATGCAGTACACAGCAACCTGCACTGGTGAAAGGATGTGACATCTGGTATGATTGTAGGCAAGAAATGGAGAGAAAGCCTGCAGTCCATGCTGGCAGGACCTGAGGGGTTATTAATGACCTGGACACCTTTAGGGTGTCTGAGACTCTTCTCCAAAGAGCCAAACTGGCCACAGCCATTTTTTCTTGGAACTCTCAGGGGCTTTGTAAACTAGGTCCTGATGTTAGACTTGAATTCACTATAACTTCCAGGGAAGTTATAGAACATTCAGTTTCCAAATCAGAATCATCTGCAAAGAAAAATAAAGAAGCATATCCTTTATCTAAAAGATTCCATAGTTAACAATGGAAATCAGTAAAAGAAAGAGTTGAGGAATGACAAATCAGCAATATATATGTATAGCTACAATATGAAATTATTATTGAAGGCAGAGTATGGTCAGAGGCAAAGGCAAAGCTGGAATAGCCTGACGAGAACCAAACTGATGTGGTGTTTTCATGTCCTGCTAAGGAATTTGAAACTTTTCCTGAGGGCAAAGAAGCCTAATGACAAAGTGCCTAGAGAGAGATTTAAAATCAAACTGTCAAGTGACTGGTGATCAGCTGTTACTAGCTGAGTCTGGGTCTCTGGTCCAGACATTTCCACCACACAGCTGTGAAGCTGCTGATGCCACTGCTTTTTGAGAACAGCATCAGTGAGCTGGCTGACCACTCCATAGGGATGGCACAAGTGAAGGAAGTGGACAGCCAGGTAAAGAGAGACACACAGACTTCAAGGAAGTAGACAGCCAGGAAAAAAGAGACACACAGACTTCTTGAGATATTGTAAAGCTATGGAACATGGGGGATTAATGAGGCATAAGTATACTCTACATGATGGACGTTTAAGTTTCAGACCTTTCATGAGATGTGTGTGAGCAAAAGATACTTAACGTTGTGTCTTTAAACAAAATAATGGGAAGGAAAGCCAGTGGGATTTACTGTTCAATTCAGAAATTAATAATTATTCTAAATTCAAGTTATAAATTTTGGTGACATACCTTGTTCGGGTCTTCCAATCATATTTTTTTCTAACTCCTGCTGCATCTGAAATCAGTGGAAGATTCTTTTAAGTTAAATAAGAGACATCATCATGGAAATGACATATCACCTACAAAATGTGACCTGCAACTAATAGTTTCAGAGACTTTACCTATCTTGAGGATTGCTTAAATAGAAAGATAATCACATAAATGAAATAAAATTCCAAATCTAGTTTAGATACTAGAGAACCTATGTGTGCAATGCTCTTTTAAAAATCATACAAAAATTACACGTGCTATTTATCATACATCATTTTCTAACAGTGAATGATTTGTCTTATCATTATAAAGGTTAAAGAATTCAAGTTTGCAATGAATGCATTACTTCATAATTCATAAGCTCTGCACTTTAGAAAAGTTTATTCAGTTTTTCTTTTTAATGGAATTTTTTTCTCAAACTTTGCTATCTCCACGTTTAGAAAATTTATTTATTTATTCATTTTTGTTTTAAAATCCAACTATGGTTTATTTAACTGCATTTTCAATATATTTCTTTTTTTAAAATTAAATCATAGCTGTGTACATTGATATGATAATGGGGCATCATACAGTAGCTTCATAGACCGTTTGACACATTCTCATCACACTGGTCAACACAGCCTTCCTGGCATTCTCCCAGTTATTGTGCCAAGACATATTTTAACATATCATATGCCCTTAACTTTTCAGCAGAGAATCTTAAACACATACATGAAGTATGTGGCACTGCCATAACATACTGGAAAGTTCTACTGGCAGAAGAGTAACCAAATATCATGTTCTCTACATTACAATCAACATTTCTTTATTTCTTTATTTATATGGACACAAAGATATCAGAAAATTTGCTTGAAAAAATATACATTAGTTTTTTGATGCATGAGTTTCTAGAATTAGAAATAAGGAAAAATACATAAATTCTTTAATTGTAACTCTGATTTCTCTTTAGAAATTAGCATTACTTTTCAGACATTTGAGTAATTATACTTAGTGGTTGACTTACTTATGAGATGTGTGAAATATTTCCATCTGTATTGCAATGTCCACATCTGGAGTGTTCTCAGTCAAACCCTTTCTATCATGGGCATTCTCTCTCACCAAATGCCCACAGCAGGGAGTGAAATAGTATATTTAACATAACACATATTTTGTGGAGATAATGATAATACTCTATCCAATGCCTTTGCAAATTTTAGGCATGAAGAGAAATTTATTTGGCTAACAGGTTTACCAGTATTTTGAGAGATTGTTTTCCATAATATTTCTGTGAGAATAACATTACAGATAGGCTTTAGAAAAAGAAGAATATGACAAAATTATTATGAGTTCAGTCTTGAAAAAGAAATAACTCAATACCAAATAAAAGAAGCATTTGTATATACTACCATCAATAAACACTGTGTAAAACATTCACTTTTATATAGCCTGGATTAAGGAACTACTAATGTAATGTTCATCTTAACTCTCTAGGTGGGGAATACTTTTTGTATAACAAAATTAAGCGGAGGCATTACTTTCTCCTCTTTTTGTTTATTTCAGATTAATATGAGGGTGCAAATGCTTAGGTTACATTATTTTCATCCTTTTCTAAGGTAAAGTTCAAGTTATCATTGAGTCCTTCACCCAGGGGATGTACATTGTAGATGTGAGGTAAAATCCCACCATCACCCTCCCTCCTCCACCTTTCCATCTCTATCCTCTCCACTGCCCCTCACTAGACTTTGCTTGTGTTTTTTTTTTTTTTCTTTTTTTAGTGTGGGAGTATAGTTATTAATATATTGGTGTCATATCTGTATTGAGTACATTGGATTCTCTTTTCCTATTCTTGAGATACTTTACTAAAAAGAATGTGTTTCAACTCCGTACAGGTAAACAGAAAATATATAAAGTCCCCATTTTTTCTTATGGCTGAATAGTACTCCATGGTATACACATACCACAGCTGGTTAATCTACTCCTGGTATGATGGGCCTTTGGGTTGCTTCCGTGTTTCGGCAATTGTGAAGTGAGCTGGGATAAACATTCTGGTGCAAATGTCCTTGTGGTGAAATGATTTTTGTTTTTCTGGATAGATATCTAGTAATGGGACTGTGGGATCAAATGGAAGGTCAACTTTGAGCTCTTTGAGGAATCTCCATACTTCTTTCCACAGAGTTTGTGTTAGTTTTGAGTCCCACCAGCAGTGCAAAAGTGTTCCCTTCTTTCCCCATCCACGTCAGCATCTGTAGATTAAGGACTTTGTATTTTGGGCTAATCTCACTGGAGTTAGGTGATGGCTCAGAGTGGTTTTGATTTGCATTTCTCTAATTATTGTGTTAGAGATGAGCATTTTTTCATGTGTGCTGGCCATTTTTCTGTCTTCTTCAGAGAAGATTCTGTTCAAGTCTCTTGCTCACTTAAAAATGGGTTTGCTCCTTTCTTGTTGATTAGTTTGAGTTCTCTGTAGATTCTAGTTATCATCCCTTTGTCCAATTCATACCACGTAAATATCTTTTCAAATTCTGAGAGCTTTTAGTTATGGTTGTGGTACCCTTAGCTGTGCAGAAGCTTTTTAGCTTGTGTGTATCCCACTTACTTACTTTTGGTGTTGCTGCAGTGGCCAATGGGGTCTTCTTCATAAAGTCTCTTCCCAGGACAGTTTCATCAAGCATTTTCCCCACATTCTCTTTTAGAACTTTTATTGTTGTGTGTCTTAAATTTAAATGTTTTATCCAGCAAGAATCAATTTTTGTCAATGAAGTGAGGTGCAGTTCCATTAATGAAAATCAGTGCAAAAATATTCAATTAGATGCTAGCAAACAGAATACAGTGAGACATTAAAAAAATTATGCATCATCACCATGTGGGTTTTTTTCCAGGGATGCAAGATTAGTTCAACATATGTAAATGTATAACTATTATCCACCACATAAATCTAATCAAAAACAAAGGCCATATGATTCTCTGAATTGATGAAGAAAAGATGTTTGGCAAAATCCAGCATCCCTTTCTGACAAGAACACTTCAGAAAACAGGCATAGAGAGGGCATTTGTAACACTGATAGAGGATATTTACAACAAACACACAGCCAATATCACATTGAATGGAGTGATACTGAAGCATCCACTCAGAACTAGAACCAGACAAGGATGCCCACTGTCACCACTGCTATTCAACATAGTGTTAGAAGTTCTAGCCAGTGCAATAGGCAAGAGAAAGAGATCAGGGGTATTCAAACGGGACAAACTCTTGCTCTTGCGGATGTCATGAACTTATACCTGGAAAACCCCAGGCTTTCAACTAGAAAAGTCTTGGAATTGATCAAGAAATAGAGTGATGTCTTGGGATACAAAATCAATCTCCACTAATCCGTAGCCTTCATGTATGCCAACAGTCAAGGTGAGAATAAAATGAAAGACACAATGCCTTTTGTGGTAGCTCCAAAGAAAATAAAATACCTTAGGATATATCAAACAAAGGATGTGAAGGATCTCTCTAAAGAGAACTAGAAACCCCGAGAAAGGAAATAGCAGAAGATGTTAACAAATGAGGTAACATACCATGCTCATGGCTGGGAAGAATCAACATTGTTAAATGTCTATATTACTCAAAACGATCTATAGATTTAATGCAATTACCATCAAAGCACCAATGTCATTCTTTGAAGAACTTGAAAAAATAGTCCCTTGTTTCATACGGAACTAGGAAAATCCAAATAGCCAATACAATTTGGAAAAATAGTAGCAAATCTGGAGGCATCGTGTTCCTGGACTTCAGGTTATACCACAAGTCTATAGTGATCCAACACCATGGTACTGGCACAAAAATAGAGATAGAGATCTCTGAAATACAATAGAGAACCTAGAGACAAACCCAGCCACATGTCCAGTCTGATCTTTGATAAACAAACAAAAGCATGCACCGGGGAAAAGAATTCCTGTTTAATGAATGGTGCTGTGGGAACTGGTTTTCCTAACTCCTAAAGTGCATATGGAGTAGTTGCCTTTATCCCAACCAAGGATGGTCCCCTACATAAACTCTCTCTGTAGGCTTTCACTGACCCCTGATGACTTGACCTCATGAATGACTGCTGAGAGAAACTGCCTCAGGATGACACACCAGGCTAGAGAGGAAAGCTCAGAGGGGAGGCGTAAACCCAGGCCCCAGGGAAGGAGCTTCTCTGGGAGGGGTGCCCAGAAGCAACGTCTTGAGTGTTGACAGCAATCAAGGATGTTTAGTCCTAGCTTCTAGGACGCTGGGTAGTTTTAGCCATATTTACAGGTTATACCTGGCAAAAATTAAACACATTTCAAAAGCCCCTTTCATTTTATTCTTACTTTCCCATTAACTCACACATTTTCCTATTTTTCTAAGCCAAAATTGAGAATTGTTGTCCCTAGATAAATGACTTAATACTGTATCTAGCACAGATTATGCAAGGAAGAAGGAGAGAAGAATGTCCTGGTGAGATGATCCATGGTCCTTTTCAGTTAGACGGGGGCTATCCCTGGCTTCCGACGTGTGGGGAGCAATCACATAGGAGGGACTGAATACTGCAGAGGAAATACAAAAATGACTGAGCCACCGATCTTCATTGCATGTGTCATAACAAAGCAGAAGGTATGTTAATCTCCTGATGGAGTAAAAGATGTAAACTACTTTTCATAAAAACACTTGTCCTTTCCCCCTGGCCTTTCTGTTTATTTCCAGGTAGGGATTATGTCTCAGGGGTGGAGGCAGCCCGAGCCCCACAGTAATGGAGAGAGCATATCTGCAGGGCCATTCATCCTGTTTCATTGTAGAACAATACAAGAAGCCGAGAAAATTATACACAGGAGAATGTGGTTCAAGTAACACAATTAAAGAAGTTTTTCCATTTAACCACTGCAATCCAATATCAAAGTATAAATACGTTAATGTCTGAAGGAAATTGTACTTGTCATCATGAAAATACCAAGTACATAGAGTTTGTCACAGAGAAAAGAACCAGGCAACAGTTATCTCGGAGCTGAAAGATGAAGTGCAGAGCCACATATATATCTGAAGTGGGACAAAAATGAATGAAAGAAAAAAAGACTTGTAAAAAGTTGAGAACCTGCCTGAACCTCTCAAAGGGTAAAATGACTACTGACCATTTGGCTAATAGATAAAACAAAGCACAGACAGAAAGAATCACATTGAGCATTTAACTGGTGAACAGGTTCATTAGGCTCTCTTAGCCTTCTGAGTAATTAGCATAACTATTAACTGAGCTTCCAGAGTTAGTTTTCAAAGGAGAGGCACTGCCATGGTGATGCAAATAGGCATATTTTTAGTGGGGAAGACATGAAACGCAGCATTGTCTTGAGACAAAATGTCCTAGTAGATGAAAAGTTGGTCTTCAGGCTGTGGCTTTAGATTTGATGCACCAGGAGACCACATAAACATAGCCAGTTGCTGAAAATTGAATTAACATTTGAGAAATAGAAAAATTACTGAAATTATTCAAAATTTTTGAATGTGTCAGTAATGCACCCCAAACAGAACATTATTGAATATATAAATTAGTCTTCCTATTTAAGACATTTAGAAAAGTGATTTTTGTGTGCCATGCATAGTATTAAGCACACAAGTACTAAATGATTCTTAAAAACACAAAAAAATTTATACCACATAAGTTTTATCTTTTATAAAATTGAAATAAACTGCTGGGCATATGGGCTCGTGCCTGTGATCCCAGTACTCTGGGAGGTGGAGGTGGGTAGACTGTCTGAGCTCAGCATTCAAGACCTGCCTGAGCAAGAGTGAGACCCTGTCTTAAAAAAAAAAAAAAATTGAATAAAGTTTTATGACTTCAGTTATCAAAAAAGAATTACGTATGCAAAAATATCTAGTGATTTATCTGTTCACGTTAATTTGAATTTTCATATTTTATAATATGGAAATGGAACCAATGAAACTAAGAAATTATTTTTGATTTTTGAAATGGTCTTTGTAAACCCTGTTTTCAAACTCTTTATATCTTTCGAAAGGGTACATTACTTGACTTTTCTGATAATAAGTAGTGAGAATATTTTATATTTGCATCAGGCTCAATAATTTACAGAAGTTTTCACCATACATTATCTTTTTGTCCCCACTTGTCCAATTTTATGACTGTGAAGCACTTCAACCCTGATTTTCCTGTTTTCTCAGAGAAAAGAAGCCAAACTGAGCTAAGAAGATGATGGAAAAAATGTGCTCCTTGTCTACAATATTTTACTATGGCTGAGAAGTGCTCCATGTTTACTGTATTTTACTATGGCTGAGTAGTGCTCCACGTTTACCATATTTTATTATGGCTGAGCAGTGTTCCACATCTACCATATTATATTATGGCCGAGGAGTGCCCCACATCTACCATATTTTATTATGGCTGAGCAGTGCTCCACATCTACCATATTTTATTATGGCTGAGGAGTGCCCCACATCTACCATATTTTATTATGGCTGAGGAGTACCCCATGTCTACCATATTTCATTATGGCTGAGCAGTGCTCCAAATCAACCATATTTTATTATGTCTGAGTAGTACTCCATGTGTACCATATTACGGCTGAGCAGTGCCCCATGTCCACCGTATTTTATTATGGCTGAGGAGTGCTCCAGATCTACCATATTTTATTATGGCTAAATAGGGCCCCTTGTCCACCATATTTTACTATGGATCAGTAGTGCTCCACATCTACCATATTTTGTTATGGCTGAGGTGTGTTCCACGTCTACCATATTTTATTATGGCTGAGGAGTGCTCCGCATCTACCATATTTTGTTATGACTGAGCAGTGCCCCACGTCTACCATATTTTATTACGGCTAAATAGTGTCATGTCCACCATATTTTATTAACCCACTTGTGCATTGATAAGCACTTATATTGATTCCATGTCTTAGCAGTTGTGAAAAGTTCTGCAATAAACATTCATGTGCAAGTGTCTTTTTGATAAAACAGCTTTTTTTTTCCTTTGGACAAATGTCCAGTAGTGGGATTCCTGGGTCAACCCTTAAGGTATCTGCATGTACTTTCCATGGAGTCTGTGCTAGTTTGCATCATACCCAAGGTGGGTTAGTGTTCCTATCTCTCTGCATCCCTGCCAGCATTTGTTGTTTTGGGACTTCTGGACAAAGAACATTCTCACTGGAGTTGGATGATATCTCATTGTAGTTTTGATATTTTAATAGCAATGATTTATATAATGAAAATTAGTTGTTAGATATTAATTTGGTCCAACAAATGTTTTAAAGTCTCCTTTTTTTTTTGTCCCCCCCTAAGGGACAGGGCCTCCCTGTTTCCCCCAGGCTAGTGTGCAGTGGTGCAGAGACTCCACATAGGTGTTATCACAGAACACTACAGCCTTGAATTTCTTGGTTCAAGTGATCCTCTGGCTACATGCTCCAAAATAGCTGGGACTTGAGGCCTGGGTCACTGTCCCCACATTTTGTGTTTTTATACCTTCTGGAAAAATGGTCCAATATTAGATAACTTAAACAGGTTCAGGCATAGTTGAACTATTTTTTCCGCTCACTAACTCTACAATTGATAAAGCTTGTCATTATTAGATACATTTTGAGATCCCCAGAAATAAATTGTTACTATGAGTGAAATCACATGGTTGGAATGGAAGTTTCCTCTGATGCCCCCAGAAGAGATGGGGACCATGTGTGGCATGAAATTCTGGGCAGAAAGACTCTAATTCATTCTGTTTGGCTACCATTGCTATTTAAACACTCTTGATATCATTGACATCTTAGTTGTCAGTCATGCAAGTGATGGCAAAATAGATAAAAGTGAACTAATTTTAAAAGTTCAAATGTTAGCTTGATTTGACTGTTTAAAAACTATAGTACACTTGCTCAGAAATAGACACATTTTACAAAAATTGAGGTAAAAAAGCTGTAAGTCCAAGAGCAATTAAAGATTTACTCTTATGTAAGAAAATGATGAAGCATTTAACTTTGAAACAGAAACTAATATTTGTTAGTATTATAGGCTTATTTAATTCATAAAAACTATTTATCGTAGATTTCTTTAAATGAAAAACATCCACACATGTTTAGTGTTTGGTCACTAATCTTTTTCTTGTGATTATAGGTAGAAAACTTGAGATGGTGCAGGAAACCTTTAAAAATATTATGGGCAACAGCCAAATTATAATCAATTAGAAAGCAAGCCAGAGCATGTCAAAATTTACATATTAGCTATATATTCAATGTCTGGAATCTAACTGAAACGTAGCTTTTAAAGAAATCTAAAATGTTTCAGATTAGTGACATTTTTAAATAAAGTTAACAAATGGGTATCTCTTGAAAATGAGACATCCAGGGACTTGAAAAAACCATAATGTTTTCCTTTTTTCTCCCGGATAATTATGACCTTTAATTAACTGGTAGAAGTCAAATAAACAACTCAGTATCTCACAAAATGAAAAAGAATTAAATGAGAAATATGAAACCCAAAGGAAAAAGGATAATATAACTAACCTGAGCCAAGTACTTCGCCAGTCTACTTGAAGAAGTCTCAGGATTTGAGGGAGAGATTGCACATTTCTGCACTGTAGTGAGCTCTCTGTGGATAACTGAAGCACGATTAGGATTTTCAATAGGAGGTGCTTCCAGGATTGGCCTTGTGGTAAGAATTGTGTGCAAAGATCTGTCCATCTGTTTTATCCCAAACAACTGTATCTTGACGTCTGCTAGATTCTCACGAAGTCTGTGAAGATTATGAAAGGCAAAAGGTTAGTATTTCATTTTTTCCTAAATGATTCCCAAATGACTTGCTTTTTAAAATTATTTACAGGAAATAAAATTCTCCTGTAAATAGTGTTTTAACACTAAAAATGTGTCACTCTATGCAATTGCAGTTTAAAAATCATTATATAGAAGTGTATGTATATATATATATCTCATTATAAAAAATCATTATATAGAAGTATATGTGTGTATATATATATACAAATGTATATATATTTCAAAATTTATTTCTAACAAAGTGAAATTCGAGTAAAGTGGACAGTAGAGCAAAATGGCGATAACTGATCTATTAATTGACAGGGAATACCTGCTGCCTTATGGAATAGATCTCCCTATAGGATTCTTAAAGTTGCCTTTAAAATATTTGTATTTAGGCCAGCACCTGTGGCTCAAGGAGTAGGCAGCTAGCCGCATATACCAAGGGTAGTGGGGTCAAGCCCAGCCCTGGCCAAAAACTACAAAAATAAATAAATAATAATAATTGTACTTAATGGGTAAAATGTGAGATGATTATGTTAATTTTCTTGATGATAATTGCCATTTCCCTATTTATACATAGTAAATATGGCAAAACATCATGTGCTCCTTAAATATATACAAGACAGAATTAAAACTTTAAAAAAGCTAGAAATACTGTTATTTAGTAGTCTATTTCAGAGATTTAGAAAACCACCCTTTAATACATTTTCGAGCATTTGTTTTCACCATTCTTGTACTTTTCACCCATTCCCTGGGAAAAATTAAGCATTTGGTGCTGAGGGATAACTTGTAGGGGAGAATGACATGGCTGAGTCAGTGATGAAGAAGAAAGAAAGCAGCTCCGAAGAAAATCAGCTGCTGACTTTGTTACCAAGGCACCAGCGGCGAGGCCTGTCCTTTCTGTGCTACACACACCTGACCCTCAGGCTGAACAAGGCAGTATTTTGAAACTACTTTGTGAGTTTACCTCTCTTCCTCCCTATGTTAATCATTCCTTATTTCCCAAGTATGCCTTTATGCAGAGTGACGAAACTCTCGGCACAGTTTTCATCAAGGAAAGTTAATTTCCTGAGTACCAGAATGTGCCAGGCGACCAGTAGCACTAGACTCTTTTGGTTAAAGCTGTAATCTTCCCCCAAATACTTAAATTCATGAATATTTCCACTTAGGGGACTGCTGACAAACAATTTTATAACAATATCATTGTCTAAATTATAAAGCTTCAAAAATACTTAGCTGAAATAATAATAGATAAGGTTAACTAAGGGAGAATAGTAAGGGGGGGGGAGCCATATAAACCAAAAAGGGAGAGAGATGTAACCTGTCCTGGACTAGCCCCTTACAGGTAAGTCTATTCGCTAACATCATTTCTCAAAATTATATTATCTACTTACTTTCCACAGCCAGTGGACCTCATGAACATGTCTCACTAATGATGTTGTGTTTGAGATGAATGAATGAGCTTAAGTTATTTTCTGTGATTCTGGGTTTTGACTTACTGGCGTAGTTTAGTTGACAAACATTTTAGGGTTTGTAAATCTTTCATGTGAACTTGTGTGTATTCTTCCAGTTTTTCAGACGCTAGTATGCTGGAGAGTTCAGACTCCGCATCTGCAATGCTGAGCTCCATCTCAGTTACACTGAGCTCCATCTCACTTCCCTTTGAAGCTATTTGATTTTTTCTTGGCTGCTCTAAGTTTTTCAGATCTGATATTTGTGTCTAAAGCAAATTAAAAGGATACATTTTTTACGATAATTATAACCTTGATAGTTAAGGTATTGTTTGTTTCCTTTACTTTTGAGACAGTGATTCAGAGAGCAAGTTTAAATATGTGAAAAATGAAGTTATTTAAAATATTTTTCATCATTATAAATTAAATTATTAATTTAATTCTGGATTAAATCTAAAATATAAAGTTGAGGTTTTTGTTAGTACACATAGAATCATAATGCAAATAATACTAGAATTAATTACTTTGTAAAAAAACCGGAACAATGTAACTTACAAACATTCAAGCGTGTAGTCTAATTGCTAAATCACACTTTTTCTTTTCCTAATAGTGTTGCTGTATTCCATCCTGCCTTAATAATCTGAAAGACCAGTTTATTAATAGTTATAATGATGATGGAAACTGCAATATTTAAAGGGAGAACCTTCCTTCTCTGAATTTACGATACAAAAGAAAGATTGTCTTCTCTATAATAAAAATACAGCTTTTGCCCAACTCCTGTGGCTTTTCTATGACCCTAATTCTCCCCTTCCATTGGACTCTAATAATTTTTTTTGTTTGTTTTAAATAAACATATTTAAGTACATTTTGTTTTAAGTGGGGTGTACTGGACGCCATATTCCCCCATCTGTTTTCTGCCCTTTCGTGACCTGGAGGGTGGGGATTTTAGGGAAATTGTAAGGGATGGTGTTTTATATCAGAAAATGTAGAGGAGTGGATACCATGCTTACAAGGACAGTTAACTGATTCTTACCACATTCAAAGGAAACGCTGAGAACATGTCTCCTGGCAAGCCTAGAGAAGTTTTGTCACTTAGGGGCAATCCCTCAAGTTACTCAGTGTTCTGGAATGAGATAAGATAGGTCACTCCTTAGTAAGCATGTGTCGAACAGTGATGCTTGGTACTTCTTCATGGGAGTTGTGGGGAAAGAACCTGTGAGGAAAGAGCACGTGGCAATCCTTATGCATGCAGCTCTCCTATGTAATGACCTTAACTCTCCACGCCTGTTGCGTATGTCATTACCTTAGCTCTCCATGCCTGTTGTGCATGTGATCACTTTAATTCACCACACCTGTTGTGTATGTCATTACTTTAACTCTCCACACCTGTCGTGTATGTCATTCCTTTAACTCTCCACGCCTGTTGTGTATGTCATTCCTTTAACTCTCCACGCCTGTTGTGTATGTCATTCCTTTAACTCTCCACGCCTGTTGTGTTTGTCATTACCTCAGCTCTCCACACCTGTTGTGTTTGTCATTACCTCAGCTCTCCACACCTGTTGTGTATGTCATTACCTTAACTCTCCATGCCTGTTGTGTATGTCATCACCTTCTGCAAGCTTGTACTTCTAATCAGTGTCAAGCCTGTTTCCTTCATTGTGGTGACAGAGACCAGGGACTTAGGGATCTCAAAAAGAAAATGTGGATTTCAGTAGAGAATGTTTTGTTCCTTCTGTGGCTGGTCCTGGGGATTTCCTTTCCCTTCTCTGGTCTCAGCTTCTTCATCTGGAGATAGGGTCTATTGACTTTGTCTGCCACCCAGTGGGTGTGGGATTCACAGTGCAAAAATTATGGTCATGATGGCAGTATGAGCTAATGAAGTGAGAGATTTGGTCATTAAGTCCTTGTTTCCTGAGGGTTCCAGAGTCACCTTGACTGGAGGGCAGAGAGACGCAGCCTGATCTGTGTGCTCTGTGCTGGCCAGAAGTTGGCCAGTGAGTGCTAAGTCTCCTGACCTCTGGGGCCTCTCTGTTTGGCACACATCTCAGGTCATGGTGACCTGGAGCTGGGCTTGCACAAAACTCTGATGGTTGAGCTCTGACTGTTATATTGTCCAAGGGACTGTGAACTAGGCGAGGGTGAGGATGAAGATCCTGGAGGTGTGGGTCTGTGGTCCTGTGATATTTCCCAACTTTGGTGGGCTTGTTGGGGTGAAACCGCATCATAAATCGAGGACACATATGAGATGCACTGTGCACCTGTGGTATCTCCCACCTTCGGTGGGTTTCCTGGGGTGAAACCCCATCACAAGGCAAGGAGCATCTGTACTATAGTTTGAGCATCTCTGTCTGAAAATCTGAATTCCAAAATGTTTCACATTCTGAAATGTCTTGGGTGTGGATGTGACACCATAAGTGAAAAATTCCATGCCTGCTCTCATGTTGCAAGTTGAAGTGAAACACTCAGAACATTGTTTCATGTTTCATGCACAAAATTTACTTACGAACCTTGTATAAACTGTCTTTAGGCTGTGTGCATAGGTAGATATGAATGTTTAGACTTGAATTCCCACCAAAGATTTCTCATTGTGTGTATACAACTAAAAAACACTTCCGGTCCCAAGCATTTTGCACCGGAGATAGTCAACCTGGGCTGCTGAAGAAACAGAATCCCGCTATGATATGACAGAAATTGAGAGGTTAACTTACCGATCCTGCGCTGGATGGGAGACGTGGAAGCTGCTCAGGTTGGTCTGCTTGCTTCTGGCTTCTAGCTTTTAACTGGGAATTTTCTACGTCAGGCCTAAAATGAACATTTCAAAATACCATTCTCACATAAAAATTTTAAAGATACCATGTAATGTTTGGATAGAGATCTGAAAGCATAATTACATGAATTCTTAAAAATTTGAAAAGCAGGAGATTTGAAAACTGTACTTTTTTCTAGCTGTGTTTCATGATAATTTGAAAAAATTAGAAATAATACACAAAAGTATGCTTTTTTTTTTTGAGATAGAATCTCAACCTGTCATAGATCACAGCAACCTACGAATCTTGGGCTCAAGCGATCCTCTTGCCTCAGTGTTTCTATTTTCAGTGAGATGGGGTCTTGCTTTTGCTCAGGCTGGTCTTGAACTTGCAAGCTCAAGCAATACACCTGCCTTTCAGAGTGCTAGGACTACAGGCATGAGCCACTATACCCGGCCAAAAGTATGCATTTCAAAGTAACTTAATGCTGAAATTTTTTCTTGGCTTCACACAGAAGCATTTATTATCATAACTGATGCAATCTCATACTACATGACTTATTTGCTTTATAAGTACTCAAGTTATTTTGATTTAAATTGTACATTTGCATGTGGTCTTCCATACTCCCAGCCAGTCTTGTAGCCTCTGTCAACTGATGCAGCAGTGATGTTTGCAGCTAAAAGAAAGAATCAAAAGCATTTACATTTGGAAATAACACAAAAGTCCATGAATAGAAAAATGAATAAACAAAACGTGGCACATATAACATATTATTTGTAGAGGATCACATATATTTTAATTAAAGTTTTACTACCAAAACCATTAATTTCATGAACTCAGTCAAATATTAGCAAATGAAAGAACATACCATGCTCATGGCTAAGAAGAATCAAAAAAACAAAGAAACAAAAAAATTGTTAAAATGTCTATACTTCCCAAAGCAATTTATAGATTCAATGCAAGCCCTATTAAAATATCAACATCATACTTTAAAGATTTGGGAAAAAAAATTCTTCATTTTGTATGGAACCAGAAAAAAACCCATATCGCTAAGGTAATTCTTAGTAATAAAAACAAAGCTGGAGGCATTAGCCTACCAGACTTTAGGCTGTACTACTGGACCATAGTGATCAAAACAGCATGGTATGGGCACAGACATCTGGAATTGAATAGAAAACCATGAGATGAAACAAAATCTTGCAGCCACCTAATCTTTCATAAGGCAAACAAGAACATTCATTGGGGGAAAGAATCCCTATTCAATAAATGGTGCTGGGAGAACTGGATACCCACATATAAAAGATTGAAACTAGACCCGCACCTTTCTTCAATCACTAAAATGGATTCGAGATGGATAACGGATCTAAATCTAAGGCATGAATCAATAAAAATTCTCAAAGAAAGCATAGCAAAAACACTGGAAGCTAGCGGCCTGGGGAAAGACTTTATCAAGAAGACTCCAGTGGCATTGTAATAGCAAAAATAATGAACAAATGGGACTTAATTAAACTGAAAAGCTTCTATACAGCTAAGGAGATAGAAACCAAAGCAAATAGACAACATCAGAATGGGAAAAGATATTTGCATATTATGAATTGGACAAAAGCTTGATAACTAGAATCTACAGAGAACTCAAATTAAGCAACAATAAAAAATCCAACAATCCCCTATATCAATGGGTAAGTGAGATAAATAGAACCTTCTCTAAAGAAGACAGAGGAATAGCTAACAAACATGTGAAAAAATGCTCATCAACCCTACTTATCAGAGAAATGCAAATCAAAACCGCCCTGAGATATGCCCAGTGAGATTGGCCCACATCACAAAGACTCAGACCTCACCTACTGTGTATATTGCAAGAGTACATGTCAAATGTATTAACAGTAGAGTATAACAGTCTAAACCAACAAGCGAATAAGTGAGGTGAATGATATGTTGACCAGTTTGATGTGAACATTCTAGATTGTATATAGTCAGCACATTATACCCCATAAATGCAGTAATGTACACAGTTATGATCTAATTAAAAAAAAAAAAAAGCTGCAGATGCCGGCGTGTAAGTAGAGAGAAGGGAACACGTTTACACTGCCAGTGGGACTGCAAACTAATGCAACCCTTTTCGAAGGAAGTGTGGAGAATCCTCAAAGAACCCAAACTAGACCTCCCATTTGATCCTGCAATCCCATTACTGGCCATCTACTCAGAAGAAAATAAAAATATTTTATCATAAGGAAATTTGCACTAGACTATTTACTGCAGCTTGTGCAGCTTGGTTTACAATTGCCAAATTGTGGGAAAAAACGAGATGCCCACCAATCCAGGAATGGATTAACAAACTGTAGTATATGTATACTATGGAATACCATACAGCCACTAAAAATGATAGTGACTTTACTACAAATGAAAGTGAAATTGTATTAATTCAGATGAAGTTGAAATACATTCTTCTTAGCAAAGCGTCACAAGAATGGAGAAGCAAGGATCCTACTTACTCAATTCTGGTATAAGGAGAATTGATGTGAGTACATGTAGGAGGAGAGGGAATGGGGGTGAGGAGAGAGGGAAGGAGGGAAGGGGTGGGGGACACAGTGTGGTAAACACCTCTTGGGGGTCAGACACCATTAATGGAGGAACTTCACCCAGCAAACACAAGCAGTATAACCTGGCTCATTGTACCCTCAATGATTCCCCAACAATAAAATTAAAAAATAAATAAATTAAATTAAACTAAGATTTGAACTACTAGTACTCAGTAATATCAACATGAGTATAATAAATATTTTATCATTGATACACTTCATATTGTGTAAAATATTCTTATATAAGAAATGTGCTCAACTTATAATGGTTTGATTTTCAATTTTTCAACTTTGTGATAGTATGGAACCATTGCAGTTTTGACACACTCACTATGGTCCAACTCATAGTTTTATGACTTTATGATGGTATCAAACCATTGTGATTTCAATGTATTTTAAGTTGAATCTCTGCTCTTTTCTCATGTGGTATGTGAGATATTTGATACTTTATTATAAGATAGACTTTGTGGTAGGTGGATGTTACCCAACTTTAGAAAGTTTTGAGCATATTAAAGGAAGGTTAGGCTGAGCTATGATGGTAACAGGGTGGGTATTTTTTTTTTTTTTTTGAGACAGAGTGTCACTTTCTTGCACCATCATTAGGTAACAGCAACCTCAAACTCTTGGGCTGAAGTGATGTTCTTGCCTCAGCCTCCCGAATGGCTAGGACTACAGATCTCTGCTACAATCCTGGCTATTTTAGAGATGGGGTCTCACTTTAGCTGAGGCTCGTCTCCAATTCTTGAGGCCCAGATGATCTACTCACCTCAGCCTCCCAGAGTGCTAGGATTACAGGAGTGAGCCACCACACCAAGCAGGTTGAGTGTATTAAATGAATTTCCTTCTTATGTTTTCAACTTATATAGTGTGTTTATCAGGATGTAGCTCCAGCTATGAGTGGAGAAGCATCCGTACTATGTGCTGAACAGCCCAAATCTTAAAATCTCAAATCCCAGATCTTTCAAGATCTAAAACTTCAACATGAAGCCACAAGTGGAAAATTCAAAACCTGACCTCATGTGACAAATTGCACTGCAAACATAGTAAAGACCTTGTTTTATGCACAAATTATCAAAACGACACTGCACAAAACTGCCCTCAGGCTATGTGCATAGGTGTGTATGAAAATAGAAATATGAACTTCATGTGTGGACTTGGATCTCAGACCCAAGATATTTTATTAGGTCTATTCTAATATTCAAATATAGACTTTGTGGTAGGTGGATGTTACCTATGAATGTTACCTATCTATGATGTTACCTAGAATATGGGAAACACTTGTGGTCCCCAGCATTTTGCATGATCGATACTGAAGCTGGAGTCCCAGAGACATGAAACCCCTCTCCAGTGTGATGTACGGATCTTGCACTTGACAGGTTCTCCTGGAGCTGCTCCATTTTGCCTGCTTGGTTTTGGATGATGACTTTCAACTTGAAATTTTATTCTTCAAGCCTAAAATGTGTATTTTAAAATAATTATTATCACAAAAAATTTTAAAGATACCATGTAATTTATGAATAGACATCTAAAGAATCTCAAGAATGGAAGAAAAAGTACCCAATGTACTCAGCCCTTCTATGAAACTAATTTAGGGCTTTCACATGAAAGCTATAACCCAGTTAAAACCTAAGAATAGGGGGAAGGGGGAAAGGGAGGGGAAGGAGGGGGAAAGGGAGGGGAGGGAGGATGCAGGTGGGTAGAGAGAGGGGGATTGGTGGGATTACACCTATGGTGCATCTTACAAGTTATATGTGAAATTTAGTTAATGTGGAATGTAAATGTTTTAGCACAATAATTGGGAAAATGCCAGGAAGGCTATATTAACCATTGTGATGAAAGTGTGTCAAATGGTCTATGAAACTAGTGTACGATGACCCATGATCATATCAATGTACACAGTATGATTTAATAAAACAATAAATAAAAAATTAATAAACATCTGAAGTTATAATTACATAAATTTTTATATATTTGAAAGTAGGTGATTTGGCCAACTACATCATTTTTGTAGCTGCACTGTGTGAATAACATACAAATTTTAAGAATAATATATGAGAAATGTGCATTTCTAAAAAAATTAATGCTGAAATGATTGCTTAGCTTCACACAATGTACTCATTGTCATAACTGACACAATCTCACACTTTGCTGCTGATTTGGTTATTTTCTGTGCTGTGTTAAACATACTTTTTCATGCAGTTGTCCCTTGTAGCCCATCTCATGGTTGCTGTGCGTTGACCCTGTGCTTCTTGCAACTACAACGAAAAATTTAAAAAAAAATTTATATTTGGAAATAACTCCAATGTCCATCAATGGGTGAATGGGTGAACCAAATGTGTCATATATAAAATACTATTTTCATATTATGACCACCTTTTTATATACAAAATAATCTAGGACAAACTTGCCCATTACCCATATTTACAGCTAAAGTTTATTGATACACGGACTCACCGGTTCAGTCACTGCAGAGTCAAATTGTTGCCACAGGGATATTATGGCTCACAAAGTCTAAAATAATAGTATCTGGCCCTTCACAGACAAGTGTATTGACCCTTTTGGTAAGCATTTATATTTTTGAATTCCAAGCACCCTTGCATCATTTATTTTATTTTACTTTTTTGCATGCACATTTAGTTTTATTTGGACAAACAACTTGTTGTGCTTTTAATGCTAAAAACTAAGCATCATCTGTCCTTTTCAGTGACAGAAAAATAAAATTATAACAATAAACAGGGAACACAATTATATTAGAGAATGTCATTTCCAAATAAGATGCCACATTCCTTTTGATTCTCCCATCGAGTGGCAGGGATCAAGACATAACCAGGAGAGAATTTATCATTAAAGTGTCAGCTTAAAGCATGAGGATGTCTGTCAAACATCATAATTAAACTATCCAAGGCAAAGCCATGTGGGCCAAATGCCCACTGGGTCCAGCGAAACATCTCAAGCAAACCTTTTTCTGACCTTTTATAACCCTATTTTGGTGTTTACAGCGGAGAGGGTAGACAGATGTATGTTGGGAAGAACTAACTGTCCATATTCACACAGAGATCAGAAGAGCTGGAACCAGAACTTTGCAATTGGTAAAGTGGCATCAATGTAGAAGTCATGGTTCTGGCTACATAATTAAGGCGGGGAATTCAGACTTTGTGTCAGAGTGAGAAAATCATAGCCTTTTGGTTTGAACCATTCTCCTCTACAAGATAATATAGTTTCAATTTTATATTTAATTGCTTAAAATACATTTTATTTTTTTATTTTTTATTTATTTATTTATTTTTTATTAAACCATAGCTGTGTACATTAGTATGATCATGGGGCACCATACACTTGGTTCATAGATCGTTTGACACATTTTCATCACATTAGTTAACATAGCTTTTGTAGCATTTTCTTAGTTATTTTGCTAAGACCTTTACATTCCACATTTACTAGGATTCACATTTAACCTTGTAAGATGCACCGCAGGTGTAATTGAAGATCCCATTCACAAACAACTGGCTGAGATGCCAGAAATCAAATTAAAATACATTTTAAATAAAAGCTTTATTAGGTCTATGTCTCAAAGAAGAAATTATTGATATGGCATACAGTGTTTAATTTTATCCTAACAACTGTTAAGATAAAACATTTTAAATATATACGGGATAAATGACATGCTGAGATATTAGTTCAGATATTAGTTACTCCTTAGGCAAATGTATAATTAGATAAGATTGAACTATCGGGGCTGGGCCTGATGACTCACACCTGTAATCCCAGCACTCTGGGAGGCTGAGGCAGGTGGATTGCCTGAGCTCACGGGTTCAAGACCAGCCTAAGCAAGTGCGAGATCCTGTGTCTAAAAATAGCCAGGCATCATGGCATGCTCCTGTAGTCCCAGCTACTCAGGAGGCTGAGACAAGAGAATCATTTGAGCCCAAGAATTTGAAGTTATTGTGAGCTATGACGATGCTATAGCACTATACTAATGGTGACAGAGTGAGACAAAAACAAAAGCAATGCATAACTAATGTTTAAATCATTTCACCCAGACTAGACAACAGCTGCTGAAATGTAAGGTCAGTGAGAGAACAGTTAGAGAAAGCTTCACAAAGAAGGGGAGATTGAGTGACAGGACTGAATGGATGGGGTAGATGACCAGAGATGGATGAGGCAGGGGGGACAGAGAGCAAGGCAGAGAGATGCTGAAGTCAGCTAGTCACCTCTGAGAATAAAGCCCAACGCCAGGGGAGCCAAAACATGTGTCCACACAACTTGTAGATGAATGTCCACAGCAGCATCGTTAAGTGTGGAAGGGACCCAAAGGTCCACTGACTGAGGAACTGATAACTGGTATGGCCAGAGAGTTCACTGTTTATGGCAATAGAAGCTACAGTTCTGATTCAAGCTACAGTTGAGACAAGCCATAAAAGCCTGTCATAAAGGACAACGTATCACATGACTGTTTACACAAAATGTCCAGAGGCAGCACATCTATGGTGACACAAAACATTAACCCCCAAATCTGCACTTTGGATACCTGCATAATCGCATTCCTGTGCCAGTTAACCTGAAATCCAAAGAATAATAGATTCTGTTTCCATTTACAGAAGTGAAGATAAAATTAAGACAATTTCCAAGAGCGTTCAATTTAACATTTTCTGATTTAATCTGGCCTGTTTCACCAAGGCAATGCAGAAATCACTAAAATATACTGTGCAGAAGGAACACAGACTCTCAAATTCTGTGAGAAAATTATGTCTAATTCTCACTTTCCTAAGGGCATATGTGGCAGATGTGTATGTCCACATACACACATCTACTTGTAATTATAAAAATATCAGGATGAAAGTCAGAATTCAAGACATAAGTGCATTTTAAGGATAATAAATTGTAATGAAATTAATAATAATAAACTGCAAACAAAACCTATTCACCTAAACTAGTATCCCCAAACAATTTTCATTACTCAATAAGCTATATATCAACTGTTGACATGTTAAATTCTATATATACTTTATTTGTGATTTGACTGCATTTCTTCTTGGCCTAAGCCGTGTCTTCTGAATGAATGTGGCAGTGTGACATAATGACCAGTGAGGCCTCTGATCTAGGTATTTTGTGTAGTGCCTCAGCCAGTTGCCTACGAAGTTGTCTCACAACTACCTAATAAGATATTTTGGTTAGTGATGTCATAATTCACTGTATTATAAAATTATGTTAATAACATTTAACATTAGGCATGTGCTTTGGAAAATACCATCACGTATATCGATTCCCCTTCTTTTCCCCTTGTGTGTACATTCCCGCTTATCATTTAATTCTGCTACAGACACAAAAGGTGTTATCTTCCTGTTAAATTGGTATTCTGTTACTTAGACGGGAGAATCAGTTCAGTGAATCATTCCCTGGTGAATGTGCAATACTTAACAACCTACCAAAGTCTCACAAAGAAATTGGGTTTGTGGGTGAGACTGGGAGGTATAAATTCTACTCTGTGAAGTATCTTCCTCATCTTTATTAAAAGCTAAAATCTACCTTACAGTTCCTCACAAATTCGATCCTGGCTCAAACCCTTCCAATAGATCCCTCAGAAAAAGAGATAAAAGTCTTGGGTGGTGCCTGTGACACAATGGGTAGGGTGCCGGGCCCATATACAGAGGGTGGCAGGTTCGAACCAGACCCCGGTCAAACTGCAACAAAAAATAGCCGTTCATTGTGACGGGTGCTTGTAGTCCCAGCTACTCGGGAGGCTGAGGCAAGAGAATCACCTAAACCCAGTAGTTGGAGGTTGCTGTGAGTGACGCCACGGCACTCTACCAAGAGCAATAAAGTGAAACTCTGTCTCTGAAACAAACAAACAAAAAGGTCTTAGTGGTCTTTGAGGCTCTGTGTAAACTGGCCTCTACCTCCCTCCCAGACTCCTAAAACTCTCTCCCCTACTCACTGCATTCCCGCTAGATGTGAATCCTGCCACCTCTCACTATTCTGAAAATAGGGACGCAGTGACAAACCACGAAGTCACAGACAGCTACAGTTATTCTTGTGCTGGACAAAGTTATATCCAAATGAAGATCATGAACCTCGAAACAAAAACTATGGGCACATTAATTATAAAAATATTAAAAATAAATTATAAATTCGATTGCTTCTCGGCCTTTTTGCTAAGATCAAGTGTAAAAGTAAATTATAAATTCTAATGGGAAGATTAAATCAAATATGTTTGCTAAAATACACATTTGTCCCAAAGTATGATTTAATTAAAAGTAGATGCCTTTCAAGGATTGAGAGGTCATATAAAGTACATAATTTGAGATTGACGTATCTTCAGGTTTATGTCAAATTGACATGAATAAAAGTAATATTATATGAGACCGACTGACAATAGAGAAACTACTGTCGGAGAAACAGTCCAAGACATAGCTATACCCTTCAGTGCAGCTGGGAAACCTGTAACTCACTGCCCAAGGAACCTATTTCATTGAATTTTTATTTCAAAATACTCATTTCAGGTGTGAGAATTTCTGTTCATCTGCTTCATCACAGTATTAACATGAGACAACATAAAGACATCAAAATCATCATTTCAGGAGAACTTATTAATGGGAGTCTTTACTGATTAACAATTTGAAAGAAACTCAGATAATTTCATAACTGACATAACATATTTATTCAAAGTAAAGCATCTTTCAGCTCTAATTATTTGCCAGAGGCAAGCTATGTTACTAAACTAATATACCAAGGGCAGCGCCTGTGGCTCAAGGCGCTTCAAACCCATCCCCAGCCAAAAACTGCCACAACAAAAATAAAAAATAAAAATAATGAACTAATACCTCAAATGTATTTATCATCTATTTTATATTCAACTAGATTCAACATTTGGCCATAACCAAACATTACTTTAAATTTTCTTTAAGGAACAAAGAAAATATTTATCGTTCTTGATATTTAACTTCTCTTTCTGACCTTTCTGTTTTATATCGCTTCTGCTTTTCTTTTAAGTGACTGCATTTATTGGTTAACTCTTTATTTCTTGCTTCTAGCAGAAGTCTTTGGCATTTACTCTCAGCTTGAAGTTGTTTTACAGAAGCCCGAAATTGGGTCTGCATAGCCATCATGGTTTTTTCTTTATTATCAGCTTCGTCCTGAGCATGACTGAGTTGCTGCTGAAGCTCCGTATTTCTGCTTCGCAGCTGAGCTAATCGCTCCTCTGCCAGTTCCTCCTCTGCAAGGTATGTATGCATTTTACGTTGTTCATTGTGATACTTTAGCTCCATTTCCTTCTTTTCACACACTGCTTGCCTGAGATCTCTTTGCACACCTTCTAAGGCCAAAGTCTTTTGACTGAGAACATCTTTTGTGTTACAGAGCTCAACTTCTAGGCTGTTGAATTTTCTTTCAGCTTCAACAAGTTTTTGGAAGAGAATATTCGAGTAAGATGTCATATTTTCTTTTACAACAGACCACTCATCTCTTTCTTTCTGGTAGGCGAACTCCAAGTCCTTTTGTGACTTCTGGCTTTGGTGGAGATCATTTAGAACAGTTCTTGAAGGTTTGACTGGACTTCTGATTTCAGTTTTTCCTTCTCTTTTTTCTCAAAATCCAGTTCAGACTTTAGCAGCGTGTTCTCTGATCTGAGCATCCTGGGCTGTCTGCTGGGTTCAGAGATTACTTCTGCTAATCTTTCCTTCTTCAGTTTTATGCTGTTACGAAGGTATTTTATAGTTTCAATGTCCTCTGAAGATTCCGGTTTCTTTTCCTGAGTCTGTGCTTTTATAGTGTCCACTTCCATTCTTAGCCTGGCAGTTTCATCCTGCAGCTGGCGATTTTCATACAACAAATCTTTTTCTTTTTTGCTGCTCTGGGAAACATGAGTAAAACAAAGGAAACTTTCAGGTACTACTCAATAAAATGACATATTATTTTCTCTGAAATTAAAGTATCACTTATAAAGACAATGAAAAGATTGTAGTCAATGGATATCTAACTGGACAAAAAGTCGTATCAAAAAATCAAACCATAAATTCCTAAAAATTCGCACATTTGAAAACAAGAACTCATGAAAGCAAAAGGGGAACCATTAAAGAATTGTTAAGAATCTCAGAATCAGGATAGCCTTTTTGTGAATTACTACAAACCCAAAGGCATAAAAAATTAATATATTTGACTACATTAAAAAGTTGGCTTCCTACTTTAATACTTTAATATCTAACCTACACACCATCCCATGGTAAGAGTCTTCATTTTGCATGTTTGGACAAATGAAATTTCTCCAAGTTTCTCCAGGGTGTCGTAGGTCACAGCAACCTCAAACTCTGAGGCTCAAGTGATCTTCTTGAATCAATCTCCCCAGCAGCTGGGACTACAGGTACCTGCCATGATACCTGGCTTTTTTTTTTTTTAAGAGATGCGGTCTTGCTTTTGCTCAGGCTAGTCATGATCTCCCCCAGTTTTTTTACTTCCCTTTTTCCTCTGAGAATAATCTATATATTTTCTAATTTTCTAAAATTTTGTGGTCAGTGATGAGTATTACATTTATTGATAAGTGATCAGTCTGACATTGTATTTGATCATTTCTACATACATCCACAAATCTGTTTAGTTATCACAATTCTGAAAAGGAGTGGATAAAAATATAAACAATCTGAAGATTTTCTCCCAAATCTCCTGACTCTACCTCTACTAGAGCTTCTCTACTGAATCACAATTAAAGAGTCCTTATGTTTCAAAACACTAATGATAAATTTTATAAGACTATTCTTATAAAATTATGAGTTTAGGAGTTTATTTGATATTGCAATAACTTTTGTTTCCTGTTTGTCAAACATTTATAAATGTGAAATATCTTGTTGCATTATTTTACTAGAAACAAAATACGTATTAATTATCTGTAAGTATGTATTAGGCTATTATTTTTAAAAGTTCTTCGTACAAAAATCAAATACAACTTGGAGGCCAAGATTTAGACTAAGTAATTTTTGTGGTAAGTGTCAGCTCATTTTAAGATGAAGTAACCTTCCTGGTTTTATTTGAGACATAAATAACACATACGGGTGGTCATAAAGTCTGTGTGCAATTCAAAATCATGTGCAATCTAAAATCACACATGGACTTTATGGCCACCCTGTATATGAAATGGAATAGATAATACATGTGATATTGATGTAATGAAATTAGAAATATGAGATTGTTATCAAAGATTAATTTACCTCATTCAAAATATTTTGGAGACTCTTCACTTCCACATCTTGTGCTCTCAGAGTCTGTTCGAGCTGTTGGTTGAGTTTAACTTCTTTCATATACTGATTTGTCATTGTTCTTAACTTTCCCCTCAGTTTGTCACAGACTATGTCAGCGTCTGTTCTCTTCTCTTTTGCTTCTTCTAAGGATAATCTGCAGTTAAATATACTTATCTTAAACTTATATTGTTAGGAAATGAAAAGTTCCTCTTATCATCTGGCTCTTCTTTTATTTTATTACCCTAATAACATTTCCATGTTCTTAAATGATTTTCCTGAATGATTATCAGGTTTTCAATTTCATTTCGGTCTCCTTCAACGGACATATATACTTGAAAAGCAGACAGGAAAGAACATCCTGCTAATTGGTAAGTTTATGTTACTAGTCATTCAGGTAAATATGAAAAATAATAGTGGAAATTATTCATCAAATTTACAAGTGACCAACTGCAGACAGATCATTTAGAGTTAACTAGAAAGTGACTCCTGGTACTAATAACAAAGCAAAGAATTACATTTACAACATTCAGCTTTCTGATAGTCAAAAGAAAAGTCATGCTAGTTCCATTATTTGATAGCAAGAAATATACCAGGTTAATTATTTATTTATTCATTTATTTTCAATCACCACAGGCTTTTCTGGAACTAAAATCTATTTGGAAGAACACTACTTAACTCCTTATATAGGAGAAACCCATTCATAACGATGACAGGAATCAGCATTTCCAAGATTCTTCAAAGCACTGGGCACAGGTTAAACTCATTTACTAGCCGTAAACATTCTCTGAGGAAGGTAGTACATTAGGTATTTTATAAAGGAAGGAAAAAGGCACAGACAGGCAAAGTAACTTGTCCAAGCCCATCAGCTGGTCAAAACCAAGAATTCAAGCTCCACAACATGCGTTTCACAACACACTCTGAAAGTGATATTTATTTTCAATTTTTTTAAGGGCTATGATAGCTGATAAATCCATATAATCATTCCACTTCTGCTATAAGTTATTATTTCTGAAACTTGAAAATGCTTTTTATTAAAATAAGAAGACTTTATTTTTAGGCAATTGTGGAAAATTACTTCCTAAGAAATTAAACATTCTTTTTTTTTTGTAAAGAAATCATTGTTCATCTATTCAATTGTCTAGTCGTGTGTTCAACAAATAACTTATTGAGCACACAATGCATGTCAATGACACCGTAACACATGGGAACATGTTTTTTACACTTTAGAATTTTATAATCCAAAAGTAATAATTTGCAATAGATTGTAAATAGCCTGCATTTCCACTGGACATAAATGAATTCCTTCCTTTCTCCAATGAAGTTGATATACCTAATATTTTAGTACCTTACTAAATTATAGCTCTCTGTGGTGCTACCATCAGAAATAGGTGATCTGTACAATCATCGAAGAATGGTGAGTGTATGTATGTTTATTATTACATCATTTAAAAACCTACTTATGATATTTTAACTTCATGTTATCATCAGCATGTTCAAGTACATTCAAATATTCCACATCAGAACCGATTCTGAAAGAATACCCTCTTACCAAAAAACAATATATGAAAAGAACTTCTAAAGACAATTATTTTAGCATGTATCTTTAAAATATAAAGTATCAAAATTTCTAATGCTTAGACATGCAAAAAACCTAAATTTCATAAGCATGTTCTTATGTGTTTCTTTTCTAACAAACACACTCAAAAAGCATTTATTTGAAATGAGACAAGGATTAAACTGCTTTGAATCCCCATTTTTCTTTTCTTTTTCAACTTATCCCTCATTTCTCTATTGACTCTCCCAGTACAAATTCTCTAAGAGTTGTTTATGTGTATTCACTGCAGCCAGTGTTCCATGATGAATATTCATTAAAACTGCTTCTTTTTAAATTAATTAATCCTCATCTCAATTAACTTTTCAGCGGCACTGATATAGTCAATAGCTTTGGCAGACAATACTAGTATCAGAAAAAGTAAGCACTCTTCACATTCCTTCACAGGGAAATAAAGTACTTGATGGCTTTACCTTCCTTCACTTAACCTGCAGTCATCATTCCTTTGGAGCAGATCACTAGTTAGCAAGTTAGCCTCCTCAAGCACTGGTGTCATCTCAGATTCTTTTGAGTTCCATTTTTCCTTTTAGTTTTTCCTTACTTCCTTCATGGGCAAGGCAGGACCACAACTTTAGAAATGCATAAAAAGAAAATGTTTTCTAATGATTCTACTGACAAGGAACAAAAAATGTTGTAACTTTCCACAGGTACTCATTTAGTAATTCAAGAAACAGTTATGGAGTACAAAACAACATGCAAAGAAATGGATATTCCCTGCTTTGAAAAATAGGTAAATGTATAGTTATAAGGCAATTGGCTACATAAGTGTTGATCTAGGAAAAAGTCTGTCCAAATACAAGGAAAGCATCACTCTACTTAGACAACAGAACTGAGCCACAGATGAGGCACATGACAACCAGGCGTTTCCTTGGGACTTGAAAAGTGTAAAAAACATGGAAGAAAATTGTGAGCACGAATGGTCCACGGAACTTAAATGCTCCACCAAAAGTCTGGAGCTCACCACCTACCAGCAATGCCTCTTACACATGGGAGTCACGATTAGATTTGTGCTCTATTCTATAATTTTCACTTTGTGTTTAGAACAGAGAATGTTTAACTTAAATGAAGTTTTTAGAATAGCATGATGCACCGACAACACGAAAGGAAGACGGAAATGTACTCAGTACTACTGTGAAACCAATTTATAATAACTCACACTTGCATATGAAATATGAAACACAACTTTAGTCTATGATGAAGGAGCGAAGGGGAGGGCGAGGGATGGGGAGGGAGTGGGAGGGATAGTAGGGGATAGTAGGGGGACCACAACTATGAAGCACATGGCAAATACAAGTTGGTTCTATCATGTGTAGAACAGAAATGTCCTAATTGTATAATTGGATAAATGAGATGAAAGCTATGCTGATTAGTATGATGTAAGCACTCCAATTTGTACAAATAATCAACACACTGAAATGGGCATAAATGTATTTATGATGTATGTACAAAAGACTTAATAAAAAAATAATAAAAAAATTAAAAAGAAAATACAACCTTTTGAAATGCATATATATCATCAAACACAGTTCAGGACATCAGTTTTGTGATTACTTATGATTTTCTTTGAAAAGAAAATAACTTAGTCATTTTTATACATATTGAGCCTAGTATCCAATCCTCAGATTCTGGTTTTACCAGAAAATTGTAATTATATTTCTGTAGAGTAAAAAGATGTGTAAGAATATCTCCATCATGTACCTACATACATTTATAGAGATTGAAATTTCCCACCAGAGATTATTCTGTTAAGAGTTGAACATGAGATCCTAAAAATACAAAAAAAAAAAAAAAAAACAACTTTATTTAAAAATATTAAGTAGACACTTTTTTGGTTAAGACTAACCATCTTTGTTTTTTTTTTTTTAAGGGAGATCTTCCTACAAAAAAATTATTAAGCAATTTCTCTTGATCTAAACTTTAATAATAAGTCTACAATTCAAGAATAAAAGATAGCTTTCATTTTTAATATAGTTGATGGGAGGAAACTTTTTTTTTTTTTATTGTTGGGGATTCATTGAGGGTACAATAAGCCAGGTTACACTGATTGCAATTGTTAGGTAAAGTCCCTCTTGCAATCATGACTTGCCCCCATAAAGTGTGACACACATCAAGGCCCCACCCCCCTCCCTCTGTCCCTCTTTCTGCTTTTCCTCCCCCCCATAACCTTAATTGTCATTAATTGTCCTCATATCAAAATTGAGTACATAGGATTCATGCTTCTCCATTCTTGTGATGCTTTACTAAGAATAATGTCTTCCACTTCCATCCAGGTTAATACGAAGGATGTAAAGTCTCCATTTTTTTTAATGGCTGAATAGTATTCCATGGTATACATATACCACAGCTTGTTAATCCATTCCTGGGTTGGTGGGCATTTAGGCTGTATCCACATTTTGGCGATTGTAAATTGAGCTGCAATAAACAGTCTAGTACAAGTGTCCTTATGATAAAAGGACTTTTTTTTTTCTGGGTAGATGCCCAGTAATGGGATTGCAGGATCAAATGGGAGGTCTAGCTTGAGTGCTTTGAGGTTTCTCCATACATCCTTCCAGAAAGGTTGTACTAGTTTGCAGTCCCACCAGCAGTGTAAAAGTGTTCCCTTCTCTTCACATCCAGGCCAGCATCTGCAGTTTTGAGATTTTGTGATGTGGGCCATTCTCGCTGGGGTTAGATGATATCTCAGGGTTGTTTTGATTTGCATTTCTCTAATATATAGAGATGATGAACATTTTTTCATGTGTTTGTTAACCATTTGTCTGTCATCTTTAGAGAAAGTTCTATTCATGTCTCTTGCCCATTGATATATGGGATTGTTGGCTTTTTTCATGTGGATTAATTTGAGTTCTCTATAGATCCTAGTTATCAAGCTTTTGTCTGATTGAAAATATGCAAATATCCTTTCCCATTGTGTAGGTTGTCTCTTTGCTTTGGTTATTGTCTCCTTAGCTATACATAAGCTTTTCTGTTTAATGAAGTCCCATTTGTTTATTTTTGTTGTTGTTGCAATTGCCATGGCAGTCTTCTTCATGAAGTCTTTCCCCAGGCCAATATCTTCCAGTATTTTTCCTATGCTTTCTTTGAGGATTTTTATTGTTTCATGCCTTAAATTTAAGTCCTTTATCCATCTTGAATCAATTTTTGTGAGTGGAGAAAGGTGTGGGTCCAGTTTCAGTCTTTTACATGTAGACATCCAGTTCTCCCAACACCATTTATTGAATAGGGAGTCTTTCCCCTAAGGTATGTTCTTGATTGGTTTATTGAAGATTAGGTGGTTGTAGATGTTAGTTTCATTTCTTGGTTTTCAATTCGATTCCAAGTGTCTATGTCTCTGTTTTTGTGCCAGTACCATGCTGTCTTGACCACCATGGCTTTGTAGTACAGACTAAAATCTGGTATGATGATGTCCCCAGTTTTATTTTTATTACTAAGAACTGCCTTAGCTATACGGGTTTTTTTCTGGTTCCATACAAAATGCAGAATCATTTTTTCCAAATCTTGAAAGTACGATGTTGGCATTTTGATAGGAATGGCATTGAATAGGTGGATTGCTTTGGGAAGTATAGACATTTTAACAATGTTGATTCTTCCCATCCATGAGCATGGTATGTTCTTCCATTTGTTAATATCCTCTGCTATTTCCTTTCTGAGGATTTCATAGTTTTCTTTATAGAGGTCCTTCACCTCCTTCGTTAGGTATATTCCTAGGTATTTCATTTTCTTTGAAACTATGGTGAAGGGAGTTGTATCCTTAATTAGCTTCTGATCTTGACTGTTATTGGTGTATACAAAGGCTACTGGCTTGTGGACATTGATTTTATATCCTGAAACATTACTGTATTTTTTGACGACTTCTAGGAGTCTTGTGGTTGAGTCTTTGGGGTTCTCTAAATATAAGATCATGTTGTCAGCAAAGAGGGAGAGTTTGACCTCTTCTGCTCCCATTTGGATTCCCTTTATTTCCTTGTCTTGCCTAATTGTATTGGCTAGAACTTCCAGCACTATGTTGAATAGTAAAGGTGACAGAGGACAACCTTGTCTGGTTCCAGTTCTAAGAGGAAAAGCTTTCAGTTTTACTCAATTCAGTAGAATATTGGCTGTGGGTTTGTCGTAGTTAGCTTCAATCAGTTTTAGAAATTTGTCACCTATGCCTATACTCTTCAGTGTTCTAATTAGAAAAGGATGCTGGATTTTATCAAATGCTTTTTCTGCATCTAGTGAGAGGATCATGTGATCTTTATTTTTGCCTCTGTTAATATCGTGGATAACGTTTATGGACTTGCGTATGTTAAACCAGCCTTGCATCCCTGGGATGGGGAGGAAACTTTTAAATAGAAAACATATGGTTACAGTTTCCTGGAACATCAGAAAGGACTGACCTCCAGTCATGGCAGCAGGGGTGCATCCAGAATCAGTTATAAATGTAATCGGTCACTCAGTGACTACTGGCCTCACTCAAAAACCTGTCAACTTCTGATACTTGTTTTTGAAAGAAGCGGATCACAGACAAGCTCACTCTAATACACCTGCCTGGGAGTGACAGCCCATGAACAACAACAATCTCATTCTAAGAACCTTGCTACTCCAAGCAGCCGCCTCTTGCCTCTGAACCTCTGACAGCTCTTAAACTCCACTGTTTTTTAAGACCCAGGTGAGATCAGCAGCTGCTCTGTCACATAGACTGTGCCTGATCAGCACAACTCTCCTACTACAGGAAGCAGGACATTCCAAACATGTGTTTAATTTCAGATACTAAAAGTTCACAATCCTTTGGGAAGAAGTTTTAAAGTCTATTCTTACATACCACTCTAATACTTTTATATTAATTAATAAAATTCAAATGAAGATTTTAATTCCCTTGATCCATCTTACCATATTTAAAACTGCCATAACTATTGGCATAGGAATAAATAACGAGTAACCACAGTATAGGGCTTTTCTCTCTAAATGAAGATAATTAATGTAATAGTATTAGAAAGAGCCAACAAAATGCCCCAAAGTGTACATGGTAGCCAGGTAAAATTGTCAGCACGAACCCATGTGAAACCATTTCATCGGTGAAAGTCAGCCTAAAGTCTAAAATAAGAAAACAGGATGACACACACCAACTTTATGGGGGCAAGACATGATTGCAAGAGATACTTTACCTAACAATTGCAATCACTGTAACCTGGCTTATTGTACCCTCAATGAATCCCCAACAATACAAAAAAGAAAAAGAAAAGAAAAGAAATTATGTTCTGGGCAATGACATAAGTCCTGCTGACAAGGAAGGGGAAAGGAGTGGCTGGTGGCCAGAGAATCAAAAGTATCTGTCCCAGTCCCTAGCCACAGTGAGGGACACGGGTGCATGACACCTGTGTTCTATTCTGTACAAAGGCTATGAAGATACTAAGTGGGAATTACTCTAATATTACAGAGGTTTTCTTAACATTACATAAACAAACAAATGGATTTGAGAGCAATCAGCTTTGTGACTTTCAGCAAATTACTTCTCTTAGTCTGGGTTGTATCATATTAAAATGGAAAAATAAATCTCACCTCACAGAACTACTGTAAGGATTCAATAAATGTAATTATTTAAAGCAAAAAAAAGAAAACACGATGAACTAAATTCACTCCATAAATATTAATGAATATTTATCAATTGGTTACTTACTATGAGTTAGGCTCTTTTCTAGTCACTGAGGGTAAGGCAGTGAACAGACAAGAAACCTATCCATGAAAAGTAAAGTAAACACACAAAACAACAAAGACACAAAAGGTTTATGTTTGCCAAAGGAGAAAAACTGTAGAAGCAGGGAAGAAGTGATGGACATAGCAAGACGAGGAGGAGTGATGGACATAGCAGGATGAGGAGGAGTGATGGACATAACAGGATGAGGTGGAGTGATGGACATAGCAGGATGAGGAGAAGTGATGGATATAGTAGGATGAGGAGGAACAATGGATATAGCAGGATGAGGAGGAGCGATGGACATATCAGGTAGAGGAGGAGTGATAGACATAGAAGGATAAGGAGGAGTGACAGACATAGGAGTCTGAGGAAAAATGATGGATACAGCTGGATGAGGAGGAGCAATGGACATAGCAGGATGAAGAGAAGTGATGGACGTAGTAGGATGAGGAGGACTGATGGACATAGGAGTATGAGGAAAAATGATGGATGAGGAGGAGTGATGGACATAGCTGGATGAGGAGAAGTGATGGACGTAGCAGGATGAGGAGGAGTGATGGACGTAGCAGGATGAGGAGGAGTGATGGACGTAGCAGGATGAGGAGGACTGATGGACATAGGAGTCTGAGGAAAAGTGATGGATACAGCAGGATGAGGAGGCGTGATGGACGGAGGGAAGAGAAGGAGCAAGTCAGGAGGGTGTCTGAGGGAAATGCCTTCCAGACAGAGGGACCTGCCAATGACTGTCCTGGGCCTAGAGTGTGTAAGAAGCAGTAAGAAGTTCTGGGAGGCAAGTCAAAGAGATGTCATGGTCACATCACATAGTGCCTCTGAGGTCCTTGGAAGAACCTCGGCACATACTCTGAGTGAAAGGGACGCAACTAGGAGGTGTGAGCAGAGGAAGGACACCATCTGGCCTATTCCTTACCAGCTCCACTGGGTTAAGAATTAATGGAAAAGGTGTTAAGAAGAAAAAAGTCCAATTAGCAGTTCATTATACTCATTGAGACAGGTGGTGGCTTGGACATGGAAGATATGACTGGCTTCCGGATATATTTTGACAGTAAACCTGAGAAGACTTGTTGCCAGATTAGCTGTCAAGTCTATAAGGGAGAGATGAATCAAGGAAGACACGGATGTTTTTGACAGAGCAAATGGAAAACAGGGAGGTCCGAGGAAGAAAATCAGTAGCTCAGTTTTGGACCTATTAGTTCTGAGATACCCAACAGCTAACTAAAGTGAGATGTCCAATTGGAAGTGTGATATATATGTGTGGAATTTTGGAGAGAGATGTGGACTGGAGATACAGACTTGGAAATCATTAGCATATATAAGGTAGTAAAAGTCATGACAAAGGAGACTGAAGACTGAGCCCTGGGGCATTTCCATGTGTAAGAGATGGGGGATGAGGAGAAGCAGGCAATCCAGGCTAGGATGGGAGTGCCAGGAAGGCAGGAGGAAAAGCTGGGTGTTAGAGTAATACCCCAAAAGCCAAGTAACAAAAGATTATGAAGGAGAGATTTTTTTCTACTGAGTCAAATATTGCTGATAGGTTCAATAAAAATGGGGTTTATGAAATAATGCCTAGATTTATCAAAGTGAAAATCAGTGGTAACTTTGAGACAAGCCATTTGGGAGTAGTGGAAGGAAGGAGTATTACTAGCAAGAGCTCAAGGTGAGTGGAGACTTGAGTCTGTGGGAACAGACAGTTCTTCCAAAGATATCACCACTGAGTAGCATGTTCTCAGATGATCTAATTTTCTTCATGTTTAGCTGTATTTTTCTTTCTTTCTTTTTTTTTATTAAATCATAGCTGTGTACATTAATGCAATCATGGGGTACCATGCGCTGGTTTTATATACAATTTGAAATATTGTCATCACACTTGTTTACATAGCCTTTCTGGCTTTTTCTTAGTTACTGTGTTAAAACATTTATATTCTGCATTTTGTAATTTTCACATGTGCCCTTGTAAGATGCATTGTAGGTGTGGCTGTATTTTTCAATCCTTATACAGTAGCACCTCCATAGGTTGACCACCTTCTGAAAGTTGACTTAAGCTTCACAGACCGGACACGTATCATGTGTACGTGTCAGTACAGCAGGCCTGATTCCTTGTGTTGAACACCTCTTTATGTCCACCAGTGTGTCATGCTCCCACGGGTGGTTATGTTAATAAGATTTATGCAGCATATATTAATATGTTAAATATTTTAAAATTATATTCATAAGGCATTAAAAATTTCAGACCAAGGTATTAAACAATGCATCTATAAAACTGTACAACTAAAATCCCCCTTGAATATTTCTGTATTATAAAGCCTATTATCATTTTGCTCATACTTATTAATGAAGACCCAAAAGACACTAAAAATTTCTGGGCAATACATTCCTTGTTTGATCAAATCATCCAACTCTAGGATGTACATATATACTTCTCAATATACAAAGTGATTAATCATATTCTGTTACTGAATTCCATAACAGGAATCAAAGGAGAGATATCTAGAAAAGAATCTTACACTGAAATTTGATTTTTTGAAATTATATAACATGATGACACTGTTGAAAAATTTGCTATTGTGTATACTATACCGAAATCCATTATCTCAGAAGGAAGGATGGTGGCATGTTTGTGAGATGCTCTTCAAAGTCAGACCCACTGCCTGGGCAGCACCGTGGGTTAAGCACAGGGCTTACCAAGCTTACCAAGAGTCTGTTGCCAAATACAGCCATATTCTGTCTGAGTGAGCAAAGTGCCACTGGAACACACCCATTCACTTACCATCTATAGCAGACTTTGGACTACAGTGGAGACCTTATGGTTTACAACGCCTAAAATATTTACTGTCTGGCTCTTTACAAAAATGGTGAACAACTCCAGGTTTAGTACTTCAAAAATCCCTTGATGTATTGTAGTAAGTTTTATCCAATATCCTGAAGTATTTCAATGAAATATGAATACCATGTGCAATCCCTTGGCAATATTCAGATTAATTAAATAATTCCATATTTGCACACTCATGCATGGATTAAAAACCCAAAATTTAATAACTAACAATTTTGTTGATAACAAGGTAGAGCGACAAGGTAGCATGCAGTTTCCTTTGGCTCCTCAGCAGATACTACAAAAGTGCTTGATATAAAACTAAATGCTTTAAATGATCTTTAATTGTGAACTATGAGTACACTATAGATCTAACTTCATTTTTAAACAATGGTCGCATGCCCCATTATGTTACGGGTATGACAATTTAAATTTTTTACTAATGGGTATTTAGACTATCTCCAAATTTTTTGTATGTTAATGCTATAAGAAATATTCTGAACATAAGTGCATTATATGTATATCTTTAATATGTTATATGCATTTTGTACACGAGGTTAGACAATTAATTTCCCTAACTCATCCTATAAAAAGTGTTACATACCTCACTGCTGAATTTCACCACGGTCACATTTGAGGTACACTTCCTGGGAAGCTATGTACTGACCACCAGCACTTACTCCACCCTTCAAAGTAATTTTGTGGAATGGCCACCAGTTGTCATGATACGAGCTCTGACAAGTAACTTCACCAACTCATCCCAGAAAAAGTGCTGCACACTTCACTGCTGAATGTCACCATGGTTACCAGATGGCTCAGGGAGTCATTTGAAGGTGACTGTAATGATATTCAGCAATGAAGTAAGCAGCACTTTTTCTAAGATGAGCTAGTGAACTTATTTGTCAGACCTTGTATGATGACATCTCTGATGGCCATTCCAGAAAAAGAATTCCAAAATTCCTTTGAAGGGTGTACTACCTGTTGGCATCAGTGCATATAGCTTCCCAAGGGAAGTACCTCGAAGGTGACCATAGAGATATTCAGCAATGAGGTATGTAGCGCTTTGTCTAGGATGCGCTGACACACTTAATACACTTGTGTGTGTGTTTACACAAGTAACATTATCCTGTATAGCCCCAGAAGTGAAGCTGTTATGTTGAAGGAATGACACATTTGGAATTCTGATGCACACTGCAAACGAGTATTTCTCCAGTTCATTTGCCAGCAGTATATGAAAATACATTTTTCCTCTCATTTCCCAACATTGGTTATTATTTTTTCCATAAAATATCAACATGAATGGAAAAATTGTATTTTCTTTTTTTTTTTTTACATGTTTCCATTTTTCTAATTATTAGGCATGGCATTAGCCCAATCAAATTGTATATAAAACCAGCACATTGTACCCCATGATTGCATTAGTATACACAGCTATGATTTAATTAAATAAATACTTAATAGTCTAAAAAAAGAATTACATTTTTTATTGCAATACAATGATGTATTGTTAAATATTGCTATAGGCTTACCTATCCGACTCTTCATTCTCCTTCCTAGCAAAATGCTGGTTGCCAACTTTTCCACTCTTTTTTTGTGGAATTGATGCCTCACTGTCACTGTCATCAGCATCGCCCTCACATGGGCTTTTTAATATTTCCACTTCTTTACTTTTGTCCTTCTTCCATTCTTCAACCTTCAATGAAAGTTTCATACTAATGATGACTGTTATTATTCTCATCAACAGAAAGAAAGTTTTTTGCTTTTCATTGATTTTAACACCTGGCGCAGTTTAATTTGTCATGATTTTAGTCATTAAAAATATTTTGTGTTTACTTTAACTTAACCACTATGTATATAAAATCAAACAACATATGATCATCTTTTATAATTTTATCACTGAAATTTTTGTCAAATCGACTTCATTTCTGTTTGAGTGAATAAAACAGAACTTTCTAAAATATCAAAAAGTACCCTTCTAAATTTTGTGGGTTTATGCCCATCCATTCTTCACTGGCAGAATCAGAGACATAAAAATACAAAGACACACAACATGTTGTCATGTGGTTTTCCCAGGTGGGTCTTACATTAAATAAGATGGAGCAGGAATGGCGCTGTGGGTCTCTCCCTTTCTGCTCTAAGCCATTCTTTTCACCACTGTCTTTTATTATTCTTTTTTCATCTGGATCCTGGGATATCAAGAAAGTGAAGGTGCTCACTGACATGTGGGGAACCCAAGGTTGCCATAAGGAGCATAGCAAGTTGCTGAGTTGGTAGTGCAGCATTCTGAAAAATGAGAAGTTTCCTGATTTCTGCATCCAATAAGCATCCAGTTTTATAGCTGGAGGATATTCAGGACAATGATTACTGCCCTCAGAGCCATCATCTACCAGTAACGGGGTAAAGCCAAACAAGGCGAAGGATTCTTCTAAGGCTCCTCGAGTGGATGTCCTAGCACTTGAGAATACCAAAACACATGACATGATTCCATAACACACAGCAGACAAATTACCAGATACACTCATCAGATAAATCTGGGAAATTAAAACTATGACTTTGGCAACTAATGTAATGCCTTAGTCGAGGATAAAAAGCCTCCTTTACTTTTATTTTGAAAGCAGAGTATCTCTAGATTTTTGTCTACCTTTAAATCTCCATGTACAGAACTCAGCTTTCTATTTAGGACTTAAGTCCTGAATTTTTGTCTGAGGATGACTTCCTTATATACTGCTTATAAAATAAAATCATATATGCCCAAACTTACTGTACTTCATTAAACATCATAATGCAAACATATGATTCAACAGAAACGTTTGAGAGTAGTGGCTTTTTAAAAATATGGAATCGATGTTTACTATCAGAGGTTATTTAAAGTGGCCACGATGGAATGAAAAGTTCCCATAGTTTGTGATAAACAGATGAACTTGCACACCTCAAAACACAGTAAACAGTCACTTGGCTGGGAGTAGTTGTTGCAACTCTCAAGACTAGACACATCTTTCTAGCTCTTCCCAGTCAATGCTTCCTTCCAATGCATCTTCATTTCATTGTTTAAATAAATGCAGTACATTTTTAGTCAAATAGAAAAAAAAAAAAAAAGACCTTCTTATATTTTTAAGCAATTTATTTAAAGTTTATTCTGCTTCAGAAGGCCATAGGGGAATTTGGCTAAATTAGTTTTCCAGTTCATATGCAACTTGGAAGAGTGATGAAAGAACAGAGATTGTGAGAATGTTTTCCTGAATCAGGAATCAGCTATTTCTAAGCATAATGACATATTTAGAGAACCTTGTTTTACAGATGAGCTTTTCATAAGAAGATAATCTGACTAGATCAGAGAATTGATGCAGGGAAAAGCAAAGAGCTGTAGCAAGTGAACCCCTACATCTTTTAAAACTTGAAATGTTTCTTTTCCCAAAGCCAGGAAATAGACTTGCTTCATTCTTAAATCTTTGCATATCTTGCTATAACTCAGGAGTGTCAAACCTACCGCCAGCAGGCTGCATACGGCCTCAGATGGTTATGAATGCAGCTATGAACATGAATGGTTTATAAACACAAAACTATACACTTACTTAAATCTTTATGAATTTCTTTCTGATTTTTTTGTCAAAGTGGATTGCCTAGTTCTTGAGCATAAACTTGGCAGATGACAATGTCGTATTGCAGTGTCACATGAATAAACACGTAACAACATCATTTACTTTTTGGACAGAAGATGGCTAAGTCAAGGCCAAATGCTAAAAAGAATTTATGAGTTGCCACATGTCCTCAAGTTGTTTATGGTATCCAAAACCAAATTTGTGCTAGGACTTGATGGTAAAAACAGGTTTATGGATTTACCAGTTTTAGTAGATTTAATTGCTAGATTTAAACCGTCAGTTTAAATCAGTTTATCAAGTGTCTTCAGGTGAGAACCAGCTTACTGATACAATATTTCAAACCACAACAGCATTCCAAATGAAAATGAAATTATGGCAAGCTCAAGTTAAGGCACACAATATTAGGCTTTTCGATAGGTTGTCTAAACAGAGTCCCATGAAGAGCAAAAGAAATGTAGCCTGGCTTTTTGATTTGACACAAGAATTTGGAAACAGATTTCAAGATTTCTGAGAAAATATTTTGATGCACTTGCAACTCCATTTTCAATTGACAGAAATATGTTAACTGCAAATTTTCAAATGCAATGCACAGAGCTGCAATCTGACATTTGACTTCAAGAAAAATTTGATCATGTTTCTTCACTGGACTTTAATACATCCTGTCTTTACAGACAAATAACCCTCACTACACACTCACAGCTTATTCATGTCAATTGTTCTTTGGAAGCACCTACATTTGTGAACAACTATTTTCACTAATGAAGCACAGTAAGAGTAAACTTAGAACCAAATATATGATGATCACCTTGAGAACTCACTGAGAATTGCAACGGTTTCCATCGAGCCAGATGTTGATGCATTAAGTTCTCAAAAACAAGGTAAAATATCCCACTAGTTTTATGTTGCCCACTTTTATTTTACTTTTATAATAGAAAAATCAAAAAAACAAAGATGTTTTATTACTTAGATATGTATATCTTCTATACTAGTGATCGCAAACTTGGGACCTGCTTAACAAATTTAAGACTTTCTGTTGGGCCACCACATAATTAGGATGATTACGTGAGGACATTTTTGCTTATCTCTGGTGGCCAATATGGCAAAAATTATGCATAGACCTTTTTTGTTTTTCGGCTCATCGGCTTTTGTTAGGGTTTGTGTATTTAACTTTTTGGCCCAACACAAGTCGTCTTGTTCCCATGTGGCCCAGAGAAGTCAAAAAGGTGGAAACCCCTGCTATAATTCTTCTTTGGGGTACATTTGATGTTCTGTCCCTATGTGTAAGAAAGACTGACATTTTCTAATTCATTTCCCATGTTCTGAAGTTACTGCAATTGCTTTTATCATATAACGGCTTATGGAACAAATCCTGTATTGGTTTTGTTTTCGTAAATGTGTCAGTAACAGCAGAAATACTATTTTCTTTGATTTGTATGCATCCTTTCTTTGAAGCAAGTAAGCCACAAATCTAAAAGGGTTTTTGGATCATTAGACTGAGGCATATGTCCGATGTCTACCTTTCAATGAATGATATTATGGTTCGTATTTTTTTCGGTCATTTTTACATGAAGATGGTCTTCTTTCAATTGTGACTGCTTCTTCATTTTTGATTTTCAATATCTGTACCATTTTAGCAATTCTACTCATTTCTATTAAAACATATTCAGTGTATGGTCTGTCATAATGTTACCATATAATTTATATTCATTTAAATAAAGCTCAGAGCATGACAGGCAATGCATATTACAGGGACATGTGATATGAATGAGATAAAAGACATTGTCAAACTTGGCTAATTTTGTGCAAGAAATTCCTAGAATACAACAAAAGAAAGACACTGCAGGTGCAACTTTTTACTCATAATCAGTGGGTCCTGCCCCAGGGCTAGGATCCTTTATGACAGTGGTTCTCAACCTTCCTAATGCCGTGAACCTTTAATACAGTCCAAAGGGGTCACTACCCACACGTTGAGGACTGCTTCTTTAAGACCCGTGGAGCTGGCAGCAGTCAATTGAAGAAATGTAAATTTAGAAACTAAGAGAGACAAAAAAACAAGATACACAGAATAGAATTTTCAAAGGTGGGAACTCAGGGGACTACCACCTGCTTGTGGAGTGCTCATGATGGCCCGAATGTCAGTTCCACTCAGCTTTTAAGTCTATGTGTTCATTATCCCAGAGGGTAAGCTGAGGAAGGGAAAAAATATGTCAGCAGTTTCTCTGAGTGCACATGTCACCTGTTATTGTTTCAGTAATCATTAACTTTAAGGGTCTGAGCAGCCTTAAGAAATCCAGAACCTGAGCCTTGTAAGGGGCAGCCTCCTGTCTGTGGTCACACACTCAGATTCCTAGGTGGGTGTTAATCCCCGCTAGTTCACTGTGGAGTAAAACACAACTGGAATCAATCTCCTCTGAAGAATCTGTGGGAAAAAAGAATTTTGCCGTCACCTCCACCACAGAGTGTCTTCCTTTGTGACAAGGGATATACCTTTATCCTCCTGCCCATATTTCAGGGCTCAAATTGTCCCTTGATCTCTGTCCCAGCCAAATACAAACCTCCACAATGGGTATTTGCTTTGACTGTTAACTACGCAGGAACTGGCCTAGTTAATGTTTCTTGCTAGGCCTTGCACACAACTTCCTCTGTGGCCATTATTCCTTCAGCGTGCTTATGGACCCAGCAGGGGTGTCAGTAAACTCTATTCTCTACAGACCAGGCTTCCAGGAAACTGCTAAAATAAAAATTTAGCAGTGCCTGATTTAAAGGTAAACTAGTTGACACTTCTTTATTCCTCTTTTCTCAACTTCTTTATTTTTACCTTTTTGCAAGGGTATTTCCTCTTGCCAAGAATTGGTTCTTTAGTCTCCATTCTGCCTGCTCATCAGCCATATTACTTGGGAAATTAGAGGGTATGTCCTTTAAGATTGTCCCATCTTTTTTTTTCTTTTAAGTCATATATGCATAGATCATGAGTACAGTTATGTCTTTGTGGGATTTAATGATTTTTTGTACAAATTGGAGTGATTACATCCAACTAATCAACATAGCTGTCACCTCATTTACTTAACTGTATCAAGACATTTGTGTTCTGTACCTGATAGACTTGACCCATACCCTTGTAATATGCTCCATACGTGTAGGACCAGGCAGTGCCTATTGCTCAGGACAAAGAGAAATTTTATACTTTTTAGAAATTTCACAGAATTGAAATGTTTTAACTTGTTTATGATGAGTTTTATTTTCCACTCCAATTTGCCTTCTTTAATTCACATTTTCATTCTTTCATTTGTTTGTTTCTTTCTTTCTTTCCTTCTTTTATTTTTTGTTTGTTTGTTTTGTTTGAGACAAGAGACTCACTTTGTCACTGTGGCTAGAGTGCTGTGGTGTCAGAGCTCACAAGCAATCTAAAAATCTTGGGCTCAAGCGATCCTCTTGCTTCAGCCTCCAAGTAGCTGGGAGTACAGGAAACCACCACAATACCTGGCTATTTTTTAGAGACTAGGTCTGGCTCTTGCTCTGAATGGCATAGAACTCCTGAGCTCAAGAAATCTAGCTACCTTGGCCTCCCAGAGTGCTAGTATTATAGGCATGAGACACCATGCCAAGGCCCCACATTTGATATGGACTATATCAAATATCCCACTAGTTTTATGTTTTCCACTTTTCATTTTTTTATTGTTTTTTTTTTTTTAATTGATGAAGTAAGATTTATTTTCTCCAACCTCATTTCCATTTTGTCTAAAAGCTTGTGGAAAAACAGCTAACACCACTCAGTGGTTGTTTTTATTCATTCAGTGGCCTGAGCAGTAGGAGCTGCAGACCAGTCTTCATGGCAGGCTGGGAGCTCCAGTCTTCAGTGGGTACCCACTGGGTAGGCACAGAGGGAACCTGAAGCTTCTGACCAGTCTCCAACCTCAGGCTGAGTAGTAGTGAACTCAGGAGCTGGAGCAGTCCATCCACCGTGAAATTCCGCTTGAGTCACACTTGTCTAAGTAGCAGCCTGCTCTTCCTTTTCAATCTCCTCAGGATCTCTGTAGAAGTAGAAATCAGGCATGATCTCCCCTGGGTGTTCACAGAAGGTGGTGCCACTCATATAGAGAACTTCCTGGGCCAAAATCCACCGCGTCGGGCCTTCTGATGGAGTTCCCTTCTTCTTGTGTGGGATGATGATGTCCACATAACACAGAGGAAAATCTGTGTGACACAGAGCAGTGGTAGGCAGGTAACATAAGTAGGCCTCTTTGAGAGGCAGGTGGTCAGCCCTAGGGTCAATAACTACCAGAAGATGTAGATCCCAGAAGGTTGCCTGGATGATGGTTAGTGAAGGTTCTGGGAGTGAAGACTTCAGCAGCAGGAGCAGCTTCAGTGGCAGCAGCAAAATTCAGCACACCTCACTCACCAGTGTTCCTGGAGGATGTGACCCTGACATCAACAGGATTTCAATGGCAACAATAGTCCAAGCTGGCAACAGAAGCTTCCACTAGGTTATCCTCATCAGATTTATGATGTAGACACCATCACTGTAGATGTACCATTCCATTTGGAAGTCAAGGTAGATGTATTGCTCCCTTTGGAAGTCAGGTTGGGGCTACCTATGTGGGTTCCTGCTGCAAGGAATGTGAGCACATCCTCCTCTGTCATTTGTAGGCATCAAGGTCTCTGGACATTGTGATAGTTTCCCTTTCAGTTATGGTGGGAATCCAGAACAATGCCGTATGGACCCTCCCTGAGCAATGTGTAAAGCTCCACTTTTCTTTAGGCAAGGTCCTGAATATACAGATATAGTCTATCAACAGCACGCCCTATTAATTTCCTTTACTTAGGACATTTTTCCAGATGGAAGCTTGATTGGCTTGTTTTCTTCCTCAGATATCTTTTCTGTCAGGATACAAGTTTATAAAATATCTTTATCCTTATGTAATCAAACATGAGCAAAGAAAATGACATTTCTTTAACTTCTTAATCTAGGTTTAACTACTTGTAAATCACTGGAGTATAACTAAGAGGAGGAAGACAATTTGCCTTAGCTTATAGGCTGAAAAATATGAGCCAGGGAGCTTTGTCACTATTTCTTTGAAGTAAATGTAATTTATTATATGTTAAAGCTACCAAAAAATGAGTTTGCAGGTAACTGTAGTGTTACGAAGGTTCCTCGCTTAAAAAAATTTTACCAGACCACACCTCTAACAGTGAGCCCCAGTACTTTTTCTGGAGATAACTGGCTGGAGAGCAGGAAAAATTCACAGTATTAGAAGACAGAATCCACACCAATTGGAAAGAAAAGTAACTCTTAAACTTTAACTTACATAATGTAAATTGATAGTGATATGTATGTAGAAAGACTGTCTCCTTAGGTCCAGCTCTAATGTTCACTAATGACAATGGATAAGCTGATTTTTGATGCTATTTAACAACTTCCCACATTTAAAAATGTTAGAAAGTTACTGTTTTTATCCTAACCCCACGGGTCCCATTCTGCAAGGTGTGATTCCTTAACGGGAGGTGGGTGGATCTTATGACCCTTTCTCTCTCTGAGTGTAGACACTGAGGTCTTTTGGAGACCTCAAGCAGAGTAAATCTTTCCCCTTGGCATTTGTGCCCAGTAATAAAAAAGTGAAAATGTTGAAGCATTGTCAAAGAATAAAATGTTGACTCTTTTAACATGAATCCACCTCAGTGGCCATTACTGTCAAATTGCTCATCTGTCTCCCTGTAAGGAAGTTATAAAAATAAAAGAGCAAGAGTATCCTGTAAGGGAGTTATAAAAATAAAAGAGCTAACAGATTGCCTCTATTTTAAGGGTAACGATTAGCTGTAAGTTATAATGAATGGAAAGAATTTTTTAAGTTTTATTAAAATGTTTCTCAATTTAAAAATTAACCTATGATCTATCACTTCTAAAAGGCAAGTCTAAAAGGTGATTTCATTTGGACTATGCTCCATTCTTAATGTAAATAATATAATATGAAATCAAGAATTTAAATTTAATTCTTTTTATACCTGTGGCTGATTATTTTCATTCCCTTCAAGCCTCTGCTGCTTTTCCTCTGGTGTCAATTCTGCTGACAAATTCATATATTTAGTCAAAATGAACTACTTAGAATGGTCTGATAAAAGCTATAGACTTCACAAAAGAAATTGGGAAGTAACATCTAGTTTTCTTTTATAAATGGAGAGTTTAAATGAAGAAATATTTCTCATTATCCTAAATTTCAACAAACTATTTGTGGAGACAATAGATATCATCACTTTTAAGACAAAGAAATACATCAAAGCTTCACCGACAAATTCATCCACCCAACATGGACAGACAAAATACCAGAAACAAATAAAAGGGAGAAAGTACAGTAAGTCACATCAATTGAGACTGTGTACTACTCCCTACCCCATGATGGAACATTGTTAATAGCATGCTACACGCGTTGCTCATCATGCATGGTTTCCAAAGTTTCTGTCCCCTTTTTTACCATTATTAACACCCTTTCCCTTGTATCTGAAACATTTTCTTCTGCTACTCTGACAATTCATTGTCTATACTTTAAAACTCAGACGGGCACGTGAAGCCTTCCTTTATTCTAGCTGTCTTCCTCCAGATAAGCAGGCCATCTCCTCCCTCGGGGCTGCCTTTGTACTTTATTGCTTCTCTCGTAGGCACCACCTGAACTATATTCTTTCCTTATATGTCTGTCTCCTTTGGTCCCAGAATGCAGAGGATAATCTTTTAGAATTTGTTTGTACTAACAGTCTTTATCTATTACTGAGTTTCTGCCAACGTGTTAGGGCTGAGTACAGTGGCCCTGGCCTGTGGTCCTGGCACTCTGAGAGGCCAAGATGGGAGGATCTTTTGAGTTCAGGGTTCAGGACCAGCATGAGCAGGAATGAGACTCTGTCTCTACTAAGAATAGAGAAATTGAACAGGTGTTGTGGTGGGCACCTGCAGCCCAAGCTGCTTGGGAGGTTGAGGCAAGAGGATCACATGAGCCTACCAGTTTGATATTGCTGTGAGCTGTGATGATGCCATGACACTCTACCCAGGGTGTCAGACTGATACTCTGTCTCAAAAAAAGAATATATGAATAAATGCCAAGAGGTGAATTAGGAGGTAATATTGCAAAATACACATGATGCAGGTCTGAAATGAAGGAATGTTTCCAGAAATATTTAGGAGAAAAAACACAATGTTCATATTAAAATGAATTTTCATTGAAGAAATACATGTATGCGCGTAAGCCCAAGAGTTAGAGGTTGCTGTGAGCCGTGTGACACCACGGCACTCTACCCGAGGGCAGTACAGTGAGACTCTGTCTCTACAAAAAAAAAAAAAAAAAAAAAAAAGAAGAAATACATGTATGAATTTGGGCATTGTGCTTTATTTATTTTGGTTTTCATGTTCATAATCATTTTTATTTATATATTTATCATTGTTTCATCACCCAACTTTACTAATTATTGATCCATGGTCCATCTTGCTTCATCTCTACTCCAGCAAACATCCCTTCCCCACCCAAATTATTTTGAAGCTAATTCCAAAATGTAATATTAATTTATCTGCATATATTTCCATAAATACTTCTAAAAATTGAACACCAATGTTTAAATATGTAGCCAATATATCTTAATTATACTTTAAACTTAATAATTTCTTAAGATTGGTGAATATTTAATCAAGTTCACATTTCCCTGATTGCCTTATTATTAATTTAATTTTAACTGTGGTGCATTCATCTGATGAATTCCTATAAAGAACTCAAAAAATTATATCAGGCAAGACACTATGAATCAGTCCTTGTAATGTTTGCCAGTGAGAAGGCCACAGCAGGAGCAATGCTTCAGGCCAGCAGTTTGAGACTATCCTGAAACATACAGTGAGACCTTGTACAAACAGAAAATTTAAAACTTACCGAGGCATGGAAGGAAGTCATTGTAGCTCCAGAAACTCAGGAGGTTGAGGCAGGAGGAATGCAGGGGCTTAGGAGTTTGACGTTGCAGGGACCCATGAGGACACCACTTTATTCCAAGCTGGGCAGCAAAGCCAGATCCTGTTTTAAGGAAATAATTAATCAAATGAGAGCTTATGTGCCAGTGTGGACAGATCTCAGAAATATAATGATGAGCAAACAAAACAAATTATAGAATGATATGTATGATGCATAAACACTTATATAAAAGTTTAGGAAATAGAAACAAACCCTACATAAAACTAATGACCGTACAAATATGTAGTAAGAAGGCTGGAAAACACATGGGAATGATAAACACCAACTTACAGGTTTTAGATACTGTTATGCAATAAGTGTTAATCGTATAAAAAAGGCACAAAAGCCAAAATATTTCAAAATTGCTGCTGAAAATAACTGTGTACTGCAAATCATCACCAAGAAATGACAAGTTTCTTTCTTCATTTGTTATGATCAAAATAACCCAACCCAAACACACACACACACACATATAGAGCCTCCTGATCAGACAGCTGATTAACTTAAAGTCATCAGTAAAACAACAATATGATAAAATGATATATGGGAAAGCAAAATTGATAAGCAAGCAAGTATAGCTTTCCTTTAGGTAAAGATTAGAAGCATAATAAGCATTTTAAACACTGGAAAAGGGCAGTGCCTGTGGCTCAATGGAGTAGGGCTTGGGCCTCATACACCGGAGGTGGCCAGTTCAGACCCGGCCCCAGCCAAAAACTGCAAAAAAAAAAAAATCAAAAACACTGTAAGAAAACACAGTGTCTCATAGTCATATACTAGAAACCTCAGAAGGTCGGTACATAAAAATAGAAAATATATGAATGAAATCTTAGATTTTGAAAATTTCTTTTTCACATGCTATATGTATTTCATTTCAAATGTGGATACCAACCAATAACATTTTCTTTATTTACATAAAATTTTTCCATCAAATTTTGAAAAGAAAAGTTAGGAGGGAGAAGACTGAGCATTTCAAATATTTTAATGTATCTCATTCCAGACTAAATTTTGCATTGGAAATTTACCTGGCCTGTATTCAGCACCTTGGACAACATCTGCAATAGAAGCACTTGGGAAAGCTGGTGGGAAAAGATCCCTTGAGTCTAAATACTTGTGACTGTCTGGGAGAACATAGCGAGACCTGGCTTCTGAAAAAATACAGAAATAACACGGTTGGTGGGACTGTAAACTAATATAGGCTCTTTGGAAAGGAGTATGGAGAATCCTCAAAGAACTCAAATTAGACCTCCCATTTGATCCCACAATCTCAATCCCCTAGGCATTTACCCAGAAGAAAACACATCATTTTATCATAAGGACATTTGCACTGTTTAGTACAGCTCAATTTATTATCACCAACATCTAGAATGAACCTAAATGCTCATCAACCCAAGAATAGATTAAAAAACTGTAGTATGTGAATAAAATGGAATACTATTTAGCTATAAAAAGATGAAGACTTTATATCTTTTGTATTAACTTGAAAGGAGTTGAAACACATTCTTTTTAGTAAAGTATCACAAGAACGAAAAATGAAGATTCCAATGTATTCAATACCAATATGAAGCCAGCAGACGTTACATGTCACATAAGAGAAAAACTTAATTCAATTCAAGTTTGAAATGAGGGAAGGGAGAGGGGGAGGAAGGAAGGAGAATGGTGAGCTCCCACTGAATGGATATAATGTAGGGGTACATGGCACACCTTCAGGGTGCGGGACACAACTACAAGACACAACTACTACCACTATCTAACAACGGCAAACATCGTAACCTAGTTGCTTGTACTCTCACATTAACCTTAAATAAAAATAAATGAATACATAAATAAAATAAGATACAATAAAATAAAATGATAAAATAAAATAAAATAAGCTTGGTTTGGAGGCATAAGCCTAAAGTCTCAGCTACTCGATGGGTGAGGAGAAGGATGGTGTGGGCACAGGACTTTGAAGTTACAGTGAGCTACGATCCCACAACTGCACTTTAGCCTGGATAAAACAGTGAGATCTGTCTCTAAAAAAAGAAAAAATATATACCTGATGTGGATGTCTGTATATTCTTCACTCCTACCACTTTCTGTGGAACAAATTCTTTTATGTCAGTGGCTGGCTGAATAGGATTCTAAAAAGAGTTTCATGAATAATGAGTATTTCACACCATATTCAGTAAAAACTTCAAGAGAAAAATACAAATGTTATTACCTTCAAGGGAGTATGTTCCTCAGGAGATGCCAAAAAGCAAAAGAGTCATACAATTAATGATGATATTTTATAAATTTAAATATGGAGAAGCCAACCGTACATTCATGGAGAGCTGGTGTCAAGATGAATCCTCATGCTTGGCTTTGAAAATGATTAGTCTTTGTTCATTTGCTTGTTTTTAATTAGGGGAGAGCAACATGCTGAAGAAAAATAAGAATATAGATGCTCTCTGACATGCAGTTAAAATTTCCAAACTGACATTATGTTTGAAGTGATTGTAAATAAAACAGAAACGTGCCTCTGCGGTGTGAACGTGCCATCTATGAAGAGAGTGATGCCCTCTATTCTGAGAAACAAATCATGACCCTGAGAAGTTAAATGTCAAAGCCGACAGCAGAATACAATTGCATGTCTTTATGCAACGCATGAGAATATGTTTATCATTATAATACAGGTATACTGTGTCCTTCAGTTAGTCCTGTCATTTAGGAAGTATAGAGTTGTGAAGACGGTTCAGGTGAATGTACGCATAATCAATTTCTTATGAGAAAATGGGTTCTGACTTTATCGGTTTGGAGACACACTTATAGAATATTTGTTAATAAAAATATTCGTTTTTTCCTCTACCCTTGTGGGACTACTGGAATGCCTATGTGATTGTAAATCCTCTAGTTTAGCCATTTTAGAGTTATTTTATCCACTCATGCAAGAATATCTATAAAAAACACATGTGGGTGGCACCTGTGGCTCAAAGGAGTAGGGAGCTGGCCCCATACGCCACAGTTGGTGGGTTCAAACCCCAGACAAAATCTGCAAAAAAAAAAAAAAAAAGTAAGAAAGAATGTATACTAAGTTCTGAATATCGAATTCCTTATCACAGTAAAAAATTGAATTGCCACATAACTGTTAGCTATTAGTAGTCTTTTTATTTCAAAATCAGTGCAATATTTATTCATGACAAAAATGGAGTTTAAGATGAGCTGCATAATTTTTGCATGTAAAAGTAGTTTGGTTTACTCTTAATACTCTTAAGAATGTTAATGAAATAGCTCTTTAGCAGAAACTTAGAATGGATGCAATGGCTCACACATGTAATCCTTGCCTGTGTGGAGGCCAAGACAGAAGTATCATTGGTGACTGGGGAACTGAGACAAGTCTTGGCAATGTAGCAAGACCTCACCTCTACAATGAATAAAAAAGTTAATGACATGGTGGCATGAGACTGCAGTCACAGGTCCTCGAGGGGCTGAGGCAGAAGGAAGAAAATAGCCTAGGATTGCATGGTTGCAGGGACCTGCGATGAAGCCACTGCACTCCAGCCTGCTAAACATAGCCAGACCCTGTCTGCCTTTCTATCCTTCAAGCTGGTAGGGAGAATTTATATGGTAATTTTTAGCACCTCAAAACAAAACCCCAGAAATATAATCTCATCTTGTATCCAAATTAAATGTGTGTCACAATCTACTATTTAGTTAACTAAGACAGAGCTTCTTGTGTCAATATGAATAGATCTCAGCTATATCATGCTGAAAAAACAAAACAAATTATACAATATTGTTCACAGTGTACAACCATTTTATAACATTTAGGATATAAAAACATATTCTACAAGATATTTATGACTATACACATATGCAGTAAAAAGCATTGGTAGTCAAAAAGAGGCCCTCATCTAGAACCCAATCATGCTAGAACCCTGATGGAAGACTCCTAGCCTCCAGAACTGTGTGCAATAAATGTTTGTTTGATTCAAGACACACACACACACACACACACACACACAGTATTGGTAGTGCCTGAAAATGACAAATATGTAATCTGATTGTTGGTTAAATATATGGAAAAGTTTTAATAGTAGAAAAGGACACAAAGGCGAAAACATTTCAGAATTGCTGTTTTAAATGACTGTGTCTATAAAATTGTTTTGATGGTATGATTACTTTCTTTAACTTCAATAATCCACACCAAATTTTGTATTGAATAATTTACCTGTTCTGTGCTCAGAACTGTGGCTCGTACATGCAATACCAGCACTTGTGGAAGTCAGCAGGCAAGGACCCCTCGATTCTAGGAGTTTGTCACCAGCTTTACCAACATAGCAAGACCTGGTCTCTAGAGGAAAAAAAAAGTTAAAAACTAGGTTGGTTTATTGGCACAAGCCTGTGGTCTCAGCTACAATATGCTTGGTTGGTGGAGACATGAGCATCACTGGGGCACGGGACCTCAAACTTGCAGTGAGCTTTCACCACATAAGTGCACTTCAGCCTGGAAAAAAGAGAGAGCTTTTTTCCCAAAGAAAAGAAAACTATTTACCTGATGTGGATGTTGGTATCTTCTTCATTCTTACTGCTTTTTCTGGAACGGATGCTTTCATTTCAATGGCTGGCTGAGTGGGCTTGGAAGCAAAGTATTTCATAAATAATATGTATTTCATACAGCATATAGTGAATAATTCAAGACTAAAATAGAAATGTTACTACCTTCAAGGAATTATGTTTTCAGGAGACCTTAAAAAGCAAAAAAGACAGTCAATGTTGACGACAGAAATGTAAACATGGGAAAACCAACCATACATTCATGGAGAGTTAGGATCAACTTGAGTCCTCACACTTGGCTTTGAAAATGATTAGTCTATGTGTTTATTTTTTGGGGGGTCAGAACTTTAAAAAATAGTTTCAATACAGTATCAAAATTTACACAAGTATTTTGTCAAAAGACCAGTGTCCCTTATATCAGGCAGTAAACGTGTTTTAAATGTCTTTGGAGTGTAGGAATACAACAATTGAAGGATGAAAGCTTTTCTAGGAGAGAACGTACATACAGCAAACAATTTTTTCTACCAGTGTAATACTATTTAAAAATATAACATTTAAAAAGAAAGAATGGCTTGAACTGTAAAAAGGTTACAATAATTAGGTAATTCAAGTAAATTAATTCATAATTATTTTCTGAAAATAGAGGGCTGGTTTTTTAATCCCAGCAACATTTTTGAAAGCATAACAAAATTTTTTCACATTTACCACCTTGGGGACAATTAACACTGTGTAATGAGCCCTTTTCAAAACAGCAACAACAGAAAATATCTGCTATGAATCAAATCTCAATAATTTAGGACATATCTGAAAATTTATGAATTGTTGCATTCCAGAACTTTTATACTCTTGAAATACAATAAAAATGTAGCATTGTGCCACAGGCCTCTTGCACATTCATACAAGAAACTATCATTGCATTTGGATAAACACGAAATAGCTATCATAGCACTTCCACTACACACATTTTGAAAAAAAGTACATATATATATATATCAAAAATAAGAAATAAACCAAGCAAAGCTGGCACAACTTTTTCAAATCTCAATCAATCTAAATCAGAGATTTCAGTCTCAATAATGAAGGATATGCATCTGTTTCACAAAACATTAGATGGCTGCAGGAGGCAAAGAAAGCTTTTTTCATAAATGCAGTGCAACATTTTAAACTTTACATAAAGTTTATTAAATATACAGTATATCTAGAAACTAAATTGCAGAAATTGACATTTCATAGCTCAAAACACTTGGAAACCTTCTGTTTCTTTTTTAGTTTAAATTGTTGATATTAACCTCAATGGATCCAATAAATGAATATGAAGGCTGGTATGTCCTTAAGATGTATCTTTACGAGAAATTCAAGATCAAAAGAAAAGATATATTAATTCCTGATCAATTGAAATAAATGGTACTCTCTGCCACACACACTGTATAAAGACTTTCTGTCCTTCTAGCTGCTAGGGAGAATTTACATGGTAATTTTTAGCACCTCAAAAGTCAAAACAAAAACCCAGAAATATAATTTTATCTTGGTCCAAATTAAATGTGTGTTACAATCTAGTATTTTGTTGACCGAAGTATTAAAAGGTAGGTGCCCAACTCTCAGACTTTAGAAGCTGGAAAATACCTTGTTATAGCTTCAGTACAACATGGTAGAAAACAGTTGCTGATATATGCAGTGAGTCGACTCTGTCTCATCTATGCAGATTTCCCAATAACAATTTTAGATCTGGGGAGTTACAAATACTGTAATTCTCAAGAAAACACTACTACCAAATTGATTTTTAAAGTGAACTTGTTAGAGTTCCACGGTTATACATACTGGAGTGAGTCGCACAATATTGCTTGAGGAGAGAAGTTGAGCTAAGGTTTTAGAGGGGAGATATGTTCAATGTACAATGAACCAGGACATCGGGCTTGTAGAGATAAGCAGTGGTTTTTGAAACACACAAGAAGGCTCTGGGAAACCTGGATAGGTCTCATGGCTTGAAGGCAAGATCAGACGTTGATGAGCAGAAGCTGGATATTAATGAGCAGATGGTGGACATTAAATGTTGAACAGCTGTGGAACTTCAGTGTGGGGGTCCGGATCAGGGGGAGGGAGTACATTGCCCACCCACATTCTGGGCACTCTTAAGAAATAGCGATTGCAGAGCTTGCCAAGGGCTTCCCCGATATGTATGGGGGGTCCCCCTCCTGCAAGCTTCTAGTTTACAATCCATGGTCCACCCTGCTTCCTTGGTAACAGCTAGTTGGCAGGATAGTGAATGTGGACCAAAGGGGAATATCACTCCGTATAGGTGTACCCTTCGGCAATATGCAGGAGGGTGTTACAGAGAGAAAAAAGGGACTTTCTTTCCAGACTGACCAAGGGACAATGTAGCCTTTGGCCACATTAGGTACCTAGCAAGAGGGCAACATCACTTTAAGTGAGTAGGACCCTTGGTAAATCATAGGTAACATGTAATAGGTGACCTAACAAAGGACAGGATCACTCAGAGTGACACCTTTGGCAAATCGTAGGCACTTACCAAAGAGATATTAAGAACTTTGGTGAGGGCGGCGCCTGTGGCTCAGTTGGTAAGGTGCCGGCCCCATATACCGAGGGTGGTGGGTTCAAACCTGGCCCCGGCTGAACTGCAACAAAAAAATAGCTGGGTGTTTTGGAGGGGGCCTGTAGTCCCAGCTACTTGGGAGGCTGAGGCAAGAGAATTGCTTAAGCCCAGGAGTTGGAGGTTGCTGTGGGCTGTGTGATGCCATGGCACTCTACCGAGGGCCATAAAGTGAGACCCTGTCTCTACAAAAAAAAAAAAAAGAAGAAGAACTTTGGTGAATAATTAGCCACTCCCTGTCTTTCCTACCAAGGGGAACAACAATTGAAGTGGGAGAGAGCTTTTTAAATAGTGAAAAGAAGTACAGGAAGGCAATGGGTGGCTCCCCAACCGTGGAGCTGCCATGGTTCCAGACTGATGAGGAAGGTGATGAGGTGGTGCAACAGGTTCAATCAGAGCAGAATGTGGAGGAATGCGAGTCTTTGGAATTTGTGTCCTCCCATCCATTGCCAGGTTCACGCCCCAATAAAGCTAACCTGAATTAAACCTTAAAAGCCAGGGAATGTGAAAGTTGGGAGAGTTCTAGTCTTTCCTCAGATGACGAGGTATGTGACCGAAGTACTAAAGGGGACACCTTGATAACTATCGTGGCAAACATTTACTTTAAGCAGTCCAAAGACATCTTGAATGATCTCACATGCAGAAGCTCCAGCACGGCCCTCAGCACCCCACTATGAAGATAGCTCTCCCACCACTCCGGTTATGAAAGCACTGTTAGAGGGTCACGAAACATGGGATTTTACCTTGGAAGATACTTTGGTGTTCTTTCCTGTTACAGTTACTGATATTCCTCCCAGTATGCAAAACCCTCAAAGGGGCCAACACTTTAGTCATCATTTGCTTACTTTTAAGATTCTAAAAGATTTAAAACAGGCTGTAACACAGTATGCCATGCAGTCCTCATTTTCTAGAGGAAAATTACAGGGATTTGTGCAAGAGCAGTGACTTATTCCATATGATTGGGACATGATGGGCAGAACTGTTCTCAAATCTGGTCAACATTTGCAATTGAAACTTGGTGGAAGGAAGAGGCTGACCTGATAAGTCACCAGAACCAGCAGAGGAATGTTCCCATAACTTCAGAACAGCTCACTGGCTCTGGTCAGTGGATGGGCATTCCAAAACAACTTCAATATGACAATATAGCTATAGTATTAAAAAAAAAAATGTGCTGTCTTGGAGCCTTGGACAAGGTTCAGGCACCTGGAGATGTCTTTAACTCTTTCATTAAGGTAATGCAGTCTGGAAACAAACCTTACACTGACATTTTACCTTGATTAAAAACATCAGTAGACAAAGCTGTTGCTCAGCCAGAACTTAAAAGTTATGCTTTTTCAAACTTTAGCTTTTGAGAATGCTAACTCTGAGTGTCAACAGGTTTTGGGTCCTCTTAGGGCACAAAATGCTCCTCTAGAGGAATACATATGAACATGCTGTGATGTGGGAACTGAACCGTATAAGGCTAATCTTCTTGCTGCCACCCTAAAGATGGTTTCAAATAAAATTGTGTTACATGCCACAATTGTGGGAAGTCAGGCCATATGAGAAAAAGTGTTGGAAAAGAAATAGCAATCAGAATACCAATGGAAAGGGCCATCTCAATAATCAAAACAAACAAGGAAAATGCAATCCCCCAGGGATATGCCCCAGGTGTTAAGGAGGGTTCCATTAGGCTACTGAGTGTCCTCTCAATTTGATAAGAATGGAATACCTTTACAGCAGGGAAACTATTGGCTGGGCCCAACCCAGGGCCCACAGACAAAAAGTACGGGTGTGGGGATTTACCCACTCACCAGGAACTTCAGCCCATCCAATCCCTTTTACACATCACCCCAGGTAGTGCTGCTTTAGATTTGCCAGCATGTGATAATGTTCTTTTACTTCCCAACATGAGAGTAAAAAAATTAAGAACAGGAATATGCAGTCCTTTTCTCCCAGATTCTGTTGGGCTATTGCTGGGGAAAAAGTAGTTTAACATCTCATGGGGTGCTGGTCCACACAAGTGTTATCAACTGTGACTTCATAGGGGAAATAGAAATCATAATCTCGGTAAACCAATCTACTCAAATTCTAGCCGGACAAAAGATTGCCCAGTTGTTGCTTCTGCCTTGCATTAAACTACAAAACACACCAATGATCTTAGCAGTACAAACATTATCTTTCAGCAAACATCTATTGATAAGAATAGACCTCAATTAATACACACCCTGAAAGATAAACTCTTTCGTGGCCTGTTAGATGTTTCCATTATTGCTTTAAATCAATGGCCTAATGAATGGCCTAAACAAATAGTTGATGTTACTTTTGTGGGTATAAGAACTTAAAATTCAGTTTTTCAAAGTACTTTGCCTTTAACGTGTTTGGTACCAGATACTTGACATGCTCAAATTCAGCCATACACAGCTGATAGAGCTATTAACCTGTGGGGGTGTGATTTACTTCAATGATGGAAAGCTATGGTAACCATACCCCAACTTCTGTGAATTCATTTCAGATGTTGAATTTAGCCTAGAGGCCACTGCCCGAAAATATGCTCTCAGGTTATTTTGGAAGAGCGATAATCCAGTGTGGAGCAGTGGCCATTAACAAAAGAAAAACTGGATGCTTTGCAATTTTTAATTCAGGAACAAATACAACAAGGACATATTGAACCCTCCATCAGTCCCTGGAACTCTCCTGTCTTTATTATAAAAAAGAAATCAGACAAATGGAGAATGCTCGCTGCTGTTCTCCAAGAAGTCCATGAAACTATTATCCCCAGGGGTCCTTTGCAACTTGTGCTTCCTCTGTCCACTATGAGTCCTTCCAATTGGCATTTGGAGATCATTGATTTGAAAGATTCTTTCTCTCTTTCTTTCTTTTTCTTTTCTTTTTTTTTTTTAGAGACACAGAGTCTCACTTTACTACCCTCGGTAGAGTGCCAAGGCGTCACACAGCTCACAGCAAACTCTAACTCCTGGACTTAGGCTATTCTCTTGTGTCAGCCTCCTGAGTAGCTGGGACTACAGGCACCCGTCACAATGCCTGGCTATTTTTTTGTTGCAGTTTGGCTGGAGCCAGGTTTTCACCCTCCACCCTTGGTATATGGGGCTGGCGCCCTACACACTGTGCGGCAGGTGCCATCCTGAAAGATTGTTTCTTCACTATATATAAACTTACACCTGAGGATCAACCCCATTTCACCTTTTCTGGTCCTTCCTATAATCAGCAGAGACTCTACCAACACTTTCAGTGGAAGATTCTGCCACAAGGCACATTGAATAGTCCCACCTTGTGTCAGCATTTTGTGGATAACCATTGCAGCCCATTAGAAAGAAACATCCTACAGCCTTTATCATTCATTACATGGATGATATTTGGTCATTTTACAGGACATGTTTAAGCAACCCATATTTGCCTTAAAATCTTAGAACCTTAAAATTGTGCCTGAAAAAATTCAAATTACATCCCCCATACTCATTGGGAGACAAATTAACTCAGACCAAAATTCTCCTGCAACACAATAATTTTTGTCTACATTCCTTATACACTTCAAATGATTTTCAAAAATTGTTGGGCCATATTAATTGGTTATGTGCTACTTTAAGAATACCAACTTATGCTTTGACTAATCTTTTTACAATTCTGGAAGGACCTTTGGAGTTGAACAGTCCTTGCTCACTCACCCCTGAGGCAAAAGGGGAATTGCTGTTAATTGAAAAGGGGGTTGCCTCAAATGAATTAGATTGGATTGGCATTAGGTTTCCAATTGGTCTGATAGTTATAGCCACTTCTCACTCCCCGACTGGAGTTATTTATCAGGAGGACACCCTTCTAGAGTGGCTATTCCTCTCTAATAACACTGCACAAAAATCACATCAATTTTGAGACAAAATTTGTGAAATAACTGCTAATGGCAGAAACAGAATTTGTCAACTATCAGGCTATGATCCGTGTTCTATCGTCATTCCTTTTACAGGTAAACAAATTCAACTTAATTTTCAATTATCGACGCCTTGGCTAATTGCTCTTGCATCTTATGTAGGCCTGATTATCAATGAATACCCTCATGATAAAAGATTTCAATTCCTAAAGCTTACTTCCTGGATTCTCCCTCATATGGTCAAGGACTCCCCACTGGCAGACCCTATTACTTTTTACACAGATGCCAATAAGTACGGCAGGGCTGGATACACTGATGGTAATAATCTCAATGTTGTTCAAAGTCCTTGTAACTCTGTTCAAGAGAATGAGATGTATGTTATTCATATTCTACTCCAAGACTCTCATTGTGCTATGAAGGTTGTCACCGACTCTCAATATTCTAGCTTTGCTCTTAGACACTTAGAAACGATGAGTATCACTCATAATGATGAAATCTCTTCCCTCTTCCAATCTATCCACAGTCTCCTTAGATACCATATTCATTATATATATATATATATATATATATATATTACTCATATCAGAGCACACACCATTCTACCTGGTCCCATGACTTCTCTGAATTCTCAAACAGATCAAGCGCTTACTGATACTGTCCAATTCCTATACACATGTTAATGCAAAGATGCTTCATAAGAAGTTTCATCTCACAAAAATTCAGCCACAGCAAATTCTTTCTGGTTGTCCTTCTTGTTCTAAAATATAGTTGTCCCCCTTTCATGAAGGTACCAACATGAGAGGAGAAACAGCAAACCAAATACGGCAGATGGGTGTGACCATTGTCTCATCATTTGGTATATTAAAATATATTCATCATTCCATCGATACCTTTTCTCATTTTTCCTCGGCCACAGCCTTACCAGGAGAAATGGCTCATGATGTCATTCAACACTTGCTAGAATATTTTAATGCCATAGTGTTCTCCAAGTCATTTAAGACTGACAATGCACCCTCTTACTCTGCTCAAAAATTATTTTTTTATTCTTCTGGAATATTCAAATTTCTCATAGTATTCCTTATAATTCTCAAGACCAAGCCATTATGGAATGCCACCACAAAACGTTAAAAGATATCATAGGTAAACAAAAGGGCAGAGATGGTATATGCCCCTTGAATAATAGCCCTTGATATGTTCTCACTAGAGCCCTCTTCACCCTTAATTTTTTTTTTTTTTTGTAGAGGCAGAGTCTCACTTTGTGGCTCTCAGTAGAGTGCCATGGCCTCACCCAGCTCACAGCAACCTCCAACTCCTGGGCTTAAGCGATTCTCTTGCCTCAGCCTCCCGAGTAGCTGGGACTACAGGCACCCGCCACAAAGCCCGGCTATTTTTTGGTTGCAGTTTGGCCGGGGCCGGGTCCGAACCCGCCACCCTCGGTACATGGGGCCAGCGCCCTACCGACTGAGCCACAGGCTCTGCCCCACCCTTAATTTTTTGAATCTCAGCAATGATGGAAACACAGCTGCTGAATGTCACTGGACATCTCTTACCCATCCACTATCTTCCCAAGTGCAGCAACCTGTTTTCTATAAGTAACCTGATATGTCTGGATTGAAACTTGGTTATGTGCTACAGTGGGGATAAGGGTTTGCTCATACCATTACAGAACAACAGAAAAGCAGTGGTTTCCTGCCGGATGGATCAAACCTTGTCATGAGCAGGAAACCTCAGCAACACTTTGATGAATCCATTTTTGGTAACTCCTTCTATTGATACAAGGTTCCCTCATCCCAGCCTGAATAGAAGAACCTCAGTTTCCTAGGCCTGAAATTTCATAAAAACATTTTGTTGCAAACTATCCACCCCAATTTTCACTGACTGTGAACCCTACATCAACCTCCTCTGAGAAAACTCTGTCTCCCATATTGCCATCCATCCTCAGCAAGAAGTAGTTTGGAGTGGTCAGTGCCCCTTTTCCCTAACAGTAGTTAGAGCTTCTGAGAGGGAGGATTGATACAGGGTTCCACTGCTTAAGGAGTTTCCCAATCTCTAGGCCTGGGTGAGCACTTCCTGTATTAGCAAAGGTGAGAGAATCTTTATTTATTGGATGTATATCCCCAATCCTTCCCTTACTGCTCCTTTGGGCTTCAGCTTGGAGAGGGTATTACCTTATGGACACTACCCTTTTCCTCACCTGATATTCCAGTCTGTACTATGCCTATTGCTGCTTATTTAAGTGAATGGCTGCAAGGCATAATGTGCAGTAGCAGGAAATTCCCGTGTTGATTAATACTTCCTATGGGGCTTGGTGCCTATAGCTCATGTGGCTAAGCTGCCGGCCACATACTCCAGAGCTGGGGGGTTCGAATCCAGCCCGGGCCTACCAAACAACAATGACAACTACAACCAAAAAATAGTCTGGCATTGTGGCGAGAGCCTGTAGTCACAGATACTTGGGAGGTTGAAGCAAGAGAATCTCTTAACCTCCTTAAGTTGGAGTTTGCTATGAGCTGTGATGCCACAGCACTCTACCCAGAACAAAAGCTTGAGGCTCTGTCTCCAAAAAAAGTACTTCCTATGGAAGCGTCAAGGACCCTAGAGGTCAGCCTGAAACAGTTAGGTGATGAAATGTAAAATTAATATTACCCTTATTTGTGTAGAAGAATACAACATATCACAAATACTGAATCCCTTTTTTTTGGTGAAGGCCCTCACTGACTCCTCTGATGTAGTTTTGTTAATTATTCTGTTTTTCCACTGGCTAGGTAGAAGGAGAGCTACTTGACAAGAAGAGCAAGTGAAATAAAAGAACTGCAGGTTTCTCCCTCACCCTGCACAAGACTGTCTTAAACAGAAAGGGGGATATGCAGGAAGCGGGACATTGGGCCTGCAGAGGCAAGCAGCAGTTTTTGAAACATACAAGTAGATGTTGAGAAACCTGGAAAGGTCTCTTGGCTTGAAGACAAGCCATCAGGCGAGATTGTCCTTAATGAACAGATGCCAGATGTTGACGAGCAGACTCCTCAAGTTAAATGTTGAACAGCTGTGGAACTTCAGTGTAGGGGCAGGCTTGGGAGGAGAGAGCATGTTGCCCATGCACGTGCCTGACACTTTCAATAAACAGTGATTGCAGAGGATGTCTGGGGCTTCCCTGACATGTATGGGGGGCTCTCCTCCTGCAAGCTTCAAATTTACAATCTATTGTTCAGCCTGCTTTCTTAGTGAGGGCTCAGACAGTACAATCACTCCATGTTATTCTGTAAGTGCAGGTTTACAGAAAACACTCTCCTCCTCCTGGTCCTCCTCCTCTTTCTGATCCTTCTCCTGATCCTGCTCCTCCTTCTTTGATTCTCCTCCTCCTCCTCCTGATCTTCCACCTCCTCCTGAACCTCTCGATCCTCTACTTCCTAGTGATCCTCTACTTCCTCCTGATACCCCTCTTCCTACACCTCTTCCTGATCCTCTACCTCATCCTGATCGTCCTCCTCCTGATCCTTTACTTCCTCCTTAGTCTCCCCCTCCTCCAATTCCTTTGATCCTCCTCCTCCTCCTAATCTTCTACCTCCTTCTCCTCCTGATCCTCCTGGTCCTGATGTTCCTCCTCCTCTTCCTCTTGATCCTCCTCCTCCTGCTGATCCTCCTCTTCCTCCTCTCTCTTTCTGCCATTGGTGATCTTATGTCTAAAAAACAATGATCCTCACATTGGTCCTTTGTTCTACTTTCCTGACAAATGTTACCTAATTCCAGGGCATCTCCCAGTTTCTTCCACACAAGCTGGGGCACCATGAGATTTTCTCCCTCCAGCTGTTAACTCTTGCCTCCAGCTGCCTAACATAGGAAAAGGCTGATTCATTACTGCCACTGTGGACACTCGGGTGATGCGGCAACCCTTCCTCTTGAGCCTGCATTCCGAGGGGGCTCTCCCTCTGCCTCCGCCGCCTCCTCACAATTTGTGATCTGGGCTTCCCCCCTAATGCCCTTCCAGATGCACAGCGCTGATGTCCCTGGATCTGGGGAGATGTCCCAGGCTCCCACTGAGGGCATCTTTCTGAAGATGTTCCAGGTTCCCTCCACAGTGCCTGGCAAGTTCAGGGATGCCCAATGATGGGGCTTCTGGAAGTGTTCAGAGCTCTCACTCAGCACGGGCTCAGGCAGCGTTTCTGGGCTGTTCCCCCGGTGCAGAGGCCTTTGCTGTTCAGGGATACCCTTGAACAAGGGTTTATGGTGCTCTGGCTAGATCCCTTCAGTGCTTTTTGGTGATCTGGAGTCAGAGAGGGCCTTAGTTTCTGGAGATGCTTGGGCTGCTGCTCCTGTGCTTGGGCTGCCCTTGCTTTGGGGATTCTGCTGCTGCTCCCGCAGAGCTTGTACTGGTCAGAACTGTAGGTGCCCATGCTGCTGCCATCACCACCATGTCCCATGAAGGGCGTGGGGGAGGCAGTAAGCTGGCAGCAGGCTGGCCTGGCTGTCAATGGAGTAGCCTGCACCCTTCTCCTAATCCCTCCTAATCCCGCAGCACAGGTAGCTGCTTGAACTCCATCTGCTCATTCGCCACCTCCTCCTTCTTCACCTCCAGTAACTTCTACTTCTGCAGGTATGAGGCCACTTTCTGTGAATCACCTGTCCCTGCAGGGGCCCAGCCTCTGACACTGGCTGACACCCACCAGGAAACAGCAGTGGTCCCTCCACTGCTGGTTGTTCTCCTGGAGCTTTCTGGTTGATAACAAAGAGCCAACTGATCTCACCAGGTGCAGCTGCAGGCTCACCTCGCGGGTGAGGTTGCTGTGGTCCAACATCCCACTCACCTTCTTGTCCCCAGCGCCTTGCAGCACCTCGGACAAGCTTCCCAGGGCAGCGGCTGTGGACAAGCCAGAGGGGATGGGGGACAACTTTCTGCCACTGTGATGCCTCTGGTCCCTTTCGACCTGGTCTCTGTGCCAGGGAGTGTAGGAGGCCAAGCTGCCTCAGCCCACGCCCTGTGCGCTTGGGTGTGTCAGCGGATCCGCCCTATTTTGAGACTGTCTCCTCCACACTGGGTATCACACACACACTTTCCTCCCCCTCACCACAGTCCCGGCTTCTCTCCTCTCCCAGCTGAGTCAGAAGAACTGGCTCTGCAGTGCCCCCGCTGCTCCAGTGGTGCCCGTGGCTGCCCCAGGGCCACCTGCACTGAGCCCCACACGCTGCTCCTGGAAGCCTCCAGTTTTTGGTTCTCCTTCTTCTTCTTCTTCTTTTTTTTTTCTTTAATTAAGACAGGAGCATGATGGAAATGCTAAAGAAAAATAAGCATATAGGTGTTCTCCACGTAAATCTAAGCTTTTCAGAAGTGAGATTATGTTTCAAATGGTGGTTACTAAAATGGAAATGTGCACCTCTGCCAATGTGAAGTTGCTGATGGATGAAGAAAAGCGAATCCTGATGCTAAGCCAGTCAATGTCGAAGCCAAGGCAGAATGCGATAGCATATTTTTAATGCAACACTTAGTAGTCCTTCTACTATTATACTACAAGGACTTGTTATGTTCTTCAGTTAGTCCTGTAATTTACAAACTACACAACTGTGAACACAGTTCATGGGAAAGTACCTATATATAATCAATTTCTTTCTTTCTTTCTTTTTGAGACAGAGTCAACCTGTTGCCCTGTGTAGAGTGCCATGGCATCACAGCTCATAACAAGCTCAAACTCCTGGGCCTACGCGATTCTCTTGCCTCATCCTCCCAAGTAGCTGGGAGTACAGATGCTTGTGACAATACCCAACTATTTATTGGTCCAGGATGGATTTGAACCTGCCAGCTCTGGTGTATGTGGCTGGCACCCTAGCTACCTGAGCTACAAGCGCCGAGCATATATAATCAATTTCTTATGAGAGAAAATGATCTGACTTACTAAGTGTGAACCCACACTTGTAGAATATTAGTTAATAGAAGTATTCATTTATTCCATACACATATACTTTCAGCATCCACTCATGTAAGGACATATATAAAACACATGTAAGAAATAATGCATACTAGGTAATCAATGCTGAAATGTTTAACTATAACAAATTGAACTGCCATATAATGATTAGCTATTAATAACCTATTCTATTTCAAATCCAGTGCAAAATTTATCGATGATAACAATGGAGCTTTAAGGAATGAACTGTAGAACTTTTGTTTCTAAAATTAGTTTGGTTTGTTATATCTTACTAGTCCCTTTAAGAATTTTCATAAAACAGCTCTTTAGTGGAAAATTATACTGAATACAGTGGCTCATACCTGTCATTTTAGCATGTGTAGAGGGCAAAGCAGAAGTATCATTAGTGGCTGGGGACTTGAGATAAGCCTGGGCAACACAGCAAGTCCCCACCTTTACGAAAAAATTAAAAAAAATAAAAAAGGCTTGGTGCCTGTAGCTCAGCAGCTGGGGCACCAGCCACATACACTGGAGCTTGTGGGTTTCAAATCCAGCCCTGGCCTGCCAAACGACAATGGCAACTATAACCAAAAAATAGCCAGGCATTGTGCCTGGCACCTGTAGTCCCAGCTACTTGGGAGGCTGAGGCAAGAGAATCACTTAAGCCAAAGTGTTTGCAGTTTCTGTGAGTTGTGATGCCACAGCACTCTACCCAGGCCCACAGCTTGAGACTCTGTCTCAAAAAAAAAAAAAAAAAAAGGGTATATGTATTAGTATTCTGACTATAGTCACAGGTCCTAAAGAGCCTGAGGAAGGAGCATTACTATAGCCTAGAATTTCAAGTTTTCACCCCGCTAAACAGAAACAGACCCTGTCTGTAACTGATTATTAATCAATTAAACAATAGCTTCTTATGTCAATATGGATAGATCTCAGTCAAATAAGGCTGAGCAAACAAAACAAATTATATAAGGGTATGGACACTATACAACCACTTATTTAAAAATTTACAATAGAAAAACAAATCCTGCATGATATTTATGACCATACACGTAGGTAGTAAAAAGTATTGACAGTAACTGAAAGCAATGAATACCTAATCTGAATGTTGGGTATGTCGATGGAAAAATGTTAACAATAGAAAAGGACACAAAAGCCGAAACATTTCAAAATCACTCTTTTAACTGAGTCTATAAAGTGTTATTATATGATGATTAATTACTTTAATTTTAATAATCAAAGATTACACACACACAGACACTCACACAACCTCCTAATAAGAACAACTGAATGGTGTACAGTCACCAGCATAAAAAAAATATGATGAAATAATGAAAGTTAAAACACATTAAACCTTTCCTATCGCAAGTAAAGGTTTCCTGTAGGAAAGATCAGAATTCCAAAAAGCATTAGAAACCCTTCAAAAATTACAAAGGCTCCAATTTCACTTTGTGACTTTGTAACAAATAGTAGAGAGACTCCAAAGTGGGAATTTTCAAGGGTTAGCACATAAAAGTAGATGATATGAATGAAAACTTAGGAGTTTTACATTTCTTTTTCTTATGCTTGTAAATAACTCATTTAAAATGTAGATACCAACCAGAACATTTGTGTGAGTCAGCAGGGAAAGATCCCTGTGTCAGATGTTTCCATCAAGGTTGAGAAAGAATAGTTAGAATTAAGAAGACTGAGAGCATTTCAAATATTTTGAAGTAATTCTTTATACACTAAATTTTGTATTGAAAAGTTTACCTGCTCTGTGCCCAGAACCGTGGTTTATGCCTGTAATACCAGCACTTGGGAAGGCCACCAAGGAAGGATTTCTTGAAAACAAAAGTTTGTCATCAGCCTGGTTAAAATAGCGCGAACAGGTGCCTATGGAAGAAATAAAAAAGTAAAAATTAGCTCATTAGTGAGAATAAGACTCTATTCTTGGCTACTTGACAGGCTAAAGTACCAAGGTCATTGAGCACAGGACTTTAAAGTTGTAGTGAGGTGTGACACACAACTGCACTTTAGCATCCATAAAAAAGGAGATACTTTCCCTTTAAAAAATTACCTTTTATGGATGTCCCTATGTTCTTCTTTCTTACTGACTTCTCTGCAACAGATTCTTTCATATCAATGGCTGGCTGAATGGGCTTAGAAACGAGATATTTCACAAATAATGTATATTTGATACAATATGCAGTGAATAATTCAAGATAAATAGAGAAATGTTATTACCTTCACTAAAGGAGGTTTCCAAGAAGACACTAGAAAAGAAAAAAGGACAATCAATACTGAAGATTACACAAATGTAAATATGGCAAAGCCAACCTTATATTCATGGAGAGTGAATCTCAACATGAACCCTCATGCTTGGCATTCAAATGATTAGACTTTTATATAAGGACAGCAACGTGACGGAAATATGCTGAAGAAAAATAGGAATGCAGCTAAAATTTGAAAATTGAGATTATAATCCAAATGAGTATGAGAGCCAAAATACAAGTGTACACCTCTGCTTATCTGAACACACTGATTGATGAAAAGAACAGTCATCTCTACTCTGACAGGACACATGGCCCTGAGGGTTAAATGGCAAAACCAAAGGCAGAAAGCCACAGCATATCTTTAACACATCAGAATCATTTTATCGGTACGCTACCAATGTTTGTCATTTTCTTCAGTCGGAACTATAATTTAGGATGTACACGTTTGTGAAGACAGCTCAGGTGAATGTATAATCAATTCATAGTGAAAGAAAGTGGCCTGACTTGAGCAGTTATGACATACACAACTACATTATTAGTTAATAAAATAGACATTTTTTCTCAATACCCAAGTCATATGCCTACATTTTGTATCCTCTAGTTCAGCAATCTTAAAATTTCTTCTTCTACTCATATAAAGAGATATGCAAAACACATATGAAAAGTAATGTACACTAAGCTCTGAATATTTAATTCTTTATCAGGAAGAACAAAATTGAATTGCTACATAACTATTAGCTATTAAGAACATTTTATATGTCAAAAAATAATGTTTATTGATAATAACAATGGAGGTCAAGGAATGAGGTTTATAATTTTTGTCTCTAAAATTAGTTGGTTTGGTCTATCTTCCTAGTATCTTAAGGATTTTTATGAAATTGCTGTTTCATAGGATATTAAAATGAGCATGGTGGCTCACACAGGTCCTCCTATGTGGATGCCAAGGCAGTCGTATAATTTGTGTCCAGGCATAAACAAGTGTCGGCAACATAGCAAGACCCCACCTCTACAAAAAATAAATAAATAAATAAATAAATAAATAAATAAATAAATAAAATCAGGTTGTGTGGAGGTGTCCATCAGTGGCACACAAACGGCTGCGCTTGGCAGAAGGCTCATGATAGCCTAGAATTTAAAGGTTGCAAGGATCTGTGTTGAAGCCATGGCACTCCCACCTGGCAAACACAGCCAGACCCACCCTCTAATGAACTGATTGATTATGACAGACCTTTTTTTTTGTCAATATGGATAGATTTCATTCATAGAATACTAACAAAACAAAAAAATGATGTGTACAGTGTGCATCCTTTTATATAAAACTTAGGACAGGAAGACAAATCCTATGTAATATTTATGACCATAGAAATATTCAGTCAAAAGCACCAAAAGTGCTTGAAAATGATAAACTACCTCCATGGGAAAAAGTTTGAGTAGTAGACAAGAACACTAAGGACAAAACATTTTCAGAATCACTGTTTTAAATGGCTATGTCTACAAAATTGTTAGTGTAGTATAATTAATTACTGACCTCATTTGTAATCATCCAATATCACACACACAAACAGGATCCTACGCAAAACATCTGACTGACTTCATATCATCAGTGTAACAATAGGAGGAAATAATTAAAGTTATAATACAAGTGACATGGAAGCAAGTAAAACTTTCCAATCGGATCAGAATTCCCACGAGCATTTGAAACACAAACAAAAACTGCAGTCTCATAGTTCAGTCTGTGATTTTCTGACAAGTACAGAGATTCCAAACATGGAACTTCAGAGGTCGGGAGATAAAATTAGAACATAAAAGCATGAAAACATAGCTTCTTTAAATATCATTGTCTTATGGTTGTAACTTACTCAATTTTAAACATTGGTACCAACAATACCACTGGCATTATTTATGTCAAATGCTTCCATCAAACTTGGGAAAGTAGAATTAGGAATGAAAAGACTCTAATCATCTCAACTATTTTTAATATAATCGTTTCCAGACTAAATTTTGTATTGAAAAATGTACCTATGGGCGGTGCCTGTGGCTCAGTGAGTAGGGCGCCGGCCCCATATGCTGAAGGTGGCAGGTTCAAAATCAGCCCCGGCCAAACTGCAACAAAAAAATAGCCGGGCGTTGTGGCGGGCGCCTGTAGTCCCAGCTGCTCCGGAGGCTGAGGCAGGAGAATCACCTAAGCCCAAGAGTTAGAGGTTGCTGTGAGCCGTGTGACGCCACGGCCCTCTACCGGAGGGCAATGCAGTGAGACTCTGTCTCTACAAAAAAAAAAAAAAAAAAAGAAAAATGTACCTGATTGGGGCCCAGCACCCTGACTCAGGCCTGCAATATGGGGATCAGTAGGGAACAATCTCTTGAGTTCAGCAGTTTGCCAGCTTCCTTACAAACATAGCGAGACCAGGTCATTACAGAAGAAAATAAATAAAAATTAGCTCAGTTTGTTGGAAAGACCCTGTACTGTCTCTCGACTACTCAGCAGGCTGAGGGAGAGTAATCGCTTGGTGACAGGACTTCATAATTACACTGAACTATGGTCAGACAACTGCACTTCTGCTTGGGTAAAGGAACAAGATCCTATCTGTAGAAAAAAAAATTACCTGATATGGATGACTGTATTTTCCTCCTTCTTACTGCCTTCTCTGGAACGGATGCTTTTATTTCATTGGTTGGCTGGGTGGTCTTTTAAGCAAAGTATTTCAGAGATTACTTGTATTTCACACAGTATGCAGTGAATAATTCAAGGCAAAAAGAGAAATATTATTACCTGTAAGGGAAGATGTTCCCCAGGAGACCCTAAAAAGCAAAAGGGACACAAAATTGATGCTAATGATTATATAAATGGCAATATGACAAACTGAAGCACATATTGATGGGGTGTGAGTCTCAAAATAAATGATTTTGTTGTTTTAAAAATAGAAGAGCATCAAGAAGAAAAATAGAAATTTAGGTGTTCTCCAATGTGCAGTTAAGATTTCAAATCAACAATTGAAACAATTATGTTCTAAATGATTATAGTAACTAAAAGACAAATGTGCACCTCCACCAATCTGTACATGCTGATCAACAAGGAGCGGAGTGGTCACCATTCTAAGAAGCAAATCTTGACTCTGAGAGGATGGATGTCAAAGCCAATGGCAGAATGCTACAGCATACCTTTAATGCAACACATCATTATACTACAATATTCCTCATTTTCTTCAGTTAGTCCTCTGATTTCGGATGTACACATTTGCGAAGACAGTTCTTGTGAATGTATGATGAATTGATTATGAAAGCAAGTGGTCTGCATCGATCACTTTGCACATACACTTGCAGGGTATTACTTAATAAAAATACTCATTTTTTTCATACCTACTTGGGTTATCGGAATGCCTATTCTTTTGTATCCAGTAGTTAAGTCATCTTAAAGTCTCTTAATCACTCATTCAAGAACATATATAATATACACCTAAGATATAATGTTTGCTAAGCTATTAGTGTTTAAATGTTTATTGAAATGGAAAAATTGAAGTACTATGGAATTATTAATTATGAATAATATTTTATAATTCAAAATCAGTGCAATATTTTTAGTAAACTAATGAGTTAAAGGAATTAGCTCTGTAATTTATTGTTTTTAAAATTATTTTTCTGGCTTTATTACATTAATCTCATTAGGTATCAGAAATTAATTAGCCTCTTACAATAAACAGACAATGCTTTTGAATCATAGCAATCTCATAAGATTAGTTAATATCACATCAACATATATCTGTGATATATTTAAGTAATGGAGAGGAGATATCAGTCAGAGTGGTGTACCACAGTTTTAGTTATTTCTGAATTTTTTTATTAAATCATAACTGTGTACATAAATGCATTAATGAGGTACAATATGCTAATTTGAAATACAATGTGGAAAGCTTACATTAAACTTGTTAACATAACCATCACCTCACTTAATTATTTGTTGTGGCAAGACGTCTTTTTTCTTACAGTAATGTGTAGACAGGCAAAATCTAATCTTCTGCTTGAGTACAGAATTGCTGAAGTATATTTCACCTGGTCAGCATTGACTTCTCTCAAGTTTCTTATCATCACCTGCAGAATTACCTCACCGGTTTCTTTCCTTTCTGTTCTACTCCACTCACAGTATGTCTTCTTTTGCAAAACCCATGTTGAGATCATGGTTGTTACTTCAGCATTCTTTTGATAGATAATTTCTAAGAATTCTTTCCTCTTTATTTAGTAACAATACACCTGTAATTTTGATTTCTTTTTCTCTTTGCTTGTCCCTCTCCAGCTAGAAATGTGTGGGATCTTTGAACTAACCCCAAGGCCCGTCTTCCAGCTTTCCCTGCAGGGAAGTCTGTCCCCTAGCTCCTCAGTGTGTGTTCCAGGGACCGGCAGCACGGGCATCCCCTGATTGTTTCATGGCAGTGCAGCTCCCTAGATGTGTTGAGTTACAATGTGCACTTTTAACAAGCTTCCCTGCAGATTTCTTACCATCTGAAAAGCTCTGCTTTATACCGAGGGTGCTTCCACATTCCCTTACCTAAACTTCCCCTTCTGACATATAGTCTCAAGATCCTCCCTTTCACATATTTTAATTTGAAACTGCATTGCCAATCACAAAATTTCTTTTGGACTTTTTATCAGGCTATAACTTGCCTCATCTCTTTATAACTAACCCTACTCTCTTCACTCTATTGCCCTTATTCAGGCCTTTATGTGACTGCCCTTTGAAGTAACATCATTTCAGATGATACTGAATTTTATCTGTGTATGTCTCACCCTGTATGTGCAGGATGTGGGACCTCAATCCTCAGTGCCGCCCCAGCAGTGAGGAGGACAGGAAGAGAAGAGAAATTCTGCTCTACTTCTCCGACATGTTTCTGCACTGAAAGCTCACTTCACGTTCTTCCCACCATGCTGACACCCTGATCTTCCTTTTATTAAGGACGTATCTCACTGGACCACCCTGCATCACAGACACCTGCTTCCTGTCCCTTCACGTTGTCCTCCCAGTACTCTCTGCCCCACTCATTCAGCAGCTCCTCTTTACTCCTTTCCTTTTCCTAATTTCCTAACTTTCCTCAGGTCACAGAATACCTTGAAATGGAATTAAAAGGTCAGTTCCTTTGATGACACTCTCCATTTAATCTGCTGCTCATATCTAATAAGGTGTACAACTTATCACCATTTCACTTCTCTTTTTTATTATACATTTAGTAGGTGACTTTCCTTGGCTACTGGAATTTATTGGTAATCATGTTTTAAAATAAATATTGGGCAAATGACTTTTTAAATAAAATCAAGTTCTCACCTTCTCCTTGTTCATTGACAGCACTTTCTCCTTCTGGATCTGCAGCCCCAGCTGGGTCATGAAAATCCTCAGAGAAACTCTGTTAATAGTCATATTAATAATAAGTTTCAGTTAAAAATAATGTTACATTAATATTTCCTAATCACCTTCTTCAAAAATGTCTGCATTTCCTATTTAAAACAATTATAGCTATTTATAACAGAGGTATGCATTGAAAATAAAAAAAAATTTCAACAGATGATCTCATATATTTGCACGATATCAAGTTTATTTTTCATCTGTATGTTGCTGTTGATTCTTTAAACTGAGCAGGGAAGGCCACAGACACAGATTCACAGACATAATGTAATCTTATGTGAATAGTTCAACAAGAACCTCAAATTACCTTTACTTTTATTTCTCATGAACACAACAGAACATGTAAAAGATATACAGTATATTTTCTGTAATTTCTAAAATATTAAATTGTTAAAGTTTAATTAATTATTAATTTGGTTGTTCTATTAACGATCACTGAAATAATTACAGATTTTTTTTTTTTTTTTTTTTTGGTGACAGAGCCTTACTATGCAACTCTCAGTAGAGTGCCATGGCATCACAGCTCACAGCAACCTCAAACTCTTGGGCTCAAGTTATTCTCTTGCCTCAGACTCCCTAGTAGCTGGGACTATAGGTACCCTCTAAAACGCCTGGCTATTTTTCTTTTTTTAGAGATGGGATCTCGCTCTTGCTCAGAGCTGGTCTCAAACTCATGAGCCAAGGCAATCCACCCGCCTCAGCCTCCCAAAATGCTAGGATCACAAACATTAGCCACCTGAAATAGTTCTTTAGTTTTTAGATAAACTGAACTTCAGAACCCAAACTGATTCTTTACGAGTTAAAGGAAGTTATGAAGCCTTGTTATTTTGTACTATACTACTGTGGTTTCTTAAATGAAACTTGTACTTAGCACATAATTACTTTAAATTAATTATGTTCTGAAAAATGCAAGTAAATAATTCCTATGGGCATAATCAAGAGATGATAAGGTCAAAACAGCTACTTTTATGTTTTAACATCGCTCAATGTTTATGTTTTAAAATAACAAGAGATGGTACCCGCAAATGCAAACTTGGTTCTCTAGCTGCCTGTTGCTCTGATCCCAATGCAGATATCACATCTATAAAATGTTATTTACAGATATATCGGTAAGAACACTTTTTACTATGAAATTTAAAGACATATACCACTCTGTCTCCATTTATTTCAGTGAAACAAAAGTAAAAGCATAAAACAATCTCAGAGGGTTTAAGTACTTTCGGGAAGATGTTAGTATAAAGAAAGATAACAAAAGGAATATTTAAAGGAAATGGACACATTTGTGTCTAAGCCTGCTAATTATTTGTAATAGCATTTTTGGCATTAAACATTTTCCAGAAATATTTTCTAACTTACCACCTCTATTATTTTTATACACAAAAATAAAATTCTCATTACTTGTTTGCTTGTGTAGGGCACATTCAACGATACCAATATCAGTTTGTTTTTTTCCCGTGGCTTGTTTTCTCGTTCCCTCCTATTCGGAAAAAGAAAAAGAAAAAAAAAAAAAACTTCAGAAAATGTATTTATTCAGTCAAACACTGATTCGGTCTTTGAGACAAGAAACATTCACTGTGTTTATGCAACCCTGGCACTATCCTGGGAGAATCTGAAAAAAGAAATAGAAGACAGCTGTGCTCTGGAATTTAGTGGGCAGAGAGACACACAGGACAGGTAAGGAGGGTCTGAGTCACTGGTCCTACAGTCATGGTGAGTAAGCAGAGCAAAGGCACAAGGAGAGCACAGTCAGCTCTGCTGGGGCAGCTCAGGAAAGATGGGGCCAAAGCGTGACAGACACCACGTGCAGCCTGAGAGTGGGAGGGTGTCTAGACAGGAGCGTGAGCAGAAGGCTGAGGCATGAAACAACATACCAACAAAGTAATGTGGTCACACCGGGACAGTGACAGGAGAGGAGACAAAGAGAGAAACTGGGAGAACCAGGCCAAATGACAAACTGCATGTGTCAAGCTAGAATGTGAGCTTTCTCCTTCACGTAATGGGGTGTACTCAACAAGCATATGCGTTAGACTATCACTAACATATTTCAGAAACGTCAACCTGGCAGCAAATTACACACACACAAACACAGAAGGGGCAAAACTAGAACAGAAGACGTCAAGATCGTAAGTCAGAGAGTAACTTACAGTAACAAGACATGAAAATTGAAGGCAGGTGGAAAAACACAGAACTCAGCGAGTGACTGGAGTGGTGACTTGAGGGAGGGCTGGAGTGTAGGGTTCTTCATGCTTCAGCGCGTCAGTGCTCTCTGTGGGGTGTTACTCGGAGGGGGAACCCAGACGATAGGAAAGAGGCAGGGAAGGGACAAGGGCAGTGTCTTTCATTTGGGACTTATCAAATTTGAGGTGCACAGAGTACTAAGAAGACATATCTGGATAATTACATGTGGAATAGAAGCAGATGACCTTACTCTGGAAAAGCATATGCTGTGAAGAAGATAAATATTTGAAAGATCAACTAAATTGGTAGAATTAAATAATGCCCATTCTTTTTTTCAATTCCAACCCCTCAAAGTATTTATCAATCCTTCGTTATGTAACCAAACAGGAACAAAAAAAAAAAAAACATTCAACCAGTGATATTTCTACTAAATGGTTTTCTGTGACCAACTTTTCATGGAAAACATAAAATGATCATAGTTATACCATTGTCAAATTTTAACAATAAATAATACATAAAACTAGATTCAGAGTAAGAAAATTAATGATACAAGAGACAAGTCTACCTTGGTGTCAGAGTCAAAGTTTTCATGATCTGGAGTATGCTGTACGTCGTCATCTACATCCAGAGAGTCAGAAATGCTTTAGAGCAGAAACAGACCACAAAAATGAATGGGCTCCTTACTTTGAAAAAACAAAACAAAACAAAACAAAAAAAGACCTTCTAGTTCTTATATGGGTGCTCCCTCAAAAAAAATAAAAACCAAAACCAAACACACAGGGAAAGGTCACCTAGTACACATTGAATCTGTCTCTGAATACAGTTAAAGGTGGCTTTTTGTTTTATAAAAAAATATTTTAGTTATCTATTTCTGCCTCAATCTCTCCCAATCTATAAAATATTCAAGGAGACAACCTGAGTTCTACAACCAATAGTGACAGGCAATATATTGGCAGCACCTGAGAATACTCTGTCTTCACAAATTCTCCGCCTTGAAGGCTAAACTGAAAACCCAATTAACGACCGACATAATTTTTGTTAACTGATCTGGAAATAAATCTGATAAGCTTCAACAAGATAGAACAATACCTTTATTATCTATCTTATTACCCTTTATTATCTATCTCTGGTTCAAAGCCTAATCTGTGTCACTTGAATACGGCACTGGTGGTTCTTCAGCATGGAAACCACTTGCATGGAGCCCCACTGCTTCCCCTTCCTCTAAAATAGTACAGGGAATCCTGTGAAACATTTGAGAGGTCTGAAACCTACGTGTGCAAGTCAAAGAGAAAATGTATAGGTTGTTGTTAGGGATACTCCTCCCAGAAAGATTAAAACATTAAAAATTTAAAAATCCAATTATTTTCCCTAGGTAAGTCCTGCCTTATTCAGGTCACTATGCACCAGAAAGCCCCTAAAAGTCTTCACAGGCACTCAGAGTCAGAAGAACACAGACTGATGGAGACCAGAGTCTCAGCAGCTGCACCTCTACTTCCCTACATACTGTGTAATCATCTTCCTTCCTATGGGCTCCCACTTCCAGATACCTCATTCATAGGGCTCCAGGACAATGTCCAACATTTAAATCTTTAGCCTGGAAAGCACAAGCCCCTGAGGTGTGGGCCCAGATGACTCAGAGTAGGAGCTATCTGCTCTGCCACTCAGGGAAACAAGCTACGTGGGGTCTCGGTCATCCACCCCCAGCACAGGCGTGTCACCAGCATCCCGGCTGGAGCTCCGCGACTGACTCAGCAGCCAGTCCTAACCCTGACCTACACTCCATGTACATGACAAGGACATCAGCCAATTGGAAAAGAGTAGAGGTGAGGGGACACCTGCCCAGGGCCATGGATCCATGTCGTTCTGCAGCATCCAGTCCCCTAGCAGTCAATTGGCTCTAAGCCACCCCTCTGTAAGCTAGGATATAAGTAGCTGGCATCACAATTCTATCTGCTGTACAGACTCTTCCCAGTGGCTCACATTCTTTTACCATCTTTCAACAGCAACCAAGTTTGTCCGTCTTTCCAATTAACCAAACTATAAAGCAGCAACTTGTTCAGGGCTCTCTTGAACCTCTTTTTTTTTCTCTTAATTTTTTTTTATTAAATCATAACTGTGTACATTAATGCACTTATGGGCACAATGTGCTGATTTTATATACATTTGGAATGTTTACTATAATCTCTTTTCAGTTTCGGGTTCTCCATTGAACAACCACTTGACTAGTATGTCAAACACAGCTGAAGCACTAGAGGGGATTTTTCATTAGTCTCTAAGATTTCAAACTGGTTAACATAGCCTTCACCTCACTTATTTAATCATTGTGTTAAGACATTTATACTCCAGTATTAATAGATTTGACATGTACCAATGCCATAGCTCCACAGATGGGGTCCCACCGATCACACTCCCTCCACCGGGCCATCCCCTGCCATCCACTCACCCTCCTCTTCTTTCCTTCTCTCTGAGCTATAATTGTGTTTTATCCTGTGTATCAAAGTGTGGGTGATTATATATTGCTTTTATAAAGTTCTGAGTACATTGGATACTTTTTCTTCCATTCTTGAGATACTTTACTAGGAAGAATATGTTACAGCTCCATCCATGTAAACAAAAAAGAGGTAAAGTCTCCATTTTTAAGGCTGCATAATATTCCATGGTGTATATTGTGGTATCTGTATATATGCCACAATTTTTTAATTCATTCATGAGTCATTGAGCACTTGGGCTACTTCCATGACTTGGAAATTATGTATTTGGCTGCAATAAACCTTCTGGTGCAAATATCTTTGTTGTAAAGTGATTTTTGGGTTTCTGGATAGATACATAGTGGAGGAATTGCAGGATAGAATGGCAGGTCTACTTTTAGTTCCTAACTGTTCTCCACACTTCTTTCCAGAAGGAAAGTATAAGCTTGCATTCTCAGCAGCAGAACTTATTTTACATATAAGCTCCCAACATACTGTGTCCTTCATTCCTGTGATTTACCTTTACCAAAATTGTCATAAACCAAAATATGATCTCTTTCCTAAAACCCTCATTCCTGAACAACCCACCGTTGCTTCTTTTCCAGCCTGGCACTCCCTTGCTAATCCCATGGGTGTCCACGTCCACTGGGGTCTCCAGCTGATTCCAATCTTCCCTTATTCCATTGGCTTCACTAGACCACTCACCTTTCCTAAAACACTCATATGCAGGATGATGGAAGAAGAGCACTGGGCTATGAATTCAGGAACTTCAGTTCAAATTTTATTTCTGTCAATAATTACTATATCCAAATAAGTCACTATAATCTCTTTGAGTTTCAGGTTCTCCATTGAACAAGCGCTTGAGTAGTATGTTAAACACATCTGAAGCACTAGAAGGGACTTTTATTAGTCTCTAAGATTACTTGAAACACTGAAATACTAAGAGCTTTTGATTTTATCTATAGAGAAATGGGGCACATTCAGCCAGCAGAAATGGGAAAAATAATAGAATGAAGGAAACATCCCATAAAGCAGAGAAGAAAGTTGAAAAAGAGAGAACAATTATAGAGAACTCATGGAAGGAAGAAGAAAGACCTTATGAAAAAGAAAAGGCTTCATGGAAGTAGGAAAAGGAAAAAGTCTAAAGAGAAAAACTGGAAGTCAGTAAGTAGCGAAATCAATTAGAAACAGCCTGTTAACCAGTTTGGTGTAAACATTCCAAGTAGCATATAAAATCAGCACATTGTACCCCATAAATGCAGTAATGTTACACAGTTATGATGTAACATAAAAAAAAGCAGAAGGGACTAGAAGACAACATTGAAAAAACATTAAAGGAAAAAAAACAGCCTTTCAATGGATGCTTAATATTAATTAGCATAACATGATCTATACACAGATATCCTTTCTTTACAGTAATAATGATTCATCTGTAGAACCTGCCTGGTCTTGCTTATGTAAAACCTATAGTGCTATGGGCACAGTTAAGTGAGATCTGTCCTAAAACCTTTGAGGATAAAAGCAAGGTACTGATCACCACTGCCACTGTCAGACACATGAAGACAAACTTGGACTAACCAGACTTCTGAGGAGAAGTTTGAGAGTTAACACGGAACCAAGTGTGATTCTCTGGCCTGATCAGACCCGGGCCTGGTTCCTTACTCCCAGGACAGTGCAGGGTGTAGTGACATGGGCTGCTGGGCAAGACCAGGGATTTGGGAGCCACACAGGTTACTTGTCAAATCATGAGTCAGCTACTTATTAAATGTGGGATCTTGGGCCAATTAATCAACCTCTCTGAACCACCCTCGCCCAGTTAGTAAAAAAAGTAGGTTATAATAGTGCAGACACATTACAGAGCTGTTAGCATGACTACAGGAGGTGACAGATGCACAGCACACAACACACAGTCTAGCCCAGAGGAGAGCACTCAACAAAGACCAGTTTCTTTGCTCTGTATTCTCTTAATTATTATATAATTTTTTAAAACTATAAAATCCTACCTGGTTAAAGAGTGTTCAGTAGTCTCACCCACTATTAAAGAAAAAAAATCAAAACATTTTAAATCAACAAGAGAAAAATGTAGGATATTAAAAGCATAGGAGAGCATGTGGCTTGTGCCTTAATCCCAGGTTCTTGGGAGAATGAGAAGGGAGGATCATTTGAGGAGCCGGGAGTTTGACTGAACTTAGACAACATAGCTTCCTAATTCATCAAAACAAATCATACATAGTTGTGTGCATTCTTTAAACCTTGTCAAAAAAATAAGACTCTGAGGCTTTGTTACATATTACCCCTTTGGGGTGAAACAGCAAGTGCCTTTCGTTTTGTTTTCTGGGTTCTTGGTTACCTAGGGTCAATCAATAACCAAAACAACAAAATAGAAAACTTCAGAAATAAACAATTCCTAAGTTTTAAATTCCCCATGTTGTGAATGTTGTGTTAAAATCTTGGGCCTCACATCAACTAGCATGTGAACCCTGCCCTTGCAGGTGCACCCACACCATCTGTGCTACTCCCCCTAGGCACATGATCTGCCATCACGTCCAGCCCTCAACATCATCACGGCTCAGTGACACAGAGCAGCTGAAGGAGATGATCTCCTATCAACTGCAGTGAGAAGGCCAACAGTAGCCTAACGCAACACCACAATGCCTACATCCTTCCTGTCACTTCTTCTCACCCAGAAGCCTGTGTCATCTCACAACATCATAAGAAGAAGTATGAGAACAACCCAATCAGGTATTTTGAAAGAGAATATTCACATAACATTTTTTACAGTATAGTGTTATAATCATTCTCTTTTACTATAAGTTGTTGTTAATCTCTTAATGTGCCTCATTTATAAATCAAACTCAATCATAGATAATTTGTACATAAAAAACCCTTGTACACACAGGGCTAATTAGACCTACAGATTCAGGGATTCACTGGGGTCTTGGAATGTGCCCCCCACAGATGAGGGGGGCAGCTGTACTTACATTGCTGTAACACATCTCAGCTTCCACAGCTCTTTAGTTCAGAGTGTCCAGTTTAGGAAAAAACTATCCATCACCGGAAACGTAGGCACTGCTCTCTGTTTTCAAGGCAAACATAAGCAACAGGCCAAGGGCAAGGATCTTTGCAGAGACATTGTGGCTGCCAGTGGAGAAGAGCTCGCAAGAGATCAGTGCACTTCCTCTCACTGATCCTCTTCGGGAGAAGATGCTGGTGTTTTACTTAGTTCCAGCTATAGTCTCTGCACTATAGATGGTGCTAAAAAGGTTCAAATTCCCCTGCCATTTTACCTCCCACAGAAAGAACCACTGAATATATTACCACCTGAAGAGTTCATCTACTCTGAACCACACCTCATATTCACATAAGCTCTAGAAACACTGCGAAGCTGGTGGCAAGCTGACAGAAGTACTATCAATTCACACAGGCCAAATGGATGTGCCAATAATCCTCCCTCTCCCTGGTGGGTGGGAAAAAAAATTCTTTTTCTCTTGATGTAATGCCAAATAGAATGACTGCATTCACACTCCTCATGACAGAAAATCAGGCTTTGTGTAAGTCATGTCATCTTAACATGGGTAATCTGAAAACCAATCCTCTCAAGGAAGGAGACCAGTGAGGGGCATACCTGTCTATCTACAGTACTCCCTGTCTGGTCTTATTTCCAACTGCAAGGTAAGTGTGAGAGACCTAGCCATTCCAAGTGTGAAAGTAAAATCTCTACAGACTGTCCCCTCCCCTTGCGACAGTTTACCTGGACCCATCTCATGGAGTCCAGCCAGTGTTGGGTAGTACGTCACAACGCATGATGCCATTTTTCTCAGCCCTCCCTGTTACATGGAAACATCTATAAAAATCACACTTTTTTTAGCACATTACGTATGTGCTATGCAAGTGAACAAAATTTAAAAAGGGAAACTAAGGCAAGGACAAAGAACATCTTCAATGACTACCTTCATTACCTTGAAACTTTAATATTTACATATTCAAAAAGATGCCCACTCTATTATACCAACTATATGACTATGCTGGAAAAGCAAAACTGAGGAGAAAGCGAAAGATCAGTGGTGCCATGGATTAGTGCGAAGAGAGAGAAGGAGGAGAAGGTGGATTATAAAGAACTTTTATCACAATGGAACTATTCTGTATGTGATATGCAATGACAAATACATGTCATTATATATTAATCCAACCTCGTAGAATGAATGAAACCAAGAGTGAATCCTAATGTATACCGTGGACTCTGAATTATATGATGTGTTAATGTAGGTTCATCAGCCGTAGCTATTGTCCCACTCTGGTGGGGATGTTGATGATGCGGGAGGCTGTGCCTATGTGGGGGCGCATTAGGGAGAGTAGATATGAGGACTCTCTTTAACTTCTTCTCAATTTTGGTGTGAACCTAAAATTATTCTAAAATATAAAATTATTAATTTAAAAATATATTCTCTGAACCTGCTATTATGCTATATTATAGCAGACTATAGTCACCTTAAAAATTGGAGATAATTTAATATGAAGTAATAGATTACAGATATTTTCCCACAATTTGAAACACTAAGCAAAATTTCACTATAAACTTAGGCAAGAAAGCAAATGATAACAAAGATCGAGCATTTCATTTTCTTTCATGATGACAAACAGGGGGTTCACAATATGAATCAAATCTGGGCATTATTTTCACTCCCAAAATATTGAGAGGGTATAAATGTTATTCTTAAATGAGTGATTTTGTGACGTTTGAGTCAGGGTTATCAGTGTGTCTGTCACCTGACTAGTGACCGCTATACCCATTAGGCAGGTTTCCGCCCTTCCCTTCATCCTCTTCCTGGTTTCCAAAGATTTTCCTCTGACCATAGTGAAATAAGTGAGTATTTTTAAAGACACTAATGTTTGAGGTTACAAATTACCTACAAGTAACTTTTTAAATAATTCTGAATTGTAGACTTCAAAGAAAGAAATTAAGAAAAAAATACACAATTTACACATTGATTTTTTAACTGTCCTTCTGTGATAAAAACTTCTTCATTTTTACTTTTTTATCTATGGTACGATGACAACAAATAATTCACTATCAGCGATCTTACCTGGATTGATGTTTTCATTTTCAGTAGGATTTTTAGGGTTTTCAGGATTTATACTTTTTTGCATATATTCAGAAAGTACTTGGTGAATGCTATGTAAAAAAAAAGTAATAAATAAAATTATTATTTTCATAGTCACATGAGAAACACTTAAAAATATCTCAAGTTCTTAGATTATTCCAGACAATATCAGAGGTAATGTCAGAACTTCGATTATAACATACACTTCAAAATTGTAAGCTCCACAATTTCTTTTTAAATTTCTTATTAAAAAAGAAAAAAAAAAGAAGTAAAGTCACCAGGAATAGAGGGCAGTATACCTCTGTAAATTAATTTACATTAGCATGACATAATGGGAAGTGTGCTGAACTCAATAGAAGCCCTGGCTCTCCAACCACAGCAATTTGTTTGACCTATGTATACCAATATGTATGCTAAGGATGAGGCTTGGGTCTGTTAGATCCAAGTAACGTACTTCAGATTCAGAAATGTCTGTGGCGTGGCTTCCTGCTGAGGTATAACATGGAACTATTTTTAAAATTTGAGGTGGAGATGCAAGTAGCTTCAGAGAACTCCATATATATAAAGAACCCTATCTATGCCTTGCACTTTGGAACCCCTTATGATCATATATATATGTATATTTTTTTCTTTTTTTTGAAGACAAAGTCTCACTCTGTCTCCTTGGGAAGAGTGATGTGGTGTCATAGTTTACAGGAACCTGACACTGTAGGGCTCAAGCGATCCTCTTGCCTCAGCCCCCGCAGTAGCTTGGACTACAGGGCACCTGCCACAATGTCTGGCTTTTTTAGAAAGGGGGTCTCATTCTTGTTCAGGCTGGTCTTGAACTCGTGAACTCAGGCAATCCACCTGCCTCAACCTCCCAGAGTGCTAGGATTACAGGTCTGGGTTACCATGCCCAGCACAGAGATTTCCATTAGTAAGAACACAGAGCAATTGAGAGGTCAAGCACCAGTTGCTTCCCACTACTCTAGGGAATAATAATATGGGACCTTCTACCTACTAAGGAAAGGTGATACACAACCTATAAAGAGGCCTCAGGGTATAAGATCTGCTAGCAAAGAAGAAACTCACATCTCTTCCTGGAACATTGTTTGAACCTCTTTGATGGTGAACAATTCTAACTAATATCCACTTGGGAAAGGACAAACAAGGGCCTCAACAGATAATTTATCACTAAATTGAAGGCAAAATTTAAGCTATGATGAAGGGTCCTCATAAGGTGTTCGATACAGAAAAGGGCGGCTTTCCTCATACTGTGTGTAGCTAAACCTAGGAGGTTCAGCTGCTAGAGCAGGGTGCTGGTGCCTTGGGAGCAATAGCTGAACAAATAAGCAAACAAATGTGGACGAAAAACAAACAAACAAATACTTCAAAATCTAAGATTGAGCCCATGACCACTGACGGATATGGTTTAGCACAAGGGCATCCAGATAGCAAAAGTCAGTCATTACCACACTGCAGGACTACTTCAATAGCAACAACACAGCAACACTTACCAGTGGAAGCCACAGACTGAGTAGAATGTCCTTTTTCCTCCTCCTCTGACTTGTAAAAGAGGACCCTATCTATGCCTTGCTCTTTGCAACCCCTTATGATCTTGAAAAATTCAAAGAGGAGCTTATAAATATAGCCCCCGGGGGACAGCATAGATTTTCTGATGAAATGGACATTTTAGGACCCAAATAAGTAATTAGAAAAATCAGAGATATGACACTATTTTTATCTCCTTCATAGAAGTTATACACGGAATGAACTGAACAGCATAGTCAGCTCTAAGGATAAAGCTGTGAAAGGTCCTGAGATAAAGAATCCTGCACCCATTGCTCCTTTTAACTAGTCTATCTGACCTTAATTTCTGGCTGATGAAGTCAAATGGCTCACTACCATTCCAAAATACCATAAAGCAAACTAGGAAATCTCACCTCATGTGTAACAAAGATGAGATAGGTACGTTTATTTTAAACCTCAATATAGGATTAATTAATCTTTTAAAGTAAACACTTATGCTTTATAACCACTATTAATGGCATAGTCTTCTGCAGTCAATCAAAAGACATCTTGATAAAAGACATCAATACTTTGCTGAAGAAGAAACTGGACTATATCCTCTGACTGAGAACGTATGGCAACTATGAGGGAACTTCTAAAATAACAAAGAGATAACATCAGTATTATGAACTTTAAAAAATTTATTTAAACAATTAATTTGATATACTTTGCCTCTGTAACATCTTCTCTGTGTGGAGTTAACCATGTGCTAATAAACACAAGCATCTCGGGTGCTCAAGTCTTCATCTTTGTAAGAAGCCTCCCATCCCACTGGAGTATTACAAAGTACCAGTTGCTAATTTAAAGTCCTTTGATTGGTAAGAAACTATGCTGAGGTACACAAAGATTTAAGTGAGGAATTCTCAATTTCTTCTCTAATCTCATATACTATGGTATAAATTCAAAGTCAGCTACGGATCAGATAAGTAAGCTTAAGACACTAAGAGCAAAAATAGTAATAACGGTAGTCACAGTAGTTTCAGTTAATGATGCTAATGATCATGTGATAAGAACTTGATGTTATATACATAATCTTACATAAAACAATCCTTAAAGGACATAATGTTATCCTACTTTTCATGTGATAAAACATAGTTGGTGACAAGTAGTGTTCCCCATGTCACACACTTACCAAGCCAGGAAGCTCTGAATTCAAAAGTCTTGCAGGCTTCTAATGTTATTCCCTTTACTCTTTCCTACCCATCTATGACTTGTCTTAAATACAGGAAATATTCTTCTCAAAAGCTATCTTTCTTTACTGTGCCCAGACCAAATAAAAATTAAAATATCAAAATACAGTAGAAATTAAACAGGAAAAATAAAAAAAAAAACCCTGATTAATCCCTGGTATCTGGTTATACCAACTAAAAAGTGCTCATAGGTAACCTAAGATAAATATTATTTAAAAGAACAACTGAAAGTAAAGAGTCATCCAAAAATCAAAGTGACGTTCCACTCCAAAGTACTGGCTTCTCAGCAGAAATCCTACAAGTGCAAAGGGAGAGGGCCTCTATCTTCATTCTTCTGAAACAGAACAACTGCCAGCCTAAGATTTTGTATCCTGAAAAACTAAGTTTCATATTTCATTGAGAAACTAAATCTTTTCCAGACAAGCAAACTTTGATGAAATTATTTAGACCTGGTTCAAATATGCAAATCTATGATCTATGTGTATATAACTTAATAAAAAAAGAAAAAAAAAACAAATATGTATTTTACCACATAGATAGAAGTAAAAACAAAGACCCTATGATCATTGCAATAGATAGAGAAAAGATATCTGACAAAGTTCAACATCCTTTTTAAATAAGAACATTGAGAAAATTGGGATAGGTGGGACATTCCTCAAAATAGTAGAATCCAGCTATGACAAAACCACAGCTAACATCATATTAAATGAAAAAAAAAAAAAAAAAAAACAACTATAAGTATTCCTGCTTAGAACTGGAACCAGACATGGATGTCTTCTCTTGCCACTACTATTCAAAAGTGCTGAAAGTTCTGCCCAGAGCAGACAAGAGAAGAACATCAAGGGTATCCAAACGGGAAAGAAGAAGTCAAACTATCACTCTTTGCTGACGATATGATTTTATAAATAGAAAACCCCAACAACTCAACCAAGGGACTCTTGGAATTGATAAATAAAGAGAGTGCCATCTCAGGTTACAAAATCCATGTACACAATCCTGTTGCTTTCATAAATGCCAACAATAGTAAACCATCAAATCAAATCAAAGTCACGATGCCCTTCACAATAGTATCAAATATAATGAAATATTTTGGAATACATTTAACAAAAAAGGTGAAGGATCTCTATAGGGAGATATATAAAACACTAAAGAAAGAAATCACAGTGGATTTAAAGAGATAGAAAAACATTTAATGTTCATAGTTTGGCAGAATCAACATTGTTAAAATGTCTATATTATCCAAAGTGGTTTATGGATTCAATGTGATTCCTATTAAAAATACCAATGTCATATTTTCAATTACTGAAATAATAGTTCTACACTTTATATGGAATAAGAAAATGGGTGACTAATCAATTATTCACCACCTGTGGTGTTAATAAGCATATAAGGGAATTGCCCTTTACACTTCATCCAAGGTATCCAATCACATACCTCTATGAAAGAATGCATTTCATAAGGTGGTAATTCAGGATTGGATAACACATTTTTATGCTGTACTTTAGCCAAAGAATAAGTATTTAGCATATCAATTTCCTTTAATACATTTGATTCTTTAGGTGGCTCTTGATATAGGCTAAACCAAGGTTGGATTGTCATATTAAGAGTATGCAATGGATCGCTAAAAAAATTGGGGGAGCCAGTCACCCTAGTAGTATAATTAGTAATTACTATGCTTTCTTCCTCAGGCTTAAAGGGCCCTCTGGTGTCATAAGGACCTGGGAGCCAAGATGAAACCATAACATATATAGGCACAATACGTTCCAAACAACTTACTCCTCTTGATATAGGAGGGTTGGGAACATAGATGCAGTACTTCAAACTTTTGCCCATTTGTAGAAGCAGATAACAATGCTAACATCGCTAGAAAAATATTCACAGCATTAACTTCCTGGTGTGTGTGAGGTACCAAACCTTGAGCCTCATGATACAGACTCTTCAGTTGTCCCCATGTCACTGCTCAAGCTCTGTTCTTCAGGAACATGGAAGCTCTCCTTTCTTTGGGTGTTAGACGGATCTTTTTCAGGTTGGCTGCTACCATCTCAGTGTTCTTCTTCCTCCTCATTACTGGAGCAGAGTTCTTCTGGACTATGCTGAAATTTTAAGTTCTTATCTGGAACACAAAGTTTAGTGTTTCCTGTAGAAATATAAGCATAAGCTCTTCCCCAACCTATAACATTTGCTGGAACCCAAACATTTGGTTAAGGGACCCCAGGAATAAACAGGTTGATTTAATGGTGGGGATGTAACAGTTATCCAATGCTTAAATACAGGAATCTCATCCACATGATTCATATTCAAAAAATTTTAAGTAAAAAGTGTTGAAAATATTCTATGTCTTGGGGTTATAATATATTGTTCTCCCCCTTTTTTTCTGTTTCAGCAGTATCTCTTTGAATGTTCTATTTTGCTCTCAATAATTGCTTGTCCTGTATTATTACCAAGGATTCCAGTAATATGCTTAATATTAAGTAATTTTTAAAAAGTTTGACATTTATGAGAAGTATAAGTAGATTCATTATCAGTTTTTATGGTGAAAGGCTTTACCATTACTGAGAATACCTCCAGTAAATGAGAAATTACTGCATCAGCCTTTTCTGATGATAATGCCAATGCCCAGGACAAATGGGAATACATGTCAACAGAATGATGAATATGTTTTAGTTTTCCAAATTCTGGAAATTGAGTCCCATCCATTTTCCATAATTGATTGGATTGTAAACCTCTAGGGTTAACTCCAATTGGTAAATGAGAAGCAGTTAATAATGGTTGGTAGGTAGAGCATGATCAAATTATTGCCCTGGCTGAATGCCAAGAGATGTTATGTTTCTCCTTTAATGCCTTAGCATTTCTATGATGTAAGGCGTGTTCATGTTGAGCTATTATCACAGACCCAATTAATTGATCTACTGCTTGGTTTCCTACAGTTATGTGTCCAGGCAAGTTACAATGAGCTTGAACATATGTAACATATAAAGGAAAATTTCTATTTCTGATTAATTGCTGCAATGAGTTAAATAATAGGTTAAGATTTTCTGTATTAGTTGGAAAAGTAACAGTTTCAATTTTTTGAACTACAAGGGTGGAATTAATTGCTACCATGTTTATTGCTTGGTCAGCATAATCTGTTAATAACATAATAATAACATATAATTCTGCCTTTTGTACTGATGAATAAGGAGATTGCTGTACCTTTTGAGAATAAGGACCAACATAATTAGAAATTCCTGATATATTGGCATCTATCCACATGAATCAGAATTAAAACCCATTAATAAAATACAGGGACAGGATTTATTTTATGCCACTCAGGGGAGGGCCGCTTTAGACCTTCCAGTTTTAATTGATGTTAATCTTAAAAATAAAGATTCTCCTAAGAAACTGACAACTGGTATTTATGGCCCTATTCCACCAGGAACAGTAGGCCTTATTTTAGAAAAAAACAGTCTTACTATGGAAGGACTTAATGTTCACCCTGGAATCATTGATGCAGATTATATAAGTGAGATATTAATCATGACATCAGCAACACAAGATATTCAGCTGTCTGCAGGGCAGCGTGTAGCTCAAATTTTAATATTACCTTACCCTAAAGGGAAAGCTGCCCCAGTAACTCAAGAAGCTGATTTTGGCAGCACAGGAAAACAGGTTTTGTGGCATACTTTCCTGAATGATTCACGCCCTCGGTGTTCTGTGTCTTTTAAAGATAAGGTCCAGGTTAAGGGCTTGGTAGACACAGGAGCTGATGTTTCCATTGTAGCTCCTTACATGTGGCCTGAAGGCTGGCCAAAAGTCCACGTTAAAGCCACTTTTGTAGGTTTAGGAACTATGACAGATGTAGAACAATGTGCAGTTTGTTTAGAATGCAGAGGGCCAGAAGACGTAAGCAGCTAGCTTATGTCCCTACATTGCTCGCATAGCCATTACCTTATGGGGAAGGGACTTATTAAAACAATGGGGAACTATGCTAACAATCTCCACTATTTCTAATGCTGCTAAGAATATTATGCTTAACATGGGCTATGACCCTATGCACCATACTCCAGTATGGGAGCCTGAAGTAACCTGAATAGGAAATGAAAAAACAGGACTAGGTTTGCCAGCTGTCTCAGAGGAATTTTACTAGGGGCCCCTGCACAGCGTTTTGCCCTTTCCTTTCAATGGAAAACGGATAAGCTGATCTGGGTAGAGCAGTTGCCCGTCCCTCTGGAAAAATTAGAAGCACTACGTCAATTAGTTGATGAACAACTCCAAGCAGGTCACATTCAAGAAACCTCCAGTGCTTGGAATAGTCCAGTCTTTGTTATTAAAAAGAAGTCTGGTAAATGGAGAATGTTTACGGATTTAAGAAAAATTAATACCATTATCCAATTAATGGGAACCTTGCAAACTGGGAATCCAAATTTAACATAAATTCCAAAATATCATCCTATAATTATCATTGATTTAAAAGACTGCTTTTTTAACATTCATTTGTGGCCTCAGGATGCTGAAAGATTTGCTTTTACTATACCAGCCCTAAGTCATGACAGGCCAAGATTTCATTGGAGGGTTTTGCCTCAAAGTATGCTTAACATCCCCATCTTGTGTCAATTGTTTGTAGATCAGCCATTAGAAGAGTTTCATTTTGAAAGGAATTTCCTGAAAGTGTATGTGTACATTATATGGATGATATTTTGTTGGCTCATTCATGTTCTAAAAATTTGCAAGAATTATTACAAATGGCTTTTTTAAAATTTAAAGAATATGGAGTTCAGATATCAGAGGATAAAATTCAAAGCCAAGAGCCTTAGGAATATTTAGGATATTGTATAACTATTCAAAATATAATTCCACAGAAAATTCAAAATCAAAGAGACTCTCTTAAAACTTTAAATGATTTCCAAAAGTTATCAGGAGATATAAATTGGATTAGACCTACATTGGAAATTCCCACATATGCTCTTAATAATCTTTTCTCTATTCTTTTTTTTTCTTTTTCAAAAAAAATGTTTTTTTTAAACAAGTTTGTGTTCAATATTTAAAGGCTCCAAAATGATCAATTTGTGTAGTTTAATTTTGTTTTTTTGACCTGAGCAGAGATAGAGCATTTAACAAAATATTTACAGATGTAATCTATAACATTCAGGGCCTTTAGACAGAGAAAACAAGTACCAAATATTTTGTGAAATGCCCTTTTCTCTGTTCTTGAGGGGGACTCTAACTTAAATAGCCCCAGGAATTTAACTCCTGAGGCCGAAAAAGAATTACAATAGATAGAAGAGCATATTCAAGATGCTCAATTAAATCGCATATTCGAAACTGGCAATTTTTATATTTATGTTTTTCCATCTATACATTCTCTTACAGCTTTAATAGTACAAGAAACACCATTTGTTGAATGGTGATTTTATCAAATAAAGTGTCCAAGAAGATGGAGACTTGTGTTTACAAGATGGCCTCAATAATTTTAAAAGGTCGTCAGAGACTTCGACAACTAGTGGGCAGAGATCCTTAAAAAATAGTAGTTCCTTTAAACAATAATCAGATTAATAATTTGCTTGGATACTTCTTGGATTTTACCTAAAATTGTTAAATTAGAACCTATTTCTGATGCTCAGACCTTTCATACAGATGCCAATAAATTAGGAATTTCTGATTATGTTGGTTCTTATTCTCAAAAGGTACAATAATCTCCTTCTTCATCAGTACAAAAGGCAGGATTATATGCTATTATTATGTTATTAACAGATTATGCTGACCAAACAATAAATGTGGTCAGTGATTCAATTTGTTCTACCCTTGTAATGCAAAAAAATTGAAATTGTTACTTTGCCAACTAATACAGAAAAACTTAACCTGTTATTTACCTCACTGCAGCAATTAATCAGAAATAGAAGGTTTCCTTTATGTATCACACATGTTCGAGCTCATTGTAACTTACCAGGATCCATAGCTGAAGGAAACCAAGCAGTAGATCCAATTAATAGGGTCTGTGATAACAGCTCAACAGGAACACGCCTTACACCATACAAATGCTAAGGTGATAAAGAAGAGACATAATATCTCTTGGCATTCAGCCAGGGCAATTATTTGATCATGCCCTACCTGTAAACCATTAACTGCTCCTCATTTACCAATTGGAGTTAATTCCAGAGGTTTACAATCCAATCAATTATGGCAAATGGATGTGACTCAATTTCCAGAATTTGGAAATCTAAAATGTATTCATCATTCTGTTGACATGTATTCCCATTTTTCCTGGGCATCAGCAATATCATCAGAAAAGGCTAATGCAGTAATTTCTCATTTACTGGAGGCCTTCTCAGTAATGGGAAAACTTTCCACCATAAAAACTGATAATGGTTCTGCTTATAGTTCTTTCTTTCTTTCTCTTTTTTTTTTTTTTGCAGTTTTTGGCCAGGGCTGGGTTTGAACCCACCACCTCTAGCAAATGGGGCCAGCACCCTACTCCATTGAGCCACAGGTGCTGCCCAATCTGCTTATATGTCTAATAAAGTTTGAGCTTTTTAAAATTTGATAATGTTAATCATATTACAGGAATTCCTGGAAATAGTATAGGACGAGCAAATACTGAGAGATAAAACAGAACATTAAATGAGATGCTGCTGAAATAGAAAAAAGGGGGGAGAACAATATAATATAACCCCAATTAATAAAATATCTTTATCACTTTTTACCTCAAATTTTTCATCCTTAAAAATGAGGATGAAACTCCTGCATTTAAGCATTGGATAACTGTTAAATTCCCCACCCCTCATGAAATTAACCTGTTTATTATAAGAATACCTTATCCACTGCTTGTGTTCCAGCAAATGTTATACGTTGGGGAAGAGGTTATGCTTATATTTCTACAGGAAACACTTATCTTCAGGTTCCAGATAAGAACTTGAAGTTTCAGCACAGTCCATAAGAATCTGCTCCAGTAATGGGGAGGATGAAGAACATCAAGACAGTAGCAGCCAACCTGAAAAAGATCCATCTAACACCCTCACAGAGAGAAAAGAGAGCTGCCATGTTAAAGACGAATGGAGCTCCAGCAGTGACATGAGGACAACTGAAGAGGCTGTGTCATGAGGCTCAAGGTTTAGTACACCACACAAAGCAGGAAGTTAATGCTGTGAAATTTTCTAAGGTGCAAATCAAATTCTCCATCAAAGTCAATAATTTCAAAATGGATTTTTTTTAAATATTTCTAAACCTTCAGGACTTCAGGAAAAAAAACAAAAGAATGACAAACAACAACAACGATGACAAAACACTCATGTTGAATATGGTTAAGAAGTTTCCTTTCTTTCTTCATTTCTTTTTCTTTTTTTTTTTCTTTTTTGACAGAGTCTCATTAGTTGCCCTCAGTAAAGTGCTGTGGGGTCACAGCTCACAGCAACCTCACACTCCTGGGTTTAAGAGATTCTCTTGCCTCCCAAGTATCTGGGACTACAGGTGCCCACCACAACACCCACCTATTTTTTGTTGCAGTTGTCATTGTTGTTTAGCTGGCCTGGGCCGGTTTTAAACCTGCAACCCTCGGTGTATATGGCTGGCACTGTAACCACTGTGCTATGGGTGCCAAGCCTGCTTAGAAAGTTTCTACCTTTGTTTTTCCATGAGAACAAATTCAGATCATTTAACAAATAGTATTAGTATATACTACTTCAGGGACATAAAATTGCACCAATAAAGCTAACAATTCTTAGCTTGAGATTTGTCTCCATTAATTAAAAAGTATGATGAAAATTTGCATACTGATGTATCACTACCATTAAAAGTCATTTTAAAGGTTTTTTTTTATGTGTTTTGTTTTGTTTTGTTTGTGGTTTGGAACTACTTTTATTATCATTTTATACTCCAAAAGCAGTGACATGGATTTTTTTTGTTGTTGTTGTTGTTTTTTATTTGTTTTTAACCTCACTTTTTTAAATGTTTACAATTATTCTGTTATTTTTTTAATTTTAATATTCACTGTGTATTATTAACAAGTAGAGAATTAAAGTTAACATGGTAACATAAAATATGAAATACATAGCAATGATTCTTCAGAAATATATAGTATTTGTACATTTTAAACTTCTAGTTATTATTGAAAATATAAAAAGACATATGTCCGTATACATGCAAAATTGTTATTATTTTTTTAATATTTGTTTAAGTATTCCTTCTGTTATACCTCGAATTATTGTCTTTCTAGGAATATCACCAGTGTACCATATAGCAAATTCAGTTTGTTCTGGGGGTTCAGAAGGATTATAGCAAGCAGCTGGTCCACTGGGGTGCATCTGATATTCGGTGTTATTATATATGCAATACCTTGAGACTTTCCTATATACTCATAATAAGAGTAATTCAGTAACACATATTGACAGTTTGTCTAGTTTGAGTTACCTTTTGGATACATTTTTCACAGCGTTCATCAAGTCTTACACCTAAGATTAAAGAAGGAAGGTAAAAAGTCCAAAGCAAAGAATCAGAAATAAGTCCCACACTGTTTTAAGCTTCTGCCATGCTTTTTTTTGTTGTTGTTTTTTGTTTTTTGCAGTTTTTGGCCAGGGCTGGGCTTGAACCTCCCACACCCAGTATATGGGGCTGGCGCCCTACTCCTTTGAGCCATAGGTGCCGCCCTTTCTGCTGTGAATTTTTTCTCTCTTTTTTGAGGTAGAGTCACATCTTGTCATCTTGGGTAGAGAATGCTGTTGCATCATAGCTCACAACAACTTCAATCTCTTAGACTCAAGTGATCCTCCTACTTTAGCCTCCCCAATAGCCAGGACTATAGGTGCCTGCCACTACAGGAGGCTAGTTTTTCTATTTTTAGCAGAGACAGGGTCTGGCTCTTGCTCAGGCTGGTCTTCAACTCCTGAGCTCAAGTGATTCACCCACCTTGGCCACCCACAGTGTTAGGATTACAGGTGTGAGCCACTATCCCCAGTCTCAAGGAACAGTATTGATATATTTTATTTGTGGTTGCATTAAGAGTGATACTTTAGTTAGTGGATCTAAAGTATGAAATGAAATCTTCATATACACATGTTTCAAAGGAGATTCTAGGAATGCTATTGATAACATGAATGAACAATTCCACTAAGTGTGTGAATGTATGTGTTTACCACACTGTAAGGCATAAGTAAAGTAATTAAACATGCTCCTTTAAAGATGATTTTACCATGTACTTTAAAAGGTTTGTTTTGAAGACATATTTCTGTGAATGGATATAATGTACATAGTCAGCTGTTTGAGGCACCTGCTTGAAAAGGATTTTAAGAATGTTACTTGTGGCTGGGCCTGGTGGCTTGTGCCTGGTTGCTTTTTCAAAGACGTTTTAATTACTACAAAGCATTTTAATTGCTTTCTAGTGAAGAGTTATTTCAGTGAGTGGATAAATGTGTGCAAGATTTCTGGACTGATTCTTTTAAGGATGTTACTCATGAGTTAGTAACTTGTGAATTTAGTAAATGCAAATATTTCCCAATTGGTAAAATACATTACTTTTGCATTTCAAAGTATCAAAGAGGTACAAATGTTTTTGTTGCACAGATACACTGAATCCTGCTGAACCAGGGCTTTTAGAGTGCTGCACAGGGACAGGGTGCATTGTACCTGACAGGTAAGGTTTTATCCCTCATCCTCCTAACCCCCTTCTTGGTTTCCAATGTTATTTACATATTTTTGTGCCAGTGCGTACCCATCATTTAGCTCTCACTTATTAGTGAGAACATGTAGTATTGTAGTATACGTTTTTCCATTCCTGAGATACTTCATTTAGGATAGTGGTCTCTGGGCTCCATCTAGATTGCCCTTGTTTTTTATTAATACCTTTTATCTGTTTTTATACCATGATTTCAAAGTACATAAAGTACATGAAAAATAAATACATTAAGTTTTTGTAGTACTGTTACTCCACACCTACTCATGTTTACCCCATAGCACACTGAACTAGATATTAGCATCAATACTTTTGAATTGGTCACAATTTGTTTTCTTGAACTAGGAAAAGGTTTAGGATTCAGAGAAGCTCCATTGACTTCAAAGAGTTCACCAGTGAAGCCTATTAGAAATCTGTCAGCTCACTTTTTGGCTCTGTCCTTCCCTTCTCCCGTGGCAGCCTCCCTCCCATCACCTGTCCTGTGTCTGGGTTTCTCCATTTGGATTCTATACCCAGTTATTTCTCCTCAGTGTAAGGCTTTTCTCCGGAAACCAAAACAGCCACTATCAGAACAACATCTATGTTTATTTTCTCCAAATGATTACATATTTTCAGAATAATAGAGCTTTAAAGTTATTTTCAATTCTATACTTTGAAATTTATCTTAATTTTTTTATTTTTTTGAGACCGAGTCTCAATATGTTACCCTGGGTAGAGTCCATGGTATTTCAGCTCACAGCAACCTCAAACTCTAGTGCTTGAGCAATTCTTTTGCCTCAGTCTCCCACGCAGCTTTGACTACAGGCAACCACCACAATGCCTGGCTATTTTCTTGTTGTTGTTGTTGTCATTGTTGTTTAGCAGGCCCAGGTTGGGTTCAAACTCAACACCCCCAGTGCATGTGGCCAGCATCCTAACCAGGAAGCTACAGACACCGAGCCTTGTTTTAATTTAGGATCTTTAAAATGAACAACTTGCCTTCAGTGAGTAGAAGAGACACAGATGGGAAAAAATTGTACTTACAACCTTGAGGTGTTAATGACGTATCTGGAGGCCACACAAACTAGGTTACATGGCACAGGGAGAAACAGAAAAAGTGGGGGCCCATAGAGTGTCTAGTATCTATCCAAATGGGTTTCTCACATGGAAATAAAATTTGTCTTAATTTTTTTTTTTTGAGAAAAAGTCTCATTATGCTGCCCTTTTAATTTCTAGATTGAAAACCAACAGGCATGAGTGCCAGAAGGTAACTCTGAGAGTCAGAGGTCACCGCAGGGGCATTTCTGTACAGTGCATGTGGAGGGTGGGCTCAGTGGCCACTCAAGCTGTGTTATCAAACTTTCCCATAGGGAAGTGCTCAATTTCAAAAATATAAATTTTAGATTTTTATATTTATTTATTTTCACAAAATTTTGTTCTAGGATGGTTAAAGTGAAATGGACACTAGGCAGGAAGCACCTCTGAGCAGAGAAAGCCAGTTAGGCTTTGTAGGTGCCATTAACCTTTCTTGATTTGCAGTAAGTATGCAAAGCTTAACTTGGGAATTTTTTGAAAATGCTTATATTGGAGAAAATCAGAAGTTGCAAATCAGTTGATCAAAAGCAGCCCACCAACTGTGGTTACGTAATGAGGGACTTTCCAACAAGACAGACCAATAAGGCAACTGTGTAATTGCACCCACAAAGTATTTTCCCAGCTTCACTTCTTTGCTCACCCTGTAAAAGCTGCCCCCTTGCGTTTCCTCGTTAAACTCCCCCAAGTATTTCTTGCTCAGAGCGGCCTACATCAGGATTCACTGTTTGCTCAAATACACTCTTTAAAATTTTATTTTGTCTATTTGCTTTGGATGTTGTATCCTTAGCTGTACAGAAGCTTTTCAGTTTAATGAAGTCTCGTTTGTTTATTTTTGTTGTTGTTGCAATCGCCATGGTAGTCTTCTTCATGAAGTCTTTCCCCAGGATAATATCTTCCAATGTTTTTCTATGCTTTCTTTGAGGATTTCTATTGTTTCATGCCTTAAATTTAAGTCCTTTATCCATCTTGAATCAATTTTTGTGAGTGGGGAAAGGTGGGGGTCCAGTTTCAGTCTTTTAGATGTGGATATCAAGTTGTCCCAATGCCATTTCTTTAATAGGGAGTCTTTCCCCCAAGGTATGTTCTTGTTTGGTATATCAAAGATTAGGTGATTGTAACATGTTAATTTCATTTCCTGGTTTTCTGTTCGATTCCAAGTGTCTATGTCTCTATTTTTGTGCCAGTACCATGCTGTCTTGCCCACTATGGCTTTGTAGTACAGCCTAAACTCTGATATGGTGATGTCCCCTGCTTAATTTTTATTACTAAGAACTGCCTTAGCAATAGGGATTTTTTTCTGGCTCCATACAAAACGCAGAATCATTTTTTCCAAATCTTGAAAGTGCAATGTTGGTATTTTAATGGGAATGTCATTGAATGGGTTGATTGCTTTGGGAAGTATAGACATTTTAACAATGTTGATTCTTCCCAGCCATGAGCATGGTATGTTCTTCCATTTGTTAATGTCCTCTGCTATTTCCTTTCTGAGGATTTCATAATTTTCTTTATAGAGGTCCTTCACCTCCTTCGTTAGGTATATTCCTAGGTATTTCATTTTCTCTGAAACTATGGTGAAGGGAGTTGTGTCTTTAATTAGCTACACCTCTTGACTGTTATTGGCGTATACAAAGGCTACTGACCTGTGGACATTGATTTTATATCCTGAAATATTACTGAATTTTTTGATGACATCTAGGAGTCTTGTGGTTGAGTCTTTTGGATTCTCTAAGTATAAGATCATGTCATCAGCAAAGAGGGAGAGTTTGACCTCCTCTGCTCCCATTTGGATTCCCTTTATTTCCTTATCTTGCCTAATTATATTTGCTAGAACTTCCAGCACTATGTTTAATAGTAAAGGTGACAGAGGACAACCTTGTCTGGTTCCAGTTCTAAGAGGAAAAGCTTTCAGTTTTACTCAATTCAATAAAATATTAGCTGTGGGTTTGTCATAGATAGCTTCAATCAGTTTTAGAAATGTGCCACTTATGCCTATATTCTTTAGTGTTCTAATTAGAAAAGGATGCTGGATTTTATCAAATGCTTTTTCTGCATCTATTGAGAGGATCATGTGATCTTTATTTTTGCCTCTGTTAATATGGTGGATAACAATTATGGACTTGAGTATGTTAAACCAGCCTTGCATCTCTGGGATGAAACCTAATTGATCATGATGTATGACTTTTTTGATGATAAGCTATCATCTATTGTCCTGGATTTTGTTGAGAATTTTTACATCTATATTAATGAGTGAAATTGGTCTGAAATTCTCCTTTATAGTTGAATCTTTTCCTTGTTTTGGTATCAGGGTGATGTTAGCTTCATAGAATGTGTTGGGGGAAGATTCCTTCCATCTCAATTTTTTGGAATAATTTCTGTAGTGCAGGAATAAGCTCTTCCTTGAAGGTTTGATAGAATTCTGGTATGCAGCCATCTGGACCAGGGCAATTTTTGTTGGAAGCTTTTTTATTGTTTCTTTAATCTCAGTGCTTGAAATTGGTCTGTTCAGGAGCTCTGTTTCTTTCTGGCTAAGTCTAGGGAGAGGGGGGGATTCCAAATATTGATCTATCTCCTTCACATTGTCAAATTTCTGAGCATTGAGTTTCTGGTAGTATTCAGAAATGATCTCTTGTATCTCTGTAGGATCAGTTGTTATTTCCACTTTGTCATTTCTGATTGAGGTTACTAGACATTTTCCTTTTCTATTTCTAGTCTGGCCAAAGATTTATCTATTTTATTTATTTTTTCAAAAAACCAACTCCTTGTTTCATTAATTTTCTGAATGATTCTGTGTTTTCAATTTCATTGATCTCTGATTTGATTTTGGATATTTCTTTTCTTCTACTGGGTTTAGGCTTAGATTGTTCTCCTTTTTCCAATTCCATAAGATTTCTTGTGAGTATGTTGATGCACTCTCTTTCTGTTTTTCGAATGTAGGCAAAAAAAGTGATAAATTTTCTTCTCAAAACTGCTTTTGCAGTATCCCACAGGTTTTGGTAGCTTGTGTCTTCATTGTTGTTATGCTCAAGAAAGTTAATGATTTTCTGTTTTATTTCTTCCTGCAACCATCTGTCATTCAACAAAAAGTTGTTTAATTTTCATGCCTTTGTGTGGGGTTGAACGTTTCTGTTAGAGTTGAGTTCCACCTTTAGTGCCTTATGGTCTGAGAAGATACAAGGTAAAATTTCAATTCTTTTGATTCTGTTGATATTTGTTTTGTGTCCCAGGATATGATCAATTTTGGAGAATGTTCCATGGGGTGATGAGAAGAATGTATGTTTTCATCTTTGGGATGGAGTGTTGTATATGCATCTATGAAGCACAGTTGTTCTAGGGTCTCATTTAAATCTCTTATCTCTTTGTTTAATTTCTGCTTAGAGGAGCTGTCCAGCTCTGAGAGAGAGGTGTTAAAGTCCCCTGTTATTATGGTGTTGTAGGATATCATATTGCTCAGACTAAGCAAGGTCTGTTTCAAGAATCTGGGAACATTTAAATTGGGTACATAAATATTTAAAATTAAAATGTTTTCTTGTTGTAATTTTCCCTTGAGCAATATTAAGTGACCATCATTGTCTTTTTTTACTTTAGTTGCTTTAAATCCACATGTATCTGAAAATAAGATTGCAACCCCTCTTTTCTTCTGAATTCTATTTGCCTGATAAAATGGACTGCCAGCCCTTAACTCTGAAGTGTAATTCATCTTCTGATGAATTGGTGTGTTTCCTGCAGACAGGAAAGAGATTGCTTGTGTTTTTTTAATCCAATCAGCCAATCTATGTCTCTTCAGTGGGGTATTCAAGCCATTGACATTTATTGAGATAATTGATAAGTGTGGTGGTGATCTATTCAGCTTATTTTGTGAAAGTCCATTGCTTTGTTTTATCTTTTGCATCATTGTGGAAACTAGTTTCTGTCCTTTAATTTCTGGATGTTTACTTTGCTGAAGGTCCATTGTGATGGTCAGTGTGTAGAACAGGTTGAAGTATTTCTGTAGAAATTGTCTTGTTATGCGAATTCCTCAATATTTGCATATCAGAAAATGATTTGATTTCTCAGTCAATTTGAAAGCTTAGCTTTTAAGCTTGCCTTGTTGTGTAAAATTTCCTCAATGTTTTCATATCAGTAAGAGATTTGATTTCTCTGTCAATTTTAAAGCTTAACTTAGCGGGATATAGTATTCTGGGCTGAAAATTGTTCTGTTTAAGGAAATTAAATGTAGATAACCATTGTCTTCTGGCTTGAAAAGTTTCATTAGAGAATTCCATGGTCACCCTGATAGATTTGCCCCTGTACGTCAGTTAGCACTTACTCCTGGCAGCTTGTAAAATCTTTTCATTTGTCCTGACTTTAGTTTCATCACAATGTGACTTGGAGAAGCCCTGTTTGAGTTGAGGCAACCAGGGGACCCATATCCTTCTGAAAGGTGTATGTCCAAATCTTTGGTGATATTTGGGAAGTTCTCATTTATAATATTCTCTAGCATAGCTTCCATTCCTCTGGGGGCATTCTTCTTCCACCTCAGAGATACCTATAACTCATACATTTGAATGCTTCATAGAGTCCCATAATTCTGCCAGTGAACATTCTACTTTCTCTCCCTTATTTTCTGCCTCTATAAATATCCGAGTAATCTCAAGACCTTTATCCTCCACCTCTGAGATTCTTTCTTCTACATGATCTAATGTGTTGTTGATGCTTTCCATTGCATCCTTAAGTTCCCTAATTGACTGCTTCACTTCCTTCAGCTCTGCTATATCCTTTCTATATTCCTTATATTCTTCATCTCTTATTTGATTCTGTTTTTGGATTTCCTTTTGGTTATTTTCCACTTTCTCAACAATTTCCTTCATTGTTTTCATCGTCTGTATTTTAAATTCCCCTTCTGTCATTTCTAACATTTCTTTATAGGAGGAATACTCTGCTGCAGCTACCTCACAATCCCTAGAAGGGGTTACTCTGGACTGGTATTTCATGTTGCCAGGATTTTTCTGCTGATTCTTCTTCATGAGTGCTTTCTTGTATCTGTTTCCTTAGCCTAAATGTCCTTTCGCTTCTTCTTGCCCTTTAAGTTACTGTGCCACTGGCCTAAATTTTTAATGAGTCTTTTTGGTATGGGACCAGAAGGATAAGAAGATTGAAGATCAAGAAGGGAAAAAAGGTTTTAAACAGAAAGAAAAAAGAGAAAGAAGAGGGAGTGAATAAAAAGAAATATTGACAAGAAGAAGAAAGGCACTGAAAGAAGGAAATAGGAGTAATATAGGTGTACAGCAGGCTACTATGACCCAACCTCAAAAACCCCCAACCTCTGGGATTGCTGGGATGAGTGGTTCCCTCAAGGTCAATAGCTCTTTGCTCGCTGGATCAGACACAGTACCCCACCTCCACCAGGTATAGAGGAAAGACAAAAATACTACGAATCAAACCAAAACAAACAAGCAAAAACCATTATGGGATAAAATTAGAGAAAAAAAATAATAAGGGCAAAAGCACTGACAAAAATGAAATTCTAATTGATAAATAATGCAAAAATTGAAGATTGAATTTAAACTAGAATAGTGAAAAAAGTGGGGGAGAGGAAGAAGTGCAAAAAGGGGGAGGAAAAGTCCTTTTTGCTTTTTGCTGGGCATCGTCCTCATATCTGTAATTCTACCATGCTGGGAGGCTGAGGTGGGCGGATCACTTCAGATCAGGGCTTAGAAACCATCCTAACCAACAGTGAGACCATGTCTCTTGTACAAATAGAAAAAATTAGCCAAGCGGGATGACAAGCACCTGTAGTCCCAGCTACTTGAGAGAACAATGAAGGAGGATCACTTGAGACCAAGGCCTTGAGGTTTTATTTAGGTACAACAATGCCATTGCCCACTAGCCAGCATGACATACAGACTCTCTCTCAAAACCAGAATAAAATCAAACAAAAACAAACCAAACCAAAATAACCCCAACTAAACACAAATATCCATATGCCACATTATGCCATGAATGGTATTGTTGTATATCTTGCTAAAGATTATATGGACTGGCTTGGCCGTCATAGCTCCGTGGCTAGGCACCAACCACATGCACCAGGGCAAGTGGGTTCAAACCCAGTGTGGGTCTACTAAAAACAAAAAATTGCAAGGTGTTGTGGTGAGTGCCTGTAGTCCCAGCAAATCGGCAGGCTGAGGCAAGAGACCTGCTTCAGGCCGTAAGTTTGAGGTTGCTGGGAAATACGATGCCATGGCACTCTACTGAGGGTAACATAGTAAGACTCTCTCTCTCTCAACAACAACAACAACAACAAAAAGATTATGTGGCCTGAACTTATTAAAATGGTTATCTCCTACAGATTTGCTCACCATCATCAAACTGATGATTTGACAACTATAATCCCAATGTTTCCTGCCCTGGACATGTTCTGCTGCTCACCTGCCACGGAGTCTCACTGGTGAGAGTCTCTGAAACAGGTTCCATCTACATCTGAAACCTCCTCCCAAAGCATCGTCCTTTAACAAAAGACAAGAAGTAGAACTCTTCTTTAAAGGGATCCCTGAGGCTCTGCCACAGCTTGGGCAGGTGACTTGTCCCAAAATCTTTCTCTTTGCATATCATTGAAGTAGAGGAATTTACACAGATTTATTGGCCTTTTTAACATCCCCTTATAAAGTGAAATACCTGCTTATTAGTTCTGTGTCTCTATTGTGTTCTAAAGCCATTTCCTTAGGGATACGTAGGACAGTTTTAAAATTTATTCTGTAAAGTGCATATTCCTATTTTGCTTCACCATGGGCTAATTTAAATAAATAACATATTAAGGTTGATAGTAGTTCTTGACCTTACTGCAGAGAATCTGTTCTTGTAATAATTTGCATTTAGTACTTCTTCAAGAGTTTTCCATGATCACCTACTCTGTAAGTTCAAACACGTTGATAGTTTAAATGTAGGGCTTCTACTTATACTCCCATCTATACTATACTCTACAGACTACATTGCTCAGGCTGTACCCAGAGTCCCCACAGTCACAGTCACAGAGGGACAGTTTATAGTAATGCTCTGTCACACTCAACAGAGGGTAATATTGATAAAGTCACTAAGAGAACAATTGTGATAACCTGCACAGGACATATTAATGATAGATACACTGACCCAATGCTGTCTTAACAGAGCTTCCTTGGAGATGGTATCAAAGCTACATCTGAGGGAGACTTTGCTTGTTGGTATCCATGACCCAGGACACCCTAACAGGAAGGATTCTTTCCTGCTCAGTGTTGTTCCTGAAGAGGGTACCCTTATTCTCGTGCTGGAATTATCTTATCCTAGAATAAGATCGTCTTTTATAATAAAAGCAATACTACAAAGGTTGGCTACACTTTTTAGTATATGAAACGATTTATACAAGTATTACTTTAGTTTTGTGTAAAAAAAAACAAAAACCTAGATGTTAAGAGGTAAATGCCATTTTGATATTTGTGACATTGGTCTTTCCATTCACCTACATTACATTTTAATTTTTTGGATGAACACACACACACACACACACACAAATAATTTCCTGGGAGATGAAAAAGGATAAAGCAAGAATAGATGCCCAAAGTCACAACATTGTAGGTTTGCTTGTGCTATGGTTTCCACACACGGCAAGTCTTTGACAGTGGTCAGGGGTAAGGGCCATTGTAGATCTGGGAACTCATTCCATCACACTAAGACCTGGTGACACCCAAAGTTCCAAATATTATTTATGATGCTGCATGATCCAGTTTTAGAGATTCTGATAATTCATGCTCATGTCTCTCTATGGAAATTAAGGTTATATAGAACATTATTAAGCTTAATGCTAGTCTGAAGAGTTCAAACACTGACCCTGGGCAATTCAAGGCATATAAGTTCTTTAAAGAACCACTGCTTTTACAATGGTAATCAGAAGAAAAGTTTTGTAAAGAAATTCACAAAATAAGTAGCAATACTGAGCTGAACAACAAGAAAAACGGGTATTAAATATTCATTAACTCTGATCTCCAAGGAAGAGGGTTACTCTCAATTGTTCTTGGGAAAAGATTATTTGACATGGAAATATTTTACATCAAAGTAAAAACAATATCCCAAGACTTAAAATAATTTGGACTCTAATTTTCTTCACCTAGTATGCTGTCCTCTATGGATTTTCAAATGCTCTGACTTCAAAAATGAATGAATACTGGGGAGCGAATTTCAAGGACATGGTGAGATGAAAGCCCATGCTGCCTCTCTGGATTATACATTCTACTAGGAATTAGATTTGCATTAGGAAATGTTTTGTGATTGCAAACACTTGACAAAAGTTCCTTTACTCTTGAAAGACCCCAGGAAGGTTTGAGAGATCACAAACTCTCTAACTCTGTTGAGTGTGAAGGTGTTTCCCATTATGAATCCAGTCTGTAAAGACTGAGAGAAATGCCTATGTTTTCAATATGGAGATCTCAACTCAAAGTTATAAGAAACTTGAAGAAAGAGAGGAAAATGGAGCAAAGGATCAAAATAAATCTCCAGAAACCACTCCTAAATAACATGTATAAGAAAATCATGAATTCCAATTTAAAAAACTGTTGTATTGTGTTAGTAACCCAAGTGCCCATCAACCCACAGATGGATTAACAAACTGTGGTACATGTGTACCATGGAGTACATTCAGACATAAGAAAGATGGAGACTTTACATCTTTTGTGTTTACTTGGATGGAGTTGAAACATATTCTTCTCAGTAAAGTATCAGAAGAATGGACATGCAAATATCCATTGTATTTGATACTAATATAAAACCAATATACAAACAACTATATACCCACATGAAGGAAAAACACAAGGAGGAAGAAGAAAGAGGGGTGGGGGACGTGGGAGGGTTATTGGTGGGTACTCATCTAACGTTCACAATGCTAGGGTGTTCAGCATGCCTCCTGGGTGAAGGGCTCAACTACAACTTGAACTTTCCCTGAGAAATGAAAACAAGGCAACCTAAACATTTGCTACCCTATTAATGTAAAATTTTTAAGAAAAATTACACATAAAAAATTTTGTTACAATGATGCTCAATGATCTCAGAAAATCTATTTGTGAACAAAATGAGAATTTCAATAAAGAAATATAGAATATTTCAAAAGAACCAACAAAAGTGTTGAAGCAGAATTGAACTGAGACATTCAATAGAGGGATTTTAAAGTAGGAAAGAATAAGCAGGAGAGAGAATTAGCAAATTCAAAGACAGCTCATTTTAATGTACTGTCAGAGGTGAGACAATAACAAGGAATGAAAAAGAGTGAGGAAAACTGAAGAGATGTCTGAGAAACCAGCAAATGTGATGAGAAATACATGACCTAAGTTCCAGAAGGAGAGGGGAGGTCAAGAAGTGCACGTAAATAAACAATGGCCAAAACTTACCAAACCTGGGGTGCGGAGACAAGATGGCTGACTGAAGCCACCTTTCCACAGAGGCTCCCATCAAGGAGAGTTAAAGGACAGAAATTTAGCAAGTAACCTGGTGGATTTGAGCTGCACCAAGAGAGAAGGTTGAAGTACGCACATCAACACTGCTGAGGTGAGCTGCGACCTCAAGGATACAAACAAATGGTTCAAAATCCATCACCAAGTGAACAGGAGTTCCCTCCCCCATGAGAATGGATCAGAGTGCACCACAAAAAAATGAGCAGAGTTCAAAGGTCCTTCAACTACACTCCATAGGAGAGACCCTCTAAAAACTGGACCTACCTCCACTACTAAGGTGCTACAGCGTTCTCCTGCCAGGCATAAAACTGTATAAAACTGTATATATTCTCTACCTGCAACTCTGAGTTCCCAGCACTCCCCTCCACTCTCACTCTGAGATCTGGAGGTCTGTCCCCCAGAATTCCAGATTCTTGGGTGATTTCTCAAGGGGTGTGGACAGAGCCTAAACTGCAGCTGGTAAGTGCTGACTCTGGGGCACGGGAGTGAGGAGAAAATGGTCGGCTGAGAGGGAACCACACCGGAGCAGCAGTGCCCTGAGGCGCAGAGCAGCAGCCATCTTTTAGCAATAATAGGGCTCACTCCCAGAGATTATGAAGCCACACTTCCTGTCTCCCTGGGCAACCAGAGGAGGCCAGGCATCTACTCAGGTGACAACCACCACGGAACAGATCTGGTATGAAAACACAGGCCCTGTGAGTAAAGGGTTTGCCTGAAGCGGTACTGGCCTAGGTGGAGCATGGGGACTAGAAATGCACTCGCAGACCCGGGAAGTTCCCAATGCAGGGTTGACCCAGAGGACCACTTTACTGAGCCTAAGATGCACCCAGCCTCAGAGTGACTTCCTTTGTCCTATAGACAAAAGAAGACAGGAGGCTAGAACTGACAGGTAACCGAATACAAAAGATTAATACAACTCACGTTTGACTTCTGCAGTTACTAGAGGCGCTACAAACCTCATACTATGCCTTGCTGTGGTAATCGAATTCAACTTCAAGAGGTAATAGGTAGGCTCGGCGCCTGTAGCTCAAAAGGCTGGGGCACCAGCCACATACACCAAAGCTGGGGGGTTCAAATCCAGCCCAGGCCCACCAAACAACAATGACAACTACAAACAAAAATAGCCAGGCGTTGTTGCGAGCACCTGTAGTCCCAGCTACTTTGGAAGGCTGAGGCAGGAGAATTGCTTAAGCCCAAGAGTGTGAGGTTGCTGTGAACCGTGACAACACAGTACTCTACCCAGGGCAACAACTTGAGACTGTGTCAAAAAAAAAAAAAAAAAAGTAATACATAGATAACAGCTCCTAAAATGTGTATACATATTTTTGGCACCCTCTGAATATAGTGTTTATGCATGTACTTTAATATTGTTCTCTTTAGGGACAATTGAGCACTTACCCCTCTGGCTTAAGCCTGAGAGTTTTCAAACAAGTAAAGATGTGCTTTCTCTGGAATAACTAATTCTCTCCAATGTTTGTTTCAGCATTTTTGAATATTCACAACTAGTTCCTGCTTTAAAAAAAGTTTTGCTTTCATTATTAACTTACATTTATAAAGTATAGGCAAATTCAATTATGTATTTAATAATTATGCAAACTGGCCAAGTGGACTCGTGTGCTGTTGAGTCAGGACCCCCATGGCAGAGCTCTGAGTACCGTTGGGTGATACAGGGAAGCCAAATTGTATGTATGATGTGGAATGTGCCATTTGAAAAGTATGAAAGTTCAGGAAGCAGACAGTTGAACTGCCCTGCACGTTGTGGTCGGAGGTCATTGTGTTTCTCTCAGTTGTTCTTTATTTTTGTGGGAGTCAGATGATGTCTCCAGGCTGAAAAACAGGGCTTAGAATTGATGAACTTGGGAACCCTCTCCACTCCAGGCTTCCATAAGGCCCAAGCCTGGATGCTTACTGGTAGATCTCATTTGCATCTCCTCTTTATTCTAGAGATATTTTGAAACTAAATGATATTGGCTTATGGAAAGGAAACAAATTGCATTTTTTTATTGGCATGCCTCATTTTTGGCATTTTACCTATTACCTGGATGAATAATGGGATGAAACTACTTGGAAGGATATAATGCATATGAATTATTTTTCTTACTCTTACCATCTTTGGTGTTGAGATAAATTTGACTAATATCTAGTGATGCCATAATTGCAGTCTGTTATTTCAAGTAGTCAGCAAGTTTTCTAGAAAAACATTTTTTAACAGCTATTTTCAGTGTATCCATAGCTGCTGTGTGTGAGGAAGTTTGTTGTGCATATGACTTTCTTCATATAGTATTATTTTCTTCCTTTTAAATATCTTCTATTCAAGTAAGTAAATCAGGTAGTCCCTTTTGTTGAAATCTCACATGTATAAATCTGTTAGTTGAGGAGGTGGGTGTGGTAAGAAATGTATGATTTAAAAAAATGAAATATGAGGGTATTACTGGTGGATTTTTCATTTAAGAAACTTAGAAAACATTCAGTCATATCCTACCTTGAAATGATAAATACTTAACTTCTGTATTTAATCCGAGTAGTTTCCATATTTGCTTTGGAATCTACTTTGTTATGAAACTGCATTCTCAGCTGGGTGTGGTGCCTCATGCTGTAATCCAAACACTTTGGGAGGCTGAGGTGGGAAGATTGATTGAGGCCAGGAGTTTGAAACCAACCTGAGCAAGAACAAAAAACAGAAAAATTGGTGAGTACTGTCTATAGTCTCAGATAATTGGGAGGCTGAGGCAGGAGGATCCTTTGAGCCCAGTGTTCTGTGGTTGCAGTGAGCTATGATGACACCATTGCACTGTAGCCAGTGCCAGAGAACAAGACACTGTATCAAAAAAAAAAAAATTGTATTCTATGTAGGTTTATGTTACATTTCCAACTGAAAACTTTTTTGTTAAAGTGCCATTTATAGTTAATTATAGGATTTTTGTCTCATCTATCTTACTTGCCATTTTCTTTTCTTTTTTTTTTTTGAGACAGAGCCTCAAGCTGTTGCCCTGGGTAGAGTGAAGTGGCATCACAGCTCACAGCAACCTCCAACTCCTGGGCTCAAGTGATTCTCCCGCCTCCACCTCCCAAGTAGCTGGGACTACAGGCACCCGCCACAAGCCTTTTTCTATTAAATAACACAGTTGGTTTCCTCTGCATTAAATAGTGCCTGTCATAAGAGCAGCAACTTAAAGGGAATGTCCTTTCTCTTGTGGGACATTTTGGAGTCTTCCTGTGGTTGCTGCAGGCTGAGGGGACTTTCTTGGCCTACTGAGCCCTGAAGTAATTGATGCTCCTGAATCATTTCAGCAAATGTGCCAAGCAGGATTTTGCTACTAGTGGGTTTTTTTCCTGTAATGTGTTCCTAGCAGGATTGGCGTATGTCCTTTAGTATGAAACAGTTGAATGTTATCTGCTGGAATCTTTAAAGAGATAACTTCTCCATATGTAGGAAAATGTAAAAATTATGGTCATTTTGTTTATAAGATTAATGGAAGTAGCCAGATGTTGGGCCCGGGAGTTCCACAAAGACCACACAGCCAAACAAGCCAAATTTACAGCAGAGTCTTTTTATTGAAGAGCCAGCTGGCTACTGCCTCAGTTTCCCAAAATGGGGTTTCTGAGAGCAGCCCCAAGTGCTTAAGGAGTCAGGTTTCTAAGGCTTGGTCTGCATTCTTGTTGGCATGCAGGTTTTCCAGGTGCATTTGGTGGGGGGAGGTACAGCAAGAAAACATTGTACAGAAGCAGAATTTTGCAGCTAGTTAGCCCTATGTCATACATGGTTTTATATTCTCCCATACATTTTAGTTTCATACTTTTCCTCCAGACATCTTTGGCTCAGTATTCTTTCCACCTAGCATTATTTAAAGGTCAGTCTGGGGATAGTCAGTTCATTTCCCAGGCCCAGGAGTTAGTCAAGCAAGAAGTTAGTGACTTTCTCATTTTTCTTGGGAGTAAACCAGACTTACTCCATTTTGTTGAGGGCTCGCAGCCCCAGAATTTGTCAGGAGTTAACTAGTATTTTTTGACTTTATCCTAGACCTAACAAGTCTCTCCTTTTCTTCTTAATTAGTCAAATCATTGACGGATGGGTGGGTATAAGGTCGGGCACAAGGTCATATTGATTTCTTAATTATCATAAGTTTGATAACGCTTATTTGCTTTTCAAAATAAGCAGTAAGTTGATTTAAAATTCAGGGGCCTACCACCAGGAGGAGGAGGAGGCGGTGGAGTGGTGTGGACACAGATTACATTTTTTTCTCTTTTCTCAAAGTTTAAAGTTTAATTAAGATAAGTCCCGTGAGGAGTTTCCTCAGGCTTCAGCTGGGCGAGGACCAGCCAGCTTTCAGTTTGTGGCCAGAGCAGGGCATGTTGATTGTTTTAAGAGTATGAAATATTCAGTAGTTATTGACAAATATTTACAAGTTCTGGATTTCGAGGCTAAGGTTTACACAATGAGAATAGTAGTATTCTTACTTATAAACTTAGCACAGTTTTGAAGATAATACATAGTTTTAAGAGTTTTTACATAATTGATAATATTTAATACTGCAGAAAATTTCTGGTATGGCCTATAGGTAATTTTTGTTGAGTTTCAGGGTTTCAGAGCAAATATGATTATTGTCCATAATTCTATACTTCTTGGCCAGTTTCTTAATTTCATTTAATAGATTTGTTTAGTAAAATAGTTATGTTTTATGAGTTGACATTACAAACAGGGCTGGAATTTTGTACAGGTGAGCCACAGCCTTTTATTTTTTTTAATTATTTCTGTCTCCAATGTTTCTCTTTACTAAAGATAAATTATAGCAGAACTAACTTAGTTACCAAAATAAACTGTACTGCCAGTATACTAATTATTGCATAAAATGTAGTAAGAATGATTAATTATTAACTATTTAGGCTCTTTTTCTAAAAAAATGGCTTTGCTGGAACTTTCTATAAGGAATTTTCACATTAGACTTAAACCTTTCATTAGCCAAGGTTTCATCTGTGCCATTAGATACCTGGCATTAGATCCAGGATATTACAAACAACTTCGGAGATCCAGGATATCACAAACAACTTCAGAGTCTTATAATTAATTCCTTTGCTTAAGAGTCTGTGAGTGGGCTTTAACACCACTGGGCTCAGTTGGACTAAGAGGTTAGATTTGCTTAACTGTGAGTGTAATAGGAACGTGAACCCAGTGCAGCTGTTTTTTTTCAAACATTCAAGAGGAGCAAGAAAGCAGCTCCAGTTAAAAATTCTGGACAGTTAAGCAACATTTTAAAATCAATAGAGTGTTATCTAGACAATAATCTGTGTTAGCTGTGTGACCTTGGGTTTATCCTTTGACATCTCTGAGTCTCTGTTTCTTCATGAGTAATGGGGGTAAGAATACATGTGGTTTCCAGGTGGTGCCTGTGGCTCAGTGAGTAGGGCACCAGCCTCATTTACCAAGGGTGGCAGGTTCAAAACTGACCCCAGTCAAACTGCAACAAAAATTAGTTGGACATTATGGAGGGCACCTGTAGTCACAGCTACTCGAGAGACTGAGGCAAGAGAATCGCCTAACCTCAGGAGCTGGAGATTGTTGTGAGCTGTAACGCCATGGCAATCTACTGAGGGTGACAAAGTGAGACTCTGTCTCAAAAAAAAAAAAAAGAAAAAGAATACATTTGGTTTGTGATCTTAGTAATTTATATAAACTTTTTCATTATTCAACGTTTACTTTTCTTTGTGAGGACATAGGTGCTACTGTTGTACCTCATTTTATAGATGAGGAAACAGGCATGGAAAGGGTAAGTATTTTGCCCATGACCATGCAGCTAGTAAGATGGTGATACTGGGAGGCTTTAGAATAAATTAGGTGTATGAAGTGGTCAGTGAATATTAGCTGTTGTTGTGCAACCATTAACACTATTGCTAATTTTTGTTTCAAATTAAAGAGGAGTCCTTTACTGAAGAGCCAGCTGGCGACTGCCTCATTGTCCCAACATGGGGTTTCTGAGAACAGGCCTGAGTTGTTTGAGGCTCTGGCTTTCATAAGGCAAAATATTTCCAGGGGGCAAATAAACATAGTAAACACAGTCACAAAAGGAAAAGCAGCAGTTAGGGGAAAACACAAGTGTAGGGCAGTTAGTTTACACAATGCTATCATCCCAAGAGCAATTATCAATTTTTCCTTAAGAAAGCAGATGGAATCTACAATATCCTAAGGAAATGTAGTGGGGGGGGGCTTATAGGTGGGGGTCATAAAGCAATGATCACCAGGGACATAATCACAAGGGCAGTCATTAATTTACATCATGAACAACTTTAGTTCAATTCAATCACAGTTATACAATGGGAGGGCAAATAAAGAGGAACCAGTTTTAAAGGTAATTGAATGTAAACAGAAAAGTGGAATTAAATTTTCTCTTTGAACATTTGCATATCATATACAGATGGCATGAAGACCACCTTAACATAATCATGAGGTTTGTTGTCCCAAAGGTGGTTAGTTACTTTCTACACAATTTAACAGTTCTAACCAAATGCATTTAAAATATCATGCAATGGCTGGGGAGGCAGGTGGAACTTTTTTTTTTTGTTGTTGTTGTTGTTGGAGATTCATTGAGGGTACAATAAGCCAGGTTACACTGATTGCAATTGTTAGGTAAAGTCCCTCTTGCAGTAGCAAAACAACAGAATGGAATCAGAACCACTTTTTGCCTTCCCACTGATTCCCTGGAAAAAAAATTCTATCAAAATGGAATTAGGATTGCTTCTCTTTCACCCCAACAATTTCCCACTGATTCTCTAGGGCAAGAGTCACATCTCTGACTTATGGGTGTATAGAGGGTTAAAGGAGTTCTGTACAACTGGATTCTTGGGGGGTACTGTCAGTTCTTGGTGTGCATTGAACTGGCTGTAGGTGACTGGATCACAGTTCCCACGTCTGGTTTCTTCCATTGGAAAGAAAACTGTCTCTGGCTTCCCGAAGTTAGTCTTATACTGAAAAAGACATCTTTTAAGTCCAGGAAAGTGAAACACTTGACTTCTGCTGGCAGCAGACTCAGCAGAGTATACAGATTAGGCACAGTAAAATGCAGTGTTACAGTTATATTTACTGGGAATTTTTCATTCGGGTTCTAATTTTTCCTGAGGTATCTGTGTAGACACAGTAGATAACATTTGATACTGCACAAATTTTCAGTGTGTAGCCAACAGGCAAACTTTGTTGAGTCTTAACGCTTCACAGCAAATATAGCTACTGTATATAATTCTATACTCTTTGGCCAGTCTCTTGGTCTCATTTAACAGATAAGTTTAGTAAAGCAGTTATGTCTCACTTTATGAGTTGACAGTATAGACAGGGCTGGGATTTAATACAGGTGCGTTACAGCCTTTTTTAATTTTAAACCATTTCTATCTCTCTGACTTATCTTTCCACTAAAGACAAATTTCATCAGAAGTAACTCAGTTGCCAAAATAAACTATATCTTTAGTATACTGGGTCTGATTATTTGCATAAAGTGCTGTATGAATAATTAATTATTAGCCATCTAGGCTCTTCTTTAAAATTGCCTTTGCTGGAATCTTTTATAAGGAATTCCAGTTGGACTTGAAGCCTTTCATGAGCCCAGGTTTCATCTTTGCCATTAGATACCAGTTTGCATTAGGTAAATTTCTCTTTTCCTGAGGTTCCCAAGCACATTTCAATTCCCAGACCTGTCAGAAAGTGACCTTCATTACTCACCACAGATCAGGGGATGTTACTGAGGGGTATCTGGCCAGTTTTTCCAAAGGGCTTTTTTATTGGACTAATAAAGTCAAACTTCATTCCTTAATGCAGCCTGGATACATCTGGAAATGCTAATCCAGCCAAAGCCTTGGTAAAATAACCAGTGCCTTCATCATATCTTATAGAACAAAACAGATTCTTACTGAACTTTTGCAAATAACTGTATTATTAGAAATTAAGAATACTTACAAAAGGCTTTCAAATTCTAGAGAAATCAAGGAGAGAGAAAAAATACATGTTTCAAATTCTGCTCATAAGTACATACATTGCTTGAAAAGCTACAAATAGGTTAAAAGACAGAAAATGCTTTTCTTGACTTCTGGAAAGCAAAACAGACAGAATCAATAATATTTAAAAAAAAAAGCCACAACAAAGTTGCCCAGTTCCATGTAACTGATTTCTGTTATGTTTGAAGTTAGGGTAGCAATACTTATACACATGTTAACTTTCCAACAAAAGTTCTAACAGTCTGCTTTTAGTCCAGAGGTACTCAATTTCCAAAGATATCAGTAATTTCAATTCTAGAGAATTCATCAGCCTCTCTCAATATTTATTTTTCTTTTTTAGGACAAACTTTGGACTCAGCCAGTTATAAAAACACTTTGTTCTTTTTTTTTTTTAAATAAATGAAAATGATTACCGACGATATATGTTAGGAGAGACCAATGTCTCATACATTAGGACAGACCAATGTCTTATAATATTGGAACATACATATAACCATAACTTATACAAAATCAATCACCATTTCATATTTCACAATGTTTCCTATACATTTTTAATAAATCAAATAAGTCTAATTTTTTTTCTCAGGTTTTCAGTGGTTCTTAATATTTAAAAATATTTCAATATTTAGAGTTGTGTTTTTTTTTTTTGCTTGTTTTTTGTTTGTTTAGTTGTCCCAGGCCTAGTTCAAACCCGCCAGCCTCGGTGCATGTGGCCAGTGCTGTAACAACTTTGCTACAGGCACCAAGCCCCAAATTTAGAGTTTTGATTTTGGAAGGTTTATCAAATATCAAAGGCTTAAAACATTTGTTCAAACAAAATTACAAGCCAAAATATTTTAAAAGCAATACATACTCAAATGGATTATATGTAAACTCCTTCAAAAATTCCCTTTTATGAGCTTCATTTAACTTGCACAGACAATCTACAAACATTTTAAACTCTCTTTAACTTTTCCCTGTCTTTCACCTTCTTAAACAACCATTCTGTTTCAGGACAAAATTTATTATATGGATTTTTTTCTGTCTAATTTTTCTTTCTATCTAATTTCTCTTACTCCTGAAAACCCTCTTCCCACCAAACAGGATCACAGTTTACTATGAAGTCAATCATTCCCTCAGCCAAACTGGTAATTAGAATTACCAGTAGTAATTGTTTTCCCAACAATTTAAACAACCATATTATTACATTCTATAAATGAGAGACATTTTATGGGATATAACATTGATACAGGATTTTCCCACTCAGGGCTGGACAGGGAACCTCCATTTTTCAGGCTCAGGTGAGCTCAGACACCAGATCCCCATCTCCAGGCACAAACATTTTGCAGGCCATACCCTCTGAGTTCTAGCAAGGTCACAAATAAAACAGTCCTAAACTTTTTGGATGGCTTCACCCTGAGTAGAGAGCACACACCTTAATTACTTCCCCCAACAAAAACTGTAGCAAAAGACCTAATAACCTTGCCCAAGGTGAGGGGCTGCATTCATTCGTTTGCTAGAACAGCAATTCACCTATTCAGAAAAATTGGTATTTTTCTATTTACCAAGTCCTGCCCAAAATATCTCTCAGGGCAAATTATTTACCCCTAGACAAAGGAATCATGCAGGAAATCTCCACCTTGGTCCTCCTCCTTCCTGCCAGAGGCTGTTAAAATCCTGAAAAAAAAAAAAAAAGGTTTTTTTTTTGGAGGAGGCAGGACAGGGGTAACTCTGCCTAGACTGAAGACTTTTGTTCCATTCCTACACTATTCTGCCAAAAGTAGGAGCAGGGAGTGGCCCTGGTCTACATACTGTTCAAGGAAGAGAATCACGGCTGTTTTGCCTAAGGGTCACAACAAGGAGGCATTAGCTAAATCATGCAAAGTACCCACTTACTACCTGGGACCTATGTCCCATGTGCAAGGCAAATGTAGGGGTCAAGGTGATAGACTGGCCAAGGATGGTCCCAAGGGGAGAGATAGAAGTAGTGAGGTGCAAAAGCCAGGTGTCCGTCAAAAGGAGTGGGCAAGTTTTCATAGGCAGTGAAAAGAATTAAAACTCTTCTTACTATGCCTGAATTTCTAGCCAGTCCCACTGCCATCCCTGGCGGCAACTCTGTTGCCTGCATAAGCAAGAATGAAGGATTATAGGAAATGTGATTGGGTTGACAAAATAAATGTACTAACAAATTAACAAAGCGAGAAATTTGGACCCACACTAGGTGACAATATAATTGTAAAAATCTACTCAATTACTTTCTCTTAACTGATGGTAACCCATGGTACCACAATCAGGCAAATGCTAATCATGAGAATCTTGAAAGGAAAGATAGTCTGAGTAACAACTCTTGATAGTGGAAGAACAGAAAAGATAAGTCACTGGGGTCTTTTTGAAGCTCAAGAATGTCTTCACTTCCTGTGATAGAGACCTCTCTAGACTAGGAAAAAGAGAGGGTCTCAAGACTAGGAGAAAGAGAGGGTCTCAAGGACTAGTAGCTGTGATGGAAGAGTCTTCCACAGGCAATGGGAAAAGCAGGATCCCAAAGTCCAGCGGTGATGGGGGCATCAAAGAGCTAGGGAGATGCAGAAGAATTAGAAATAGCTGGGAAAAATACTCTGATGGGGACAGAAGTATGAACAAGGTCACCACAAGAGATAAAAACAAGTCAGGGGCACATGTTCTGTGATGGATTAGTCTGGAGGGGCAGTGCTACCAGCCTAATACCTATTAAAAGAATGAAGAGACCAATGATTGCCAGGCAATCAGGCACCAGGCAGTGGGAGGTGTAGTACACATAAAAGAAAGTAGATAAATAAGGCCATCTCAGAAGGAGCAAAGTCTTGAAGGGTGCCTTGAAGGAAAAGATTCGTAATCCACTCACAAAAGTCTCCAGGACTGTTTGTTTCAAGAGATTAATTTACATCATTCAAATTATCTTTGAGACTCTTCACTTCCACATCTTGTGCTCTCAGAGTCTGTTCAAGCTGTTGTTTCATTTTAACTTCTTTCATATAATTTTTCATCATTATTAACTTTCCCCTAAGTTTTTCACAGACTACGCCAGCATCTGTTCTCTTCTCTTTTTCTTCTCCTAAGGATAAGCTGCAGTTAAACATACTTAGCTTAAACTTATTTTGTTAGAAAATGAAAACCACAGAGACAAACAGACACACCAAACACACTTACTGGCCCTCTGGGTGGAGTCTCTAGGGGCCTTGGGTAACCCAAACAAGCCCCCAAATTTTATGCCCAGATTCGGGGTACTCAATCACTATTTGAGAGAGCCAAGTTCCGATGCAATAACCTGAGGGCCTTTATTCAAGCTTGAGCCTGGGCTGTCAGCATCCCAGACACAGCATCGACCAAGGGCCCTGTGATCACAGTGCACAAGTTTTTTATAGGTTAGGGGTGGAGGAGGGAGGCAAGATGCAGCTGCCAGATTGGTTGCCTCTAGTATCTATGGAGGTGCTTAAAGCTGATTGGGCACTACCACCTGGCCATCAGATGGGAGCAGTTTACCTGCCATCTGGTTGACTGTTGGAGCAGCTTATTCCTGGGAGTGGGGTGCAATGAGATCTTACCAGAAATGGAGCAGGGGACCTTCCAAATACCTGATTTCCAAATGGAGGCATGGTGCCTAAAATGGTGTTGCCTTGGTCCTTCAATACATATATATGTCCATATACACACATGTACTTGTAAGTATAAAAATGTCAGGATGAAAGTCAGAATTCAAGAAATAACTGCTTTTTAAGGCTAAGAAATTGTAACAAAATTAATAATAATAAACTACAAAAGAAAGCTATTTAACTAAACTACTATCCCTAACCAATTTTCATTACTCAACAAGCTATATATCAACTGTTGACATGTTAAATTCCATACGTACTTCATTAGTGATTTGACTACATTTCTTCTTGGCCCCAGCTGTGTGTCTTCTGAATGAATGTAGCAGCATGACATAATGTCCAGTGAGGCCTATAATCTAGGTATTTTGTGTAGTGCCTCAGACAGTTGTCTACGAAGTTGTCTCACAACTACCTAATAAGATATTTTGGTTACTGATGTTGTAATTCACTGTATTATAAAATTATGTTAATAACATTTAACATTAAGGCATGTGCTTTGGAAAATACCATCACATGTATCAATTCCCCTTCTTTTCCCATTGTGTATACATTTCTGCTTATTACTTAATTGTGCTATGGACACAAACATTCTAATCTTCCTGTTAAATTGGTATTGTGTTACTTAGATGGGAGAATAAGTTAAGTGAATCATTCCCTGGTGAATGTTCAATACTTAACAACCTTGCCCAGAGAGACAGGGGGGTTGACTCCAGAATATCCAGAGGTGAGCCCTATTGTTGCCCAAAATGGCTGCCGCTATGCACCTCAGGGCACCACTGATCTGTGTGGTTCCCTCTCAGCCAACCGTCCTCTCCTTATTCCCTTGCTGCAGAATCAGCCATGATCAGCATCAGTCCAGGCCCTGTCCACACCTCTCAAGAAAACACCCAAGAATGTGGACTCCTGGAGGACAGGCCTCCAGACTAAAAGGACAAATTTTTGAAGCTTTGAGGGCACATTTGAACTTGCTTCCAGGATCTGATACCTTAGAAAGCTTAACAATGGGTTTAGCAGACCTTAATTTGTTGAAGCGGGTAAAAACTTTCGAGGGTCACTGGTAGCAATTGTTGCATTGCTCTTGGTATTACTGTTTTATTTGTTCTTAGTCTGCAGATGCAGTCCAAACCTGAAAATAGTATTTTATTATATGACACATTTTGTTCATCCATTCATCCATTGATAGACATTGGAGTTATTTCCAAATATAAATTTCTTTAAATTTCTTGTTTTAGTTGCAAGAAGCACAGGATCAACGCACAAGGGACACACAAGATGTGCTACAAGGGATGACTGCATGAAAAAGTACGTTTAACATGGCACAGAAAATAACCAAATCAGCAGCAAAGTTCGAGATTGTGTCAATTATGACAATGAGTACATTGTGTGAAGCTAAGCAATAATTTCAGCATTAATTTCTTTGGAAATGCACATTTCTCATATATTATTCTTAAAATTTGTCTGTTATTCACATAATGCAGCTACAAAAATGATGTAGTTGGCCAAATCACCTACTTTCAAATATTTAAAAATTTATGTAATTATAACTTCAGATATGTATTCAGAAATTACATGGTAACTTTAAAATTTGTTGTGATAATAATTATTTCAAAATACACATTTTAGGCTTGAAGAAGAAAATTTCAAGTTGAAAGTCATCATCCGAAACCAAGCAGGCAAAATGGAGCAGCTCCAGGAGAACCTGTCAAGTGTAAGATCCGTACGTCACACTGGAAAGGGGTTTCATGTCTCTGGGACTCCAGCTTCAGTATCCATCATGCAAAATGCTGGGGACCAGAAGTGTTTCATAGTTTGGAATATTATAAAATACTTAATAAAATATCTTGGGTCTGTTACGGACACAAAAGTTCTTATCTTCCTGTTAAATTGGTATTGTGTTACTTAGATGGGAAAATCAGTTCAGCGAATCATTCCCTTGTGAATGTGCAATACTTAACAACCTACCAAAGTCTCACAAAGAAATTGGGTTTGTGGGTGAGACTGGCAGGGATAAATTCTACACTGTGAAGTATCTTCCCCCTTAATTTCTTGCTTCTAGCAGAAGTCTTTGGCATTGACTCTCAGCTTGAAGTTCTTTTACAGAAGCCTGAAATTGGGTCTGGATATCAATTATTGTTTTTTCTTTCTTATCAACTTTGTCCTGAGCATGACTGAGTTGCTGCTGAAGCAATGTATTTCTACTTTGCAGCTGAGCTAATCGCTCCTCTGCCAGTTCCTCCTCGGCAAGGTATCTATTCATTTTATGTTGTTCATTGTGACACTTCAGCTCCATTTCCTTCTTTTCAAACACTGCTTGGCTGAGATCTCTTTGCGCACCTTCTAAGGCCAAAGTCTTTTGTCTGAGAACATCTTTTGAGTTAGAGAGCTCAACCTCTTGGCTATTGAATTTTCTTTCAACTTCAACAAGTTTTTGAAAGACAATATTAGAGTAAGATTTCATATTTTCTTGTACAACAGACCACTCATCTCTTTCTTTCTGGTAGGCAAACCCCAAGTCCTTTTGTGACTTTTGGCTTTGGTGGAGATCACTTAGAACAGAAGACAGTTCATAAAGGCTTGACTGGACTTTGGTTTTCAGTTTTTCCTTCTCTTGTTTCTCAAAATCCAGTTCATTCTTTAGCAGATTGTTCTCTGATCTGAGCACCCTGAGCTGTCCGCTCTGTTAAGACATTGCTTCTACTAATCTTTCCTTAGTCAGTTTTTTGCTATTGCAAAGGCATTTCAGTGTTTCAATGTCCTCTGAAGATTCTGGTTTCTTTTCCTGAGTCTGTGTTTTTATAATTTCAACTTCCATTCTTAGCCTGGCAATTTCATCCTGCAACAGGCGATTTTCATACAATAGACCTTTACCTTTTTTGCCACTCTGGGAAATATGAATAAAAGAAAGGAAATTTTCAGGTACTACTCAATAAAATGACATATTATTTTCTCTGAAATTACAGTATCACTTATGCAGATAATGAAAAGATTGTAGTCAATGGATATCAAACTGGTCAAAAAGTCGTATCAAAAACTTAAACCATAAATTCCTAAAAATTCAGACATTTGAAACAAAGAACTCATGAAAGCAAAAAGGGAACCTTTAAAGAATTTTTAAGAATCTCAGAATCAGAATAGCCTTTTTGTGAATTACTACAAACCCAAAGGTATAAAAAATTAATATCTTTGACTACATTAAAAAGTTGGCTTCCCACTCTAATATCTAACCTACACACCATCCCATGGTAAGAGCCTTCGTTCTGCATATGTTTGGACAAATGAAATTTCTCCGAGTTTCTCCAGGGTGTCATAAGTCACAGCAACCTCAAACTCTGAGGCTCAAGTGATCTTCTTGAATCAGTCTCCCGAGCAGCTGGGACTACAGGTACCTGCCATGATACCTGACTTTTTTCTTTCTTTTTTTTTTTTTTTAAATGGAGTCTTGCTGTTGCTCAGGCTGGTCATGAAATCTCCCAATTTTTTTACTTCCCCCTTTTCCCCTGAGAATAATATATATATTTTCTGACTATCTAACATTTTTGTGTCAGTGTCAAGTATTACATTTATTGATAAGTGATATGTCTGACATTGTATTTAATCATTTCTACATACATCCACAAATTTGATTAGTTATCACATTTCTGAAAAGGAGTGGATAAAAATATAAACAATCTGAAGATTTTCCCCCAAATTTCCTGACTCTACCTCTACTAGAGCTTTGTACCGAATCACAATCACCCCTGTGGTACAATTACAAATATAAATAAAAAAGAGTCCTTATGTTTCAAAACACTCATGATAAATTAAATTTTATAAGACTCTTCTTATAAAATTATGAGTTTATGAGTTTATTTTATATTGCAATAACTTTTGTTTCCTGTTTGTATTTCAAACCGTAATAAATGTGAAATATCTTACTGCATTATTTTACTAGAGACAAAATATGTATTAATTATCTGTAAGTATGTATTATGCTATTATTTTCAAAAGTTCTTCATACAAAAATAAAATACAACTTGGAGGCCAAGATTAGACTAAGTAAGTTTTGTGGTAAGTGTCAGTTCATTTTAAGATAAGTAACCTTTCTGGTTTTATTTGAGACATAAATGACACATACAGATGGTTATAATTTCTGTGTGCAATTCAAAATTGTGTACAATCTAAAATCACACATGGACTTTATGGCCACCCTGCATATGAAATGGAAGAGATATTGTATGTGATATTGATGTAATGAAATTAGAAATATGAGATTGTTATCAAAGATTAATTTACCTCATTGAAATTATTTTTGAGACTCTTCACTTCCACATCTTGTGCTCTCAGACTCTGTTTGAGCTGTTATTTCATTTTAACTTCTTTCATATGTTTTTTCATCATTCTTAACCTTCCCCTCAGTTTGTCACAGACTATGTCAGCATCTGTTCTCTTCTCTTTTCCTTCTTCTAAGGATAATCTGCAGTTAAATATACTAATCTTAAACTTATTTTGTTAGAAACTGAATAGTTCCTCTTATCACCTGTCTCTTCTTATATTGTATTACCCTAATAACATTTCCATGTTCTTAAATGTTTTTCCTGACTGATTGTCAGGTTTCAATTTCATTTCAGTCTTCTTCAAGGGACATATCCACGTGAAAAGCAGACAGGAAAGAACATCCTGCTAACTGGTAAATCTATGTTACTAGTCATTCAGGTAAATATGAAAAATAATAGTGGAAATTATTCAGTAAATTTACCAGTGACCAACTGCAGACAGATCATTTAGAGTTAACTAATTAAAACGTCACTGTCTATACACAAGATTACAAATTAACTAGAAATAAATTTTCATTTAGGGCAGGTATCCCTAAAAATGAAGTGCTGTGTAAGAGAACACCTTCAGAGGAGTTCCATACAGCACTCATAGGCAGATTACTACAATCAAGGACTAGGCTAAGTCTATGGTAGTCTAGTCTTCTTTTCATTTGCTTTTATTTTCTCTCTTTTTTGTTTTTTTGGAGACAGAGCCTCAGTTTATTGCCCTTGGTAGAGTGTGGTGGCATCATAGTTCATAGCAACTGCAAATACTAGGGCTCAAGTAATTCTTTTGCCTCAGCCTCCCAAGTTGCTGGAACTACAGGCACCTGCCACAATGCCTGGCTATTTTGAGAGATGAGGTCTCGCTCTGGCTCAGGCTGGTCTCAAACCTGTGAGGTTATGCAATCCACCCACCTCAGCCTCCGAGAGTGCTGGGATTACAAGTGTGAGCTACCAGGCCCGACCCTACACTTTCTATGTTGCTCTCTTTGAATAATACTTTCGAATTATTTTGTTTATCATTCCATGTTTTTTGAACAATTTAGAAAACCCTTTTGAAACAAGACAATATCTAATAGCTAATGAAACAGTAAAGGATAATACAAGCAATCCCTGTGTTACAAACATCTGACTTACATGTAACTTCCACTTATGAATGGATCCTATTACAGGTACTAGGTAAATATACTTGTTTCAAATTACATGTAAATTAACCTTAAGAGCAAACCTATAGAACCTATCTCATTTATAACCCAAGGATTGCCTATATGTGTTTTCATCCATGGGAGAGAATGGCAAGGTCCTGGTCCTCCTCCACCAGGCAAGTTCCACTTCTGAGCCCAGTCTTCATCCTGCCTGGTGCAAAAGGGAACAAATATTCTCCCCACAGTCCTAAGCCCCCAGCCCACCCTTCTCCCTGTAGGGTTGCCTTAGGAACAGCTCCTGCTAAGGCCAGAGTGCTTGGCAAATTCTCTGACAGGGAGATGTATTGTGTGGGCCACCGAACAGTGACATGGAAACAGTGGAGCTGCAGCTCTAAATTTGGTACAGGGAGGTATGATCTCTCCTAACTCCTTTTCTCACCGGAAGAGACACTTACTCCCGACAACCTCTACCTTGGGAACTGCCCGTGGATTCTTGTTCACTGCCTATCTTGCCACCATCTGAACTTGTTTAAGGGGGTCTCCAGCTGCCAATGTACGGGCTGCTGGTTCATCAATTATTTGACTTTGTTTGAGTGGTGGTGTGGTATTGGAGAAGAGAGGGGTGCATTCAGTGGTCTGTATGTGGATTCCCCTCCTCCAGCTATTGCAGCAGGAGGGAAGGGCCATAGGTGTCTTTAGCCAACAGAGATTCTAGCTAAACACTGAGACTCCTTAGGATCAAGTAGAGGGCTGGCTGACACCAGGACAGAGCCAGGTTGTGTTACCTCACCAAGCCAGCCCGTATAGACTCCATCTGCAATCTTGAAAGGGAGCTTTGTAAGGCTATACAGGAAAGTCCACAAGCAAAAGCTCCAGCTCATTGGGGAAGAGGTGGTTAGCTTCAGTTTCTTGGGACTTCTGATACGGATTACACTGCCAGTTTTAATTGCCAAATAGTCAGGGCAGTGTTACCTAAGGGTCCCCAATTAAATTATCTCCAATATTCAAGAATAACCTATCATTTCAACTAAAAAAGACTTATTAATTAATTAATATATTATTAAAAAATGAAAATCCTCATGGGGTGGAACCAGAAGAAGAAATCTGGCCACATGAAAAATTGGTCAGAGCATATCAACTCCCCAAAGAATTTACTACTCTCCAGTACAAGGGAGATACAGCAGAAAGAAACATCCATAGAGAAACTGATGATTGGAATTGAGGAGAAGATGAAAACACAAATCCAAAATATTGTCCAAAGATTGTCTAAAGAAATTAATGAATTTAAAGACAAAGTCACCACAGATATGGACACAATAAGAAAAGATGTAGCCAATCTTAAGAATTGAAAGAGGCATCAAATGAGTTTCAAAACACAGTAGATAATAATAGAGTAGAATGTGGAAAGGAAATAATTTCAGAAATTGAAGACAAAACTTTTGAGCTATCCCAATCATTCAAAGAGAGGCAGATAAAAGCACAGAAACAGAATATTCCCTGAGTTAGGAGATCACTACAAAAGATCAAGCATCTGTATTATAGGGTGGTCCGAAAGGCACTGATGCTTTACTCCATGACATTATGGTGCAGAATTTCCCAAACATTTCAAAATATGCAGAAATTCAAATAGAAGATAGTTTCAGAACCCCAGCACAATTCAATCCAAAAAAAGCATCTCCTAGACATATTAACTTTGCTAAAGTTAATATGAAGAATAAAATTCTGCAAGCAGCCAGGCATAAGAAATGTCTTACCCACAAAGGGAAAAAATATCAGGATGACCACAGATCTATTAGCTAAAACTTTTGAAGACAGAAGAGGATGGTCATTGGTCTTTAACCTTCTTAAACAAAACAATTTTCTGCCCAGGATAATATACCCTGCTAAACCAAGTTTCTTTTGTGATGGAGAAATCAAATATTTTACTGACATGCAAATGTTGAGAAAATTTGCCATAACTAGACCAGATCTACAGGAAGTACTCAGATCCCTTGATCATAATGACCAGAATGATGGTCCATCACCAAAGTAAACACAGACAGAAATTAAAGAATAAAGCCTAGCTTCCACCATAGCACAAAGGATAATAGTAAACTCAACCTCTGAAAATCAAGATGAGCAAAACTCCACCACACCTATCAATTCTCCCAATACATGTGAATGCCTTGAGTTCTGCTCTAAAGAGGCACAGGCTGGCTGACTGGATGCAAAAACACAGGCCTGATATCAGCTGTCTCCAAGAAGCACACCTAACCTTACAGGATAAAACAAGACTCAAGATGAAGGGATGGAAAACAATAATTCAGGCAAATGGAAATCAGAAAAATGCAAGGGTTGCAGGCTTATTTATAAATACAGTTGGATGTAAACCAACAGAAATAAGGAAGGACAGGGATGGACAGTATATACTGGTCAAGGGTAGTACACAACATGAAGAGATTTTAATAATTAACATTTACACACCCTACCTGAATGCTCCTGAACAATATGATTATCTTCCTGCACAAATGATAATAGAGATTTTAACACTCTTTTGACAGTACTGTACAGATCTTCCAAGCAGAAACCAAACAAATTAATAAATAACATAAATGCAACCCCCAAACAATTGGACTTAATTAACATATACAGAACGTTTCATCCCAACAAAATGGAATATACATTCTTCTCATTAGCCCATGGATCAATTCAAAACTGATCATCTCTTAGGACACAAATTTAACCTCAAAAAATAGAAAAAAAAATAGAAATTATTCCTTGTATCTTCTTGGACCATCATGGACTAATAGTTAAACTCAACAATAACAGAAATCTTCATACCCAAATAAAGTCATGGAAACTGAATAACCTTATGTTGAGCAATAGTTGAGTCAAAGACAAGATTAAAAAGGAAATCAATAGATTTCTTGAACAAAATTATAATGAAGTCACAGCTATCAAAACCTGTTGGATACTGTAAAGGGGGTCTTAAGAGGTAATTTTATAGCATTACATGCCTTCATGAAGAAAACAGAAAAAGACTAAGTCAATAACCTAATGGATCATCTCAAGCAGGTGGTAAAGGAGAAAAAGTCTAGCTCCAAGCCCAGCAGAAGATAAAAAATAACTATAATTAAATTGAATTAAATGAAATTGAAAGCAAATAATCCTTCAGAAAACCAGCAAAGCTAAAATTTCATTCTTTGAAAAGATTAAAATTGACAAACTTCTGGCCACACTGAGAAGCAGTAGAAAAATAAGATCTTTGATAACTTCAATCAGAAATGATAAAGGGGTAAAGGGGTAATAAAAACAGATACTAGAAAAATGCAAAACGTCCTCAATGATTACTGCAAAAAGTCTACTCCCCAAAATATGAAAATGTGGAGGAAATGGACCAATATTTAGAATCATTTAACACTTTCCTAAACTCAATCAGAATGAACTAGAAATTTTGAATTGACATATCAAGCACTGAAATAGCTTCAACTCTACAAAATCTTCCAAAAAAGAAAAGCCTTGGCCAAATTGGTTCACACCAGAATTCCACCAGACCTTCAAAGAGAAGCATAATCTACTCCAAAACATAGAGAAAGAAGGAATCCTCCCTGAAATGTCCTATGAAGCAGATACTCCCCTGATTCCAAAAATAGGAAAAGACCCAACCAAAAAAGCATAGGCCAATATCATTAATGATATTGAAATATCTTAATAAATAACCCAGTGTGGTATTTGCTTTATAAGAGGAAGAACTTATTTTAAAAAGGACAAAAATCATCTGTGAAGCAAAGAGAAACACAAAAAGGCACAATGACGACACCACAATGAACCAATAAAAACCGAACTCATGACCATAGAAATTAACCAGATTAACCAGAGGGACTCAAACCAGGGACTTAAACCAGAGGTACCCAGACCAGGGATTCAAACCAGAGGGACTTATACCCATGTCCTAGACCAGGAGGACTGAAAGGCTGAAAGGATGGTGCTAAAACTGTAGTTTCTAGATGGCGAGAACAGGCACAGAGCCACACTGGGGGGTTAATCACTAACTTGGTTGAGGAAACCAATCAGCGTGGCCAGGTTTTCCTGCTTGGCTGCTTTTTAACCCTGTCAGCATAAGAAAAGATCAAAGGAACTTGTGTGTGTGTGTGTTGGAGGGGGAGTCTGGTTTGGAAGAGGAAAATTGTTAAATTAGAGCCTATTCCTGATGCTCAGACCTTTCATACAGATGCCAATAAATTAGGAACTTCTGATTATGTTGGTTCTTATTCTCAAAAGGTACAGCAATCTCCTGCTTCATCAGTACAAAAGGCTGAAATATATGCTATTATTATGTTATTAACAGATTATGCTGACCGAACAATAAACGTGGTCAGTGATTCAATTTATTCTACCCTTGTAGTGTAAAATAATTGAAACTGTTACTTTGCAAACTAATACAGAAAAACTTAGCATGTTATTTAACTCACTGCAGCAATTAGAAATAGAAGTTTTCCTTTATATATCACACATGTTTGAGCTCATTGTAACTTACCAGTATCCATAGCTGAAGGAAACCAAGCAGTAGATCAATTAATAGGGTCTGTGATAACAGCTCAACATGAACATGCCTTTCACCATATTATTATAATACCTCTTGGCATTCAGCCAGGGCAATAATTCGATCATGCCCTACCTGTAAACATTAACTGCTCCTCATTTACCAATTGGAGTTAATCCCAGAGGTTTACAATCCAATCAATTATGGAAAATGGATATGATTCAGTTTCCAGAATTTGGAAAACTAAAATGTATTCATCATTCTGTTTACACGTATTCCCATTTTTCCTGGGCATCAGCAATATCATCAGAAAAGGCTGATGCAGTAATTTCTCATTTACTGGAGGCATTCTCAGTAATTGGAAAGCCTTCCACCATAAAAACTGATAATAGATTTGCTTATATTTCTATCTTTTCTTTTCTTTCTTTTTTTTTTTTTGCAGTTTTTGGCCAGGGCTGGGTTTGAACCCACCACCTCTAGCAAATGGGGCCAGTGCCCTACTCCATTGAGCCACAGGTGCCTAATTTTAAAATTAATTTTAAAATTGCCTATCTAATTTTAAAATTAGATACTGTTAAGCATATTACAGGAATTCCTAGAAATAGTACAGGACAAGCAAATATTGAGAGAGATGGGGATACTGGGAGGCTTTAGAATAAATTAAGTGTATACAGTGGTCAGTGAATATTAGCTGTTGTTTTACAACCATTAACATTACTGCTATTTTTTTTTTTCAAATTAAAGAGGAGTCCTTTACTGAAGAGCCAGCTGATGACTGCCTCAGTGTCCCAACGTGGGATTCCTGAGAACATGCCTGAGTTGTTTGAGGCTCTGGCTTTTATAAGGCAAAATATTTCTAGGGGGCAAATAAACATAGTAAGCATAGTCACAAAAGCAAAAGCAGCAGTTAGGGGAAAACACAAGTGTAGGGCAGTTAGTTTACACAATGCTATCATCCCAAGAGCAATTATCAATTTTTCCTTAAGAAAGCAGGTACAATCTACAATATCTACAAATGTAGGGAGGGGGCTTATAGGTGGGGGTCGTAAAGCAATGATCACCAGGGACATAATCACAAGGGCAGTCAGTAATTTACATCACTAACAACTTTCGTTGAATGCAATCACAGTTATACAATTGGAGGGCAAATAAGAGGAACAAGTTTTAAAGGTTATCGAATGTAACAGAAAAGAAGTAAACAGTAAAGTGTAATTAAATTTGCTCTTTGAACATTTCCATATCATATACAGATGGCATGAAAACCACCTTAACATAATCATGAGGGTTGTTGTCCCAAAGGTGGTTAGTTACTTTCTACACAATCTAACAGTTCTAACCAAGTGCATTTAAAATATCATGCAATGGCTGGGGAGGCAGGTGACACTTTTTTTTTTTTTTTATAAAGCAATAATAATATGTAGCAAAACAACAGAATGGAATCAGGCCCATTTTTGCCTTCCCACTGATTCTCTGGAAAAGGAATTATATCAAAATGGAGTTAGGCTGGCTTCTCTTTCACCCCAATAATTTCCCACTGATTCTCAAGGGCAAGAGTCACATCTCTGACTTATGGGTATACAGAGGGTTAAAGGAGTTCTGTACAACTAGGTTCTTGGAGGTACTGTTGGTTCTTGGTGTGCATTGAACTGGCTGTAGGTGACTGGATCATAGTTCCCGTGTCTGGTTTCTTCCATTGGAAAGAAAACAGTCTCTGGCTTCCTGAAGTTAGTCTTATACTGAAAAGGACATCTTTTAAGTCCAGGAAAGTGAATCACTTGACTTCTGCTAGCAGCAGTCTCAGCAGAGTATACAGATTAGGCACAGTAGAATGCAGTGTTACAGTTACATTTACTGGGAATTTTTCATTCGGGTTCTAATTTTTCCTGAGGTATCTGTATAGACATAGTAGATAACATTTAATACTGCACAAATTCTTTCAGTGTAGCCAACAGGCAATCTTTGTTGAGTCTTAAGGCTTCACAGCAAATATAGCTACTGTATTTAATTATATACTCTTTGGCAAGTCTCTTGGTCTCATTTAACAGATAAGTTTAGTTAAGCAGTTATGTCTCACTTTATGAGTTGACAGTACAGACAAGGCTGGGATTTAATACAGGTGGGTCACAGCCTTTTTTCTCCTTTTAAACCATCTCTATCTCTCTGATTTCTCTTTTCAGTAAAGGCAAATTTCATCAGAAGTAACTCAGTTGCCAAAATAAACTATATCTATACTATACTGGGTCTGATTATTTGCATAAAGTGCAGTAAGAATAATTATTAGCCATCTAGACTCTTCTTTAAAATTCCCTTTGCTGGAATCATTTATAAGGAATTCCGGTTGGACTTGAAGCCTTCCATGAGCCCAGGTTTCATCTGTGCTATTAGATACCTGTATGCATTAAGTAAATTTCTCTTTTCCTGATGTTCCCAAGCACATTTCAATTCCCAGACTTGAAAAGTGACCTTCATTACTACCACACAGCAGGGGACATACTGATGGATATCTGGCCAATTTTTCCAAAGGGCTTTTAAATTGGCCTAATAAAGTCAACCTTCATTCCTTAATGCAGTCTGGGTACCTTGGAAATGCTATTCTAGCTAAAGACTTGGTAAAATAACAAGTGCCTTCATTATATCCTATAGAACAAAACAGATTCTTACTGAACTTATGCAAATAATTGTATTTTTAGAAATTAAGAATACTTACAAAAGGCTTTCAAATTCTAGAGAAATCAAGGAGAGAGAAAAAAATACATGTTTCAAATTCTGCTCATAAGTACATACATTGCTTGTAAAGCTACAAATAGCTTAAAAGACAGAAAATGATCTTCTTGACTTCTGGAAAACAAAACAGACAGAACCAATAATATTTAAAACAAAAATCCATAACTGTTTTGTTTGAAGTTAGGTTAGCAATACTTATAGACTTGTTAACTTTCCAACAAAAGTTCTAAAAGTCTGCTTTTAGTCTGAAGATACTCAATTTCCAAAGATATCAGGAATTTGAATTCCAGAGAATTCATCAGCCTCTCTCAATATTTCCTTTTCCTTTTTAGGACAAACTTTGAACTCAGCCAGTTATAAAAATACTTTATTATTATTATTTTTTAAGATGAATGAAAATTATTACTTATGATATATGTTAGGAGAGACCAATGTCTTATACATTAGGACAGACCAATGTCTTATAATATTGGAACATACATACAACCATAACTTATATAAAATCAATCACCATTTCATATTTCACAATGTTTCCTATATATTTTTAATAAATCAAATAAGTTTTTCTGAGGTTTTCAGTGGTTCTTAATATTTCAAAATATGTCAATATTTAGAGTTGTGGTTTTGTTTTCTTTTGTTTTTGTTTGTTTGTTTAGTTGGACCAGGCCTAGTTCAAACCCGCCAGCCGCAGTGCATGTGGCCAGTGCTGTAACCACTTTGCTACAGGCACCAAGCCCCAAATTTACAGTTTTGATTTTGGAAGGTTTATCAAATATCAAAGGCTTAAAACATTTGTTCAAAAAAATTTACAAGCCAAAATATTTTAAAGGCAATACATATTCAACTGGATTATATATAAACTCCTTCACAAATTCCCTTTTATGAGCTTCATTTAACCTGCACAGACAATCTACAAACATTCTAAACTCTCTTTAACTTTTGCCCTGTCTTTCACTTTCTTAAACAACCATTCCATTTCAGGACAAAATTTATTATACAGATTCTTTTCTGTCTAACTTTCCTTTCTGTCTAATTTCTCTTACTCCTGAAAACCCACTTCCCACCAAACAGGATCACAGTTTACTATGAAGTCAATCATTCACTCAGCCAAACTGGTAATTAGAATTACCCATAACAATTGTTTTCCCAGCAATTTAAACAACCATATTATTACATTTTATAAATGAGAGACATTTTATGAGTTATAACATTGATACAGGATTTTCCCACTCAGGGCTGGACAGGATACCTCCATTTTCCAGGCTCAGGTGAGCTCAGACACCAGACCCCCATCTCCAGGCACAAACATGTTGCAGGCCATATCCTCTGAGTTCTAGCAAGGTAATGAACAAAACAGCCCTAAACGTTTTGGATGGCTCCACCCCAAGTAGAGAGCATACACCTTAATTCCTTCCCCAGACAAAAACCATAGCAAAAGACCTAATAACCTTGCCCAAGGTGAGGAGCTGCATTCATTAATTTGCTAGAAAACCTATTCACCTACTCAGAAAAATTGTTTTTTTTTTTTTTCTATTTACCAAGTCCTGCCCAAAATACCTCCCACGGCCAATTATTTACCCCTAGACAAAGGACTCATGCAGGAAATCTCCAACTTGATTTTCCTCCTTCCTTCCAGAGGCTGTTATAATCCTTTTTTTTTTTTTTTTTTTAATGGAGGAGGCAGGACAGGGGTGACTCTGCCTGGACTGAAGACTTTTGTTCCTTTCCTACACTATTCTGCCAAAATGTAGGAATGGGGAGTGGCCCTAGTCTGGGTTCTGTTCAAGGAAAAGAATCAGGGCTGTTTTGGCTAAGGGCCACAACAAGGAAGCATTAGCTAAATCCTGAAAAGTACCCACTTACTACCTGGGAGCTATATCCCAAGTGCAAGGCAAGTGTAGGGGTCAAGGTGTATAGACTGGCCGAGGATGGTCCCAAGTGAGGAGATAGAAGCAGTGAGGTGGGAAAGCCAGATGTCCATCAAAAGGAGTGGCAAGTTTTCATAGGCAGTGAAAAGAATTAAAACTCTTCTTACTGTGACTGAATTTCTAGCCATTCCCGCTGCCATCCCTGGCAGCAACCCTGTTGCCTGCATAAGCAAGAATGAAGGATTACAGGATATGTGACTGGGTTGACAAAATAAATGTACTAACAAATTAACAAAGTGGGAATTTTGGACCCACTAGGGGATAATATTATTATAAGAATCTATTCAATTACTTTCTCTTAACTCATGGCAACCAAGGGTACCACAATCAGGCAAATGCTAATCATGAGAATCTTGAAAGGAAAGACAGTCTGAGTAACAACACTTGATAATGGAAGAATAGAAGAGATAAGTCACTGGGGTCTTTATGTGGCTCAAGAATGTCTTCACTTCCTGTGATAGAGACCTCCCTAGGCTAGGAAAAAGAGAGGGTCTCACATCAAGGGCCAGTAGCTCTGATGGAAAAGTCTTCTGCAGGCAATGGGAAAAGGAGGGGCCCAAAGTCCAGCAGTGATGGGGTCATCAAAGAGCTAGCTGGGAAAAATACTCTGGGTGGGGACAGAAGTATGAACAAGGTCACCACAAGAGATATAAACAAGTCATGGCCACATGTTTTCTGGTGGACTAGTCTGGAGAGGCAGTGCTACCAATCCCAATACCAATAATAAGGATGAAGAGACCAATGATTGCCAGGCCAAGGATGCACCAGCTAGTGGGGGGTGTAGGACACATAAAAGAAAGTAGGTAAATAAGGCCATCTCAGAAGGAGCAAAGTCTTGAAGGGTCCCTTGAAGGAAAAGATTCGCAATCCACTCACAAATGTCTCCAGGACTGTTTGTTTCAGGCTGAGACCAATCATTCAATAAACACTGAGCAAATGACAGAAAATGACAAGACAAACATGGGCTCTGACATGAACAATGTCTAATAGTCCACACTTACTCTCACACTCACGTCCTCTCAGAACCAGAACACAAGAACAATGTCCAATAGTCCACAGAGGTGCCCCCAATTTTAAGAGTTATTGTAGGCTCCTGGGGGCAAATAGGCAAGGAGCCAGTACTGCCTTCTTCAAGAGACAAGATAGGTTTAGGTTTTCAAGGATCTTGTTCTTTCCAATATTCATGCTCTTTGAAGTGGGCACACTGAAGTTTGGGACACTAGTTTTTACAGTGTCCCTGTTCTTTGAAGAACACGCACTGATTCATTTCTAGGGGATTTGACCGATTTTGCTTTTGTTTTGGGATCCCTTTTCTTGGAGTCGGCCTTCAAAGCGGCGTCGGTTGCTTTCCCTAGTTTTCTGGTGACTTTTTTCTGGAGGATCTTGATTGTTGTAAACCTTTTGTACCACACTTATGAATTCCTCCCTATTATGTCTCTCAAAGCCTTCTAATTTCTGTAAATTTCTTTTGATGTCTGGGGCTAACTGCGTAACAAAAACCAGATTTATTGCCTGCCTGTTGAGAGGTGTATCAGGGTCTATCGGGGTGTAAGTCTGATATGCCTCGAGGAGCCACTCTAGGAAAGCTGCAGGGGACTCTGTGGGTCCTTGATGGACCTTGCCCATCTTGGACAGGTTGGTAGGTTTCCAGGCAGCCGTCTGCAAGACTTTCAGAGGGGTCTGGTGATAAGTATCTAGGGACCTCTTACTGTCATTGTTGTTTGGGTCCCAGGAAGGGAATCTAGATGGAAAAACTTGTTCAATCCATTCTTGGTAGTCAGGAAGTGCATCGTTCCTGGGGCCCAAAATGGTTTTATGGGCTTTGACCAGGATACAGTCCTTCTCCTCTGGAGTGAACAGAATCTGTAAAAGTTGCTGAGAGTCATCCCAATTGGGCTGATGGTTAAAAAAGATAGATTCTAAGAGGGAGGTGAAAGCCTGAGGCTTCTCTGAAAACAGGGGTTTCTGTTGCTTCCAGTTGTAAAGATCACTTGTGGTAAAGGGAACATAAAGAAGTTTCCCTCCCCCCTGGGGCTTTGCACAGTAGGAAGAGACCAGGTGTAGGAGGGTATATAGAAGTGTCAGGGGTGGAAGTCTCGTGGGGGGGGCATAAGAGGATCCTGCCCATGTGTAGGGAGGATAAACCTACACATGGAAGGGGCAGAGGGGCCAGAAGGATGGTAGAGTGGAGAGTTGAGGATAGGATCTTCCATCTTCTCAAGTGCTGGGAGAATGGGGTAGCGCTTTGAATGGGTTTTGTCACTAAAACTGTGGTTTCCAGATGGAGAGAACAAGTGCAGAGCCAGGCTGGGGGATTGTTCACCAACTCAGTCCACACATCAATGTAAGGGAATTGATCAGGATAACCAGGCTTCCAGATGACGCTTTTCCAAACCTGCTGGCATAGGAAAGGATCAAGGGAACCTGTCATGGGCCATCACACACCAAAGGCTGACCACTTGAGTTCACAAAGGGTCCTGAGGTCCCCTTTTGAGAAGTTTACTCCATATTCATCTCTTTTCGGGGTAAAAAACAACTTCAAAATGTCTGAGGAGATAGCTCAGGGGGTTGTCTATTTTAGAGGATGAAGAACCCATGTTAAAAATGATGGGAATACAAGTCTTACAATTCTTAAAACACCATCTGCTCAAAGAAACACAAAATTACAGATAACAGTGAAAACACATAAGATTATGGACAAGACAAAAAACAAAAATACGTACAAATTTAAATTGTGCACCTGAGGTTAAGACTTCCCACCAGCGTCCCAGTGTTTATAGTGATGGTTTGGCACAACATCAACCCACACCTCTGAAAGTCTCCCAACAGGTACTTTCCTATCAGACAGGTTTATCGGTCAATTATAGATGTGGCCAGGACACAGAAAAAAACAACTCCAGGATCTTCTCCTTGAAGTTCCCCTCCACCTGCACCTCTGCCACCAGACTTCCCCGAGGCCACAGACCAAAGCATCAAATGTCTCGGTGGCAGAAATGTCTTGCTGTCTCTGGCAGGGTTGAGATGCCCCACTGGTGCTCCTTCCAGCGTTTCTAGGGGTAGGTCACTCTGTCAACACAGGCCTCTGAGAGTCTCTGACCAAAGTTTCTGCCTCTTTGGCCTCTCTCCTGGGTCCCTAAAGGCCCTACATAACTCACAACCAGCAAATATAATAAGAAGTTATATATTTTCTACAATCTACAACAACAAATAAGCACAACAAGAAAAGGACACAAAAAATAGTTACATTAAATGTCTGCAGACACTAGCCAAAAATAGATGTTTAAATGGCTTACCTCCGGAGTTGTACTCACAGATGAATTCAGGGGTGATCATCAGCCAGGCTCCTGAGGATGCTGGGTCCTCCAGAGGCCCTGGAATGTTTCCAGGGGTGCCTCTCCTGAGTGACCACAGATCACCTTGGAGGCCATCTGAGGATCGGCAGTGCCAGGGTTTGGAGGATCTCACTGGGTCTCCAGAAATGTTATGCCCAGGAGTTCCCCAAAGAGCACAACACCAGACAAGTCAAATTAAAGTGGAGTCCTTTATTGAAGATCTGGCTGGTGACTGCCTCAGTGTCCCAACATGGGGTTTCTGAGGGCAGCCATATTATTGCTATTATTAATAATATAAATGGCTCAAGGCATGTTCTCACACTTACTCGATGACCAAAAAAAAAAAAAAACTTCCTTGTAAAAAATAGAAGTAATGCATAATTAAAGTTTAAATTGTTTCACCCAGACTAGACAAAAGCAGCTGAAATGTGAGGTCAATGAGAGAACAGTTAGATAAAGCTTCCCAAAGAAGGGGAGATTTTGTGACAAGTCTGAACGGATGGGGCTAGATGACCAGAGATGGATGAGGCAGGGAGGACAGAGAGCAAGTCAGAGAGATGTTGAAGTCAGCTAGTCACCTCTGAGAATAAAGCCCAATGGCAGGGGAGCCAAAACATGTGCCCACACAACTTGTAGATGAATGTCTACAGCAGTACCGTTATGTGTGGAAGGGACCCAAAGGTCCACTGACTGAGGAACTGATAACTGGTATGGCCAGAGTTCACTCTTCATGGCAATAGAAAGAAATGACATCCTGATTCAAGCTATAGTTGAGACGAGCCATTAAAGCCCAAGGATAAGTGAAAGAAGCCCATCATAAAGGATGACATATCACACGGCTGTTTACACAAAATGTCCAGATGAGGCACATCTATGGTGATGCAAAACATTAACCCAGAAATCTGCACTTTGAATACCTGCATAATCGCAATCCTGTACCAGTTAACCTGAAATCCAAGGAATACTAGATTCTGTTTCCTTTTACAGAAGTGAAGATAAAATTAAGACAATTTCCAAGAGCATTCAATTTAACATTTCTGATTTACTCTGGCCTGTTTCACCAAGGCAATGCAGAAATCACTAAAATATACTGTGCAGAAGGAACACAGACTCTCAAATTCTGTGAGAAAATTATGTCTAATTCTCACTTTCCTGAGGGCATATATTGTAGACGTATATGTCCACATACACACATCTACTTGTAATTATAAAAATATCAGGATGAAAGTCAGAATTCAAGAAATAAGTGCATTTTAAGGATAATAAATTGTAACAAAATTAATAATAATGAACTTCAAACAAAAGCTATTCACCTAAACTAGTACCTCCAAACAATTTTCATTACTCAACAAGCGATATATCAACTATTGACATGTTAAATTCCACATATACTTTATTTGTGATTTGACTGCATTTCTTCTTCTTCTGAACGAATGTGGCAGTGTGACATAATGTCTAGTGAGGCCTCTAATCTAGGTATTTTGTGTAGTGCCTCAGCCAGTTGTCTACGAAGTTGTCTCACAACTACCTAATAAGATATTTTGGTTAGTGATGTCATAATTCACTGTATTATAAAATTATGTTAATAACATTTAACATTAGGCATGTGCTTTGGAAAATATCATCACATATATCGATTCCCCTTCTTTTCCCATTGTGTAGACATTCCTGCTTATCATTTAATTCTGCTATGGACACAAAAGCTGTTACCTTCCTGTTAAATTGGTATTCTGTTACTTAGATGGGAGAATCAGTTCAGTGAATCATTCCTTGGTGAATGTGCAATACTTAACAACCTACCAAAGTCTCACAAAGAAATTAGGTGGTGAGACTGGAGGTATAAATTCCACACTGTGAAGTATCTTCCTCTTCTTTATTAAAAGCTAAAATCAACCTCAGAGTTCCTCACGTATTCTATCCTCTGCTCAAACCCTTCCAATAGGTCCCTCAGAAAAAAAGATAAAAGTCTTGGGTGGTGCCTGTGGCTCAGTGGGTAGGGTGCCAACCCATATACCGAGGGTGGCAGGTTTGAACGCGACCGCAGTCAATCTGCCACAAAAAATAGCCAGGTGTTGTGATGGGCACCTGTAGTCCCAGCTACTCGGGATGAGGCAAGAGAATCCCCTAAGCCCAAGAGTTGGAGGTTGCTATGAGTGATGCTATGGCACTCTACCAAGAGCAATAAAGTGAAACTCTGTCTCTAAAACAAACAAAAAAAAGGTCTAGTGGTCTCTGAGGCTTTACGTAACCTGGCCTCTACCTCCCTCCCAGACTCCTAAAACTCTCTCACCTTCTCACTGCATTCCCGCTAGATGTGAATCCTGCCACCTCTCACTATTCTGAAAATAGGGACCCAGTGACAAACCACAAAGTCACAGACAGCTACAGCTTCTTGTGCTGGACAAAGTTATATCCAAATGAAGATCATGAACCTTGAAACAAAAACTATGGGCACATTAATTATAAAAATATTAAAAATAAATTATAAATTATAATGGGAAGATTAAATCAAATATATTTGCTAAAATACACCACATTTGTCCCAAAGTATGATTTAATTAAAAGTAGATGCCTTTCAAGGATTGAGAGGTCATAATAAAGTACATAATTTGAGATTGAAATATCTTCAGGTTTATGTCAAGTTGACATAAGTAATATTATAAGAGACCGACTAACAATAGAGAAAGCTACTGTCGGAGAAACAGTCCAAGACATAGCTATACACTTCAGTGCAGCTGGGAAACTGGAACTCACTGCCAATGGAACCTATTTCATTGAATTTTTATTTCAAAATACTCATTTCAGGTGTGAGAATTTCTGTTCATCTGCTTCATCACAGTATTAACATGAGACAACATAAAGACATCAAAATCATCATTTAAGGACCACATTATTAATGTGAGTCTTTACTGATTACCAACTTGAAAGAAACTCAGATAATTTCATAACTGACGTAATATATTTATTCAAAGTAAAACACATTTCAGCTCTAATTATTTGTCAGAAGCAAGCTATGTTACTAAACTAATATATTAACAAATAACCTTGTTCTTTTCATGAGATGTTTTCTTTGCAGGCCTAAGAAAAGAAAAAATTCCTTTCAGAGAAACAGTAAATAGTAACACTAAAATGCAAATACATCTACAACTATTTTTTATATAATACCTGCGCAGTTGTAATTTCAAAATTAAAAACTCATATTCAAAACAAGAATTTGGGACAGCAGAAGATGGGTTTACGGTATAGTATGACCATTAATTCAAAAACAAATGTTTATACTTCTCAGCCAGTTGCAGATGTGGGTAACTTCTCATTGTCAATGTTTCCGTATAGAAGAGAAAGGTACATTCACATTTCCAGAGTCCTTCAAAAAGCCTTCCTCCACATTTCCATCTCCCGGAATCACAGGCAAGTGTGCTTGGTGCGTAGGTAGACCTATGACCTGCCTCTCCGACAACCCTGATCTTTCTTCTAAGACAGGCAGGCAGACAGCCCAGGAATGGAGACACATAATGTCCTAAGTCCCTAACAATTTCATCTTCTGTGCTACAGTATTATTTTTGGTTGCCTTTTGAATTAAATATTATAATTCCTTAGGGTTTCAACAGAGACTAAGAATCTTATTATTTCTAGCTGGGCAAGGTGACTCACATGTTATCCTCTGGGATAACACACTAGGAGGCCAAGGTGGTAGTTCACTGGAGCTCAAGGGTATTAGAATAGCCTGAGCGAGAGTGAGATTCCATCTTCACTAAAACAACAACACTAGCCTGGTGCTGTGGCAGTTTCCTGTAGTCCCAGCTACTTGGGATGCTGCAGCAGGAGGATCACTTGAGCCTAATGTTACAGTGAGCTGTTATGAAACCTCTGGAGTTCAATAAGCCTTTTTTGTTGTTGAGTGATGGCAAAAGGGTTATGTCCATTATTCAAGAATAAAAATCACTGTCATTTAATTTGTCAGTTGAAAATTCCAGCACAAATTATGAAATTAATGTGCATGAGTGATTTTTAACCTGATAAATATGGCTTGACTCGTGTATTGTTCGAACAAGCTATAAACATAAGGCCAGTTACAAGTCCTAGTTGAAAAAGCCCAATTTCATCTAAATACAAACATATAAATGCATATGATAGATTTTTTCATGTTTTCAGAAAGATTTTCCTTCCCATAAATGTTTTGTAAAATTGGTTTGACAAATACTTTTGTGAAAGACTCAAATTTATGATCTTTTTGTTTTATGTACAGAACTCCTTAAAAATATTTTTCTACATACTGAAACATTTTAGTTTTATTATTAGTTGGTAGATTTAAAAAAACTAACTCATGAAAATTTACATATTAAGCAATAATAAAAATAATCCCACATACAAATATTTAGAAGCAGTGAACTGAAAAGCTAGTATGGCATAAAATAGCTGATCAAATTTAATGTGTAATTATAAAATGATTTAACTCATTAAACTTAATTTTTAAGTTTAGTAGGACCATTGTTTCTTAATTCATCATAAAGATTTTGAGTTGGCAGTTTCCATATGTGAAATTATTATGAGCTGTTTTGAGTTTCAAATATATTTTAATACATATTGTGCTGTGAAATGCAATTGACTATAGAACCCAGTCTACACACACACACACACACTCCCTATAATATATAGTCTATGTAATATATATTCCACATACTGCATAATCTATTTCTTCAATATGCATATATATTGCCTGAAGATATGAATAAATTATGATATACCATTCATATTAGACCTGGAGGTACTAGTTAATGATAGAACTATGAAAAGACTACTAAGTGACTACATATCACTAACATAATAAATGATATAATAAAATGTCAATAATAAAACATGGTAATGCTTTCTGAAAAGAAACTACATACATATTTTCATTACAACAACATATGGAATTAGTGATGTCTTCCATAATACATCACTAATTAATTAGTGATTAATTTTCACTAAAAGTAAAATCTTGATATCCTATGTATATAACTAGATCATTAAAAACTATGAATCTGTCAACATGCAGATATATTGTTGACTTTATTAAACCATTGCTTATTAATGTCATTATTCATGATTGCTGGGTTATGTTTTTGAGTATGAGAACCAAAAATCAAAGAGATATTAGGAGAAAAGTATGTGGGAGGGAAGATGGGACTTAAAGGGATGTACATTATACAGTTTGTGAAGCACATGGAAAAATGTAAATATTAGTTCTCTAAAAAACCCGTAAATAAACAGAATAGAAATTACAGATTAAAGTCTTGTCCTTCATACAAAATGAAAAATAATAGTTATATTTATAAGTACGTCCTATAACAAATAATCCTAAATTTTATGACAAAAATTGCTTTTGTTAAAAAAGCAAGTTCCCAGGTGGTACCTTTGGCTCAAATGAGTAGGGCGCCGGCCCCATATGCCAGAGGTGGCAGGTTCAAACCCAGCCACGGCCAAAAACTACAAAAAAAAAAAAAAAAAAAAAACAAGCAAGTTCCCTGAACTGATGTAATTATAAATAGCTGATGTGCACAAAGACATTTCAAAATGTGGTAGGTGAATGTCTTATTAAAATGATCCTAAATATCCTCTATTGTTTTCTCAAATTTAGAATAAAGTATTTAACATGCTGGCAATTTGATGGAAAACTCTCAGAAAGCTATGAGAATAATTTACTTATCTAAAATGTTTTCCTTTTCAGAGAATATGAAAATTAAATGCTTTTAAAAAATATATATTCTCATATAGGATGAGTATCCCTTATCCAAAAGCCTTGGGACCAAAAGTGGTTCAGGCTTTGCATTCTTGCAGATTTTGGAATATTTATATTATACATATACTTACCTGTTGTTCAGCATCTGAAATCTGAAATGCTCCAATGTGCATTTCCTTTGAGGGTCATATCAGTGCCCCCAAATTTCCTATTTTATAGCATTTCAGGTTTTTGGATTAGGGATGCTCAACCAGTATATATGTTTTCAGTATATGTGTGTGTACATATAAAAGGATAGCAATTCTGTAACTTGTTAATGCTATGATTCCTCCTTTCATTCTGAAGTATTCTACACGTGACTACCTTAGACACTCCGAAATTCATTTTTCCTTATTTTATCTTGAACTAAAGCATATTATGCATATACTAATTGTAAAAAATGTATTGAGATAAAATTATGTAACTGCTGCCATTTGTTTTGGACATGTGAACAGATTATTGGCTAAAAATCCTTACCCTAATTTTCTGTGAATTGTTTTCAAGTTACTCTTTAAAAAACAGCACTTTTTCATCATGTTTTCAAAAGATATAATAGAAGTTAAATCAGGAATCCTAGATTCTCCACTAAAAATTCAACTAACTAGATATTGACTCTTAGACTAAACTATCCAGCCCCTCTGGACTTCCGTTTCATTATAAGATTGTCCACCTAAATCATTAACTGTCACTTTCACTGAAATCCTGCTCCTTGTCGCCCAGTCCACAGGCCTAGGGAGCCACCACTTAAACCAGGACGGTTTGTCTCCTTTTTTCCGCCACCACTAAAACCCCAGCGACAGAAACCCACCTGAGCACCCAAACAGGGAAGAGCGCGGTCCCCCAGCAGCCAACTAAGCGTGCACGCACGAACCGGCTGCTCTGCGGGAGCGGGAGGTTGGCGGGCAGGCTGCGCAGTTACGGTTGAAGTGATCCGAGGAGATCTTCCTGCCGGTTGGCGCAGCGGGCGGGGGGCGTGGCGCGCGGGAGGCCCTGGCGGGCGGGAGGCGCTGCCTGCTTGCGATCCTCGCGGTTCTGCCTGGCGGTTGGTGCGGGGGACCGGGGCCGTGGCGCGCGGGAGGCCCTGGCGGGCGGGAGGCGCTGCCTGCGTGAGATCCGCGCAGTTCTGCCTGGCGGTTGGTGAGGGGGGCGGGGGGCGTGGCGAGCAGGAGGCGCTGCCCGCGGTGGTGCTTCCTCCCGGCTGGGCGACATCTCAGCATCTCTACCTCCAGCGTCCAAGTCGTGGCCGCAGTCTTTAGCACACCCTCACGCAGGCTGCCTACGGGAGAAGCGCGTGCATCCAGGTGGCCCTGCAGGCCCACGGCTTGGTCCTCAAACTGGGGACGCCCTGACCGTGTAGCCTCCACCTCCAGCGCTGACCGGGAAGAGGCGCTGCCCCCGTCTCCTCTCGACCCGCTGCTGAAGATGGAGCCGCCGTTAGCGGTTGGTGCTGCCAGGCCTACCTGGGGAGTAGCGTCTCCAGAGCATTTCTTTAAAGTGCCAACTCTCCCTCCCCTACTTCCAAGACTGTGACTGTGTCCCTCAGGGCGAGGTGTGTTTTTACCTTGACCCCGCCGCAGGTGATTCTGAGGCTGCTGGCTGTGTGCAGGACTTTGGGAAGCCCTGTTCTCCACCGGACTAGCTGTAGGTTCTTGGAGAACCAGGCAGGATTTGTGACAGCTAAGGAGAGAGGGAACGGCTTGCCTGGAGCCTGGATTAATCAGGTGACACGTGGGATGCAAAACCCTTCTTTGATGTCCTCTCACCACAAAATCTGAATTTGGACTTGTCATGAAAGTAACATCCTGCTGCTTCATCTTAATACAAACAAAACAAGCATTTCCTAATGACCCACTTTTTACACTGAGGTGAAATTTGGTGCTGGTTAATGCACTTTGGGATTTTTCTTTTATTGCCACATAATTGCAGGTAGTTTTTTGCTTACAAGCAAGAGTTTAAGGATTTTAAAATCCAGCTTGTACTTACTCTGCTTTCAGCAAAACACACAAACGTGTGTTTAGTCATTTACAACTTTACAGCATTGATGAAACCTTAACCATATCCAAAAATATTTTATTTTCTGGAGTAAAAAAGTGACAATGGATTTTCTATAACATTTGTTTTTGTTTCAGCATTTGGCATCAACAGCATTTTATATCAGCGTGGTATATATCTATCTGAAACCTTTACTGGAGTGCAGAAAAATGATTCACCTTGCTAGTAAGTACTGATTTTGATGTGGCAGAACAACTAAAAGGTATTTAATCATTGTAAACCATTTGACTTTTGCAGACCCCCTAGGATCCACCTTTTCCAGGATCCCAAATAGTCATTTTTCATCTGTGTACTCAGAAGAGTAAAACATACAACTGTCTCAAATACAGTCATTCTCATGTGGGAGGAAGTAAATAATATATACAGAGTGGTCATAAAGTTCATGTGCAATTTAAAACAGTGTGCTGCACATGAACTTATGGCCCCTGTAATTGTTGTACCCAACTCAAGTGTAATTATAGGGAAAACTACCAGCACACTGTTTGAATGGAGTATGGGGTGAGGGTTCACACCTGAAAATTCTTGGCACCTGCATGATGAAAGAAGGGAGTTTTTATACCTTTCTTTCATTTGGGGTTCGGGGGGTTGGTTAGTTACCAGGGGAACCGAGGATAGGAATGTGGTTTTACAAGGGTCTATTGTAACTCTGGGCTAATCTCCTGTCTCCACAAGATATGTTTGCTTAACAGCCCATTTCTGCAAGGCCTATGTGCTGAAGGGGGTGCTGAAAGGGAGGAGGAAAGACAGTGCAAATTGGGGTCCACTTGGCCTTTCATTTTCCCCACTGGTCTTATGCCCAGTCAAATCGTTGATTGATCTTGTGCAGGAATTTGCCTGTACCAAGTTCTTATTATTATGAATTTTACTGTGGCTTATTTGTTGTTTAATGAAATTTATTATCTACTTGAGGATATATGGTCCTATGAGACGTTCTAATAGGAGGAAAGTAACTGGTCAGGTTAGGCTGGTGACTAAAATAGGCACCCAGGGTTTTAATGAAATAAACTTTGGAACCAGGACTGGGAATTATCTCACTCCTTCTTCTACAGCACCTTTGCATGGTACTGCAGGCATCAAACATTAGAGTCACCTGACTGGCTTTCCTATTTCCCTGGTCTGGACAAGTATATAGATCTTAGGAACTGTGACTTCTCTCAGGTTCTCTATTCAGGCCTTAATTGTACTGTGGTTGGGGAGGGGGGCTAATATACATATGGGTTTTTACTTGGCCCTGTATTACCTATTGAGTACTGTATCTGATTATGAGTGCAAGTTGTCTTCTGGGTGTTTTTGCACTTATAAAAGCTATAAAGGAGTCACCCTTTGTCCTAGCTCAGTGGTGTGGGTGCACTGATCACGTTCCTCCTCCCCTTTTCCCAAAGTCCAAAGTTCACTTAAGACAAGTCCTGCAAGGAGTTTCCTTAGGCTTCAGCCATGCATTGATCAGCCGAGTCCAAGTATGTGGCAAGAGCAGGGCATGTTGACTGTCTTAAAATTTACCTTTGCTTCCCATCATCCATCCAGCTGTGAGGAGTCCAGGCAAGGATCCCTTCCATCTTCACTGCCATGCGTGTGCTCAGGATGATGGTGTAGAGTCCCTTCTACCTTGGTTTGAGGTGGACTGGGTTCTGATACTTGACCTAGACTTGATCCCCTTGATCTCCCAGAGAGAAAGGATGTACAGACACAAAAAGATTAAACAGAACCCAAGTTCCGTTATATACCCAAGTGGAGATCTTCCTTGCTACTCTTCCTAGAGCTTCTAACGTGCCTATTCGATTCAGTATCTTCCAGTTTTTTTAGAAGTCCATGCTAAATTGCAGAGGATTGATGGAGGCCTATTTGAATAAGGTCAGCGGTAAGCCCTGTATCCAATTAAGCTTTGTTTCCTGGCAGAGTTTACTGATTCCTGCTCTTATGGCCCTGTTCATGCACTCCATCCTGCCCAAGCTTGAGGCCTACATGTCACATATAGTTCTAGGTTATATTTAAAGCTTTAGCTATCACTTGCATTATTTCTGTTATGAAGGCTAGTTCATTGTCAAATTTAAAGCAGAGTGGTTAACCTAAATTGTGGGATGATTTCTCTGGGTAACATTTTTGTTACTTCGGGAGTCTTCTTCGTCCTGGTGGGGAAGGCTTCTACCTGTTATAAGTATGTGCAGACCAGAACTAGTAAGCACTTATTTCCTTTATATCTGGACAAGTCAGTGTAGTCCATTTGCATGTCTTTAAAAGGGGCTTCCCTGTTTTACTGAATTTCAGGTGTCAGGGACAGTCCCTGTCTAGCATTGTGTTGGTTGCGTGCCACACAATGATGGCTGACTTTCTTGGCAAGGGTGGCCGACAGGAGAATGTAAAAGTATCTCTTCAGAAGCCTCATAATTTTCTTTTGCCTCTGTCCTAAGTGCATGGCCTCATGCATGCAACCTATATAACCAACCTTGGTAAGCCAACACAGTAAGCTTTGATATTCAGTGAGGCATAAGTTGGTCAACCAGTGATACTCCTTGGTGTTCTTAAGAGTGACCACTGTGTGTGATACCCAGACTCTTAAGTTTTGTCCCAAAGTCAACTTATCAGCCTCTTGCACCAGCATGAGAGTGACTTCAAGTGTTATTAGGCATGGGGGCCATCCTTTCAAGACCCTGCCAAGTTGCTTAGAGAGATAAGCAACTGGTCCTGCCTAGGATGCTACATCCTGGGTGAACAATCCCTAGCTGTTCTATTTCTTACTGATACCTATAGTTCAAAAGGCTTAGCCATGTCAGGGAAGTCTGGTACCAGGGCCTGCCTCCAGTTTTTCCTATACCCTCTTAAAGTCTTTTGGTTTTATGGTTTTCTACTCAATTGGTCTGTTTTCACCCTCTGTAGGAACATCATACAATGGTTTGTCCAGTCTGTATATTTCACACAGTCTTTCACAGAAATTCTCAGTACTTTCATCTGGCTTCTGCATGACCTCAGCCACTTTGCATATGTTTCTGGCTTTCTGTCTTCCTTACCCTGACAGGGATGAAGTCAAGGTTGGGGTCAATGTAAGAGAATGAAACCATTTACCAGTAACTTACAAATATCTGCAAGTTCTGGATTTCAAGGCTAACGTTTACACAATGAGAACATTAGTATTCCTATTTACAGACTTAGCACAGTTCTTAAGATAGTATCTAGCTTTCAGAGTTTCTACAGAACTCATCCAAAGTTCTGGACAATTCAAGTGAATATTTCTGAACATCAGTTGGGTGTGGGCCCACTTATAAGGCCATGGTGCAGTCATAACATTTACTGGGAAATTCTCATTCAGGTTCCATATCTTTCCTGAGGTATCTATATAGATACAGCAGATAATGTTTAATACTGCACACATTTTTCCAGTGTAGCCAATAGACAATCTTTGTCGAGTCTTAAGGCTTCAGAGCAAATATAACTACTGTATATAATTCTATACTCTTTGGCCAGTCTCCTAGTCTCATTTAACAGATCAGTTTAGTAAAAAAGCTATGTGACATTTTATGAGCTGGAATTGCAGATAAGGCTGACATCTAACACAGATGGGCCACAGTTTTGTTTTGTTTTGTTTTGTTTTGTTTCCCCTTTTGAACTATTTTTCTCTAATTTCTCACTTTACTAAAAACATTTTCTTTTAATTTTGCAACAAGCCATTTATTTGCAGCTATAATCCGCAAGCAATCAACCTATTTAAACAAAATTATTTAATTTCTTTTAAAGGCTTGAAGTATAAAAATTTATTTCATTTATTTTATTTTATTTTTTATTATTAAATCGTAGCTGTGTACATTAATGCAATCATGGGGCACTGTACACTGGTTTTATATACCATTTGACATACTGTCATCACACTGGTTAAAATAGCCTTCCTGGCATTTTCTTAGTTATTCTGTTAAGACATTTATATTCTATATTTAGTAAGTTTTACATGTACCCTTGTAAGATGCATCATAGGTGTATTCCCACCAATCACCCTTCCTTTCACCCATCCTCCCAACACCCCTCACCTCCCCCTTCCTTTTCCCCATATCCTTACGTTATAACTGGGTTATAGCTTTCATATGAAAGCCATAAAATAGTTTCCTAGTAGGGCTGAGTACATTGGATACTTTTTCTTCCAATCCTGAGATACTTTACTAAGAAGAATATGTTCCAGCTCCATCCATGTAAACATGAAAGAGGTAAAGTCTCCATCTTTCTTTAAAGCTGCATAATATTCCATGGTGTACATGTACCAAAATTGATTAATCCATTCATGGATCGATGGACGCTTGGGCTTTTTCCCTGACTTAGCAATTATGAATTGGGCTGCAGTAAACATGCTGGTACAAATATCTTTGTTATAATGTGATTTTAGGTCTTCTGGGTATATACCTAGTAGAGGAATTATAGGATTGAATGGCAGGTCTATTTTTAGATCTCTAAGTGTTCTCCAAACATCTTTCCAAAAGGAATGTATTACTTTGCATTCCCACCAGCAGTGTAGAAGTGTTCCCTTTTTTCCACGCCAACAACTCTGGTCTTGGGATTTTGTGATATAAGCTAATCTTTCTAGAGTTAGATGATATCTCAAAGTAGTTTTGATTTTCATTTCTCTGATGATTAAGGATGATGATCATTTTTTCATACGTATATAGGCCGTGCACCTGTCTTCTTCAGAGAATTTTCTGTTCAAGTCCCTTGCCCAGCCTGAGATGGGATTACTTGTTCTTTTCTAGCTAATACTTTTGAATTCTCTGTGGATTCTGGTTATTAAAACTTTGTCAGAGACATATCCTGCAAATATTTGCTCCCATTCTGAGGGCTGTCTGCTTGCTTTACTTACTGTGTTCTTGGCTGTGCTGCCAGTAGTGTATTTTTGAAGCTGCTTCAATTGCCCAGGGGGGTCCTCCTCATAAAATATTCACCCAGATTACTTCAAGAGTTTTCCCTGTGCTTTCTTCTATTATTTTTATAGTTTCATGTCTGAAGTTTAACTCTTTAATCCAGTGAGAGTCTATCTTAGTTAATGGTGAAAGGTGTGGGTCCAGTTTCAGTCTTCTACAGGTTGCCAACCAGTTCACACAGCACCATTTGTTAAATAGGAAATCATTTCCCCACTGAATGTTTTTAATTGGCTTTTCAAAGATCAAATAATGGTGAGTAGTTGGGTTCATCTCTTGATTCTCTATTCTGTTCCATACATCTACCTCTCTGTTTTTGTGCCAGTATCACTTTCTATTTACAGTATAGTCTGAGGTCGGGTAGCGTGATTCCTTCTGCTTTGTTCTTATTTCTAAGTAATATCTTGGCTATTCAAGTTTTTTTGTGATTCCATGTAAAACAAATTGTTTTTTCGAGATCTTTAAAGTATGACGGTGGTGCTTTAATAGGGATTGCATTAAAATTGTATATTGCTTTGGGTAGTATGGACATTTTAACAATGCTGATTTTTTCCAGCCATGACCATACTATGTTTTTCCATTTGTTAACATGTTCATCTATTTCTTTTGTTTTAGTTTCATAGTTCTCTTTATAGAGTTCTTTCACGTCCTTTGTTAGATAAACTCCCAAATATTTCATCTTCATTGGCACAACTGTGAATGAATAGAGTCCTTAACCGCTTTTTTCAGCTTGACTATTGTTGGTATATATAAAGGCTACCGATTTATGAATGTTGATTTTGTAACCTGAGACTCTCCCGTATTCCTTGATCTCTTCTAAGAGTTTTTTAGTAGAATCCCTGGTGTTTTACAGATATACAATCATATCATCTGCGGAGAGTGAACGTTTGAGCTCTTCTGACCATATATGGATACCCTTGATCGCGTTTTCTTTCCTAATTGCAATGGCTAAAACTTCCATTACAATGTAAAAAAGCAGTGGAGACAATGGGCAACCTTGCCTGGTTCCTGATCTGAGCAGAAATGATTTCAATTTAACTTCATTCAATAGGATATTGGCTGTGGGGTTGCTGTAGATGGCCTGTATCAGTGTAAGAAATGTCTCTTCTATACCAATTTTCTTAAGTGTTCTAATCATGAAGGGATGCTGGATATTATCAAAAGCTTTTCCTGCATCCATTGAGAGAATTGTATGGTCTTTTTTTTTTTAATTAGTTTATGTGCTGAATTATATTTATAGATGTACGTATATTGAACCAGCCTTGAGACCCTGGGATAAAACCGACTTGGTCATGATGTATAATTTGTTTGATGTGTTGCCGGATTCCGTTTGTTAGGATCTTGTTGAATATTTTAGCATCAATATTCATTAGTGATATTGGTCTATAATTTTCTTTTCTTGTTGGGTCTTTTCCTGGTTTGGGGATCAGGGTGATGTTTGCTTCATAGAATGTGTTGGGTAATATTACTTCTTTTTCTACATTTTGGAACAGGTTGAGTAATATAGGTACTAGTTCCTCTGTAAAGGTTTGGTAGAATTCTGACGTGAAGACACCTGGTCCCGGGCTAATCTTTTTAGGAAAATTTCATATGGTTGATGCTATTTCAGAATTTGATATAGACCTGTTCAGCATTTCCACTTGACTCTGGATAAGTCTTGGAAGGTGACATGCTTCCAAGCAGTGGTCAATTTTCTTCAGATTTTCATATTTCTGAGAATAAAGTTCTTGTAATATTCATTAAGGATTTTTTGAATTTCTGAGGAGTCTGTTGTTATTTCGTCTTTGTCATTTCTGATTGATGAAATTAGAGATTTTACTCTTTTTTTTTTTCTGGTTAGGTTAGCCAAAGGTTTATCTATTTTATTGACCTTTTCAAAAAACCAACTTTTTGATTTATTGATCTGTTGTATAATTCTTTTTCTTCAATTTCATTTAATTCTGCTCTAATTTTGGTTATTTCTTTTCTTCTACTGGGTTTGGCGTTGGAATGTTCTTACTTTTCTAGTTGCTTGAGATGTCCCATTGAGTTATTCACTTCATCTCTTTCCGTTCTCTTGAGGAAAGTTTTCAAGTGCTATAAATTTCCCCCTTCGGAATGTCTTTGTAGTATCCCAGAGGTTCTGATAATTCATGTCTTCATTCTCGTTTTGTTCCAAAAATTTGGCATTTTTCTTCTTAATCTCATCTATGACCCAACTATCATTCAGCATAAGGTTATTTAACTTCTATGTTTTTGTATGAGTATGCAGATTACTGTTGTTACTGAATTCAAATTTATTCCATGGTGGTCTGAGAAGATGCAAGGAATACTTTCTATTCATTTAAATTTACTGAGGTTAGACTTGTGAACTAAGATGCGATCAATTTTGGAGTATGTTCTGTGGGCTGATGAGAAGTATGTGTATTCAGTTATGTTGGGATGAAATGTAGATGTCAGTTAAATACAAATTTTGGATAGTTAGGTTTACATCTGAAATTTCTTTGCTCAGCTTCTTATTGGAGGATCTATCCAACATTGCCAAAGGAGTGTTAAAATCTCTGACTATTATGGAGCTGGAGGAAATCAAGTTGCTCATATCTGTTAGTTTGTCTTATAAATTGAGGCTCACTCTGGTTAGGTGCATAAATATAAATAATTGAAATCTCATCATATTGAGTATTACCCTTAACAAATAATGAGGTGACCATTCTATCCTTCCTTACCTTTGTTGGTTTAAAGCCTATAGTATCTGCAAATAGAACTGCAACACCTGCTTTTTTTCTGATTTCCATTTGCCTGAAATATGGAAGACCATCATTTCACGCTGAGTCTATATTTATCTTTTAAGGTAAGATGAGATTCTTGTATGCAGCAAATATCTGGCCTGAGTTTTTTCTATCTAGTCAGCCAACCTGTGCTTCTTTAGAGAACAGTTTAAGCCATTCACATTAATGTAGAATATTGATAAGTCTGGTAAAATTTTTGGTATCGAGCTTTTAGAAATTCCAGTAGACATTTTTAATCCTTTTGCCACTGTGGAAGTTGGAGTTTGATCAAAAGTTTCTGAGTCAATTTACTTTTGTGGTAGAGGATTGGGCTGGTCATTTTGGAGGATAGGTCTGAGAATATCCTGAAGACTTGGTTTGGTTATGACAAATTTCATCAACATGTGAATGTCATTAAATTATTTATTTTTTCCATCATAAATTAAACTCAGTTTAGCTAGATCCAGGATCCAGGATTGAAAGTTATTTTGTTGTGGGAGATTAAATGTCAGTGGCCACCATCTTCTAGCTTGAAATGTTTCAGCACAGAGATCTTCATTCATTCTAATATTCTTCCCTTTGTAGGTCATGGTTTTCTTACGTGTGGCTCCTTTCAGAATTTTCCCCTTCATATTAACTTTAGTGAAGTTAATCATGATGTGCCTGGGGGATGTCTTATTCGGGTTGAGTCATGCTGTGGTTCTGAAATTGTCCTGCTATCTAATTTCAGAATTTCTTGGCATGTCTGGAAAATTTCCTTTCATAATTTCATAGAGATGAGCCTCTGTGCCTTGCAAAGCCACTTCATTGCTTTCGGGGATTCCAATGAGGCGGATATTAGCCTTCTTCAAATTATCCTGGAGCTCTCTGAGGGAATGATCCATTTTTTCTCTCCATTTCTCTACATCTTTAAGAGTTTGGGAGCATTCAAAAGCTTTGTCTTCAATGTCAGTAATCCTTTCTTCTACTTGCTCCACTTTTTATTGAGGGATTCTACTGTATTTTTTATATCTTGGAGGGCTGCAAATTCTTACTTCAATGTGTCAAAATCTTTGGTGGTTTTGTCTTTAAATTCTTTGAATTCTTGAGACAACTTTTGAATTTCTCCTCGAATTTCTAATTTCAACTTTGAATTGCTCCTCGAATTTCTAATTCCAACTGTTCCTATATCCTATTTATCTTGTTTGCAATCCAAATTCTGAATATGATTTCTGACATCTTGGCCATCTGTTTATGAATGGGGTCTTCAGTTACATCTGCCATATCTTTCCTTGAGGGGGGAACTATCTACTCTGGTTATTCATGTTACCAGAGTTTTTCCACTTATTCTGCTCCATGATTATTTTACACCTTTTGACTAGATGAGTAGATAAAGTAAAGTTGGGTTCAGTGCTCCAGGAGTAGTGATTAGCCACCCCTTTGTCCAAACACTGGTACTAGCATCTGTACCTTTTCCCCTGGAGCTTTGCTAAGGACCCATACAGTGCTATCGCCTGAGATACTGGGGACTTACTTGGTGTGGTGGGGCTAAGTGGCTCTGTCTTGTTTTCATCTGGTCTCTGTCCGACTCTAGTGAAACAGTTACTCAGGGTTGAAGTCTCAGCTGTGGAAAAATACCAGCAATTAATTCACCCTGCTCTCCACAGGCAACAATTGGAAAAGGAAAATCAAACATTCCTACATCCACACACCCAGGGTATCACTTGGATAGTCCTCAGGTGATTGTCTCAGTTCAAAAGGTCCAAATCAGTTGTCTCAGTCAGCGCCTGTCTCAGTTGGGAGAGTGTAAAAGGTGTCTGGCAACTAGATCGCAGGGGACTGCTGAGAACTCAAGTCAAATATGACTTGCTTTGGTGCTCTGTGAGGTCAGGAGGACCCACCCAGCAAATAGATTAGTCTGGGAAGGTTGATGCCTCCTTTCCCGCCTTGCATCTCTGTCACACACAGTCACTGATAACCCCACAGGACTGTGACCCAGTTGGCTCCAAAGAGCAGACACTCTAAGGGGTTGCACCTGCCTGAATCACAGGGAGATCTATGTCTCCTAAGACAGGCCGCTGCTCTCTGCCACTTCTGCCAGTGGGAGGTCAGGCCTGAGAACCTTGGGCGCTTGATGGAGGTTGGGGCTGTTCACTCGGTTCCAGCCCCGCCCCTGATTGAGGTTACTGACAGACCAGAACAACTTTGCGGAATTTGTTTCTGTCCCGGCTAAATTCCTGGGGCCTGCATTTCTGTCCCAGATCTGTTCCGCCAGTATTTGCCACCTGAGATGCCCAGCCTCCTCTGGTTGCCCAGAGAAACAGGGGATGTGACTCTGGAATATCCAGGGGTGAGCCCTATTGTCACCAAAAATGGCTGCCGCTATGCACCTCAGGGCACCAATGCTCCTGTGTGGTTCCCTCTCAGCCAACCATCCTCTCCTTATTTCCATGATGCAGAACCAGCCCTGACCAGCATCAGTCCAGGCCCTGTCCACTCCTCTCGAGAAAACACCCAAAAATCTGGACTCCTTGAGGACAGGCCTCCAGACTAAAAGAACAAATTTTTGAAGCTTGGAGGGCACATTTGAACTTGATTCCAGGATCTGATACCTTAGAAAGTTTAACAATGGGTTTAGCAGACCTTAACCTGTTGAAGTGGGTAAAAACTTTCAAGGGTCACTGGTAGCAATTGTTGCATTGCTCTTGGTATTACTACTTTATTTGTTCTTAGTCTACAGATGCATTCAAAATCTGAAAATAGTATTTTATATATGACACATTTTGTTCATCCTTTCATCCATTGATAGACATTGGAGTTATTTCCAAATATATATTTTCTTAATATTTTGTTGCAGTTGTAAGAAGCACAGTGTCAATGCACAACACTCATAAGATGTGCTACAAGGGACGACTGCATGAAAAAGTACGTGTAACATGGCACAGAAAATAACCAAATCAGCAGCAAAGTGTGAGATTGTGTCAGTTACGACAATGAGTACATTGTGTGAAGCTAAGCAATAATTTCAGCATTAATTTCTTTGGAAAGGCACATTTCTCATATATTATTCTTAAAATTTGTCTGTTATTCACATAATGCAGCTACAAAAATGATGTAGTTGGCCAAATCACCTACTTTCAAATATTTAAAAATTTATGTAATTATAACTTCAGATGTGTATTCAGAAATTACATGGTAACTTTAAAATTTGTCATGATAATATTTATTTTAAAATACACATTTTAGGCTTGAAGAAGAAAATTTCAAGTTGAAAGTCATCATCTGAAACCAAGCAGGCAAAATGGAGCAGCTCCAGGAGAACCTGTCAAGTGCAAGATCAGTACGTCACACTGGAAAGGGGTTTCATGTCTCTGAGACTCCAGCTTCAGTATCCATCATGCAAAATGCTGGGGACCAGAAGTGTTTCATAGTTTGGAATATTAGAATATACTTCATAAAATATCATGGGTCTGCTACAGACACCAAGTTCTTATCTTCCTGTTAAATTGGTATTGTGTTACTTAGATGGGAGAATTAGTTCAGTGAATCATTCCCTGGTGAATGTGCAATATTTAACAACCTACCAAAGTCTCAAAAAGAAATTGGGTTTGTGGGTGAGACTGGCAGGGATAAATCCTACACTGTGAAATATCTTCCCTCTTTATTTCTTGCTCCTAGCAGAAGTCTTTGGCATTCACTCTCAGCTTGAAGTTCTTTTACAGAGGCCTGAAATTGGGTCTGGATATCAATCATCGTTTTTTCTTTATTATCAACTTTGTCCTGAGCATGACTGAGTTGCTGTTGAAGCAATGTATTTCTGCTTCACAGCTGAGCTAATCGCTCCTCTGCCAGTTCCTCCTTGGTGAGGTACCTATTCATTTCACGTTGTTCATTGTGATACTTTAGCTCCATTTCCTTCTTTTCAAACACTGCTTGGCTGAGATCTCTTTGCACACCTTCTAAGGCCAAAGTCTTTTGTCTGAGAATATCTTTTGTATTACAGAGCTCAACTTCTAGGCTTTTGAATTTTCTTTCAGCTTCAACAAGTTTTTGGAAGAGAATATTCAAGTAAGATGTCATATTTTCTTTTACAACAGACCACTCATCTCTTTCTTTCTGGTAGGCGAACTCCAAGTCCTTTTGTGACTTCTGGCTTTGGTGGAGATCACTTAGAACAGAAGAAAGTTCGTGAAGGTGTGACTGGACCTTGGTTTTCAGTTTTTCTTTCTCTTGTTTCTCAAAATCCAGTTCATACTTTAGCAGCGTGTTCTCTGATCAGAGCATCCTGAGCTGTCCGCTCTGTTCAGACATTGATTCTACTGATCTTTCCTTAGTCAGTTTTATGCTATTGCAAAGACATTTTATAGTTTCAATGTCCTCTGAAGTTCTGGTTTCTTTTCCTGAGTCTGTGTTTTTATAATGTCAACTTCCATTCTTAGCCTGTCAATTTCATCCTGCAACAGGCGATTTTCATACAACAGATCTTTATCTTTTTTGCTGCTCTGAGAAATATAAATAAAACAAAGGAAATTTTCAGGTACTTCTCAATAAGATGACATATTATTTTCTCTGAAATTAAAGTGTCACATACAGATAATGAAAAGATTGCAGTCAATGGATGTCTAACTGGACAAAAAGTCATATCAAAAACTTATACCATAAATTCCTAAAAATTCAGACATTTGTAACAAAGAACTCATGAAAGTGAAAAGGGAACCTTTAAAGAATTTTTAAGAAGCTCAGAATCAGAATAGCCTTTTTGTGAATTACTACAAACCCAAAGCATAAAAAATTAGTATCTTTGGCTACATTAAAAAATTGGCTTCCCACTATAATATCTAACCTACACACCATCTCATGGTAAGAGCCTTCGTTCTGGATATGTTTGGACAGATGAAATTTCTCCAAGTTTCTCCAGGGTCACAGCAACCTCAAACCTTGAGTCTCAAGTGATCTTCTTGAATCAGTTTCCCAAGCAGCTGGGACTACAGGTACCTGCCATGATACCTGGCTTTTTTCTTTTTTTTCTTTTTTTAAATTGAGTCTTGCTATTGCTCAGTCTGGTCATGAACTCCCCCAATTTTTTGACTTCCCCTTTTTGCCCTGAGAATAATCTATATATTTTCTAATTGTGTAACATTTTTGTGGTCAGCGATGAGTATTACATTTCTTGATATGTGATAAGTCTGACATGGTATTTAATCATTTCTACATACATACACAAATTTGTTTAGTTATCACAATTCTGAAAAGGAGTGGATAAAAATATAAGCAATCTGAAGATTTCCCCCCAAATCTCCTGACTGTACCTCTACTAGAGTTTCTCTACTGAATTGCAATTACCCCTGTGGTACAATTATAAATATAAATACAAAAGAGTCCTTATGTTTCAAAACACTAATGATAAATTAAGTTTAATAAGACTCTTCTTACAAAATTATGAGTTTATGAGTTTATTTGATATTGCAATAACTTTTGTTTCCTGTTTGTGTTTCAAACAGTAATAAATGTGAAATATCTTATTGCATTATTTTAATAGAAACAAAATAGCTATCATCTGTAAGTATGTATTATGCTATTATTTTCAAAAGTTCTTCATACAAAAATGAAATACAACTTGGAGGCCAAGATTTAGACTGAGTAATTTTTGTGGTAAGTGTCAGTACATTTTAAGATGAAGTAACCTTTCTGGTTTTATTTGAGACATAAATAACACATACAGGTGGTCATAAAGTCTGTGTGCAATTCAAAATCGTGTGCAATCTAAAATCACACATGGACTTTATGGCCAGCCTGTATATGAAATGGAAGAGATATTGTATGTGATATTGATGTAATGAAATTAGAAATACAAGATTGTTACCAAAGATTAATTTACCTCATTCAAATTATTTCTGAGACTCTTCACTTCCACATCTTGTGCTCTCAGACTCTGTTTGAGCTGTTGTTTCATTTTAACTTCTTTCATACAACGTTTTTTCATCATTCTTAACCTTCCCCTCAGTTTTTCACAGACTACATCAGCATCTGTTCTCTTCTCTTTTTCTTCTTTTAAGGATAATCTGCAGTTAAATATACTAATCTTAAACTTATTTTGTTAGAAACTGAATAGTTCCTCTTATCATCTGGCTCTTCTCATATTTTATTACCCTAATAACATTTCTATGTTCTTAAATGTTTTTCCTCAATGATTATCAGGCTTCAATTTCTTTTTGGTCTCCTTCAAGGGACATATCCATTTGAAAAGCAGGCAGGAAAGAACATCCTGCTAATTGGTAAATCTATATTGCTAGTCATGCAGGTAAATATGAAAAATAATAGTGGAAAATATTCAGTAAATTTACAAGTGACCAACTGCAGACAGATAATTTAGAGTTAACCTATTAAGAAGTCACTGACTATACATAAGATTACAAATTAACTAGAAATAAATTTTCATCTAGGGCAGGTATCCCTAAAAATGAAGTGCTGTGTAAGAGAACACCTTCAGAGGAGTTACATACAGCATTCATCTGCAGATTGCTACAATCCAAGACTAGGCTAAGTCTAGGGTAGTCTAGTCTTACCCCAAACTTCTTTTCGTTTTTTCTTTTCAATTTCTTTCTTTCTTTCCTTTTTTTTTGAGACAGAGTCTCATTTTGTTGCCCTTGGTAGAATGTGGTGGCATCATAGTTCATAGCAACTGCAAATACTGGGGCTCAAGTAATTCTTTTGCCTCAGCCTCCCAAGTAGCTGGAACTACAGGCACCTGCCACAATGCCTGGCTATTTTGAGAGATGAGGTCTCGCTCTGGCTCAGGCTGGTCTCAAACCTGTGAGGTCATGCAATCCACCCACTTCAGCCTCCCAGAGTGCTGGGATTACAAGTGTGAGCTACCATGCCTGACCCTACATTTTCCCTGTTCCTCTCTTTGAATAATACTTTCAAATTATTTTGTTGATCATTATTTGTTTTATGAACAATTTAAAAAACCCTTTTGAAACAATATAGGATAATATAGGCAGTCCCTGTGTTATAAACATCTGACTGACATGTAACTTGCACTTATGAATGGATGCTATTACAGGTATTTCAAATTACATGCAAATTAACCTTAAGAGCAAACCTATAGAACCTCATTCATCACCCAAGGATTTCCTATGTGTGTTTTCATCCATGGGAGAGAGTGGCAAGGTCCTGATCCTCCTACATCAGGCAAGTTCCACTTCTGAGCCAAGTCCCCATCCTGCCTGGTGCAAAAGTGAACAAATATTCTTCCTACAGTCCTAAGCCCCCAACCCAGCCTTCTGTCTGCTGGGTTGTCTTAGGGACATCCCTTGCCAAGGCCATAGTTCTTGGCGAATTCTCTGACAGGGCGATGCATTGTGTGGGCCACTGAGCAGTGACATGGAAACAGTAGAACTGCACTCTAAATTTGGTATGGGGAGTTATGATATCTCCTGACTCCTTTTCTCACCAGAAGAGACACTTCCTCCCCACCACCTCTATCCTGGGAACTCTTAGTCAGAACTGCACATGGATTCTTGCTCACTGCCTATGTTGCCACCCTCTGAACTTGTTTGAGGGGATCTCCAGCTGCTGATGTATGAGCTGTTGGTTCATCACTTATTTGTCTTTGTTTGAGTGGTGGTGGGGTATTGGAGCAGAGAGGGGTGCATTCAGTGGTCTGTATGTGGATTCTCCTCCTCTAGCTATTGCAGCAGGAGAGAGGGTCCATAGGTGTCTTTAGCCAACAGAGATTCTGGCTAAACACTGAGATGCCTTAGCATCAGTTAGAGGGCTGGCTGACACCAGGACAGAGACAGGTTCTGTTACCCTACCAAACCAGCCCTTGCAGACTCCAGCTGCAATTTGAAAGGGAGTTTTGTAAGGCTATAGGAGAAAGTCCACAAGCAAAAGCTCCAGCTCATTGGGGAAGAGATGGTTAGCTTCAGTTTCTGGAGACTTCTGATATGGTTGTAACCTGCCAGTTTTAATTGCCAAATAGGGAAGTGTGGTGTTACCTCAGGGTCCCAAATTAGATTATGTCCAATATTCAAGGACAATCTATCATTTCAACTAAAAAAGAACAAATAATATATATATTTTTAAATGAAAATCCTCATGGGGTGGAACCAGAAGAAGAAATCTGGCCACATGAAAAATTGGTCAGAGTATGTCAACTCCCCCAAGAGTTTAAAACTCTCCAGTACAAGGGAGATACAGCAGAAAGAAACATGCATAGAGAAATTGGTAAAATGTCAGAAATAGGATACAGAATATGGATGGAAAATAAGATGATTGCAATTGAGGAGAAGATGAAAACACAAATCCAAAATATAGTCCAATATTTTTCAAAAGAAATTAATGAATTTAAAGACAAAGTCACCACAGATATGGACATAATAAGGAAAGATGTAGCCAAGCTTAAGAATTTAAGAAGGCATCCAAGGTGTTTCAAAACACAGTAGATAATAATAGAGTAGCTATATCCCAGTTATAACCTAAGAATAGGGAGAAAGGGGAAAGGGAGCGGAGGGAGGGTAAGGAGGGGGACTAATGGGATTACACCTGCGGTGCATCTTACAAGGGTATATGTGAATCCTAGTAAATGTGGAATGTAAAGGTCTTAGCAAAATAACTAAGAAAATGCTACAAAAGCTATGTTAACTAATGTGATGAAAATGTGTCAAACAATCTATGAACCAAGTGTATGGTGCCCCACGATCATACTAATGTACACAGCTATGGTTTAATAAAAAAAAAAAAAAAAAAAGAATGTGGAGAGGAAAAAATTTCAGAAACTGAAGACAAAACTTTTGAACTATCCGAATCTTTCAAAGAAAGGCAGATAAAAGCACAGAAACAGAATATTCCCTGAGTTAGGAGATCACTACAAAAGATCAAGCATCTGTATTATAAGGTGGTCCTAAAGGCACTGATGCCCTACTCCATGACATTATGATGGAGAATTTCCCAAACATTTCAAAATATGCAGAAATTCAAAGAGAAGTTAGTTTCAGAACCTCAGCACAATTCAATCCAAACAAAGCATCTCCTAGACACATAATTAACTTTGCCAAAGTTAATATGAAGAATAAAATTCTGCAAGCAACCAGGCATAACAAAAGACCCACAAAGGGAAAAAATATCAGGATGACCACAGATCTATTAGCTAAAACTTCCCAAGCCAGAAGAGGATGGTCATTGGTCTTTAACCTTCTTAAACAAAACAATTTTCAGCCCAGGATACTATATCCTCCTAAACCAAGTTTCTTTTGTGATGGAGAAATCAAATATTTTACTGACATGCAAATGTTGAGAAAAATTTGCCATAACTAGACTAGCTCTACAGGCAGTACTCAGACCCCTTCGTCATAATGTCCAGCATGATGGTCCATTGCCAAAGTACACACTCACAGAAATTAAAGAATAAAGCCTACCTTCCACCGTGGCACAAAGGATAATAGTAATCTCAACCTCTGAAAATCAAGATGAGCAAAACTCCACGACACCTATCAATTCTCCCAATACATGTGAATGCCTTGAGTTCTCTTCTAAAGAGGCACAGGCTGGCTGACTGGATGCAAAAACTCAGGCCTGATATCAGTTGTCTCCAAGAAGCACACCTAACCTTACAGGATAAAACAAGACTCAAGATGAAGGGATGAAAAACACTAATGCAGGCAAATGGAAATCAGAAAAATGCAAGGGCTGCAATCTTTTTTATAAATACAAATGGATGTAAACCAACAGAAATAAGGAAGGACAAGGATGGACACTATAGACTAGTCATGAGAAGCATACAGCATGAAGAGATTTTAATAATTAACATTTACACACCCTACCTGAATGCTCCTGAAAAATATGATATCTTCCTGCACAATTGATAATAGTTAGAGATTTTAACACTCCCTTGACAGTACTGGACAGATCTTCCAAGCAGAAACCAAACAAATTAATAACATAAATGCAACCCCCAAACAATTGGACTTAATTCACATATACAGAACGTTTCATCCCAACAAAACGGAATATACATTCTTCTCATCAGCCCATGGATCAATTCAAAACTGATCATCTCTTAGGACAGAAGTCTGACATAAAAAAAATAGAAATTATTCCTTGTATCTTCTTGGACCATCATGGAATAAATGTTAAACTCAACAATAACAGAAATCTTCATGGAAACTGAACAACCTTATGCTGGGCAATAGTTGAGTCAAAGACAAGATTAAGAAATAAATCAATAGATTTCTTGAACAAAATGATAATGAAGTCATAGCTATCAAAACTTGTTGGATACTGCAAAGGGGGTCTTAAGAGGTAATTTTATAGCATTGAATGCCTTCATGAAGAAAACAGAAAAAGAATTAAGTCAATAACCTAGTGGGTCATCTCAAGCATCTGGTAAAGGAAAAACAGTCTAGCTCCAAGCCCAGCAGAAGACAAGAAATAACTATAATGAAAGACGAATTAAATGAAATGAAAGCAAAAGAATCTTTCAGAAAACCATCAAAACTAAAAGTTGGTTCTTTGAAAAGATTAATAAAATTGACAAACCCTTGGCCAGACTGAGAAGAAGCAGAAAAGTAAGATCCTTAATAACTTTGATCAGAAAACATGGAGCTGGAACATATTCTTCTTAGTAAAGTATCCCAAGAATGGAAGAAAAAATACCCAATGTACACAGCCCTACTATGAAACTAATTTGGGACTCTCACATGAAAGCTATAACCCAGCTACAACTTAACAATAGGGGGAAGTGGGAAAGGGGGGGGTGGGTAGAGGGAGGGGAATCGGAGGGATCACACCTGTGGTGCATATTACAGGGGTATTTGCGAAACTTGGTAAATGTAGAATGTAAATGTTTTGGCACAGTAACTGAGATAACGCCGGAAAGGCTATGTTAACCACTGTGATAAAAATGTGTCAAATGGCTTATGAAGTGAGTGTATGAAGCCCCATAATCATATCATTGTATACAGTTATGATTTAATAAAAAAAAAAAAGAAAAAAAAAAGAAATCAATCCTCTGTTTACCAGACAGGGGAATAAATACTACAATGTTAACTTTGTCCCTCTGACTGTTTGTAATCCTGCTTGAGAAGGGACTAAAAGTATTTACAGATAAAAAAAAAAAAAAAGAAAAAGAAAACATCCTCAATGATTACTGCAAAAAATCTATTCCCCAAAATATGAAAATGTAGAGGAAATGGACCAATATTTAGAATCATAACACCTTCCTAAACTCACTCAGGAAGAACTAGAAATGTTGAATAGACTTATATCAAGAACTGAAATAGCATCAACTCTACAAAATCTCCCAAAAAAGAAAAGCCTTGACCAGATGGGTCACACCAGAATTCCACCAGACCTTCAAAGAGAAGCATAATCTATTCCAAAACATAGAGAAAGAAGGAATCCTCCCTGAAATGTCCTATGAAGCAGATGCTACCCTGATTACAAAACTAGGAAAGGACCCAATCAGAAAAGCATAGGCCAATATCATTAACAAATATTGATGCAAAATTATTTAGTAAGATCTTAGCAAGCAGAATACTGCAATACATTAGTAAAGTTCTACATCTAGAGAATGTAAGTTTGGTTCAACATACATGAATCTATAAATGTAATTCACTACATAAATAAAATCACAAAGACCATATGTTTCCCTCAATTGATGCAGACAAGGCTTTTGACAGCAACCTTTCTTTATAAGAAAGGTTTATAAGAAAACTTAATAGGTGTAGGTGGGACATTTCTTAAGCTGATAGATGCCATTGACAAAAAGCACACAGCCACCCTTTCCCACTTCCCCCTATTGTAGAGGGAGGGGAATCGGTGGGATCACACCTGTGGTGCATATTACAGGGGTATTTGCGAAACTTGGTAAATGTAGAATGTAAATGTTTTGGCACAGTAACTGAGATAACGCCGGAAAGGCTATGTTAACCACTGTGATAAAAATGTGTCAAATGGTTTATGAAGTGAGTGTATGATGCCCCATAATCATATCATTGTATACAGTTATGATTTAATAAAAAAATTTAAAAAAAAAAAAAGCACACAGCCAATATCATATTGCATGGACTAAAAGCATCTCCACACAGAACTGAAACTAGACAGGGATGCCAACCGTCACCACTGCTATTTACCATAATGCTGGAAGTCCCAGCTGATGCAATCATGCAACAAAAGGAGATGGAGATCAAGGGTATTCAAATGAGGGAAGAGAAGGTCAAATGCTCTCTTTTTGCATATATGATCCTATTCTTGAAAAACCATAGGGACTCACTACGAAGTTCTTAGATTTGATCAAGGACCATAGCATCATCTCAGGGTATATAATCAATACCCACAAATCAGTAGCCTTCAAATATATCAGTTAACAGTCAAGCTGAGAATCCGATCAAACACTATAGAGTCTTTATAGTGGCACCAAGAAGATGAAAACCTGGGAACATATCTAACAAGGACGTGAAATATCTCTCTAAAAAGAACTATGAAACCCCAAGAAAAGAAATAGCAGAAGATGTTAACAAATGCAAGAACATACCATGTTCTTGGCATTGTTAAAATGTCCATACTACCCAAAGCAACATACAGATTTAATGCAATACCCATCCAAGCACCAATGTCAGACTTTGAAGAACTTGAAAACAATAGTACTTCATTTCATTTCAAACCAGAAACAAACCAAATGGCCAGTACAATTCTTAGAAATAAGAACAAATCCAGAGGCATCATGTTACCAGACTTCATAGTGAGCAAGATTACATGATACTGGAAAAAAAATAGACATGTAGATCTATGGAATAGAATAGAGAATCTAGAGATCAATTCAGCCATATGTCATCATTTCATCTTTGATAAACCAAACAAAAGCGTGCACTGCAGAAAAGAATCCCTATTGAACAAACACTGCTGGGAGAACTTGTTAGCCGCATGTAGAAGGCTGAAACTGGACCCGCCCCTCTTACCATTGACAAAAATTGATTCTCACTGAATAAAGGATTTAAATTTAGACACAAAACAATAAAAGTTCTAGAAGAGTGTGTGCGGAAAATACTTGATGAAAGTGTCTTGGGAAAAGACTTTATTAAGATCCCCTTGGCAACTGCAGCAACACTAAAAATAAATAAATGATACATGATCAACCTAATAAGACTTTAAACAGCTAAGGGCACAACAACAAAACAGACAGCCTTCAGAATGGGAGAGGATATTTGCATGCTATGAATCTGACAAAGGACTGGTAATCCTAATCTACAGAGAACTAGAATTAATCAACAAGAAAGTAGCAAGCAATCCCGTTTATGAGTAGGAAAGAGACTTGAACAAAAACTTCTCTGATGATGACAGATGAATGGCCAACAAACACGTGAAAAATGCCCATTGTCCATAATCATCAGAGAAATGCAAATCAAAACCACTCTGAGATATTACCCAACCCCAGTAAGAAGAGCCCACATCACAAAGTCTAATCTACACATGCTGGTGTGAATGTGGAGAGGAGGGAACACTGCTACACTGCTGGTGGGATTGAAAACTAATACAGCCTTTAGGGAAAGAAGTGTAGAGAATTCTTAAAGAGCTAGAAGTCAACCTTCCGTTTGATCCCACAATCCCGTTACTAGGTATCTTCTACCCAGAAGAACAAAAATCATTTTACCACAAAGACATTTGCCCCAGAATGATTGTTGCAGCTTAATTCACAATTGCCAAGTTGTAGAAGCAACCCAAATGCCCATTAAAACATGGACGGATTAACAAACTTTGGTGTATGTAGACCATGGAGTACTATTCAGCCATAAGAAAAGAGGGAGACTTTATGTTTACCTGGATGGAGTTGAAACACATTCTCTTTACTCAAGTATCTCAGGAATGATAAAAGAAAAGTATCCAATGTACTCAATATTAATATGAAACCAAGATATAAGCAACTATAGGTCCACATGAAAGATAAAATGCAAATATAGTGTAGTAAGGAGAATGGGTGAGAAGGAAGGGGGAAGAGGAAATGTGGTTGGCTGGAGGAGGGAGGGAAATTGGTGGGATATCACCCAGTGTGCACATGTGAAAATGTTCATCATACACTCTGGGTAAGGGCTCAACTACAAATACAACTTTACCTCTGAAGAGAGAACAGTGCAACATAACAATTTGGACCTTCATATTAATTTGAAATAAGAAAGGCTATTTGTCCAATTTGCCAAACTCAAGCTTTAATAGAAGAATACATTCCTTTCTCTAAATCTGTGAAGACACTTATATTTTGGGCTTTATAGATAAGCATATAAACTATGTAAACTCATAAACCATCTAGAAACATGTTTTACCTTCATTTAAAAACCACAACAATTTTGAAAATATACTTTTTCTTCTCAAGGAATTTTAGAACTAAATTTAAATTTTTATGGTTAAAAACAAAGCTTTTCAACAGTCCTTACCTTAAAAGTACACTAGCAAGTGCAAGCAAGATTAGAGGCCAATAAAGGAAGGCATCACCATAATCATCTATTGTGGAAAGAGGAACACATGCACTGTCCAGGCCTGCACATGAACCACTCAGACCCGAACTCCGCTGAGGGCTCTCTGGGCCTGCTGGCTCCAGCAAGGCTCATGGGCTTTCTTAGCCAAGAAGCAAATTTGTATTATGGCCCAATATTATGGTCAGTATTTTCTAAGTTTGTTTTCTAGATGGAATGAGTGGATACAAAATGTTTTATTGAGAATCGGGTTCTGGCAGCTCGAAGCCAAACCCCTGCAGGGGGATATGAGGTGTGTTGCCCATTACAGTAAAAAAGGAAGAAGAACAGCAATATATTTTATGAATTAGAACTTCCAGAGTTAAAAAGAATTTCAACCAAAATAAATACATTTCCAAAATAAAAAAATAAATAAAAATCTGTCTGAAACTCAAGATGCCAATTAACTCTTTACCCTCAATCAGTTTCCTAACTGAATGGTGATAAGTAACTATTCTTTTAACCATTGTTTATTACTCCAAACTCAACCTACTGCTCTGTTGTGCCCTTCTGTCCATCTGATCTTTCCTCTTCTGTCTAATCTGGATTGAATTTATTGCTGGGCTGTTCTCCAACCAGATCCCTGGGCCTTTCTCTATCTGTCTCCCTCATCCATGAAGGGGAATCTACAATCACACCAGGTAGTAAAAGGAAAACCCACAGTTTTAGTATGGTTTACGCCATTACTCTGTAGTATGCTGTTACTGAAAAGGGTAAGTTATAAATGTTGGTTTTTACTGATGAGTATTAAAGCTTAGTGAATGCTAAACAAATTGTCTATTCATATATTTCTGGGTCTTCCAGACCGATGTACATATAAGGGATGTCAGGATGAAAAGACTGTAATCCATTCTTTTAAAGTCCCAAGTTCAGTAAGGAAAATAGATACACAAAATATGTACACAAACTGATTAGAGAAGTGTTCTAATGTAGGTATAAAAAAGAAATTTACTAACACTTGACAGCGGGAAGTGTTTAATTCTGCCTAGTGGGAGTAGAGATGGAAGGCTTCAAAGGGGGTAAATTGAGATGAGTCCTAAACTTTGAATCAATAGGGCATTCCAGATGGAGGGCACAACATGTGCAAAGGACAGGAATGCCTGGCCACTGGCATAGGCTTAATAGGAGAGTGAATGGAGCTATAAAGATAAAATGGGGACAAAGTGTGAAGAAACTGACTCCTAACATCTAGATAACATGAAGCAAAATGATATGTATATTTTGACACTTAAAATGAATATAGTTTATTGTGCATTAATTATATGCACATATTTCAGTAAGGTTGATTAAAATTAAATCAATTAAAACATAAAAAAGAAAAAAACACATAAACTTCTGTAAAAATTTTTTGTTGGTTGAGAAAAATGGCCGATTCATGTGTACTGTTTGAGTTTTAAATTCATTTACACTTTCTTAAAAACAATTTAGAAAGATCAAAGTCCCCTCTCACTACATTCCTAGACTTTAGCCAAATAATTTTACATCAAAAAGATTTAGTCAAAGTTAATAATTAGAAATGTACAAAGAGATTTATATAATGTTCCTTGCAACATTAATTATAATACAAAAAATTAAAAATATGGAATTTAATTTTTTAATAAATATTGAGATTACTAAATGCTAGACTTCTATTTAGTCATTAAAATTATGATTTAAAAGAATATTCATGTAATTATTAGTACACATATCGACAGTTAAGAAAGTGTTATGTTGGGCGGCGCCTGTGGCTCAGCGGGTAGGGCGCCGGTCCCATATGCCGGAGGTGGCGGGTTCAAACCCAGCCCTGGCCAAAAAAAAAAAAAAAAGAAAGTGTTATGTTATAAAAAGTTGTCTACATATTTCAGTTTAAAGGAAAGAGTACAAACACTACTTTAAAAGTAGAAAGTCATACCTCAAATTGAGGAGTTCTTGTCCCCATTCAGTGTTTTGGTGTTCTAACTATGATTTTACGTCTTCTGTTACAGAGAGCTCCTTTTGTAGGTCAGAAATTGCATTTTCAATTTTTTAATTTTTACTTTAAGTTGTTCAGAGTGACTTCCTTGATGTTTTATTATTCTTTCATAGGAAATAAATGCTTGCTGTATTTTCGACACGCTAACATTATCTAGATCAGGTTGAAAAAAGAGAAATAAATAGATGAGTCCTTTTGGAACACAAAGTACTACACATTTCAACATTCTTCATTTATACACTGATTATACACACACACACACACACATCATACAATGTGAAAGACTAAGTCCTGCAGATGAAACAGACAAGATCTCAGCTGGGCGTGGTGGCTCAGGTCTGTAATCGCAGCACTTGGGAAGCTGAGGTGGGAGTATTGCCTGAGCTCATGAGTTCAAGAACAGACTGAGCAAGAGCAAGACCCTCATCTCTAAAAGTAGCTGAGCATTATGGTAGGCCTCTTTAGTCCCAACTATCTGGGAGGCTGAGGCAAGAGAATCACTTGAACCCAAAAGTTTCAGGTTAATGTGAGCTACGACACCACAGCACTGTCTCGAGTGTGACAGAGGGAGACTCTGTCTCAAAAAATAAATAAATAAATACATAGAAGACCCCTGATCCTAGTTAGCTTAAAAGGTAGTAAAGAACAGACAAAAAAGTGATAATTATAAACCCAGACAGAATCTGTAAGAAAACAGCGTTCTATGGACACATAAGAACATTTGATGCATGCTGAGCCAGGCAGGATTTCTTTGAGGAGGAGATGGCTACACTGGGAAATGAAGCTGAGAAGAAATCAGTTAAGCCCAGGGGGAGAGATGCATTCCAGCCAGTGGGCAGCAGGCACTGCAGCTCTGCTGCCATCTGCGTACAGCCAAAGGGGAGCAACAGGTACTGATTTCCTTCTTACCTGAAACAACAAAAACAGATAAAATACATTAAACAATGATTTTCAAGATAGTTGAGTTGAGGCAAGGAAAAGATCGATCCCTGAACAATGATTAATGAAACAATGAATGGAAACAGGAAACAAAATAAACATGAGGAACTCCCTCTGTCCCTTTTTTCTACCCTGACAGAATTTCCAGGCCGTTACACAAGGTGGAAAAACTGAGTTGGAGTTTACCAGACTCCCTGGGTTGCAGCGATAAAGCTGAGAGTCTGGTAAAACCAAATTAGAGATCCCAAGAAAGAACCATGGAGGGGAGAGAGGAGGACAGGGAAAAACAAATGAACAGACAAGCTTGTTGATATGCAAAGATCCACTCAGGTACTTAACAGAGGAATAAACAGTGCTTGTATGCTAAGAAACTATCTGAGACCAAGGGAAGAAACTATCCAAAATGTGAGGAAAAAACTGGACTTCACAAGTCATTAGAAAGGTCTTGCTTAAGGAGTGGGGGATTATTAGTAGTTCAAATCATAAAAGCAAGACCAGAAAGGAGCAAGCTGTTTAAAGTTACTCAACTCTATCTAAATAAAAAGTGCCAGAAGACAAGTAGAGAAATGGAAGACTTTTTGAAAACAAAATTACCCTTAGAGAGATTCACATTATGCTGTGAGAGATAAAAACTGCACTTGATAGAAATACACAGTTACGAGATCACAAAAGAAAACACTCATAAATGTGAAACATCTGTGAATTACAAGAAAACTTAAAGCATCTCATATATAAACCCCCCCCAAAGAGGTGGGAAACTAGAAAAAAATTGCTGAAAAAATTGGCCAAAAATTTCTAAACTTAATGAAAACATAATCCCATATATTCCTAAAGGATCTGGCCAGGGGGGAAATGAAAGTACACTGTCATCATTTTCTTATTGCCTATATGACGTGATATACCAGTCTCTAAAGGCGGACTGTGATTCAGTCAGAATCATATACTGGAAACCCTAAGACAACCACTAAGATAGTAAAATAAGGAGGTATAGCTAGTCAGCCAAAAAAGAGAAATACAAACCTAAATTATAAATATTTACTTGACTAATCCAAACACAGTAGGAAGAAAAGAAGAGAAGAAAAAATTAAAAACAAAAACATGAAAATAAAAGAAGAAAAGCTATGGTGGGGATTTGCACCAAACATCCTAGAAAAAAAGATACAATTTCACACAAATTCTTCCCCTAAAATAAAGAGGACTACATCCCAATTCATTCTACAATGCTAGCATTACCCTGAATCAAAACAAGGCAATGACATTACAAAAAGACATCTCCTCATGAGCATACACATAAAAATCCAAGCATTATGGAAGCAACCAAGATATCACCAACTGGTGGATGGAAGCCTCTGGTGCAGCCACACGGTGGGACATTACTCAGTGCTGACCAGAAATAAGCTGTCGAGTCATGAAAAGACATAAGGAACTTTAAACGCAAGTTAACAAGTGAAAAAAAAAATCTGAAAAGACTACATCTGCTTTGATCTCAATGACAGGACATTTCTGATAAAGGCAAAACTATGGGTAACAGTAACAAAAATTAATGTTTGTCAGGAGCTGGAGGGGAGAGGAAGGGATAAACATTGGAGTACAGGGGATTTTTAGGGCAGTGAAAAGAATGCATGATACCACAACAATGGATAGGTATAAATATGCCTTTGACCAAACACATGGTATGCGCAGGATCAAGAGTGAACTTCATGGTGAACTACAGACTTTCGGTGACTGTGATGCTGCAGGGTAGGCCGCACTGCTCCGGTGAGGGGTGCTGCTAGTGGGGTGGCTGTGCATGTGTGAGGACAGCAGGCCTATGGAAAACCTTTGTACCTCCCGCTTGGTTTGGCTGTGAACCAATTTCAATGCAATCACTATTAAAACTCCACTGTCATACTTTAAAGACCTCAGAAAAACAATACTTAGTTTTATATGGAATCACAAAAAACTTTGATTAGCCAAGACATTACTGAGAAATAAAAACAATCAGGAGGAATCATGCTACCAGAACTCAAACTATACTATAAAATTATAGTGATCAAAAATGCCTCAAAAAGGCACAAAAACAGAGAGTCAGATGAATGGAACAGAAGAGAGGACCAAGAGATGAACCCAGCTACTAACCATCATTTGATCTTTGACAAGGCAATCAAAAACATTCATCGGGGAAAAGACTCCATATTTTACAAATGGTGCTGGGTGAACTGGCTGGCAACCTGTAGAAGAATGAAACTGGACCCACACCTTTAACCATTAACCAAGATAGATTCTCACTGGATAAGAGATTTAAACTTAGGACATGAAAATATAAAAATACCAGAAGAAAGTGCAGATAAAACACTTGAAGAAATCAGCCTGGAAGAATATTTCATGAGGAACAACCCCCCAGGCAATTGAAGCAACACCAGAAATACATTACTGGGAACTGATCAACCTAAAAATCTTCTGCACAGCCAAGAACACAGAATATAAAGCAAGCAGATAGCCTTCAGAATGGGAGAAGATAATTGTAGGTTATGTGTCTGACAAAGGTTTGATAACCAGAATCCACAGAGAACTCAAATGTATTAGCAAGAAAAGAAAAAGGGATCCCATGTCACTGTGGGCAATAGACTTGAATAAAAACTTCTCCGAAGAAGACAGGGGCATGGCCTACAGTCACACGAAAAAGTGCTCATCATCCTTATCATCAGAGAAATGCAAATCAAAACCACTTTGAGATATCATCTAACTCCAGTAAGATTAGCCCACATCACAAAATCCCAAAACCATAAATGTTGGTGTGGATGTGGAGAAAAGGGAATACTTCATAACTGTTGGTGGGGATGCAAAGAATACGTTCCTTTTGGAAAGAAGTTTGGAGATCTCTTAGGGATCTAAAAATAGACCTGCCATTTGATCCTTCAATTTCTCTCCTAGGTGTATATCTAGAAGAGCAAAAATCACTATAACAAAGATATTTGCGGCAGAATGTTTTTTGCAGCCAAATTCATGATTGCTAAGTGACGGAAGAAGCCCAAGTGCCCATTGATCCACGAATGGGTTGATAAATTCTGGAATACACCATGGAATATAATTCAGCCTTAAAAAAAGATGGAGGCTTTACCTCTTTCATGTTTACATCGATGGAGCAGGAACATATTCTTCTTAGCAAAGTATCTTTAGAATGGAAGAAAAGGTATCCAGTGTACTCAGCCCTACTATAAAACCAATTTATAAGCACCCACACTTCCATATGAAAGCTATAACCCAACTACAGCCCAAGATGAAGGGGAAAGAGGAGGGGAAGGGGAGGGGGGAGGAAGATTGGAGGAAGGGTAATTGGTGGGACCACACCTATGGTACATTTTACAGGGTACATGTCAAATATACTAAGTGTAGGGTCTTAACACATTAAGAAAGTGTGCTGAAGGCTATGTTAACCATTCTGATTAAAGTATTTCAAATTGTATATAAAACCAGCACATTGTACCTCATTATTGCATTAATGTACACAGCTATGTTTTAATAAAAATTTAAAAAACTCTAAACTAAAATTTCCACATCAAATCCAATGATACCTTAAAAGAAGAATACATTATAAGTAAATGGGCTTATCAACCAGGAACACAGGTTGATTTACTAATCACAAAGCCCTATTATTCACCACATTACAAACCGACAGAAAAGAATCATGTAATTGACTCAGTAGTTGCAGGCATTTGAGAAAATCCTGATGAAAGAACACTCTCAGCAAAGGAAGAATACAAGGGAACTTCTTCAGCATGAAAAAAGCACCTCTAATAACCCTACAGCTGGCAGACATTATAAAGGAAATCGGAATCCTTTCCGCAAGGCCAGGAGCAACACAGGAGCGTCTGCTTTCACCGTTGGGATGCAGCGTTGCAGTGCAGATTCCAGCCAGCGCAGTGAGGCAAGAGAAAGAAAGAAAATGTATCCAGCTAGAAAGGAAGAAGTAGAAGTAAAACCGTCTTTATTTGCAACCAAGATCCCATAATAGGGGTGGGTAAACTCCTTCTCCTGTTTCTGTCAATACAGTTTTCCTGGAACCTAGCTCTGTTCACTGACGCAGGCAGCGTCCATGGCTGCTCTCACACTACAATGGCAGAGCTGATTAGCTGCAGCAGGGACTGCTTTGACACAGGTCTGAAAATTTACTGCCTTTAGTAAGAGAGTAGTGGAAGAAGAAAAGGTTTGGTCTATGTAGGAAATCTCACCGAAGCTAACAAACAAGCTACTAGAAGTTTCAGTTAAAAAACCAACATGCAAATATCCACTGTACTTGTATATACTAGCAATAAACCATCAAATCAAAATTTAAAAATATATCATTTACCACTTCATCAAAAAAATGAAATACAATCAAATGTCAGATGACAATATATGGCTAGGTTCATGTCTTGCCCCTCTATTCTGTTCCATAGTTCTACATCTCTATTTTTGTGCAAGTACCTGCCTATCTTGATCACTACAGACTTGGAGTATAGCCTGAAGTCTGGTAGTGTGATGCCTTCAGATTTGTTTTTATTTCTAGAAATTGTATTGGCTACTTGGATATTTTTCTGCTTCCATATGAAACAAAAAAACTATTTTTTTCATATTTACACAAATGGCCAACAAACACAGGAAAAATGCCCATCATTCCTATTCATCCATAATCATCCCTAATGCAAATCAAAACCATTCTGGGATATCACCCAAAGTAATCTATAGATGCAAGGTCATCCCCATTAAAATACCAACATTATTTTTTCACAGAAATCTCCAAAATAGTCCTAAGCTTCATAAAAAAAAAAAAAAAGAAAAGACTCTGAATAGCCAAAGCAACTTTAAGCAATAAGAACAAATCAGAAGGCACCAGTTTATGAGAATTCAAACTTTGCCACAAGGCTATGTAATAAAGAGAATAGCATGGTAATGGCACAAAACCAGAAACACAGACCTATGGATAAGAAAAGAGAACCCAGAGATAAAACTATTCTCATATGTGCAACACATCTTTAATAAAACAAATAAAAACACACACTGGGTAAAAGAATCTCTCTTCAAAGAATGGTGCTGGGAAAACTGAATAGCCACACGCAGAAGACTGAATCAGGATCAGCACCTCTCATCACTCACAAAAATTCTTTCATCATGGATAACAGACTTAAACCTAAGACATGAAACTGTAAGAATTCTGGAATAAAATGTTGAAAAGCTTTTCTATATATTGGCCTAGGCAAAACTTCATGAAAAAGATCCCAAAGATGGCTGGGCAGAGCTCATGCCTGAAATCCTAGCAGTCTGGGAGGCTGAGACTGGTAGCTTGCCTGAGCTCAGGAGAGTGAGACTCCACCTCTAAAACTAGCTGGGTGTTGTGGCGGGCACCTGTAGTCCCAGCTACTTGGGAGGCTGAGGCAAGAGGATCACTTGAGCCCAAGAGTTTGAGGTTGCTGTGAGCTGTGACACCATGGCATTCTACCTAGAGTTACAGACTCTGTCTTCAAAAAAATCATAAAAAACAAAACCACAGGCAATCACAGTGATAAAAAAAGTATTAACCGAAGGGACTTGATTAAGTTAAAAGCCAAGGAAATAATCAATAGAGTGAACAGAAGACCCACAAAATGGGAGAAAATTTTTGCATATGCTATACTAGGACAAAGGACTAATAACCAGAATATATAAAGAAATAAAATCAGCAAGAAAAATTAAACAACTCTTTAAAAAAGTATGCAAAAGGTAAGAATAGAAGCTTTTTGAAAGACAAACTAAAGACTTATAAACATATGATAAAATGCTGAAAGTCTCCCCATCATCAGGAAAATGAAAATCAAAACCAAAATGAGGTCTCCCCTAACCCCAGTGAAATTGGACATTTTATTTGTGTGCAGTTTACCAAGTGTCAGTTACACCTTGTGAAAGCTACTGCTGGCGGGAGCAAACACCTAAGACAGTGGCTGGGGCACAGAGAGAAGGGCATGATGTGAAGCAGGATAAAGCTAGAGCACTGAGATCTTTAACTTTCTCAGTAGTAGCTCTGGGTTTTAAGGAAAGGGGAAACAAGATCAGATCAGAATTTTTATAAATATAGGCTATGGTTTACACTGTTTGGGGTGGTTGCCTAGCTAACTACTTGGTGCTTAGACCCCGCCAAGTTGTTGATTCCACCAATCTCAAAAATGTCTTCAGAGGCAGGTTTCACAAATTCTCCCTGCAACAGTTCCCCTGAAGTGTGGGGTATCCTGAACCTGCTTTAGGTGCAGGAGGGCTGCCTGAAGGTGAGATTCAAATCACCGCACTTGGCCTGTGCGAAAAGGTGCCTGGGGCAGTCACCATTTCCAAAATTTCAAAATATGTCTGGTTCCTGACTGGTTATGTTTCGAAAAAAGCTCTGATAACTAGAATCCACAGAGAACTCAAACTTATTAATAATAAAAGAACCAGCGAGAGACCTGAACAGAAGCTTCTCTGAAGAAGACAGGTGCATGGTCTACAGACTTGAAAAAATTCTCATCATCTTTAATCATCAGAGAAATGCAAATCAAAACCACTTTGAGATGTCATCTAACTCCAGTAAGAGTGGCCCACATAACAAAATCCCAAAACTACAGATGTTGGCGAGGATGTGGAGAAAAGGGAACACTTCTGCACTGCTGTTGGGAATGCAAGCTAATACGTTCTTTTTGGAAAGAAGTTTGGAGAACACTCGGGTATCTGAAGATTGACCTGCTGTTGGATCCTGCAATTCCTTTACTAAAAATATATCCAAAAGAACAAACATCACTTTGCAAAAAAGATATTTGCACCATATCATTCATTGCAGCTCAATTTGTGATAGCAAAGTCGTGGAAAAAGCCCTAGTGCCCATCAACCCATGAATGGATTATTAAATTGTGGTATATGTATACCATGGAATACTATGCAGCCTTAAAAAAGATGAAGACTTTACCTCTTTTATGTTTACATGGAGGAACCTGGAACATATTCTTCTGAGTAAAGTATCTCAAGGATGGAGGAAAAAGTATCCAATGTACTCAGTACTTCTGAAAAATCAACTTCTATTTACTCACACTTTCTTATGAAAGATGGAACACAACTATAGCCCAGAATGAAGCAAAGAAATGGATTGTGAAGGGGTGGTGGTTGATAGAGGGAGGGTAAACAGCGGGAGGACACCTATGGAGCATATATCCATATGTCAAATATATCAAGTGTAGAACATAAATGTCTTAACACAATAATCGAGTAAGTGAGGTGAAGGCTCTATCAATTAATTTGATGTAAGCATGTCAAATTGTAATCAACACATTGTGCCCCACATATGCATAAATGCATTCACGATCTTTGTGTATATGACTTAATAATAATAAAAAAAGAAGTATAGGATATGATGCACAGGAGACCATGGTTTTAGGAGGTAGGTAGCAGGGAAAACATTTCTTAGGGGACTGCAGTATTCCAGGTGGGACATGAAGGCAAACTGACTGTGGGGAAAGGCATAGGAGGAATGGGGAGTTTAGTAGAAGACTGTAAGTGCCACTTACAGTGAGAAAAGCACAGTGGAATCATCTCAGCTCCTTGGCCAAGGGTGTGCAACATACACTGTAGTTCTCATTCTGTTTTAAAGTGAAGTATATTTGTGAGATGAACGTCATTCTAATGTGTCAGTGCTCTGTGGAAGTGCTAAGCAAAGTGTGCACGCACTACTATCAGATACATGAAAAGGCTGTGGACGGGTCCTACCTTTACAATGCATTGCAAGTTGTTCAATGAGCAAAGCACAAGTCTTGGGATTAAAGGCAGGCAACACCTGATCCTCTGAGGCCATTTCAGATGACCAATTCAAGTCTGCAAGGTGATCCTGGGAATGTAGTTGAGTTTTTCCCTGTGAAATAAGTGACATCATTTCAAAATATCCTTCAAATAATTATAGCATAGGCTAAAGGTAGAAAATTGGTAATTGCCCATTTTTTTATATGAGCACACAGAGGTACTTCTTCAAATAACTGATTTTGTAAAATGGCTATTTATGATTACTATTCCTTAATATTTTTTCAAAGAAAATTTCTTCAAAAAGAAAGATTCTCTATTTTTTTACTTTATATTTTATACTTTATTTTTACAGTAATATTTCTGATAATTTGTTGTTTAAATAATACCTTGTTCTTTTTTTTTTTATTGTTGGGGATTCATTGAGGGTACAATAAGCCAGGTTACACTGATTGCAATTGTTAGGTAAAGTCCCTCTTGCAATCATGTCTTGCCCCCATAAAGTGTGACACACACTAAGGCCCCACCCCCCTCCCTCCATCCCTCTTTCTGCTTCCCCACCCCATAACCTTAATTGTCATTAATTGTCCTCATATCAAAATTGAGTACATAGGATTCATGCTTCTCCATTCTTGTGATGTTTTACTAAGAATAATGTCTACCTTGTTCTTTTCATGAGATGTTTTCTTTGCAGGCCTAAGAAAAGAAAAAATTCCTTTCAGAGAAATAGTAAACAGTAATACTAAAATGCAAATACATCTACAACTATTTTTTATATAAAATCTGTGCAGTTGTAATTTCAAAATTAAAAACTCATATTCAAAACAAGAATTTGGGACAGTAGAAGATGGGTTTACGGTATAGTATGACCATTAATTCAAAAACAAATGTTTATACTTCTCAGCCTGTTGCAGATGTGGTTAACTTCTCATTGTCCATGCTTCTGTATAGAAGAGAAAGGTACATTCACATTTCCAGAGTCCTTCAAAAAGCCTTCCTCCACATTTCCATCTCCCGGAATCACAGGCAAGTGTGCTTGGTGTATAGGTAGACTTATGACCTGCCTCTCCGACAACCCTGATCTTTCTCCTAAGACAGGCAGGCAGACAGCCCAGGAATGGAGACACATAATATCCTAAGTCTCTAACAATTTCATCTTCTGTGCTACAGTAGTATTTTTGGTTGCCTTTTGAATTAAATATTATAATTCCTTAGGATTTCAACAGAGACTAAGAATCTTATTATTTCTAGCTGGGCAAGGTGACTCACATGTTATCCTCTGGGATAACACACTAGGAGGCCAAGATGGTAGATCACTGGAGCTCAAGGGTTTTAGAATATCCTGAGCGAGAGTGAGATTCCATCTTCACTAAAACAACAACAACAACACTTGCCTGGTACTATGGCAGGTCCTTGTAGTCCCAGCTACTTGGGATGCTGCAGCAGGAGGATCACTTGAGCCTAGGAGTCTAATGTTACAGTGAACTGTTACGAAACCTCTGGAGTTCAGCAAGCCTTTTTTGTTGTTGACTGATGGTAAAAGGGTTATGTCTATTATTCAAGAATAAAAATCACTGTCATTTAATTGTAAGTTGAAAACTCCAGCACAAAGTATGAAATTAATGTGCATGAGTGATTTTTAACCTGATAAATATGGCTTGATCCTGTATTGTTTGAACAAGCTATAAACACAAGGCCAGTTACAAGTCCTAGTTAAAAAAGCCCAAATTTATCTAAATAGAAACATATAAATGCATATAATAGATTTTTTTGTGTGTTTTCAGAAAGATTTTCTTCCCATAAATGTTTTGTAAAATTGGTTTGACAAATACTTTTGTGAAAGACTCAAATTTATGATCTATTTATTTTATTTTATGTGTAGAACTCCTTAAAAATATTTTTCTACATACTGAAACATTTTAGTTTTATTCTTGGTTGGTAGATTTAGAAGAACTAACTCACAAATTTACATATTAAGCAATAATAAAAATAATCCCACATACAAATATTTAGAAGCAGTGAACTAAAAATTTAGTATGGCATAAAATATCTGATCAAATTTAACATGTAATTATAAAATGATTTAACTCATAAACGTAATTTTTAAGTTTAGAAAGACCATTGTTTAATTCATCATAAAGATTTTGAGTTGGCAGTTTTCATATCTGAAATTATTCTGAGCTGTTTTGAGTTTCAAGTATGTTTTAATACATATTGTGCTGTAAAATGCAATTGACTGTAGAACCCTGTCTACACACACACACACACACTCCCTATAATATATAGTCTATTTAATATATATTCCACATACTGCATATTCTATTCCTTCAATATGCATATATTGCCTGAAGATATGAATAAATTATGATATACCATTCATATTAGACCTGGAGGTACCTAGTTAATTATAGAGCTATGAAAAGACTACTAAGTGACTACGTATCACTAACATAATAAACGATATAATAAAATAGCAATAATAAAACATGGTAATGCTTTCTGAAAGAAACTACATATACATTTTCATTACAACAACATATGGAATTAGGGATGTTTCCATAATACATCACTAATTAATTAGTGATTAATTTTCACTAAAGGTAAAATCTTGATATCCTATGTATACAACTAGATCATTAAAAACTATGAATCTGTCAACATGCAGATGTATTTGTTGACTTTATTAAACTATTGCTTATTAATGTCATTATTCATCTTTGCTGGGTTATGTTTTTGAGCATGAGAACCAAAATCAAAGAGATATTAGGAGAAAAGTATGTGGGAGGGAAGATGGGACTTAAAGGGATGTACATTATGCAATTTGTGAAGCACATGGAAAATGTAAATATTAGTTCTCTAAAAAACCCTTAAATAAACAGAATAGAAATTACAGATTAAAGTCTTGTCCTTCATACAAAATGAAAAATAATACGGTTATATTTATAAGTATGTCCTATAACAAATAATCCCAAATTTTATGACAGAAATTGCTTTTGTTAAAAAAGCAAGTTCCCTGGGTGCTGCCTTTGGCTCAAATGAGTAGGGCGCCGGCCCCATATGCCAGAGGTGGCAGGTTCAAACCCAGCCCCAGCCAAAAACTGCAAAAAAAAAAAAAAAAAAAAAAAAATTCCCTGAACTGATATTATTAAATACCTGATGTGCACAAAAACATTTCAAAATGTGGTAGGTGAATGTCTTATTAAAATGATCCTAATTATCCTCTATTGTTTTCTCAAATTTAGGTGATACAGGACAGGTGGCGTGGTGGTACACCAGCCAGCTCAGCCCAGCTGAGCTGGAGGACCTGCCGCCTCTGCTTGGCCGTTTTGGTGCGCGGCAACAGGCAGAGGAACCAGCGAGCTGGAGGGTAGACAAAGGGGGGGCTCCCACTCCCACCCCCACCGGAGGCTCCAATAACCAAAGGAGCGGAACAACTGCTGAGGAGACACTGGCGCCTCCGTGTCTCCTTCCCTTTACTCCTGTGACTGAAAAGGGAACCCCCATTTCCTATGCCTAGGTCGATTTCATGTATGTTTCCTAGGCCTCAAATCCATGACTGGACTGTGTCAGTTCATTAATACATTCATTCACCTCGCCCCAGCGGAAGGGTCTGTGTCCATTCATTAATATATTCATTCACCTCCCCCGAGCGGAAGACTGTGTCCATTCATCTCCTGGCCAAGGAACCGGTGCACCTATACATACCGCTAGAGAGAGGGAGACAGAGAGAGCTTTTCTCCCTGACTTGGGTTTTCTCTCTGGGAGCTTTAGTGTTGTCGCATTCTTTTCTGTAAATAAATTCTGTTTTACCGGATTTATTCTTCAAATCACCAAGACTAAGAACCTGAAATTCCGGTATCACAGGGAAGAGCGCGGTCCCCCAGCCGCCAACCGCTCCTGCACTAACTGCCAGAGCCAGCAGGCGGGCAGCGCGGTTATGGTTGAATGATGGAGGGGGATCTGCCTGGCGGGGGGGCGGAGGTCGGGGCCCTGGTGCGCGGTAGGGCAAGGCGGGGGTGGAGGAGCCAAGGCGCTCTGCGGTGCGGCAGGCTGGACGTGGTGTTTCCTCCGGGCCCATCTATAATAGGAACATCCTTACTTCCACCTTTACATTGTGGATGCCCTTTGTTGCTTTCTGTTGTCTGATTGCTGTGCCCAAGTCTGGGTGTCTGGTGAGGGCAGGAGTGCTCCTAGGGAGGAGGAGGTGACAGGAGGCTGAGGGTGTGCCAACGTGGAGGAGGCAGTGGGCTGAACTTCCTGGAGGTTTGTGAGAATGCAGAGGCCAGGGCCCGATCCCAGCCCAGGAAATCAGCCCCATGAAGCAAGGGGCCAGAGTGTCTTTCTGATGGTGGTGCTCTGAGGGTTCTCTGGGTGGTGTAGACAGTGGTCATCTGGCTGTGTAAGCCAAGTGCTGGCTGGAGGGGGCCTGGGCCTTGGTCCACAGGCTGATCTATGGAGCTGGGGAGCCTACAGTCCTCCCCAGTCCCATTTGTTTCAGTCATGTACCAGGCCACAAGGTGCCCAGCCCTGCCATTACACTGTGTTCTCTTCCCACGTCCTGGGTAGTGCCTGTGTGTGAGCACATCCGTGTGCACCTGTGCCCTTTGCAGCCTATGTTCTGGGTGTCTGGTTGAGTCCGTGTGTGGGAGAGGCTGAGAAAGCACGGGTCGGGGCCTTGGGGAGGCATGGGAATGCGGAAACTGGAGCCGCACCTCTCAACACTTACAAAAGTTAACTCATGAAGGATAAAATACTTAAATCTAAAACTCAAAACGATAAACTCTAGAATAAAATAGGGGGAAACTCTTGGTGATATTGGCCTGGGGAAAGTTTTTGTGAAGAAGATTCCATTGACAATAGTAGCAACAACAAAATAAATAAGTGCACCTGATGAACCCAAAAAGCTTCTGCACAGCTAAGGACACAATAATTGAAGTGAACAGACAATCTTCAGTATGGGAGAGAACATTGGCATGTTACGAATCTGGCAGAGGGCTAATAACTTGTTATTTCTTGTTTCTTTGATATCAGCCATATTACCAGGTGTGAAGTTGTGCCATATTGTCCTTTATTTTGTTTATTCTTCTCTCAGCATCTTCTCCTTGAAATTTATTGAGAAGTACTTGGATTTGTGTTCTTGAGCAGGGTCACATTCATATGGTCAGTTGGCTGTGCCTCGGCTGGTCTCTGTGCTTTTCAGTGATGATTGGGACAGTGAACCTATTTTCTTTAACACGTTGGCCAGTTTTGTGTGTCCTTCAGGTAAATATCTATTTAGGATTTTTATCCATTTTTGCATAAAGTTTTTTTTTTAAACTACTTAATAGTTTCTTGGATGTTTTTGACTGAAAACCTCTGATTACATATAAGATTCCCAAGTATTGTCTGAGCATCTGTGGGATGTCTGCTTCTTGGGGAGGTGGTTTCCTTTGCTGTGCAGAAGCTTTTAAGTACAATGTTGACCCACAAGTTTATTTCTGCTTTTGTTGCCAGTGATATTGTTTTCCAATTAATAAAAATTATTGCCAAGCCACTTTTTGCAAGCAGAATTTGAACCAAAAACCCCATTCTTGGCAAGGGAAAACACCCCCAGAAAAATGAGAAAATAAAAAAAAAAGTAAGCTTAGTGAGGCAGAACAAAAGAAAGCAGCTAGTTTACCTTTAAACCAGCTCCTGCTAAATTTATTATCTGAATAAGTTTCCTGATTTTCCTGGAAGCTTGGCCTGCAGGGGGCTACAGGGTATAAACATCCCTGCTGGGGCTGTGAACACTCTGAAGAAAATAAGGACCACAATAAATGTTGTGACAAGGCCTGGCAAGATACACTAACTAGGCTGTTTCTTGCCTAGCAAACAGTCAAAGCAAACACTCCTTGTGTAGATCTGTATCTGGATGGGGTAGAGATCAAGGGAACAACTTGAGCCCTGAAATATAGGGTAGGAGGGCTATAAGGTAGGAGGGCTTATATCCCTTATTGCAGAGGAAGACCCTTTGTGGAGATGATGAGAGGAAAATTCTCTCCCACTGTTTCTTCAAAGCTGGATATTGATTCCAATGGTGTTTTACTCTGCAGTGAAATGGTGGAGATTAACATATCCTTCGGAATCTGAGTGTGTGAACACAAACAGGAAGTTGCCCCCACACATGGCTCAGGTCCTGGATTTCTCGAGACTGCTTAGACCCTTAAGGTTAATTATATAGAAACAATAGAAGCTGTTATCCTCACTCATAGAAAGTGCTGGTGTCTTTGTTCCCTTCCTCAGCTTGGTGTGGTCTAATGGGCAAATAGCCTTCAATAAAAGCTGAGTGGAAATGACACTTGGGGCCACTTGCCAGAACCCCACAAAATTGCAGTGGTCACTTGTGTTCCCACAATCAAAACTTCTATTCTGTGTGTCTTGTCACTTTTTCTCTTGTAGTTTTTAACTATTTTTCTTCAGTCAGTTGCTGCCATATTCATTTGTTCATTCCTTCTGTCCATGCTTCTCTGTCTACCTTATTTTCTCTTTTCTCTCTCTCTCTCTCTCTCTCTCTCCCCCCTCCCTCTCTCTCTCTTTATTTGCAACATGCAAACAGAGAATTACATCATCCTGAATATAAATTCTCCCTATTTTCTTTTTGAGAGTTGTTTTTTGGTGATGTGTTTAGGTGTTTAATTTGTTCTATGTTAATTTTTTTTGTTTTATTTAATATAAGGATCCTATTTTATTTTTGTTTGCAAGTGGATAACCTGTTTTTTCAAGTCCACTTATTAAAGAGTCTTCTTCTTTCCCAAGGAGTAATTTTGTTTCCCTTTTGAAAACTGAGTTCACTACATATGTGTGTGAACACACACATTATAAAAATGTATCTTTTTGTTTATTTTTGGCTTCTTTTCTTTAGTCCATTGATCTATAGTTCTGATTTGGGGAAGGGCCCTATTGTTTGAATTACTGTTGGTTTGCAATGTAATTTGAAACTGATGTGTGTGGTAGTTTTGAATGTGTTTCTATTTCTCAGCATTGATATGGACATTCAGGGCCTCATTTTGTTGCATGGGAAATTTAGCACTGTTTATATCAGTTTCCTTTTTTAGAAGTTTTTGCACATAGCACATGTATACATTTAGGGTACAGTGGGACATTTTGGTATCCCAGCTGGGATATTTAGCATATCTATTACCTCATGCACTTATGTTTTCTTTGTGATGTGAGCATTTAGAATTCTCTGTTCTAGCTATTTGAAAAATACAATAAAATGTTGTCAACCCTTGTGGCACTACTGTGCTGTAGAATACCAGACCTTACCCTTCTGTCTACTTGTATCTTTGTGCTCATGCCCGGTCTTTCCACTCCACATCTCCCCCCTCCCCAGACTCTGGTAAAAAGTACTCTACTTCCTACTTTTGTGAGGTGCACTTGTATAAATTCCCCAAGGGTTAGATAACATGTTTTTGTCTTTTCTGTTCCTGGCTTATTTCCCTCCACACAATGTCCTCCAGGTTCATCCATATCGCTGGAAATGTCAGGATTTTGTTCTTTCTATGCCTGAATAGTATTCCATGATGTGTTTGTGTGTGTGTATCCAGCACATTTTCTTTTGTTCTTTATCTTATTTACAAATAATCAGGGTGTCAATTGTTTTCATTACAGGCATAGATATTATAATGTTTGAGACAGTATGTAAGTTTACCCATCACCCAAACAGTGTTCATTGTGGCACCTGTCCCTCCTCCTCTTGTTGATTTCCAATTCCTTTTACTTCCCTCTGTGCAGATATGCAGATATGTGCTTCTTGGTTAGTTCCAATTTATTAGAGAGTACACATAGTGTTTGTTTTTCTATTCTTGAGATACTTCATTCACTTAGGATGACAGTCTCCTGTTCCATTCAAATTTCTGCCAGAAGCATTAGTTCATCCTTTTAAATGGCTGACTAGTACTACACAGCATATATGTACCACATCCTATTAATCCAGTCATGACCTGGCAAGCTCTTGCATGGATTCCACATCTTTGAAGTGGTGAATTGAATGGCAATAAACATTTGAATGCATATTTGTTTTGGTAAGATAACTTCTTTTCCATTGGACAGATACACAGGACCAGGATTACTAGATTGAATGGTAGGTCTAGCTTTAATTCTGTAAGGAATCTACATAGTCTTTTCCATAGAGGTCATACTGATCTGCAGTCCCACCAGCAGTAGATAAATGTTCTTTTCTTTTGGCAGAATCTCAAGGTAATATCTCATTGCAGTTTTCATTGCATTTCCCTGATGATGGGTGACATTGAATATTTTTTCATATGCTTGTGGCCATTTGTTTCTCTATTTGAAAAACCTGTGTTCTTGTCTTTTGCCCACTTTTTAATCGGATTGTTTTTCTGCTTGTTTGTTTTTTTGCCTGTACATTCTGCATATTAGCTCTTTATAGGATGTGTGGTTTGTGAATATTTACTCTCATTCTGTAGTTTGTCCATCGGCTCTATTGATTATTTCCTTAGCTGTGCAGAAGCATTTTGATTTATTCAACTCTGATGTTCATTGTTATGATTGCTATAATTAGTTTTAAGATCTTCATCCTAAAATTTTTGCCTAGGTTGACATCTAGAACAATTTTTCCTATAATTTGTGCTAGAGTTCTTATTGTTTCATGCCTCAAATTCATGTATTCATCCATGATGTATTGATTTGTGTGAGTGGTGAGAGACAGGCATCCCGTTTTGTTCTGCCTGTGGCTGTGCTATTTTCCCAGCACCAGTACTGAATAAGGCTTCCTTTCCCGGTGTAAGGTCTTGTCTGATTGGTCAAAAATCAGTTGGCTTTGGGTAGGTGGTTTTATACCTCTGTTGTCTGTTCTTTTCCACTGGTCTATATATCTTTGTGTGTACCAATACCATGCTGTTTGTGGTAGCATAGGTTTTAGTATAATGTGAAGCCATGGAGTGATGACTCTAGCATTGTTCTTATTCCCAAATGTGCTTTGACTGGTATATTTGTTTGTGTCACTCATTTTTGGTTCCATATGCATTTTAAGACTTTTTTTTCCTAGTTTTGTATAGCAACTTATTGTTATTTTGATAGTGGTTGCATTGAATCTGTAGATCACTTAGGGCAGTATGTACATTTTAAACTATTAACATCTTCCATTAATGAGTATATGCTATCTTTGCATTTTTGTGTCTTCTTCCATATATTTCATCAATGATTTATTGTAAATATTTTTACTTTTTTATTAAATTATTTCCAAACAGCTATTTTATAGCTAGGAAAAGTGAATTTGCTTTCTTAATGATATTTTCAGATAGTTGGCTCTTCAATTATAGATGTGTCACCAAAATTTTAGAGTGCCTTTTGTACTCTGTGACTTGACTTAATTTATCAGTTATACTAAAGTTTCTTTGTTGGCATTTTTTTGCAATTTTTACATAAGAACATGTCATCTGTAATAGGAACATTCTTACTTCCACCTTTACATTGTGGATGCCCTTTGTTGCTTTCTGTTGTCTGATTGCTGTGCCCAAGTTGTAGGTGATTCCTTCAGGCAGGTTTATATAACAGGACTGCACTGGCTATTCGAGGGTTTTTGTTGTTCCATGTGAACTTTGGCATCACTTATTTGTTTCTTTACTGACACAATTGAGCATACTTTAGGAGCATGCAGGGTTTTCTAATCTTAGGGGAGGAAGGGAGGGTGCAAGGGGATGGATTGCTCAGTGTGATCCAGGTGATGGCCTGGCAGTGAGGCAATGGGGAGGTGTCTATCACTGAGCTGGCCTCCATTCCAGGCCTTACCATCCCGAGAGTACAATGTCCTCCATCCCAGTTTGCTAGCTGGAGCATTCCTTGGGCTTCCAGGTGAAGGCTGACCACGTGATCATCTTCCTGCTCATACAGAAGAAAGGCCATGCCACATTCAAATAACTTTTTTAGAGGTTGCAATGAAGCAACCAGTGTTTCTCTTTCTACATATTGGTTTTGTCTGTTCCCAAACTTCATTTAAATGTCATAATAGCAAATGGAGTCCCTTTTGTCTGCCATTTTTGATATGTAATTGAAAAAATTATATAAATTTAAGTTATACAATGTGATGATTTGATATATTGTATATGTTTTGAAATGATTGCCACAGTCAGGTTGGTTTGCACATCTATAATCTCATCCATATCTCACGAACTTACATTTTTCTTTTTTTTTGCAGAGTGTGATGAGAACATTTAAGATCCCCTCTCCTAGCAAACTTCAAATAATTCAATTCAGTATTGTTAACTGTGATAACCATGTTCAGTAGCTGTTCAGAATTGACTCATTTTGTAACTGAAAGTTGGTACTCCCTGACCATTATTTTCCCACTCTTGCAATCCCAGCCTCTGACAGCATCTATTCTACTCCCTCTTTCCATGACTTAAAGTTCTGTAGATTCCACCATGTAGATGAGGTCATACATCGTTTGCCTTTCTCTGTATGTCTTAAGTTAGGGTACTGCCTTCCGTGTTTATCATGTTGCAGATGACAGGGTCTGCTTATTTTGTAATGACTGAATAATTCCCATTGTCTGTAGATGCACCTCACTGTTTGGATGTGTACCCAGAGGTGGGATGGTTGGATCAAATGGTCGTTCTGTTTTTAGTTGAGATGTTTCTATTTTGTATTATACAGTTTTCTGTAATGGCTGTGCCAATTTACCTCCCCACCAACTGTACTACACAAGGGATTCCTTTCCCAGACTTTATCACCAAACTTGCTGTCTCTTCTCTTTTTGTCACAAGCCATCCTGACAGGTGTGAGATGATATCACATTGTGGTTTGGATTTTCATTTCCCTGATGATCAGGGATATTGAGCACATTTTCATTAACCTGTCAGCCATTTTTGATCATTCCTTAGGGAAATGTCTATTTTAGTCATTTTCTCAATTTTATGATGTTATTTATTTATGCTATTGAGTTGTGTGAGTTCCTTAAATATTTTGAATATTAACTTCTGAATACACACACAGACATGTATAATATTTCTCCCATTGCATAATGGCCTTTTCATTTTGCTGATTATTTCCTTTGATGTGCAGAAGTATGTTAGTTTTATACAGTCCTCCATATTTGTGTTTGCTTTTGAGCTTGTACTTCTGGTGTCATATGCAAAAAATATTTGCCAAGGCCAATGTCATGAAGCCTTTGCCTATGACCTTTTGCTAGGAGCTTTGCAGTTTACATTCATGTCTTACTTTTGAGTCATGTTAAATTTAAGTCTTACATTTAAGACTTTAATTCGTGTTGAGCTAATAATTTTTATTCGTGGTATAAGATAGGGTCCAGTTTCATTCGTTTGCTTGTAGATAACTGGTTTTACCAGCCCCATTTGTTGAAGAGAGTCTCTTTTCCCTGTTACATATTCTTTGTGGTATTGTCAAATACTAATTGACTGCGTATTTGTGGGTTTATTTCTGCGCTTTCCCTTCTGTTCCATTTATCTATGGTACACCAGTTCCATATTGTTTTGATTGGTAGACCGTTAAGATATAGTTTGAAATCAGGAAGTTTGATTTTATTGGCTTTGTTCTTCATTCCCAAAATTGCTTTCATTACTTGGGGTTTTTAGGTGATTTCACACAAATTTTGAAATTTGTCTCCTTTTTCTTTTTCTCCCTTTTAAATACTTTTAAAAAAATTTAGTATACTTTTAAAACTTTCATTATGTTACCTGGATACAAACATTTTGGTAACATGAACTAACTTTTATACAGTTAGAGTCAAAGTAATAAGTGTGTCCATTAGTCAGTTAGTGTGCACTACACCCATTTGGTGTGAATTTACTCATCTCCTTCACCCCTCACTCATCTGCCTAACTTCTGTCGAATTTTACTACCATATGTATTTGATTGTTAATCATTGAGTTCCAATTTCATAGTGAGAAGATGTAATATTTCTTTTTTGATTCTTTCATTACTTTATTTAGGAGGATGGTCTCCAGTTTCATCCAGGTTGTTACAAAAGGTATTGGTTCACCATTTTTTGTATGGCTGAGTAATATTCTATGGCATATCTATATCACATTATAATTATCCACTCATGTATGGTTGGGCACTGGGTTGTTTGTGCATCTTTGTGTTTGTGAACAGTGCTCCTACAAACATTCGAGTTCAAGTGTCTTTTCAAAAAAGGTCTTTTTTTTTTTTTTCCTTTGGGTAAATATTCAGTAGTGGGATTACTGGATCAAATGGTATGTCTGCTTTTAGTTCTTTGAGCTATCTCCATACTAATTTCCATAGAGTTTGAACTTGTTTACAGTCCTACCACCATGTGTAAATAAACGTTCCTTTCTTTCTGGATCCGTGCAGCACCTATTGTTTTGGGACTTTTTGATATAAGCCATTGTCAGTAGAGTTAGGTGAAATCTCATTGTGATTTTGATTTGAATTTTCCTGATTCTTAGAGACATTGAGAATATTTTTGTTTATCGGCCATGGTCTGCCTTCTTTTGAAAAGCTTCTGTTGTATGTCTTTTGCCCATGTTTTAATGTGATTGATATTTTCTGATTTGCTTTAGTTCTTTGTAGATTCTTGTTATTAGCCCTGTGTTGGTTCTATACCATGCAGATGTGTTCTTCTGTTCTGCAGGTTGTCTATTCACTCTTTTATTGTTTGCTTGTCTTTGCAGAAACTTTTTCGTCTATAGGGAGAACTATGAAACACTAACTAAGGAATCTGCTGGGGATGCAAACAAATGGAAAAATGTATCACACTTGTCTGTAGTACCCAAAGTGATCTACAGATCTAATGCAATTTTCATTAAAAAGCAGATCCATTTTTTTTTTTTTTTGCAGATCTACGAAAAATTAATTCTATGCTTTGTATGGAATCAGAAAATACCCTGAAAAGCCAAAGAAATATTAAGCAAAAAGAATAAATCAGGGGCATCACTTTTCCAGGCTTAAATCTGTACAACAATGCTGTATGTAATAACCAAAACAGCATGGTACTGGCACACGAACAGAGAAGTATACCTGTGGATCGGAGCAGAGAACACAGAAATAAAACTGTCCTTCTATTGGCAACTGATTTTTGACAAAGCAGACATTACCATACACAGGGAGAAAAGTCTCTTTTCAATAAATGGTGCTAGGATAATTGGATAGCCACATGCAGGAGACTGAAACAGGATCTGCACTTTTCCAAAAATTAATTCACAGTGTCCAGCAGACTTAAACCTAAGGTAGGAAACTGTAAGAATTTGTAATAAGATGTTGGAAAAATTCTTACACATACCAACCTAGGAAACAAATTTATGAAGAAAACCCAAAGGCAATCATAGAAACACAAATAAATCAATGGGATCTGTTTACATAGTAAGTAGAAGCTCTCCATTTAAACTATCAACATGTTTGAACTTACAGAGTAGGTGATCATGGAAAAGTCTTGAAGAAGTACTAACTGCAAATTATTACAAGAACAGATTCTCTGCAGTAAGGTCAAGAACTACTATCAACCTTAATATGTTATTTATTTAAATTAACCCACGGTGAAGCAAAATAGGAATATGCACTTTACAGAATAAATTTTAAAACTGTCCTACGTATCCCTAAGGAAATGGCTTTAGAACACAATAGAGACACAGAACTAATAAGCAGGTATTTCACTTTATAAGGGGATGTTAAAAAGGCCAATAAATCTGTGTAAATTCCTCTACTTCAATGATATGCAAAGAGAAAGATTTTGGGACAAGTCACCTGCTCAAGCTGTGGCAGAGCCTCAGGGATCCCTTTACAGCAGAGTTCCAGTTCTTGTCTTTTGTTAAAGGACGATGCTTTGGGAGGAGGTTTCAGATGTAGATGGAACCTGTTTCAGAGACTCTCACCAGTGAGACTTCGTGGCAGGTGAGCAGCAGAACATGTCCAGGGCAGGAAACATTGGGATTATAGTTGTCAAATCATCAGTTTGCTGATGGTGAGCAAATCTGTAGGAGATAACCATTTTAATAAGTTCAGGCCACATAATCTTTTTGTTGTTGTTGTTGTTGTTGTTGTTGTTTTTGAGAGAGAGAGATTCTTACTATGTTACCCTCAGTAGAGTGCCATGGCATCGTATCTCCCAGCAACCTCAAACTTACGGCCTGAAGCAGGTCTCTTGCCTCAGCCTGCCGATTTGCTGGGACTACAGGCACTCACCACAACACCTTGCAATTTTTTGTTTTTAGTAGACCCACACTGGGTTTGAACCCACTTGCCCTGGTGCATGTGGTTGGTGCCCTAGCCACGGAGCTATGAGGGCCAAGCCAGTCCATATAATCTTTAGCAAGATATACAACAATACCATTCATGGCATAATGTGGCATATGGATATTTGTGTTTAGTTGGGGTTATTTTGGTTTGGTTTGTTTTTGTTTGATTTTATTCTGGTTTTGAGAGAGAGTCTGTATGTCATGCTGGCTAGTGGGCAATGGCATTGTTGTACCTAAATAAAACCTCAAGGCCTTGGTCTCAAGTGATCCTCCTTCATTGTTCTCTCAAGTAGCTGGGACTACAGGTGCTTGTCATCCCGCTTGGCTAATTTTTTCTATTTGTACAAGAGACATGGTCTCACTGTTGGTTAGGATGGTTTCTAAGCCCTGATCTGAAGTGATCCTCCCACCTCAGCCTCCCAGCATGGTAGAATTACAGATGTGAGGACGATGCCCAGCTAAAAGCAAAAAGGACTTTTCCTCCCCCTTTTTGCTCTTCTTCCTCTCCCCCACTTTTTTCACTATTCTAGTTTAAATTTAATCTTCAATTTTTGCATTCTTTATCAATTAGAATTTCATTTTTGTCAGTGCTTTTGCCCTTATTATTTTTTTTCTCTAATTTTATCCCATAATGGTTTTTGCTTGTTTGTTTTGGTTTGATTCATAGTATTTTTGTCTTTTCTCTATACCTGGTGGAGGTGGGGTACTGTGTCTGATCCAGCTAGCAAAGAGCTATTGACCTCGAGGGAACCACTCATCCCAGCACCCCCAGAGGTTGGGGGTTTTAAAGTTGGGTCATAGTAGCCTGCTGTACACTTATATTACTCGTATTTCGTTCTTTCAGTGCCTTTCTTCTTGTTGTCAATATTTCCTTTTATTCACTCCCTCTTCTTTCTCTTTTTTCTTTCTGTTTAAAACCTTTTTTCCCTTCTTGATCTTCAATCTTCTTATCCTTCTGGTCCCATACCAAAAAGACTCATTAAAAATTTAGGCCAGTGGCGCAGTAACTTAAAGAGCAAGAAGAAGCGAAAGGACATTTAGGCTAAGGAAACAGATACAAGAAAGCACTCATGAAGAAGAATCAGCAGAAAAATCCTGGCAACATGAAATACCAGTCCAGAGTAACCCCTTCTAGGGATTGTGAGGTAGCTGCAGCAGAGGATTCCTCCTATAAAGAAATGTTAGAAATGACAGAAGGGGAATTTAAAATACAGACGATGAAAACAATGAAGGAAATTGTTGAGAAAGTGGATAATAACCAAAAGGAAATCCAAAAACAGAATCAAATAAGAGATGAAGAATATAAGGAATACAGAAAGGATATAGCAGAGCT